>NC_140503.1:137760801-138360801 GCF_964339955.1 Pipistrellus hanaki | reverse complement strand
AATTATGGATAATGGGAGTGAGATTTTTCTTCCCTGGCATTTTGTGTCCTTTCATTCTGCAACTAAATAATTTAATACATGTTTCTTTTTTAGGAGAGAGCTTATATAAGGTCTGAGTAACAGAAAGTGACAGCTAACCTGGTTCTTTTCAGCTTCATAGTAAAAGTATCTAACAAATCAAAATTACTACAGTATCACAGTCCCCTTTATTTGTATATTTATTTATTGCATTCTTAACACTCAGAGCCACTTTTACACAGTAAGTTCTCACTTAATGTCGTTGACAGGTTCTTGGACACTGCAATCTTATATAAGGAACCCCTAGGAGAACTGCTATAATCCTGTGTTTATCCTGGAGAAACACGAGTGAAGCTGCTCCTACCGCAAATTTCTGATCACAGAAACATTATCCATCTTCTAAAGACCCAAAACACTGCCACTATTAAACACTGAAATGAATGTGAGCTATATATTCATTTAAGAACAAGTAGGGTAACGATTTTCCAGCCTGTTTACCCCAGTTCAGGGTCAGGGAGACAGGAGCCTCTCCTGGCAGCTCAGGGCACAAAGTGGGGCCCACTCTCTCAGGACACCCTGCAAGGCAGGGCCACTCACACCCACACTCAGATGGGGACACTGTAGACACAACATCCGCCTCGCGAGCGCATCTTTGGGACGTGAGAGGAAGTCGGGGTCCCTAGAAAAACCCTCGTGCGGAGAACCTGCACACACCACACACACAGTGGCCCTGCCGGGAATCAAAATTTTTTTTCATCAACATTAAAACCAGACGTTGAACGAAATGACATTACTCAAGGACCTACTGTACATGTGTTAGGGAGCTCTGTGAATGACTGGTGCTAGGTTTCATTCGCTCATCCATCCATCATTTAATGAGTGATCTGAGAGGCCCTGAGGATTAACACGGCCCTTTGTGCCTCAGGAGAGGGGTTCTGGTGGGACAGGCACCAGGGCCTCCCTGAATCTGTGTTGGTCCTGGAGAAAGAAGAGACTGTGCTGAACAGAGGATCTGTGAAGTGGTTAGGAGTGTTTTAAGGAGCGATTCCAATTAGAAACATTTTAAAAGAAATGACTAATAGTTGGCACCTCGTAACTAAGGTGTTAGTGACACACCATCAATGCTCCATCCCTTCTGAGGACTATAGCACCACACACACAGGAGCCGTCTAGGGACTCAAGAGAGGAGCAAAACCTGAACATCTGGGGTGCGCAGCTCTGTCCCGTGGGGGTGATCAGGGCCCTGCTCCTGCTCCTCCCCCTGACCACTCTGCAGCACATTCTCAGCCCAGAATACACGTGTCACACTTCCCTGTGTGTGCTGGGCACCGTGACAGCGGTAAGTGTGCCCCATACACTCCCTCTTGTGACGCCCGGCCCACTGATGACCTAGGCCTGTCCTCTCTGCCCGCCACACACACAGCTGTGGGAACCACTTTAAAGAGTAACGAGGGCTGACGGGCACTTATTTCAAGGAAAATCGAAGAAGCTGAGAAAATCCCAGAGGTTTGAAGTAGCACCTGCAACAGTGAGTGTGTGGGCGCGAGGAAATTGGGAACATCGGTGAGAAATCTCGAAAAGGGGCCGTGGCAGCACAACATCGTTACTGAGGTGAGCACACCTGGATTATTACTCTTATTCCTAGAGCTAACACTCACAGGTCTCAGTGCACAGCCACACACACCACCTTAGGAAGATACATTTGTATGAAGTCATGAAATGCCATGACTCCCTGGGACACAGGCCGGAGCTCAAGGAAACCACAGCAGAAACTGTTCTGCTGACCCACCTTCAGGTACAATGGAGTCTTATAAAGTTTGCTATTAAAATTAAAAGGCATTTAAAATCGGAGGGTGGGGGGATGGGGGAGTGTGTGTGCCTGTCTGTGCATGAGTGTGTCTGTGCATGTTTGTGTGTCTCTACATTATTCATGTATGTGCATGTATGTCTATGCCTGCCTGTGTGTGTGTGTGTGTGTGTGTGTGTGTGTACATTAAAAACCCATTCTAAAAAGTGATTCTCTTTTGATTGTGTATATTTACTAACTTCTTAGCATCTTAAAGGAAAAGATACTAATGGAATACAGGAACTTTTTAAAATCTGCTAATAAAACATCTATTACAAACTCAGTTTCACGGGAAAACCAGCTGACACTTCCCCACGTTGGCCGCAGTGCCAGGAGCCAGTGACTCCATGAGAAAAGAGAGAAGACAGTGACAACCTTAACTCCCACTCTAAAAGCATTAAAATACCTCATTAACCCAGCCCACAATGACTGCCGTATATACCACAGGAAAATGGTGCTTCTGGACATGAGAAAGAAAAGCTCTCCTGACACCAGGGTGGTCGTCCTCACACCCACTACCTGAGCTTAGCCACCGAGGCCCTGGGGGCGTCTGCAGAGGCTCAGCTCACCAAGCCCCTGGCAGAACTCATAAGCTACAGGCATCCCTCTAAAAACACCTCCGCAGGCATGATGTGAAGAAGTAAATTCTTCACAAGTTCAAGAAGAACATGGTGACCCTAAATTCTGGACGGCTGGTCATGAAATGCACTCACGAGTTCAGCAGTGCTCAGCACAAGGACCTCTCATCACGTCTCTAGGGTCAAACTTCAATTGGAGTCATTTGTGCTTCTGAGGGTAAAGCAAGATGCCCATGCAATCTATGGATGACGAGAAATTGTAAGTGGCGAGACCCAGAAAAGGAAAATAAAGGGAGAGAAAAGTGCCCATAGCAAAGAACTGTCTGTGAAAATGTTTTAAATGTCCAAAAAATAAATAAGCAATGAAGAGGCAAAAGACAGCAATCGAGAAGATACCACAGAGATGCAGAAACGGAGAAGTAACACTGAACAAGGAAGGGTGGTTGTGAATCTCAGGTGTCTGCTTGCTGCCGGTTTTAGGAAAACTTCGTCATAGAGTTTTTTTTTTCTTTGTCATAGAGTTCTCCTGAGAGTGGACAGCAGAGCATGAAAGAAACAAGAGGAGGGAACTACAGCTTCCACTCCAGAAAGGCACCTAGTGTGTGGAAAACAGACCCCGAGGGCCAGTGCCCCCTGAGGGCACAAATGCAGAATCCTTGGAAAGGAACGGAATCTCGGCTCCTTCTGCAACCCTAACAGTCACCAGTGACAGTGAGAGAGCCAGGAAGTGTCCTCTCCATCTTCCGTACTATGGACCATTTACAGAGCCATCAAATCTCCCTGGTGACCGGCCAAACAGCTTCAGGTGTGGCTGTGAGACAAGAGAGCATCGAGGAACAGGTGATCCTTCAAGTGAGCATCCTGTCCCTCTGGTGCTGGCTGAACCCAGGAGGATAGAGGATGAAACACAGGCCTCCAGCACCTGCTCCTCAAACACGCCTAAGGCCACTGCTGTCTAGGAGTTCCACAGGAGTTTGAGTTAGCTCATTAAAATCTTGGGATTTGTCCCAACAGCTAGCATTATAAAAATCTATCCAAAAGCGACGGTCTTTAAATCTCAATCATCTGAGATTATTTTACTTTTTATTTATTTATTTTTTAATCCTCACCTGAGGATATTTTTTCCATTGATTTTTTTTTTTTTTTTAAGAGAGAATAGAAGGTTGAGAGGGATGGGAGAGAGAAACATTAAGGCGATAGAGAGACATCAATTGGTTGCCTCCCGCACGCTCCCTGACCAGGTCTGGGAATGGAATCCGGCCGGGACTCTTGGATGTGCAGGCTGGCGCTCTAACCATTGAACACCACCATCCAGGACTGATTATTTTAGATTTCCTGGGATTTCAGATCAAAACACAGCTGACTGAGCGCCTTATAGCCACAAGCCAGAACCCTCCACCATGCTCCTTCCCTGACAGATTCTATACACACGAAACATAAAGACAGCAATCTGAGAGCGCATACTGTGCCGTTTTCACTGACCCTCACAACAATCCCAATGATAATTGTTAGTATTTTTACTTCACAGGACAGAGAGAGAGGAAGGTAAAATAATGAGTGGGGGACAGAGGGTCAGATCCCACTGGTCAACCCCAAACTCAGCCTTGAGGAAGGAAAGCTTTTCCCTGAAGTGCCTGATGAAACTCAGTTTTGTTTTAATCATTTGCAAAGGAAAGGCACCCTATGTCAGGGAAATACATTAACTTTAGAAAGTGTCTGTGTTACCAAGCTTTTAACACACTGCACCCCACATCAGTGATGAAGTCACCACCACACACCTATATTCCCAGCAGCTCTGCATGAAAAGTACCACTACTATCCTCATTTTATAGACAGGAAAACTAGAGCCAGTGAGGTTGAGGACAGGACTCATTCGCCAGCGTGTTCCCACAACGAACACTAGATAAATGCTGAATAAACGAATGAGTGCTGGATCTGGGCAACAGTTAACCTCAACATTTGCTGAGCATTTTGGTGGTAATCACTACAGCCCAGAATGAGAGGCAGACACCCCACACCTGCTCCCACTGACCCAACAATACCCTGCCTGGTCAGAGTTGCTGCCCCAACTCATGGGACGATGAGACTCAGAGTCAGATCTGGTCTGACTAATGACCAGTGAGGGTCTCCCTCCACAGCTCAGCTCCCTGCAGGTGTGGGGAGATCTAACTTGGCTATTTATGCATCTGCTCCGAGCTACACTCAACATGAAGTGGTCCCTAAGACAGCAGGGTGATATACTGAAATAAACCATCTTCGTAAAACACCAACAGTACATTACTTCTCTATCGTTCTCCAGATGAACACCATCCTCATGGTGCCTGCAGCCCCATTACGTGCAAAGCCCCACCCCCACCCAGACCTCAGTGAGCCTCCCTCACTCCCAATGTCCCCAAAAAAGAGCACTTGGAAGATCCTATTGAATTCACACCCATAATTTCCTTTATTGATTCTCAAGCCGTTCTGTGAATGAGAAGCAGGCTACGTGAGTGATGAAGTCACAACTGAATAAACGAATGAGTGCTGGACATGGGCAACAGTTAACCTCAACATTTGCTGAGCATTTTGGTGGTAATCATTACAGCCCCGGACTGAGAGGCAGGCACCCCACACCTGCTCCCACTGACCCAACAATACCCTGCTTGGTCAGAGTTGCTGCCCCAGCTCATGGAATAATGAGAATCAGAGTGTAGATCTGGTCTGACCACTTCGCAGCTCTGAGATCGACAGGGCCGTGTGAGAAGGAAGGGCAGCGGGAACTGGAACTGAGCCTGCATCCAGGGCTGGCCCTGCTTGGTGACTGTGATCTGCTCTGTCCCTTCTCCTCGCCCACAGGCTGGTCACCAAACTCCATCCCCAGGTTGGGGGACCTCTCCAGCATCAACTGTGCTGATATCAACTGTGACTCCACCACCGCAGCCAGGCCTGCGTCTAGAGCACTGCCCTCGCCAGCCCTGGTACAGCTGGATGACACACTCATGCACATTCTGCCACTCCATCCACCAGGAAAACTGTGATTCCTGAGCTGTGTTTTCATGAATCCCAAATTCCTGTTTACAGAAAAAAACAAACTTCCTCCTGCTGGCCCTACACACGGCCGCCTGAGTGAACAGACACACATCCACCATGCTCTTCCTCAGCAGTACTTGGCGTCCCGCTGTCCCACAACCACACACTCAGACGCAAGTGTGTGGGACACTGGCCCGGGACCCGGTGAGGAAGATTAGGCTCCCGTGCACCATGCTTTCCCCAAAGCAGCTGCACTGAAACAAGCTGCATCAAGTGACGAATAGGACCGATCCTTGTTTTAAAGAAGTGACAGTTGAAGAGGTAATGAGTTTAATTTTTTAAATATAATGTAAGCTATTGGAATGTCCAAGTAAAGATAAAGGCTCATAGGAGTGAGACAAGATAGAGTTGCCAGGGATTATCAGAACAGCCCATGGCCCTTTCCTGGGACAATGAGGGTCTTTGGGAAACAGATATTGAAAGACTTTATTATTTTACTCAGAGCTTGGAATATTAACTCATATTCCAAAGCCACATGACATACAAAACTGCCACTAACTTGTTATCACTGTTAATGTAACTCAAGTGTCTTCCATCCTTGACAGCTGTCCTCATGCTCAAACATAGGTAAAACTCATAAAACAGTGACTTAAAAGGCCACTTTAATTTTTTTTATTTTTTGGTTTTTTTTAATTTATTGAGGAGACACTGGTCAACATAAACATATAGGTTTCAGGTGTGGGTTTCTATGTTACAAGACCTGTCTATTGCACCATGTGCCCACCACCCAAAGTCAAATTTTCTGTCACCTTCTCCCATTCCCTGTGGCAATCACCACACTGCTATCTGTGTTCACGAGTTTCAGTTTTATATCACACATTATGAGTGAAATTATATGGTCTTAGCCTTTTCTGACTTATTTCACTTAGCATAACATTCTCAAGGTCCACCCACGTTGTTGCAAATGGCACTATTTAATCCTTTCTTATGGCTAAGTAGTATTCCATTGTGTATATGTACCACACCTTCTTTATCCAGTCTTCAATTGCAGGTTACTCTGGTTGGTTCCATGTCTCGGCCACAGTGAATAATGCTGCATTAGACATAGGAGTACAGGAATCTTTGCAAATACAAGATTTTGAAGTTTTCTAGTATATACCCAGGAGAGGGATTGCCGGGTTGCATGGTAGCTCTATTCTCAATTTTTTGAGGAATTGCCAGAGTACCTGGCTATACAAGTCTACATTCCCTCCAGCAGTGAATGAGGGTTCCCTTTTCTCCACAACCTCTCCAACACTTGTTATTGCTTGTCTTGTTGAAAATGGCCACTCTAACGGGTATGAGGTGGTATCTTATTGTAGTTTTGATTTGCATTTCCCTAATTGCCAGTGAGGGTGAACATCTTTTCATATACCTATTGGCTATTTGTACTAGTATGTTTGAGAGAGGTGTATTTTTGGGTCCTCTGCCCACTTTTTTGAATGGGTTGTTTTTTTGATGTGGAGTTTTATGAGTTCTTTACATATTTTGGAAATTAAACAGTTGTTGGAGCCACTGTTTGCAAATATCATCTCCCACCGTGTTGGTTGCCTCTTTGGTTGTCAGTTTCCTTTCCTGTGCAAAAGCGTTTTAGTGCTGAAACCGGTTTGGTTCAGTGGTAGAGTGTTGGTCTGCAGACTGAAAGGTCCCAGGTTCGATTCCAGTCAGGGGCATGTACGTTGGTTGCGGGCACATCCCCGGTAGGGGGTGTGCAAGAGGCGGCTGGTCGATGTTTCTCTCTCATCGACGTTTCTAGCTCTCTATCCCTCTCTCTTCCTCTCTGTAAAAAATCAATAAAATATATATTTTTTTAAAAAAGCATTTTAGTTTGATCTAGCCCCATTCATTTATTTTTTCAAAGACCATTTTTAAAGAACAGAGATGCACTGATCTATTTATATCCCCTATAGTTGTACCCTTCCTTGAATGTCACATCATTGTGAACACACAGCAAGAGGCCTTTTCAGACTGGCTTCCTTCATTTAGCAGCATGCACTGACCCACCATCCTGCTTCTGTGTGGTTATGACGCTCACTCTGCCTCTCTGAATAGTCCCTGTTCCCTGTGGGTGGCTCCTTCATTCACTCATTCGTGGAGGATCCTCGGCTAGTGTTTGCTCTTCCTGAATACAACTGTGTCTGCTGTTCACAAATACAGCTGTTGTAAACATTTGTGGCAGTTAGCATGTGGACAGTTAGCAGGTCAGCTAGGGAGACACCTCAAGGCTCACCTGCTGGATCTTACAATAAAACTGCTCTCAACTTTGTAAGGAGGAGGAACTACCTGGATAAATCAGCAAGCACGACCTCCGCTGATCAAGGCCAACATCACAAGTCAGGAGCCATCAGCTCCAGCCACACCTTTGACATATGTCCCCAATAGGACTTCACCCGTGACCTTCCTCCCACACCCACAACCCTGTCGAGTCACGAGAGAAACTTCAGACAAATCCCAATTGTGGAATGTTCTAGAACACACTGACCAGTTATCCTCAAAACTGTCAAAGTCACCAAAAAGAAAAGTCTGCAGGACATGACCACTTGAGACAGAAAAAGGTCATTAGGGAAATGAGCTCAGAAACAGTATGGTCCTTCCTTAATAATAAGCACCTGTTTGCGTTTATCGTTTGTGACAAATGTGCCAGGATGATGTGAGATGTCAACAAGAGCAGCAGGCGGGGCCTGTGGGAACTCTGTACCATTGTCACTTTTCTAAACTGTTGTAAAATTAAAAGTTTAAATATAGAAATGCATTCATTTGAAAAATATTCCCATGAATTATTTATGCTTCTGAACTAAAGACTGACCCTAGATTTAGCTGTAAAGGTAATAAAAAGCAAGAAATGCAGTTTACAGAGTCTGCTCTATGCGGCCGAGAAACAGGGATCTTTGCAAATCACAAGCCTGGAGCCATTACATACAAGCTACTGGACAGTCCAGGAACACCCAGGGCCATGCTGCTGGGCACAGGGAATGGAAGGTCAGGGCTAAGATCCATTTTCCTACTGCTACCTTGTCAACACAGAGTATTGCTGATCTAAGCACAATCAATAGATTGATTAATTGAGTGAAACAATTCTTAAGCAACTTGTGGGCCTCTGTCATGTGGAGGGCTGCTGGTGGACTCAACTGCCTGTCACATCACTTGATTTCCCAACCACAGCCTCCCTCCGCCTCCTCCTGCCTGACACACGTCCCAGGTTGGTTGAAGCAGCACCACCATTTACTACCTCCCTCTCAGGGCACCTGCTCCATTGTCCTGACTTGACGATTACCCCACAGAAGTGCCCTCCTGGGTTTAGGCTCCAGAACTTGATGACCAGGGTCCCTTGGGTCCCCAGGTCTGGTGGCCCCACTGTCCACATGCCTCCCACCCAAAGTCTGACAGGTTGTGGCTCAAAGAGAACCACTCTGCCCTGCAGGCAAACACTCTCCCAGAGCTTGTTTCATCTTTATTCGATGGAAGAGGTAGAGTGATGGGCTGATTATGAACCAGAAGAGATCATCACCTACAACCCTGAAGAGAAGCGTAATTCCTTCTCCGAGTGAAGATATAAGCCCAAAACAGTAAAACTCAGACAATTTATTACTGGGTGGGGGTGGAGGGAGTCAGATTAACCTTTGAGTGGCCATTAGCATGTTATCATAGTCCATCAAGCTTATTAGTAATCAGTGATTTAAGACAGGAGAGCAGAGCTATGAGGAGAAAGCAGTACCAGCACAAGGATAAACTGGGGGGATGGGGATGGGAATGGGGATGGGGATAGGGATGGGGATGGGGAGAGGGATGGGGAAGGGGATAAGGATGGGGAAGGGGATGGAGCCAGGTTTTCAGGAGGAGGCTCTGAAGAATGGCAGAGTGACGTGACTGGATTCCAGCAAACTCCACAATATTCCCAATTTAGAGTGGTCTTGGATGGAGGCGCTCTCCCAGCCCAGGGCTCGGCGGGCCTGGCATCTCATGTTCCTCACCAGCACACCTACAGGAAAGATGTTTCCTGGGGCAAAAATCTCAATTCACAGCAAACAGGAAGAGAAGAAACAGCCAATGCAAAGCATCCGTGTTAACCCAGCACTGAGGAGCGGAGAGATTGAGGATGAGTGAGCAAACGTGTGGAACAAATCAGAAGCCAAATAACCACTCTAACATTCTGTAGCATAACTACCTAACAGATTCATCTTCAGCAATCATTTTCCAAGATCTTTAAAACATTAGTGGTAACTAATATTTGCTGAATTCTTAACTAGGCTCCAATGACAACAGCAAAATCCACTAGGGAAGCTTCCTGTGAGTATCACCAAGCTAGGGATGAGGAAAACGGGCTTTGGAAAGGCCAAGTGATGATAAACCAGACTTGAGTCCCATATCCCTCATCGCCAACACCTCTACCCTACTCTGACTGGCTTTGCTTGCTTTTTGGACTCAATTTTCTTCTTTCCTAGACTTCCTATCTTTCCTGAATACACATGTACTTCTAACCACAGGTGTACAGCCATGTGCCCATCAACAATGCTGTTTCCCTCTCAGATCTGTTTTCTGTAATACTCTGCTCCACTCCGGGACCCTGAGGCAGGCCTGGGGATACAGCAAAGATAAGAAGTGGCTAGTATTTTAAACATTAGAGCCACTTGAGCAATAAAGGTAAACTGGACAAATTCTTTTCTACTAAATACAGACAAAAGTCTAGAAGGAAAAGGAGAAAACACCAATGAGAAAGCAAGCAATCACATCTTAATACGATATAAAAATAGCTGAAAGGTTTCAGATGCCTCTGCGTGCCAGTGGGTTTAAATTCAGCCTTATTATCTGTTTTCTCTGAGGCTGCCTGAGTAAACCTTTGTCAAGAGCGATGGTGGCATAGAAAGACAGGATGTCCTTGGTCCTACAGAGGCACGAAACACAAACCCCTCTTTCCATCCCTGCTTTCTTCATCAAACCAGTATTTTTCTCCTGGATACTAAGCATAGTATAGTTAAATCTACTGTCCGCCAAGACACATGTGCAACAACTTGCTCTCCTAAGAAGTTTAAGATGCACTTAAGTCTGTATTGCTACTCTCACATGCACAGCTGTTCCAGAAGCCCAATGTCTTCAGAACAGCATGTGCTCTTAGCTCCACCTGCCACCAGGGGGCAGTGAGAGCCACAGGGAGCCTTAGCCATAGGCCATCCTTAGGAGCAACCATGACAGTGTGAGGGATCCCCAGGGAGCCTTACTGCCTGCAAGCACTTACAGGCAAACCTGTGACCTCTTCAGCTGCTGCACAATGAATTTTCAATGGCTCTGCTAAAGTGGGGCAGGCAGACTGAACAGTAACATGTGAGAAAAATTCTGTGCTGTTGCTTTTTTGTTGTTGTTTTTAAGGAAAACTTCTTTTACCAAACAACCCTAATCTTAGATTCAACATAAAATAATTAACACTCTTGACAAGCTAATGTGCTACTACTGCACACTCCATACAGAAAAGTAAAAAGAAAAAAAGCATTTATGACACTACCATTTACACCTCTCTGCACAGAGCATACACACACACACACACACACACACACACACTTGCTCTAAAAATTATCAAATGTAGCACAAAGACATAAGTCATTCACTGTAAGGACAATTAAAACTAGTTCTGCCCAGTCGGCATGGCTCAATGGTTTAGCGTTGACCTATGAACCAAGAGGTCACTGTTTGATTCCCAGTAAGAGACAAACCTGGGTTGCAGGCTCAATCCCCAGTAGTGGGCGTGCAGGAGGCAGCCAATCAATTATTCTCTATCACTGATGTTTCTATCTACCTCTCCTTTCCACTCTGAAATCAATAAAAAAAATATATATATATATATATATTTTTTTTTTTTTAAATTGCTGGTTCTGACCTTTGTGCCACAACAAACAGGGTCAGAACACAGCGACACCTTGTCTTTGCTCATGTGGGCAGGAATAATATGAATATTGGCCACATTAGCAAGAGCAGTGGTTCGGTTAGTCTCATTCCCTTTAAGTATGCATACTTGACTCCTCCACCAAATAAACCTGCCCAGGCTGAGAACTACAGCTTGTTACATTTTATCCTCTTCAGATATTCCAACCAGGAATACACACTTTATTCCCTTCACCAAGTTATTCCCTCGACAGGCTCACGAAATCGAGTTTTCATTGGACGTGTCCAATGCAACAGGCCCTGTCCCAGGTAAGGACACTGAGTGGTCAAGGGTCCCCACATGCTGGTGCTCAAGAAGTCGCAGCCAGGACAGTCCTATGCTTCTTTCCTATCTCCGACTATTGAAGCTTCACAACCTCCCTGAGGGGCAGTTTCTGCTAACATCTGATCACTGACCAAATGTGCAAGCTCTGGGGGTCAAGCCAGAGTGCCTGGGGGCCACACACTCCCTGTCCTGGACCTACCAACTGTGGCTTCTTCCAGGAACTAACTCAAAGGTGCCAGCTCCCCCTTTTGTCTCAAGAGTCTGGGACTCCCACCCCCAGGGGCACTGCTGCTGCTTTGTCGCCAGCGCTTTCTGAGCAACGTGAGTTCCAGGAGCTCTTAGCCCAAGTCCCCCTATTCCTAGCAGCCGCATCTAGGTAAAGACTCCCACATAATAAAGGCCAATGCTCTCGGACATTAGCATCTATTCCACTGGACCTGATATTTGGGAGCCTAAACATCGGAATTTCAGACGGCTGTGCTTGCATAGGAGAATGTCTTCCAACTGTGGAAGTGAAAGAGATAAGATTCTAAGTGCCTGCAATGACCTCATTTCTGTAGCTAAGCAACCAATGTGGTGGCGGAAAAGCAATTTTTTTAAACATCTTCTTTCTCTACAAACTGAATGCAATTTAATTTTTTCATGTCCACATTTTCAACAGTTCCCACCTGGTGAGCATGCAAATACTAATTTCCAAAAAAGAAAAAAAAGAAAAACAAAAAGAAAAACACACAACCCTAGTTGTTCCATGATTTTAACATTCAGTAATATCACTGTTAAGCAAGAATTATCCCCCAAAATACAAGACAGTCTTATCCTCACATTCACAAATTGATTGCCACATAGTTAAATATCATCTAATGCAAAGAAATGTTTCATTTCAGGTTTCTGATCTGGGAGGAAGAAATGAACTGATTTCTAGCAATGAGATAAACATTAATTATGTGACTATGCAAAAATGCCTCAAGAAAAGTTAAATGATGTAATCCAATTAGTTCTTTAAAGTGTTATAAATGCAGCTGGGTTTTAACAGTAATTTGTCTATAATTAAAGTTATCACAAAACCTTTAAAATTTTTGATACTGAAAGAATAACCATAAATGGATATAAAAATGCTAAACAGAAGAGTTAACACTCAGAGTAATTCGGAGTGATAATTTTAACATATGCATAGTTATTTACACCCCTGAAGCACATCCCTCTCTATGCCAAGACTGATTTTCAAACATCCGTTGATTCCTGGTAAGTGGAGGCAGCTTCAAATATGTCGAAATATCTAAAAATAAGAACTTAGCTCTCAAAAAAGCTGTAAGCGCCCTCCCAGGATCATACAGCAATTTTCTCCTCTGGTTTCAGCACAGCAGATAGAGGTTCCCGCCATCTCTACATAGGGCGACAAATCCTGACCATCAATACAGGAAACTCCTAGATCTACTACACTGCACTAGCACAGCCCTGACTGATGGGCTCACATGCAGAGCTCAGCCACAAAAGCTATGGCATTAAGAACATACGATGGCTGAAACCGGTTTGGCTCAGTGGATAAAGCGTCAGCCTGCGGACTGAAGGGTCCAGGGTTTGATTCCGATCAAGGGCAAGTACCTTGGTTGCAGGCACATATCCAGTAGGGGGCGTGCAAGAGGCAGCTGACCAATGACTCTCATCGATGTTTCTAACTCTCTCTCTCTCTCCCCCTTCCTCTCTGTAAAAAAATCAATAAAATATATATATATATTTTTTAAAGAAAAGAAAAACATACGATGCTCCAAACTAAATTCCTTTAATTGGGGGGGGGGGGGGCGGGGAGGCATCTCAGAAAAAAGCTAACCCCACAGAATAGCTCCACTTCTGAACTCAGACAAAACTGGGCAATTTTCTTAAATCTCTGTGGAAGTGGGTCTGTTCCTCCTGCTGCCAGGGCTTGCCCACTGACGGTGGGGTGAGCAGCAGTTGCCATAGGGCGAAGGTGGGCTCCCCAGACCTCCCAGGGATGCCAGGACCTGCTGATGGATAGGAGAGGGAGCTTAATAATCTGACCCACTTTCCTTGGAAACCAGTGAAGACATCATTTACTCTGCCCAGTTTAGCAACAACACAGCAGATGGAGGAATTTTTGAACGTCAGACTCTATTTTCTGTGTTTGGACGTGCCAGGCAGAACTCAAAGCTGTCATTTATCCCTACTTAAAATCAGCTACAGATCCCCAAGCTGGTCATGAGTCAGGCTTGGGCTAAAAGTACACCTTCAAGCACAGAACAAGGGTGCCACCCTCCTCTCGAATGTGGAAGGGAAAAGCAGATTTGGGAAACACGTGCACTCGGAGTGACACAGGGGACGCTGGCCTTGGTCACTCTGCATGCATGCCTCTGAATATATTACATTCTGCCAAATCTATCAGCACACCCTCACCTTTCAGGTTAAACAGTAATACAAGCTTATCAATGTACCTATTTCCCCCCAAATCAGGGACAAATTCATATTTGAAGTTAATACAGATTACATTAATTCAGGGGCTCAACAGAAGAGAAACACAGGAATCAGAGGAAGAGGCGCACCCAGAGACAGGCGATTCCTCCCACTGGGCAGTGACTATGGTGTTAGAGGTTTTCTTGGCAACTCAGACACAAAGGACACATAAGCCACCAGCTACTTTCTGCCAATAGAAAGTATGCCCACTGGCCCACAAGGACACACTTTTCTAGGAAATAACCCCAGGAGGAAGCACCGTGGGTCTCCAATAAGCAAGTGCATGGAGTCTTCAATGTGCCCCACGCATGGCCCAAGCTACCCTGTGACTCTCACATTTCAGTTAGAATCGGTGAGGACGACACACACAGGGCCTCTGGAGGGCACCACAGGACAAGGCCACACCCAGTCTGTCCTTGACAAGGTTTGGATCCCAGGTCATCTACACTGAGCTCCCGAACCCTCCATTCAAACATACAAATTCCTGCTCTGCAAAGCACTATCACCAACCTACCGTGTTTCCCCAAAAATAAGACATCCTCCAAAAATAAGACCTAGAGCATGGAAAGATAAGACATCCCCTGAAAATAAGACCTAACTTTGGGAGAAAAAATTAATATAAGACACTGTCTTATTTTCGGGAAAACGGTAGAAATGAGCTGTCCACACCCTTGTCAGAAATGGAGTCATTCACCCCCACCAGTGTATTTCCTCACCTGGGGGATCTTAAAAGAAGAATGCAGAATCCAGGTGAGGTGGGGCATTCAAATGCCTGGGCAGATTGATTCCACTGACACATTCTAATGCTGAATTCTGCCATCCCACTGTCCACATGGCTCTCTCAGCGACAGATTGGAGCTAGTTCCTTTTCGCTCCCATGGCCATGTCCCCACCTTGCTGGCCCATTCTCTTTCCCTGGAATATCTCTCCCTTTGTCTCCATTATCTGCTGTATTAAGTCTAATGTCACCAACCAAGGCAACTGTACCATTATTTTACCTCCAAGACCAAAAACACACCTCTTAACCTGGGATATCCCTCAGTGATATAATGTTTCCCATGCCATAGATGCTAAATAAAAAATAGTTAATTAATTAACTAATTAATTAATTAAAAAGGAAGAGAGGCTGAGCAGGCCTAGGATCTCTGGGTTTTTCTCTGCGAAGATTTCTTCCCACCACAACAACCCTGCGCTCCTCCTCCATGGCCCTCCACTCTCAGACCACATCCTCTTCACACCTGATCTGAGCCCGAGGGCAGAGAGGTCACTTCTGCCTGTTTATAGCACACGCCCAAGAGAACAGGTAGTCAATATAAGCTTCTTGTTTGATGATGTTGACAAAAAAAATTCCTGCTTATACCCAGACTGCGAGGGACAAAAACAGACAAACCAACTATAGCCTTTTGAAAGGTGCCAACGAATGCCCATCATCACTGTCCATCAGAGTTGGTAAAGAGTCAGTACTCCAACAAATATGTCACTAATGGAGAGGCAGCTGTTTCTCTGACAGCTTACAAATACACCTATATTACACTGGATTTATCTCAAGGCACCCCATTTGTGCTGATATAAAAAGTCACCTTATTAATAACCAGTAGCCATCTCACAGATGCTTTTCGACAATAAACCTGCATGACGTCTAAAAGTCAAAAGGAAACCTAGAAACCTCATCAGTGCAATTTTACTGAAAAGAAATATAACATCATGACATGAGTGAAGTTGTGCTGCTCCTGTATCCTGTAAGAAATTCAAACCCAACACCAAGACCTCCATGATCTCTGCCAAGTTTGGGGGTGGAGGAAGGGAATTTTACCGGTCAAGGAAATTATGCATGTCCACTGACTCCCAAAGCAGGCCACCCATACAACTCGAGGTGATCCTAAGGGGCAGTGCTGGGACAGGCTGGAGCTCTAGGTGACCGTAAACAATGGTCCTCCTTTCACCCCCATGGCCAAGCTCCCAGTAATTCTGTGACCACCCCAGACCAGTGATGGTGTCAGAGAACTGACAACTGTATGTGCCCCAACAGCACTTCCATCTGACCCTGAAGCCCAGTGTCTGGAGCATGAGGGTACTGCCCTCCATGCCTAGGCAAGGTGCCTGCGTCTGCAGCTCCCACCTTTTCAAGTGTTCGGTGACACTTTGTCCAGAAGCAGTCTGTCCCCTCGAGGACTGAATTTGGTGGGAAACTAAATATCCAATAAGTTAGGGAATCTATAAACTGTCCTAGAGACAGTGATGACTGCTTCTCTTGTCCAGGAGAGGCCTCCCAAGGTGGTCTAAAATCCCTGTTCTCTCCTTTGATGATAAAAAAAAAAAAGTCTGATTCCAACAACCTGTCCCTCCCTCATCCTCCCTTGCCCTTCAAGCAAGCAGTTATTACTATTTTTTAAAAAGTTCGTTTTAGATGGGCCCACTCTAAGTTTGTCTAAAACCTATTTCATTTTTTTCCCCCCCATGTCAAATCTTTTCCCCAGAAAATCCACATGGATCTGTGAGCCCAGGTTCTGCACACAGAGCTAGCTGTGAACTTTTCAAGCTGCTTAACCAGGACCACTTCCTTGTCTGCTTTGCTAATAACAGGCAGATATTTCCTTGTCAGCCATTCTCCTCTGCAGCCCTATCCTCTGATCCAGCCCCTGCCATGGTCTCTGGCCCAGGTAACCCAGGCCTGCAGTGACCAGCACTGGACACACTCGTGGCCGTCCTGAGGTGTCACTCTGCCTTCCCCACAGCCAGCTGTCCGAAGGACATTCAGAAGGATGTTCCAGGGCTGCTGCAGCTGTGTGATGACATGGAGGGGGAGGGGCAGCAGCATGGATGGCAAACCAGAGAAAGAGCTGGGACTGAATTAGGTAGCACTGAGCCATTTAATAGAGTCAGACCCAAAATCTGAACCACTTCTGAACATTCAATCACAGATACATCCTGTGAGTGACTCCTGAGTGCAGCCCCTGCAACAGAGACTGGCTGTGCCAATTAACAGGTGTGTCCCTCCCGTCCAGAGCCACACTCGGTGGGAAGACAGACAAGCCACTCAGACCACTACGTACATCACAGGACGGTGACAGGGCCTCTCAGGGGCCCATTACATCACCTTCACTGTCAAAGCTAGTCTCAATCAAGACATCACCCAAAGAAATCTAACCTTCCCAGGACTGTGAGTGCAGAGAGGACCAAATGATCTCTTACTGGGTTTAACATTCTTTCTCTGCCTGCACCCAGATACAAAGGCCTGGGACTGGTCTCCTCTCCTCTCCTCTCCTCTCCTCTCCTGGTCCTTCACCCAGATGTGACTCTGGGACACTGGAAGCCTCACCCTCTCTCCAGTCTTTAATTTCCATGTTGAGGCTCTTGAAGGAGTATCTTGTACCCCAGGGAGGCTGGACCGCAGACACCCCTGGGACCCATCTGGTGCTATTCTGAGCCACCAACTGCTACCAGAAGGGCTGGAGATGAACTTCTGTTTCCAAAAACTTAAAATGTGCTGTATAAAACCAAGAATGTGGGAGGAGGCAATGCAGAGTCCAGAATCAGATTTGAAAGAGGGGCTGAAAAGTCAGTATGGGACCACAGAAAATCTCGCAATTACTCTCATCATTATAAAGTAAAATCAATGTAACTCGTATGTATATCTGACTTGATGTAGAAGAAATGTTATAAAAACAAATAACATAGAAAATAAACCATAACAAGTACATACATTTTTAAAATCTGACAGTCACATTAATCTCGCTGACAACAGATCTCCGAAGGAGATTACTATTCTCCAATTCTACATGAAGATTAAAAATTTAAGTTCTAATGAACACAATTCTCTGAAGTGTCAACGTTTTATTTTTAAAACTCAGACTGCATTACCTCTTTCCTTCTAAATGTCTATTAAAACAATTACTTTTACTCAGAAATTCTATAAGCTGCCAATTTGATATTCAACATTAATTATTTCTATTTGCAGATGTGATATTTTATAGAGAAATCCTAACAACCCAACAAAAAATTGCTAGAATAAATGAATCCAGTAAATTGCAAAATATAAAATATAGAAAAATAACTTATATTTTACATACTAATAAGAACCTATCACAGAAATTATGAAAACAATCCTATTTACACTATATCAAAAATAATAAAATGCCTAGGAATAAATTTAACCAATGAGATGAAAGACCTGTACACTGAAAACCATTGACACTGAAGAAATTGAAGAAGACACAAATAAGTGAAAGATACGCTGTGTTCATGGATTGCAAGAACAATATTATTAAAATGTCCCTACCACACAAAGCAATCTACAGACTCAATGCAGCCCAAATAAAAATTCCAATGGCATTTTTTAAAGAAACAGAACAATCAGAAAATTTGTATAAAATCACAAAGACCCTGAATAATAAACAAAGCAATTTTGAGAAAAAAGAGCAAAACCAAAGGCATCAAGCTATCTGATCTGAAGCTATGTTACAAGGCTATAGCAATCAAACATCTGGTATTGGCAGAAAAACAGACACACAGATCAATGGAACAGAACAGAAAGCCCAGAAATAAACTTGCCTAATATGGTTAATTAACTTACGACAAAGGAACTAAAACTATACAATGGAGAAAGGAAAGGCCCGTCAATGAATATGTTAAGAGAACTGGACAGCCACATGCAAAAGAATAAAGCTAGACGCCTATCTTGCACCGGAAACAAAAATTAACTAAAAATGATTAAAGATTTATACTAAGACCTGAAAGTATAGAAACCCTAGAAGGAAACATGGGGGGGAGGGGCGAGCTTGGGGACATTAATCGTGGTGACGATTTTTTTTTAATTTGACACTAAGAGCAAAGGTAACAAAAGCAAAAATAAACAAGTAGGACTAAATTAAACCAAAAGGCTTCTCTGCACAGCAAAGGAAACCATCAACAAAATAAAAAGACGACCTACAGAGTGGAAGAAAAGATTTATAAATCATATATCTGATAAGTGGTTAATATCCAAAATATATAAGGAAATCATACAACTAAGCAGCAAAACGAAACAATCCAATTACAATAGTGGCAAAGGATCTGAACAGACATTATTCCAAAAAAAGACATATAAATGGCCAACAGGTACATGATGCTCAACATTACTAAACACACAATGAGGCTGCCTCACACCTGTTAGAATGACTATTATAAAAAAGACAAGAAATAACAATGTGGAGAAAAAAAAACTCTGTGCACTGTTAGTAGGAATGGAGGTTGCTAAAAAAAAATAAAAAATTGAACTACCTGTTGCCTGTAACCATTCTGACAGATGTGAGGTGATGCCTCAATGTTAATTTCCATCTCTCTGATGATTAGTGATTTGGAACATTTTTTTTCATGTCTCTTGGCCATCTGTATGTCCACTTGGAAAAGTGTCTATTTACATCTTTGTCCATTTTAATTTGGATTATCTTCCTTTTGTTGAGTTGTGAATTCCTTATATATATTTTGGATATTAACCCTTTATCAGATGTATCATTGGCAAATATGTTCTCCTACACAGCGTGCTCCCTTTTCATTTTGTTGATAGTTCCTATTGCTAAACAGAAGCAATTGCAGGCGAAGATGTGCAGAAAAGGAACCCTAGTACACTGCTGGCGGGAATGCAGACTGGTGCGGCCATTATGGAAAACAATATGGAGTTTCCTCAAAAAATTAAATATGGAACTGCCATTTGACGTAGTGATCCCACTTCTAGGAATATATTCTATGAAATGCAAAACACCCATCAGAAAGAATATATGCACCCCTATGTTCATAGCAGCACAATTTACAATGGCTCAAACCTGGAAACAGCCCAAGTGCCCATCAATAGGTCAGTGGATAAAAAAGCTGTGGTACATTTATACCATGGAATACTAAGCAGCAGAATAAAGAAGGATCGCTTGCCCTTTGAGACAGCATGGGGAACCTGATAGTATTATGCTAAGCAAAATAAGCCAGTCAGAGGAAAATTAAATATTACACGATCTCACTCAAATGTGGAATCTAATGAACAACATAAACCGATGAACAAAATAGATACAGAGACACAGAAGCATGGAACAGACTGTCAAATCTCAGAGGGAAGCAGGGGAGGATGAGTGACTGGGAAAGTATTAATCAAAGAACTTGTATGCATACCTGCATAACCAATGGACACAGACAATAGTATGGTGAAGGTCTGGTGTAGGGGGTGGGTATAAGCTAGAAGGGGTCAATGGGGGGGGAGGGGGGAGAAGGGAATATATGTAATACTTTCAACAAAGATTAAAAAATAGAACTATCATAGGATCCAGCAATTCCATTTCTGAGTTTATATATGAAAGAAATAAAATTGGTATATTGAAGAGATACCTGAAACCCCATGTTCAATGTAGCATTATTTATAATAGCCAAGACAGAAATAAATGAAGTGTCCATGAATGGATAAATGATAAGTGAAATGTAATATAATATATAGGAATATGTACACATAAGCGTACACACACACACACACACACACACACACACACACACAAATATTACTCAGCCACAAAAAGAAGAAAATCCTGCTATTTGCAACAATATAAATAGACCTTTGAGGGCATTACCATGCTAAGTGAAATAAGTCAGACAGAGAAAGACAAGAACCATATGATCTAACTTATGTGTGGGATCTAAAAAAAATCCAAATTCAGAAACAGAACAAACTGGTCATTGCCAGAGGCATGGGATGGGTGACATGGGTGAAGGGGATTAAAGGACAAATTTCCAGTTATAAAATAAGTAAGTCCTGGAATTTAATGTGTAGCCCTGTGACTAGTTAATATTGTGTTGTATATTTGAAAAATGCCTAGAAAGTAAATCTTAAAAGTTCTCATCACAAGAAAAAAAAAGTAACTAAGTACAGAGAAAGGTGTTAACAAGACTGATTGTGGTGACCATTCTGCAACATACACATACAGTGAATTATATTGGACACCTGAAACTAATATATGTCAATTTGTCTCAATAAAAATAATTTTTAAATAATAAGAAGGTGGAACTTGCAAATTAGTTTGAAGCAATTTAGGTAATTCACATAGAAAAATTTAAGACAATCACATTTCAGCAGCACAAGAATAAATCTGGGATATTGTGAATAAGATCACTTGGCACTAACATATTAAAAGTATTTCACAAACCTGTGATTTGGTGTCATAAACAAGACATCCTCATGAAAGATGATAGTCTAAAATACGTAAAACCATTCTTAATGAACCATGAGCCTTAAAACCAAAGCACAGTATTTCTGATAAAAGATCATTTTATATCAAATTTAAAAGATATTATGATATTACATTTTTTATATTTTCAATTTCTAAAGCTCCTAAAATCTCAAACAGAAAATGAGTTTGACTGAGACACATGCAACTGTTCAGATGCAGTTTTTGATGGAAATGGAGACAGAATTCCCCGGGGACTACAAAAGCTGATGTAGCCTATAATAGATGGAAAATAAGTGGCTCTAGACCTGGCCATGTTATTGGTTAGACTGTCGTCCCAATATGCCAAAGCTGCGGGTTGGATATCTGGTCAGAGCACATACAAGAGACAGCCAATGAATGCATATATAAGTGGAACATTGAACCACTGTGTGTGTGTGTGTGTGTGTGTGTGTGTGTGTGTCTCATCAATAAAAATAAGTGGTTTCTGATGAACAACAGTAGAAACAGTGCAGGTGAGATACCAATTACTGAAGAAAATGACATATGAGAGGTCTTTCCAACTACAGGAAGATGAGTTGACAGAATGAGACAGGACACTGTGAAGGGGGCCATGGCCGACACACAGGCCTTCCGACGACGTTTCTCCACCTATACAGGAAAATGGACACCTTGCTTGCCTACCTAGGAGATGTAAGTAAAAGTAGGAGAAGAGGCCGAAACCGGTTTGGCTCAGTGGATAGAGTGTCAGCCTGCAGACTGAAAGGTCCCGGGTTTGATTCCGGTCAAGGGCATGTACCTTGGTTGCGGGCACATCCCCAGTGGGGGGTGTGCAAGAGGCAGCTGATCGATGATTCTCTCTCATCGATGTTTCTAACTCTCTATCCCTCTCTCTTCCTCTCTGTAAAAATTCAATAAAATATATTTAAAAAAAAAAAAAAAAGTAGGAGAAGAGGCCTTAAAAGGGCCTCAGAAGTTGGAAAAGGAAAATGGAATGAACCCTAAACACCTGTTATAAACTAGGCGACTCACATATTTAATTCTCACAACCATCTGATGTCAAGTATTTATTCCAGGAATCCAGACTCAAGGGCTGACACGATTTGTGCAGATCAGTGGTTCTCGAACTCAGGCTGGATGGACCCCGATTCTGATTCAGCAGGGCTGGGCCCAGGAACCTGCACTTTCAAGAAGGTCCGGGTGAGCCACTGCCCAGTCACTGTGGCCAAAGGGAAATGTGCCTGCTCCACACCTCATTTCTCTGTAACACCTGGAGCTCTCAATCTCCTTAATTGCTGACACCAGGCATCTTACATTTTTTTTAACTTAGAGATTGAGTGAAAGACAAATGACAGAGAGGAAACTGTAGAGCTTAGGAAAGCCTATGAGAGAAGGAGTTTCCCTGAAAGGAATGATCTGTGGTGTGAATTGTTAAACATAAAAAAAATTCAGGAGAATATAGAACAAGGTAAACTCCTATTATGGAAGGTGCACTGTGCAAATAACCCCCGTGGTCGCCAACAACCCAAAGCAGCTTCTACTTATAAAGTTGTTTGAAGAGATGGAGGTGCTGTGCCACACTTCACTGCTAAATGCATAATCCAGATGTTTCTATTTACACCACTGTGAAACACGTTTCATACAATTGCACCTGCCCATCTACAGCTCAGGACCAACATGTGACACCTATGTTAAACTATACAATATTCTTCATCATATGCCCAGTTCCACTCACTGAGAAACTAAAAATCCATTTCTTAATTCAAAATTAAGTTTAATAAAATTAGTTTTGGGACATTTTTAGAGAGAAAATTGCCCCCCAAAAAGTTTCTTAAATATAATGCATTTCACAATAAAAGCACATTCTATCTCTCTATTCTTTTTTTTTTTTTTTTTTAAGAATATCTCTATTGATTTTGATTTTAGAGAGGAAGGGAAAAGGAAAGAGATAGAAACATCAATGATGAGAATCATTGACCAGCTGCCTCCTACACGCCCCACACTGGAAATCAAGCCTGCAACCTGGGCATGTGCCCTAACCTGAAATCAAACCATGACATCCTGGTTCATAGGTCGATGCTCAACCACTGTGTCACACTGGCCAGGCCTCTCTCAATTCTCTGCTTTCAATAATGCACCTACACTCATGGCTTTAACTATTTCTACATGGATAGCTGCCAAAAGACACATCAGACCACCAAAATCTACACTCTAAAAGCAAACTGGCATTTACTCTCCAAAGTTTTGTGCCTCTTTCTCTCCATTCTGTGGGAGCACCTTTTGAGTTACTGCTCTGAGGTGGGATCCATCCCACACCTGTGCCCCAAATCAATGTATTCACTTCTAGTGTGACTTTTGAGAGCAAGTAATAATAAATAAAAGAATAAAAATACTTGGTGTTTATCCTCTTCTTTCTATTCACAGCAAGGTGTGTTGGCAGTAACTTCTACAGGACAGAATTCTATGACAAACCTTCCACAAAATAGCAAACAACTACATGAATGTAAATACTGATGCAGACACCAATATAAAAGGCTAAACCAGAATGAGCAATGCGTGCCAACCGGTGGCATTTCTGAAATCGGCAGGAGTGTTGGCTGAGGGACAGGAAATGTTATCAGTTCAATACAATGAACAGTCAGCCTGGAGCCACAGGTTCTCTCATGTTTACAGCAGCAAGTCAGTAAGAAAATTATGTCCACTTTTAAAGAAAAAGGTGAAGTGTAAGAGTGTACTCAATCTTTTTCTTCCCACTCTGCCAGCTGTGAGGCTGCTCCTGCAGAGCTATGGCTGCACCACACTCCTCACCCGCTGAGCAAGTTAAGCAGGAGATGCCACAGGAACTCGCTCTTGCAGGGAGTGGGATGAGAGTGTATAAGTGCTGTGTGCTACTCTGGTCCAAATCCTAGGACAACAGGTGTGCCAACCCCCACACCTTCAATCACACAGAGGAGGAGGGGCCTTAGGACATGCAGAGCAGGGATTTGGAACCTGGGTCCCTGGATAACCATGGAGCAGAGTCACCAGCCCTATGTAAGAGAGAACTTCTTTATTCTTTAAGCTGCTATATCACAGAGCTTCTCTGTGACAACACCTTACTTTACCTTAACATACCAGCTATCTACACCTTTACTTAGCAGTGCCATCATTAAATAAGAACACAATGGAATTCATGCATACTATGAATTTATCCATATAAAATCCATCATATGTGATCCAGCAATTCCACTTGTAGGTATATACCCAAAAGAATTGAGAGCAGGGTCCCAAAGAGATATTTGTATATACCCACGTTCATAGCAGCATTATTCACAGTAGCAAATATGTGGAAGTAATCTAAGTGTCCATCAATGGATGGATGGATAACAGAATGTGGTGTGTACAAGCAGTGCACTATCATTCAGCCTTAGAAAGGAAGGAAATTCTGACACATGCTACAGTGTGGATGAACCTTGAGGTGACTACACTGAGAGAAATTAGACAGTCACAAAAAGACAAACACTATCCTGTTTCCCCGAAAATAAGACAGTGTCTTATAATAATTTTTTCTCCCAAAGTTGCGCTAGGTCTTATTTTCAGGGGATGTCTAACCTTTCCATGTGCTAGGTCTTATTTTCGAAGGATGTCTTATTTTCAGGGAAACACGGAATATGATTCTACTTGCATAAGTTATACAGAGCAGTAAAAATCAGAGACAGAAAATAGAGTGGTGGATGCCAGGGGCTGAAAGGTGGGAAATGAGGATTTATTGTTTAATGGGGATCGAGTTTCAGTTTTAAAGGTTAAATAAGTTATATGGGGATGGATGATAGACATGGTTGCACACAGTGTGAATGCATTCAATATCACTGAACTGCACATTTGATGTTAGGTATATATACCACAATAAAAATATAAGAAATCCACTGTGGACCTTAATTTTACTCACATCAAAACCCACTGTGGTTCACATTTTAGATTCAGTTGTTGTAAATACACACTGTGAGCTGGGGGTGCTGCACAGAGGGAGACTGGATACTAACGGCATATCACAGCTAAGGCACGGCCACCATTTCCAGGTGCAGGACGGTTCTGTCACATGCCCCATTCCTCACCCAGCTGACACCCAACTTCAGCCTCCCAGAGTCCTCTCCTGTCCACGCATGACTCCACTCCCTGCTTATGGACCCACAACAAGGCTTCATGAATATCCCAGGTCGGGAAGCACAACACTGACACTTTCCCATGGTGGGGCTGGGTGAGAAACAATGCTCAGCTGCAAAAATGTCACTGGGGGTCTCATATGTGACACTGCCACACGACCCCTGATGTGGTCCTCCCACACAGTCTGCACCACGTCCTGCACAGATGCTACTCAGCTGTGGTCCACTTGCCGCACATCCTATGTTTCAAAATGAACAGGGAACCCGATTAAAATACTGGAAACCCAGTCACAAATATGGTTCACAGGTTCCGAGGTGTGCACACCTGTCATGGGACACCTTTAGAAAGACCAACAGAAAGGAGTCGCACTGCCCTGAGGAGGGTCAGATCAGAGTCTAAGCTCCCTAGCAGCGGGGGCAGGAAGACTCAATGCACGTTTTCTGTGGCTGCAACCTCTCTTCTGTCATCACAGAAAGGCACTGCCCCATTGCCCAGGCCCAGGCCCCCCGACGCCCCACCTCTGCTCCCTGTCCTCCACAGCGTACTGTCAGTTCTGCTAAGCACCCTCAGTGTCTACATACAATGCTGCTTAACTAAAACTTCTTTTCTTACTAATCTTAATTTTTAATTCCAACTTACAGAGCAGGAGGACAATTTTATCCCAGAAGGAGGCAGAAATGAAGGAGAGGGGAGAAAAGGAAATCCTGCCGATGCTTAGAGGTAGTCCAAAGACCAGTCACTGTCACAACAATCAGTGTTCCCATTGTTTCGGTGTCTGCCTACTTATTTTGTTGTCTTTAAAAGACACAAAAGTTATTTCTCAACACAGACTATGATTACACTGTACTTTACTCATGCTTAGGTATCAAGTAGCTGACTACATACTCCAATAGAAAAAGAGGGGGGAAATATGAGAAATGTAAACACTGACGAAAGAAGAAATGTTGACAAGTGTGTAGGTGGGGAAGAGCATTCAAGAGACAACTACGGTCACTTAATTTCTTCCATTACCTAGCCGTGTAGCCCAGGGCACATCACTTAGTCTCTTCAGTTAAATCTTTTAAGGCTTTTGTTGCTCTTCTTTTAAACTGGAAGTTCTCGCTGAGAGGGAGAGAAGGGGTCGCCACATTTCCTTGCTAAGAAGTTCTAATTTAGCACTCACTGCAGGGCTGGCCAGTCATTATCCTGACACCCTGCCCTCACCAACTATTCATTCTCTGTGATACGTGTGACACTTCAGTATTGCGAAAGCTTTGCAAACGATGCCAGGCCATTTGGTTCTTACCTTCAGAGACCCCTGTGGCTGAGGCTAGTATATCCACCAGGCCAAGTGATAGCCACATATAAATGAGAGCCCAGAAATTCCTGACCTGCTCCTGTGGTATTTCATTCCACGGTGAAACTCTGCTGCCTGTGATTAGATACGACTTGTCACAATGGATTAGAAGGTGTTGGAAACGAATGCATTTCTCAGATATCAAGTAGGGTGTGAGATGAGCTTATTAGGTCCTTGGCTATTGCTATAGGACGGATTCAAAATAGCTGTCGGACTCCTGGGGACAAACACCTAGCGATTCTGGCTTTATTTATAGACGAATCACAAAGTGCCCATTTTACAATGGTTGTTCTTACCATAACCTGAGGCCAAAGAAAAGGAAAAAAACAAAACAAAACAAAACAAAACAAAAGGATGGCAGAGACGTGACTGTGCAGTTGGAGGGGGGCTAACCATTGTGCTTGAGGAATGGGAGAGGTAGAGAGTCCCTGTGGGTTCAAAATCATGGTAATAAATATAAGTAAATTAATAAAACAAGTGGCTTTCACTATAATTGCACAGAAACAGAGCACTGTACGTACTGGAAACTGAGCAATGGCCCCATGTTCTGGAGCCCCAGCCCAGGAAGCTACCATCCCAAGAGCATGTCTCGGGTCAGGTGGTGGAGCAGTGCCAGCTGACAGCAGAGAGGCTGCTCCCACCAGCAGACCTGGACCAAAGGAAGCCATGCATTGTGGGAAGGAAGTCCTGATCTGATGAGTGGTTTCTGAGAGATCAGGATGTAACCAGGTTACAGCCTCTGTGAGGACCACAGGTCTGTGAACTTCAGGGATACAGAAGGTACTGCAGGACCCAAGGATCCAGAGGTCTCAGTGGTGAAGCCTTGGCTACCCTCCAATGTCAAAACAGAGTGTTTGGGAAGAAGCAGCCCATCATGTGACCGTCCCTGATAACTATGAGAGGTCATCCAAGTTTGTGGGTTCAACCACAAGTCTATGCTCAACCACCAAGTGCCAAACGCTATGACAGGATTTAAAGAATGGGCTGTAACTATTTATAATTCTGTAACTTATTTTACAGACTAATTGGGTGAATACAAGGTTCCCCAAGACTCCAAAGGAGCAGCCTAGAACCCAACAGGCTGGAATGCAGATAATCATCAAACACTCTTAGTGCTGAAATTTCAGGGCTAAAGGATGAAATGCACTTTTAAAGCAGAAGGTAACCTGAGGCCATCTAGTGCATCTACTTATAGAAATAGTCTCTTTTGAAACATTCTTGTCCAAGGGCCAGTTCCCTACCTGCTCTCATATTAAGAGCCTGGGATCCCACTGCTGGACAGACACTGCCTGCTGGCACCTTCATGGGTCATGGCAGTCCTTTTCTGGTGGACACAGCATCTCCACCCCTTCTCAGAGGAAGCCGCAGGTACCCCCCTCCTCAGACCCGATCAGCCAGACCAGACACTTCACTTCTGCTCGGTGACCCACCACTGAACACTCTAACTGGCTAACAAGTCAAAAGTCACTAAATTACATAGAGCAACCAATACAGTCAGTTTTTTCCTACTTAAAAGACCTCCCCATCTTTGCCCATTCATATTTCTTAACTGATATTTCAGCACTGATATTTCTTAACTAAGATGGCCGATTGTGCCATGTGGACTTCACCATATAGATCTCCATGGGCTCCAACAGCTCAGAGAGATCTTTCTGATTAGCTCTGTGGCTTTCATGTCAATAGCTAAGAAAAGGTCAGAATTGACCATCTCCCTCATATATGCTAGTGGTAAATGCAGTACAATCCGTGGCAGCTGAGGACAGGGAGAGGTTTGAAAGGGTGGTGAAATAAAAAATGTAGTGAAATTCTGATGTTTAAGTCATATCATTGAAAATTTTAAGCAGCAATATAGTTGCTTCCCTGAACATCTAGCCACTGCATCAATTGCAGGTGAAGTTACCCGATTCCACAGGCCAATCCTGCCCCCTTCACCAGACTCTAGAGGCCTCCAGTGAGTTGATACTGCAATTGGCCGCAGGCAACTTTACTGAGCCACAGGGTTAATATTAAATAAAGGAAGTATTCAGTCCTTCAAAATACACTTTCCCACAGGTTAGACAGGCTCTTAAAACACTGTTTATGTCACTGTGTTCAACATACCTTCCCTTCTGCACCAGACCAGAGATGCAACCCCGTGGAATTACAAAATGCCACACTAGAGAAGCCCAGAGAAACTGCAGTCTTGTTACACTAAACACTTTTTAAATCCTTTCTAACAGTAATACAACATGAAGTACAAACTCACTTGGGTTTTTTTGTTTTTGTTTTTTGTTTTTTGTTTTAGTAACTTTTAGAGAGAGTGGAAGGGAGAAGGAGAGAAAGAGAAATATGGATGTGAGAGTGAAACATCAATTGGCTGCCTCCTGCGCGCTCCCCTTCTGGGGATCTAGCCAGCAACCCGGGCATGTGCCTTTACTGGGAATCAAACCAGCAGCCTTTCAGTGCACAAGACAATGCCCAACCACCTGAGCCACACCAGCCAGGGCCCCACCCACTTCTTTAGTGATCAATATGAAGAAGGAAGGGACCTATAACACTGACACGTTGCAGGAGAGATGGTAGCCACCCCTCTCCAGTACCATCCTCCTCTCTTGGGAGTAACAAAACCTCACAATTTCATTGGGCACACGCTCCCATAGACATTCAAACAATCCAGTGAGGCCCCTGATCAGGAATGAACCATGGGAACGTGAGAACTGCAGGCATAGCTCTGATGTTGACCCCTCATGGGGACAGGCACGTCCCACCCTCTTCCTCTTTCCTATGGCTGGGCCTGTGGCTGGAGGCAGAGCAGTAAGTGAGGGGAACCTGGACCCTGGGACACTCCGGTGACACTGACCAGCCAACCTCACACCTACTGACCTTCATGTTCAGAGAGAGATCCCTACCTAGGGTCTCAATTACAAAACAAAACAACAAAGAAAGCTTCCATTCATTGCTTCTGAAAAGCTCGAGAGAGAGAAATATGACACAGGTGTTTTTGCTGATTGACAGCATCTCCACTATTTGACTCCTGGCCCAATCTTCCACCGAAGCACCATGTGGCTGCAGAGTTACTTCATGTCACAGGGTTTCTCACTGGCTAAATTTTAAGTTATAATCCTTCTTACAAAACAGGTAAGAAACCCATTCCTGGTGGTGGGGAGGTGGAAGCCATGCCCACAATTCCACCTGAAGCCCCTCAGAGTCTACACAAGGGATTACCCAGCAATATAGTGACTCTACAAGTGATTACCAACATACCTTCACTGCCACTTCAAACTGGAGGCAAGCAGCTCATCACTCAAACCTTCCTTCTGTCGTAGTGGGTTCCTGAGAACACAATCCGCTGCCTGAGGTCAGCACACCATGAGCAGCCTGGCCCCTGGTAAAGCATTTTGCCCCAGAACCACCCCACCCCTGGCTGGAGCCAGGACTGAAGAGAAGGCAAGCAAGGCCATACAAATGAGCTGAGGAGATCCGATGTGATGGGCACCGTCCCATACATGATGGGCACTGCCAAACCCAAGTTTATAGCCATCATTGAATCTAAATTCCTGGAGAGTCATTAAGCTAATAAACACTGAGTCTGTGTGGGGTTCCTCATAGAATAGGAGAAACTCACCATGAGGCCAGCACTTGGTGACAGCACTGTAATGACAGACACCTCCTTGCATGCCCGATGGGTTCTCTTATGTATTTTACCTTGAGTTAATGCTTTGAGGGACAAGGGACATCCAAACACAAGTGCTTACAAAATAACCTCACCACAGGACTTTACAGCTGATCACAATTCTTATAATGCTTTTATTCCTGTTAACTTATTAGAATTTTTAACTACAAGGTAAAACGGTTTAGTCTGATAACAGGGACACTGGTGGCCAGTGTGGGCTCTGGTCACATGACTCACACCTCACTCTCACCTACTAAGTCAGCTGCTGACCAGAGCACCTGGCTTGGCTCAAGAAATCACTGGTGTTCACTCAGGAGGTGTGACATACTGTGTCACACATCCTACAGTAGTATATTCTTAGAACTAAAGTCTTTACACAAAATACAAACTCTATGAATATGTATTTTTTGTTTGTACCATATTTTCAACATTTATCTCCCATTCCTCAAAGAATATTTTCAGATGAATGCTATATTAGTTTCCTAGGGTCGCCATAAAAATTACCACAAACTGAGTAGCTTACATAATAGAAACGTAGTCTCTCATAGTTCTGGAGGCCAGAAGTCAAAAACCAAGATGTTGCCCTAACCTGTTTAGCTCAGTGGATAGAGTGTCGGCCTGTGGACTGAAGGGTCCCAGGTTCGATTCCGGTCAAGGGCATGTACCAGTAGGGAGTGTTGCAGGAGGCAGCTGATCGATGTTTCCCTCCCATTGATATTTCTAACTCTCTATTCCTCTGCCTTCCTCTCTGTAAAAAAATCAATAAATCAAAAAACAACAACAACAACAACAAAAAAAACATGTTGGCAAGGCCATACTCCCTTCACAGGCATGGGCACTGTCCTTCTTCCTTATTCCAACATCTGGTGGCCCCTGGCATTCCTTGGTTTGTGACTGCATCATTCTAATCTCTGCCTTTTTCTCTGTGTTTCTGTGTCTCAAATTTCCCTTTTCTTTCTTATTTTTTTTTAAACCAGAACATTCATTGCATGAACAACCACTGAAATACTTAGGATGAACTGGATGCTGCAACAACTGCCCTCTTGGGTTTAGGTATTGTTCCTTGGTGGAATCCATGCCCGAGTCAGTAGCACACCATTTTTTGCTGCCTCTTCCAACCAGTCCGAGTGGTGTTTTGTCAATTAGCTGTGGCAGCCTCCATTCTCACTTCCCCTCCAGCTTGGGGGGTAGCCACACTTGCCACAGGAGGACTTCTGAAGGTGGGAGGCTTTCAGGCCACAGCGGCAGCATTTCGTTTGTTGTGGCACTTTCTGAATGATGTAATTCCCTTAGTCATTTTGCTTCTGTGACCAAGGTCAAAGAGGCCCTCTTCTTTCTTTAATTAAGGACACCAAAAAATGGATTGAGGACCCACCCTAAATCTAGGATGATCATCTGCAAAGACCCTACTTCTCAGTAAGGTAACATTCACAGGTGCCAAGACCTGAATTCATGTTTTGGGAGGACACAATTTAACCCTGACAGATGCTGACAGAGCTCATGGGTGACGAATTCTGTAATTCTAACCCTGGGGAGCTGTGAAAGCCCTAGGAGAGGCGCTGGGGCAGAGGCAGCCATGCACTATTTGTGGAGGTCTAATCCATGACTCAGGTTTTACTAATTAACCAGCCCCCCAGCATGCAGCTACTACAGGGAGAGAAAAGGGAAAGAGTGTGAAATTTGAAGCAGGAAGGTGAAGATCTGAAACTACTATCTTCTTCTTGAGTGACCAGGGTCCTATTTTCAATTCTCAAGTATTTCAAAGGCCCCATTTAAAAATCTTTAGTTAACGCATATCAATTTTTCATTCTTTGTTTTTCCCAGGATGTATTACACATGCCATTATTAAACCACTCATTTTGTAATAAGAGGAGATAATTTTCAGTATCTAGATATCAACATGGAACCTTATTCAGCCTTTCATCCTGGGCACCAAGCATAACAGACTTAGTCAGCCTTTATTAAACACCGGCCAGGTGACCTGGAAGAGCTCACCCCCTTGTTTCAGTCTGACTGACCCCGATGAGGGTTCAGGGGAGGGGGAGTGAGGAGGGAGCTTGATCACCTGAAACACACACACACACACACACACACACACACACACACACACCCCTAACTTAAGAACCTCAAATGTAAGTCTAGGAACCCCAGGAAACACATAAAATTCTGATTTACAAAAAAAAAAAAAAATTTACAAAAGGTATATGTACCAATACTTCTACCAACAGCTATATCAATACAGCACTGGATAATATTTTGAAATTTTTGTTATTTACAGGTGCAGAAAGTAGCAAGTTGCTGTTCACTTAAGTCTATGTGATTGCTAATAAGAAAAGTTCTCCTGTCAATCATCTATATTTACCTCAGTTGTGGAGTGTTTCTTCATGGCATCTCTGAGCATCTATTAGAGTTTTATAGCATTTCTTGCCAATTGGAACAAACCTTTCAGTAATCAATCATATTCATATTTTAATCTCTCTTTGTATTTGACTTTTAAAAATTTTGTTTAGATATGGAACTATAGAGGTTTTCAAAAACTTTCTGTGTAACAAACCTAGCTATTCTTTATTAGCAAATACTTTCCATCACTTACACTATTTGGAAGTTCTTCCCCAGCTAGACACTCAGTAGGTGCTTGCTTTCCTATAAGTGTTACGTGTTTATTTTGAAGTAAACTATAATGTGAGCATTTTAACTGTCCAAATACTGCACTAATCATGCCACTGTACTTACTTAATACACATCAATTTTGAAACTAAATTCTTACAGAAATTATATTATGCTCTAAGACAGCTACTATTTTGTTTTTAAAATGAAATAACCAATAGTTTTTAAATACAGTGTATAGCAATATCATAGATTAATAGGATAAAGCAAACCAGCAATATGCAAAAATATCATTTCAAAGCTAATCACAATGTAAAATATATTACAAAAACCATGAACCTTAAAATGCTTAACAACAGGTATTTCAGAATATCCCTTCCCTGTCATTTTTCAGTGTTTTGGGAGCTTGAGTTTAAGAAATAACCACGAGTCAAACAGAAGCAGCAGCCACTGCAAACAGAACTTGAATAAAACAGAGGAGGAAACATTTCATGTTTAGGACAAGTAGAGAGTGATAAAAATGATGTGTGTGTTTTTAAAATCACCAAGTGTATGTTCAGATTCTCAGAAATTCATCGCCAAACCACACGGACTAGGAAAGGGAACTTGCATGGAGAGCAAGTCCAGAAGCTTCGGCCTCACCCCCATACAATGAGCGTGGGTGCAGGTTTGAGGACACGTGGTTCCCTCAGGAAAACAAGCCCTGAGGCCCAGGGATCTGCCATCACATGCTCACCTGTTCCCTCCACCTCCTCCTGAGAAAACCTAAAGTGCTTCCTCAGACCTAACGTCTCCCGAGTCCTCCCTCCTCTGCCTTCTTTCCCTGAAAAGCTTATTAATACACTGGCAGGTGCGAAGAGGCTGTGGTGGGCATGGAGTTCATGTTTAATGGAGACGGAGCTTCGGTCTGGGAAGTTGAGAAAGTGCTGGGGATGGATGGTGATGGTAGTAGCCCAACAACATGAATGTGCTTAGTGTTGCTAAGCTGTACACGTAAAAATGGCTATAACTATAAATTTTATGTGCTGTAAATTTTACCACAATAAAAAAAAAATAAGTTTAAAAAAGTAATCTATAACTACGGTTTCCAATTTCTTGCCTTCTGTAAGGCGTCTGAAAATATTTGCTTCTATTATGATAAATGGATATGCTTGTGGCTTGAAAAACGCCAGTAAAACCTCTGAAGGTGTTTTAGGTACAAACAGCTAAAGAGCACAGGTCTGTTAGACACGGACAGAAGGCAAAGGACCAATAGATGTAGTGAGTAGGATGTGATGGGTAGGTGGGAAGACCAGAAGGTGCCAACACTCACCAGGCACCTGGATATACACAGAACACAAACAATCACCTAACATGCATGCGGCCACCATTGCCGACACCTAAGGCTGTTCATTAGGCTAATTGGCGACAACAGCTGAGGCCCTGAACCCCAACTGCTCAGAAGGACAGCAAAACAATGCACACCCCAGGATCCAAGCAGAGCAGGACTCTGACTGTACCCCACCTAAGGTGTGTGAACCTAGCCCCCCTGGCCTTGCTCCACATTGATTATAAATTGTGAGACTGATGCAGTGAGTCTAGTCCAGTGTTTCCCAAACTTCTCTCATGATGAGAATCACCTGGTGGAGTTGTTAAAATACAGATTCCTGAATCCCAACTAAGAAGTGCTAAACTAGAATTTTAGGGAGCATACAGGTAAAATTGTATACAAAAATTCTAGTTTATATACTTAAGTATACAATTTTACCTGTATGCTCCCAAAAATTCTAGTTTATATACTTAAATATACAATTTTACCTTGCTCCCAAAAATTCTAGTTTAGCACTACTTAGTTGGGATTCAGGAATCTGTGTTTTAACAACTCCACCAGGTGATTCTCATCATGAGAGAAGTTTGGGAAACACTGGTCTAGTCTGTGCTCCTGGGTCTGTGACCTCGGGACAGCGCACCTGGAAAGACACTGGCAGACAACCCATGCAGGGAGCTACGTTCCTGAAGGACGCACACGTTCTTCCATCTGTGTGAGCAGCGCCTGCCCCACTGCCCCACTGCATCTGCTCCCAGAGAAGGGAATGCTTCCCTGAAGACTCCACCTCCACTCTCTCTGCTCCTACCAGTGCTCCCTCCGAGGCTCCCCATCTCTCAACGAGGGATCTTTCTCCCTTTCTCCTCCTGGGAGCACAGCATGGACGGCAGCCAATTCCTCAGGTTCTACCTCTAATACTGGAAAAGCAAAGCCCCAAATCAACGGCATCATCAGGAGCAGCTCATCCACCATCAGCCGCCAAAGTCACCTCAACATTTCGGTAATTCCCAAACCACCCACTGCCAACAACCAGGCTCGGAAAAATGCAAGACAATTCTAATATTTTAATTAAAAGCAATAAAAAAAAGTAGTGAAAACGCCAAAGAACATTTTAAAACAATCTATGTGGGGTGTTAAATCCTGTCTCTCTCATTCGCACAGATAACCAAATAGCTGCTTATTTTATTGAAAATTTTCTGCAAACCATTTAAAAACCATTGTGAGTTTCAAGGTTAACTATATTACAATTACTAGGACGTGTCCTTATTCCTAAAAACAAAACAAAATTTCGGTGCCACAAAATGCCCCGAAAGAAAAGAAAACCTGTGCTGACAGAGTCTGCAGGAAGAGGCTGGTTATTTCGGCAAGGCTTCCCCACGAATAGGCACAATTAAGCTATAATTAAACTACAGCTTAACATAATCCACTTTCATCCTAATTTATCTGAAAAGCAGCGGGGACAGATTTGAAGGGACAGGCAAGGAGGAAGAAGTCAAAAAGGGAGTTCATACCAAATTGTGAGTTTTCATAAAACCACCGCTGCTTCCCCACCCACAGGAGAGACCATCTTTCCAGGCGACAGGAAGGAAACCAGTGAACACGGTTTCCCTGAAAAAGCCCGGGTCTGTCTCCTGCCTCAACAGTGTTTGCGTGGGACAGACCCAGGGACGGCTCTTCTCCCAGCCTCCCACCACCCTCCAACCTCTTTTCCAGTCACCACCTTCGGAACCACCTCAGCCATCCTCAGCCTCCAGGACCAGCCAACACTGTTCGTGTTTTGTTTTGTTTTTTTACCTTAACTCTTTATTGCTGAACAACTATGGGCTTCCAAATTCATCAGAATTATTCCACCGAGATGGAGGCTGCCATCAACCGCCTGGCCAACCTGTATCTGCAGGCCGCCTACACCTACCTACCTCTCTCTTGGCTTCTATTTCGACCACAATGATGTGGCTCTTGAGGGCGGGGGCCGGACAGTCCACAAGTTGGCCACGGAGAAGCACAAGGACTCTGAGCATCTCCGAAGATGCAAAACCAGCAAGGTGGCCACCGTCTCTTCCAGGACATGCTGAAGCCTTCCCAAGGTGAGTGGGGCAAAACTCAGACGGAAGCTGCCGTAGCCTTGGTTGGAGAGGAACCGGAACCAGGCCCTTTTGGAGCTGCATGGCCTGGGTTCTACCCAGACCCTCATCTCTGTGACTTCCTAGAGAACCATTTCCTGGATGAGGAGGTGAAACGCATCACAAAGATGGGCAACACCTGACTCACCTCCACAGGCTGGCGGGCCCCAAGGGGGGATTGCATATCTTTGAAAGGCTCAACCTCAACCAGGACTAGGAGCTTTGGAGCCCGGAGGCGTTTGAGGGGCTGGCTCCTCTGCATGCTCCTGGTTTCTGGCTTTTGCCTAAGCTTCTCCCCCAAACCTCCAGCCTGGAAACCTCTCCCATGCCTTGGACCAAATGGGAAGAATACGTCATTTTTAAGAAAAAGAAAAAAAAAAGGAGTCGTTGTCCTCCGGTGGCCAGGGCCACTCCCACCTGGGTTCTCAGCCCGGCGTGGTGTTTGTTTTTCTTTAAGCCCCACCAGCGAGCTCACTGGCCCTGCGGGTCAGAGCAGGTCCGTACTGTCAGGAGGGCCAGGAAGTCGGCCGGTGAAAAGCCCAGCTGTCCCAGGGGATGAGGTTGTGGAAAGGCCGTGAAGACAGTTCCGGCGGCAGCCAGGGTGGGAGAGCTCTGAACGCGAGCCCCCGCTCCATGACACACACAGGCCACCGCCCTGCAATCCCCGCTGATGCGGGCGGGCGCGGGGATCCCGAGGCCTGTACTTCTCTGAACACCTGCGGGTCCTGACAAACTAAGCGCGGGTCCGAAGGGCGCGAAGGGCGCTCACAGACACCTGGGGCCGCCCTCACCGCGCCCTCCGGGAGCGCGCAGCGGCCCAAAGCCGCGCCCCCAGCACCAGGTGCCGCAGGGCCTGCGGCCCAGTCCGCACGAACCGCCATGAAGGGCGGGAAGCACACCTTACGCACGCCCCACGCAGGGCCTATGCACACTATACGCACGCCCCACGCACACCCTACGGACGCTTTACGCACGGCCCAGCGGCCACAGTAACTAACTACACGTGCACGGGTAACACGTGCCCAGGTTCCTGAGCGCCCTGGCCAGGCTTCTGCGCACGCGCACACACAAGCTGCTACAAATGAAAACCTACCCCCCAGCTTCTCGGGGGTCACGTTTCCCACGTGCCCGGGCTGTCAGCACATCTGCCTTCACCAGGTCCGCGCTCCTTCCCTAATGAATACTGTGCAGGTGTGCTCGCTTATTTCCGTGGGGAAGTGGATACAGAGTGCTGGGAGGTGGGCAACCCCGGTGGTAACTTTTCAGGAGAGAACAAGGCTTAAATCAAAGCGCAGCCCACGCTGCCGTGCAGAGGAAACGAACGCGCTATATGGCTGCATGTCCTGCCGCTCTGCGAAAGACCATTTGGGAAAGAGACATTTTCTTTCGCATGGAAGTCAGCTCATGTTTACGTGTCCTTTCCCTCTGCATGAAGAATAGCAGTAAGCTGCACCTAAGGCAGAAATTAACGATATGGGCTATAACAGTGGTCGGCAAACCGCGGCTCTCGAGCCACATGCGGCTCTTTGGCCCCTTGAGTGTGGCTCTTTGAATACCACATGCAGGCGCGCACATACAGTGCGATTGAAACTTCGTGGCCCATGCGCAAAAGTCGGTTTTCGACCTGGACGAGTCTATTTTGAAGAAATGGTTCTAACGCCGAGCCACACTCAAGGGGCAAAGAGCCGCGTGTGGCTAGAGAGCCACGGTTTGCCGACCACTGGGCTATAACAGTGTAACTTGCTGCATCTAAGAGGCTCAAATATACTAGTACAGTGTAAGCTGCTATGAGGACAGTGCGACTTTCATGATTTTTTGGACGTAAGTGACATGGTAAACAAGTTTTAGATGTAATATCTTCCACATTCTAAAATATCAACATTAAAAGAAGTTCATTCATGTATTTTTTAATTGATTCAACTGACAAAACACAATGTCCCTCCTTTTAAAGTGCACATTTCAGTAGTTTTCAGTATACTCTCAATGAGCTAATTTTTTGCACATTTCTAGCATCTGGGTTAATAAAACATAGCAGGATTCTCATATCTGCTTCTGTATTAGCCTGATGTAATGACAGTGTAGATTTGGTTGAAATATGTGAAGAAAGTCTAGCCTCAACTGATACAGAATTGGAAAAGGAATAAGTATTTAAGTTTTGGGTCTTTGGGTTTTGTTTTGTTTTCAGATAATGTTTGGTATTCTCCTTTGATCTTTTGCCAGATTTAGTAACTGGTACTTCCTTAAAGGTTGTTTGGAATTTGCAATCTTATCAGTCAACCTTTCCTGTTAAATTCCTTTTAAATTCGTTGGTCGCCTTCCAACTTTGAGTGGCTCTGATCAACACGATTTTGTAACCATACTTGGGTCATTTAGAAAATGCTGACTCACTAAGCTGGCCTAGTTCATCACATAACTTCCAAAAAAATCACATGTAGCAGAAATAGCACTGATCACAACAGAAATAGTGATAGATGGAAGATTGCCAAATTTTTAATACTCACTTGAAAACTCAAACTTTATCACTGTGGACAAGCAGTAAACAAAGTCATTTCGATTTTGAGAAAACATCTACAAATACCTTAGTCTGAATAGTCACCCCATTACATAAAAGTAGGCTGCTCCCTGGGAAAAGTGGTTAGTGGAGCTCCTCAGATGCTTTTGTGTGAGACACCCTCACACCTCAGTGTGTGTCAGCACACCTTACACATACTTCCCACTTCACAGCTCAGAATATTAAAGAGAAGTTACCTGGGTGCTAAGATTTAGTAAAACAAAAACGTTTACTGATTCATCAGGTACATTTCCAAGTGAAACTGGTCTCCCTCTCCACCGCCTCCCCACACCCCACCCCCATGGGTATGTGAAGATAAAGAATGCAGGAACAACCATCAGAGGGTGGTGCCACCACCTTGATTCAGGCCAAGATGCTTGCTGCTCGATCAGCATTCCTTATGTACCATCAGTGTAAATATCCACAAAGTGAGAAAGACAAGTAACCTCTTGGAATTATTGTAATTTTATGATGTCAAGGGTCCTCTGAAAGAATCTGGGGCACCCACAGACCACACTTGAAGAACTACTGTCTGACCCAAGGAAGCAAGTAGGCCAGGGAAGTACACCCGGCACAACTACGGGCCCTGAACGTTCCGGCATTGCACCTTCAGCGCAGTGACGTGTGAGGGGTAAGAAAGAGTTTACAAAATTAAGAACTATTTTTTTATTTTAACATTTAGACTTATTTAAAATTGCAAACTGCCAAGAACTCAAGAATCAATTAAACAGAGGAAAGTCTTAATGCAGTCTCATCCCATTTGTGGCCATTGAGATAATTGAGAATGATTTGTAACTTATCCATAAGAAATAATATGTAAGTAAAATTACTACAATCAAGAGTTCAAAGAGAATTATATACTTGTAGCGCAGACTGAAGCACCAGGGACACTGAAGCAGTTACAAATATATCAAACCCATTTGCCATTCCTACCGCTTATTCCACCACCACTCATTAGCTTCACTTTCAAATTCCATTCTCGAAATTATTTTTCATTTTATTAACAAGCTTTAGTTAAATGAGACCAGTATTGACTTCAAATTCATGATACTAGGTCATATGATCTGGATCCATTAGGACCAGGTTCAAATGATCAAAATAGAAAACCTCAAATTCCAGGAGCTTAAATACTCCTGTCTGTTTCTTGCTCACACGGTAACACTAGGGAGGCCCCACCAGCCCCTGTGGGGCCTGAGCTCCTCGCCGTCCACCCCCCCCCCCCCCCCCCCCCCGCCAGGTCCTTAGTCTTCGGTCCAAGCCGGCTACTAGAGCTCCGGCCAACAGGGAGAACAGAGGCCCACACTCCCAGAACAAGCAGACGGCACTTCTTCCTCATCAGCCAAATCTCTGTCATATGGTCTAAGTAGGTGGGACAGGGAAACTGCTATTTTGTGGCTGGACTGCAGACCCCAACAAATACCAGGGTTCTTGTCACTAAGGAAGAGAGGGTGTTGAAAGCAGAGATTGGTCTTGACCCACAACCTGTCACCAAGCACTTCCATGCAGATTATCCAATCTGAGCCTCATAATATCTCACGAAGTAACCTGAGGCATTATTATTTTCACCATTTCAAATATATGGAAACTGAGATCCAGAGAATAGAAAATGAACATATGTCCTACCAGCAGTCTCCCAGAAAAACTTTGTTTTTTATTTGTTGATTGATTTGAGAAAGGAAAAGCGGGGGGCGGGGGCGGGGGAGGGGGGTAGAAGGGGGGTTGAGAGCGGGAAGAAAGAGACATTGATTTGTTGTTCCACTTATTTATGTATTGGTAGATTCATAGTAACTTCCATCTTGTATAGAAAACTATTTAAAATTCTCTGCTATTGTTAGATAATCCCTTGTTCTGTAAACTCTGTCACTTTAAGACAGTCTGTTGTTCTGTAAAATGACTTTGTTTTTTAGTTTAAATAATAGAAAAAGATAATTTTAACTGTCTGACCTTGTAAGCTAGCCATCCAATGTAATAGACCAGTGGTCGGTAAACTGCGGCTCGTGAGTCATTTGCAGCTCAGGAGCCGAGGTTTGCTGCTCTGTTGACTAATGAGTTTGCCGACCACTGTAATAGACTAATACTGATAGTAATTATGCCAAGTACAAACTCATTATGTATTCAAGGTTTTTACAACTGTCGGGAACAATAATTCACAGAGCCCTTTGTAATATCTGTAAACATAGAGGCTCGAAAAGCATAAAAACGAGGCACTCCCTCCTGTGTTGGTTCAGAATTTGACAGAGGTAAACTGCTCTGAACCTTCGCGCAATAAAGATGACTCCTGACTAATTGGCTCATTAGGCGTCTTGTCCAGCTCGCTGATTTGCAATACAAAGCCCTGATTGGGGATAAAACTTTGGAATATCGGGGCGACGCTCTAACCAACTGACCTACCTGGCCAGAGCTGAGAAATACTTTCAACGCTATAAAAATCTCACATTTACATGACATCTAAAATATGTAAATATGACCCAAGTAAAATATACGTATTTACACAGGCCAGTCTGTTCTGCAGGTATGTCCATACCCCACCCAGTTCCTCCCCTTTTCTCTCTCCATCCCCTTGTTCCTCTCCTTCCCCACTCCCTAAAGCACCCCACACCTCGTACCTGCCTGCTTTGCTGCAGCAGCTTCCCCAGACGTGGCACAGCCCTGCCTTTCATTTCCACCTGCAGATAGATACCTGCTCTCCCTTCAACTCGGCTCCAAGCCGCCCTGGCGGGAAGCCTCTCTCCATCAGAACGGTCCATGCATCGCCAGCATCTGCAGAATGCTTGGCGACTGTAAGTTACAAAGTGCTATCACACCTGCTTCTGCGACCATGCCCAGGGCCCACCCATGAGGAACAGAGGTGGTGAGGGGTCCCTTCTCCCCGCTGCACCCCACCTGCTTCCATAATTCCTGGAGCAGCTTTCACTCCAGGGCACACGTGTGAGTCCCTGCCCCCCGCTGGCTGCACAGACTCCGGGACTCTGAGCATGACTTACTGACACCTTAATGAAAATGTTATATCCGATGTGAAAAGAAACGTAGCAATTTAGACCTTTGTGTACACTAAAGCACAGGACAAATATAGCACTTCTGGGACCAGGGAACAGCAAGCTGGCGGGAGAAAACACAGCTCCTCTCATCCCCCAGAATGTGAGCAAGAAAAAAAAATCACTTAAAATTAGAAAGAGAGGTCCTCACGGTTCATTGGTCCAATCCCCACTCGGCTGTGAATGGGGAACAAAGGAGTGTATGTTCTACTTCACCAGAGTTAACAACAAAAACTGTTCGCAATGCCCTTCTATTAAGACAGAAGACAAGACACTCATCAAGGACCCTTCGAGCCATGGCTTTAGCAACCCCCAACCCACATCAGAAGCCCATCTTCGTCCAATAAAATCACTATGTAAGGTTGTTACTTTTTCAGGATTGCCCCCACTCCCTAAGAGCCTTCCTAGACTTCCTAATAGCCCCACCCCCTGGGAATGTGGACACCACCTAAGCTGTGGATCGGTCAGCTCCCGGGGCCGTTTGGAGGGGCACAAACCAGTGCCGATCTCAGATGCTCCAGGCAAAGGCCCCTGTTGAGAATGCATGGTACCCACATATGGAGAAAAACCCTGCCTAACAAAGGAACTATCTGTGCTTGTAGGCAGGCAAGATGTGGCACCTGAAAAGGAAAAGGAAAGAGTAAAAGATACCCAGCACCAAAGGAAAGGCAGTGTGTGCCCTGTGGTCCCGCCAGGGCCTGTCCCAGGGCGCACAGAGGCTGCCCTGCCCGCGCTCCTGGGCATCGCCATTCACTCTGTCCCTCTCCCCAGCCCCGAGGCTCACAGCCGGGCAGACATTCACCCAGAAAAGCGAACATCTGTGAGTGACACGTCACGGATACACGCGCTGGGTGGGGGAGCACCAATCGGAGTGCATGCTGCTTAAAAAGGGGGTCCCACCGAAACAGGTTTGGCTCAGTGGTAGAGCGTCGGTCTGCGGACTGAAAGGTCCCAGGTTCGATTCCGGTCAAGGGCATGTACCTTGGTTGCGGGCACATCCCCGGTGGGGGGTGTGCAAGAGGCAGCTGGTCAATGTTTCTCTCTCATCGACGTTTCTAGCTCTCTATCTCTCTCCCTTTCTCTCTGTAAAAAATCAATAAAATATATCAAAATTAAAAAAAAAAGGGGGGCGGGGGTCCCCGCTGTCAGACTACTACTGTGGCATTATCCACACAAAAGGCTTGTCTCCCAGAACCGTGCTGTCCCATTCCATAGCCACGAACAACAAGGGGCCACTTAATGTTCACTGGAACTAAGTAAGATTAAAAGTCTGGTTCCTCCTCAGAGGGAAGGTAAGGGAGGGTGGGGGAAAGGGGGAGAGATCGACCAAAGGACTGTATGCATGCATATGAGCCTAACCAACAGACACAGACACAGGGGAGTGAGGACATGAGTGTGTGTGTGTTTGGGGGGGGGGAGGGGGGAGAACGAGGACACATATGTAACACCTTAATAAAGAAATTAAAGAAATAAAGTTAAAATTTAAAAAATTAAAATGAAAACTAGTCTGGTTCCTCATCCCATTTCAACTGTTCAGGGGCCACCTGGGGATAGCCCAGTTACAGTGGTGGAAAGTTCTAGGGAACAGGGCAGTCCTGGACCTTCTAATAGTGAAGCTACTGATTCTTTGTTTCCTGTCGATGTTACCTTCTTTCCATTTTAAATAATCAGGCTCTTTAAGACAATGAGATCTGTATCGACTTTGTCTCCTGAAAGTCTTTGCTCTTAGCTTATAACACGCAGAGGCAGAAAGTCTCCACTCCCAGCGGAGGGATGAAACCCCAGTCCTTTCCCCTACAAGTTACAGGTCCCCTTGAAATTCAGGGGCATCGCCAGAGTAGCTCTAGACACCCACAGGGCATCTGGTGACAGGAAAGGAAGACAACCCAGGTCCTGGCCTTCAACTCACCCCTGGCTTCTCCCATCCCTGGTGACAGTCATGGCTCAGGGGCCCTCTTCCCTCTGCCCATGGACACACAGGCTCACCTCCACCCCGCCCACCTTGTCAAAACCCCGCCGCCACCACCATCACTGCCACCAGCACCAGCAAGGCCACCAGCACCAATGCCATGGGGGGCTCCCGCCAGGAGTCAGGGCTTGCATTATGTAAGGAGTTCTTCAAGGGAAGGGACCTTGGTTCCCAGCCCCAGCCCCAGAGCTCCGCCTCCTGTAGGGTCCTGCCCCAGCGCAGGTTCAGTTTAAGGAAACCCTCCTGCCTCCCAGAGAGACACTCTCAGGTCACAAGGGATCAGCCCGACATGCGCCCACAGTATCTGCTGAGCCCACAGCCCCTTCCAAGGGGAATGGAGCCCCTGCCGAGCACCCCTTGCCGACTTCCATCTCTTCCAGGACATTCCACACGTTCCCGGAGGAGTTGGTCCCCAGGGATGAGGAGCATCCCCTGGGAAACGTGCGCGGGCCTGTCTTGTGTGGGCGACAGAAACGTCCCCTCTCCATCCGTCTGTCCGTCCCGCCACAGAGTCCATATCAACACGGAGCCACGTTCGTGCAGGGGCAGAATCAAGCCCAAAGCACTCTTCAGCGGAGCAACAGTGGGTCAACTCCCGTTTCTCCAGCCCGGGGTTCGGGCTCCCCTCACAGACCACCTGACGATGCCCAGGCCTCCGCACCTCTGCCCCTTCGCCCAGACACAAGGGTGATGCCCAGGAACCCCTCCACCCCCCACCCCCCGAAGGGTGTCCCCTCCAGGTCCACAGCCGCACCTGGGAATGAGGAGAGGGCCTCTCCTCTCCGTGGAGAACGGCCACGCCTACCCCCTGGGGAGCAGTGCCCTGTGTCTGGGTGGCCCCGCCCCGTTGCTATGGAGATACACATTCTGTATCACGGACAAAGGGCAGCTCTGGAAAGACCAAGAACTAAGGCCAACGATAGCTAACTTTAATATGCTACCCGTACTTCCTATTCGGCATTTAGAAAGAAAGCACCGCAAAGTTCTAGTTGAGAAAAAAATTTTTTTTCTACAATCTGTCACATGGAGGGAGCAGAAATTTCGCTGGGACTTTAATAAGATCTGTGCAGCGGAACAGATGGGCTATTTTTTTTTTTTTTTTGGGACAGCGCTTGCTGGCTTTTCAGAAACATAGTAAAGACCCTGCCAAGTAAAAGGGTTGTTTATGCTTTTGCTTTTGAAACAGGAGGGGAAAGTCCTTCCTGATTCTGATGCCCATGAAGTAACTGGATATACGGATAGTTAAGTGTTCGAAAAATAAACTACGGCATGTGGTCTGCTTCACTCCTCAAAATGAGGCTTTGGAAGAGGTGAGAAGACATCCCGAGTCGGCCGGGCTCCCGCTGGTCTGGGGACAGAGGTCATGGGGAGGTTGCGCAGAACCGTCCGCAGGGCTGGCCTGGGCCCAGGCGAGAAGCCAGCGCACAGCCATCACAGGGGGAGCCCGCGTTTGCAGCTCCACGGGTGGCGTTTGCCTCCGACCCAGAGCGAGGGCCGTTTCCCAGCAGCGGGTTCGGAGCTACTCAACGAACCTCCCCACCATGTGTCCTTGGCCCCAAGCCCTGGCGCTGGGGGCCCAGGAAGGCCTGGCCAGGGGCCTCCCTCACGGGCACGTCCAGGGCTCGCAGAGCCCCTCTGAGGACCGTGGGCTGGGGACCGGGCGCTGGGAGCCGCTGCCTCTCTTCTCCCCTCGCCCTCCTCCGGCTCCTCGTGGGGCCTGCCAGGCCAGCTGGACACCCGGCCCTGCGAGGCCCCGGCCCGGAGCCGGGTACGAGGCAGCGCTGGTGTTCCTGGCGGGACTGGGGCGCTCCCAGAGATCGCACCACGCAGGTGCTGCTGCTTGGCTTCCTCCAGGACTTGCTGAGTGAGCCCCAAACCACAAAACCGCCCGCTGCGGTCGTGCAGTCAATCACTTAACCGCCCTGTGCGGAGGCCGCGTCGATCCGGAGGACGGCGAACGTTCAAAGCGCGGCACCCACTGTGTCCCTCGCGGAGGGTTCAGGCCGCCTCTTCCGCTGCTCACATGGTCCCTAAACAAGCGCCTCCTGACCACGTGCACTGACTGCTGTGCAAGTGATGAGCAGGATTCATCCACAGCCTGAGACGTACACGGCACAGACAAATGCACCGACGCCTGTCCTCCTGCCCGTCCCCCTGCTGCCGGAGGGGTCTGGACAAGCCTCGCCCTGGAGAAAGGGCCTCGCAGACGGGCGGAGCTGGCCGCGGCAGTGACAGGAGCAAGAAGACAGAGAGGGTGGAGGAGGCAGACTCAGGAGATGCAGGCGACTCAAAGGTAAGGTGACCAGACGTCCCGCTTTTGGCGGGACAGTCCCGATTTTTAACAATTTGTCCTGCGTCTCACAGCGTTTTAAAAAAAAAAAGCCCCAATTTTTTGAAAGATTCCAAAAGTCCTGATTTTTGGAAAAACGTCCAAAAGCGGGATGTCTGGTCACCTTACTCAAAGGCTGTGGTTTTCCTGAGCAAAGACCACCTGGAAACGGGTTAGGTCGCAGACCCCTGGGACCTGCTCAGACCTGCCAAGTCCTCGTGTCTGGAGCGGGGCCCTGAGCTCCACAGAAATCCCCCGTCCTCTTTAAACAGGCCACCGCACAGGCACTGGCCCGAGTGCTCGGAGCCGGTCCCTCACACTGAGTCGTCAGCCGCTGGGTAAGGAGAGGACAGCCTTCCCATGCTACGGGAAGGGCCCGCGGGCCAGGAACTCAGCCTGAAACCCCGTGGCCTCCTCGTCCTCAGATGTGGTTTCGCCTTCCTCCCAGCCCAGGGCTGGAGGTCAGCGAATCCTCTGTTATCTGTCACAATGAATGCTGCTCCTGAGCTGTATTTTTTTTTTTTTTTAACTGATTTCAGAGAACAAGGGAGAGGGGGAGAGCAGTAGAAACATCAATGAGGAGAGAGAATCATCAATTGGCTGGCTGCCTCCTGCACTGGAGACTGAGCTTGCAACCCAGGCATGTGCCCTGACCAGGAATCGACCTGTGACCTCCTGGTTCATAGGCCGACACTCAATCACTGAGCCACACCGGCCGAGCTCATGAGCTTTACTTGAGTAACAAATCTGATCATATTGCCAATGAGATCCAGCGACTATAGCACTTCGAGGCCTCACGGAGATGAACCGGTCACGGCCGGGGCCTTGTGACCCCAAGGGCACGTGGTGACAAGGACCTATGGGCAGGTCACTGTGTTTACACGACGCATGACAGATCTGATTTACCAGGCTGTCACTCACAGAGACTTAATCCCACCCCGGGGTGCAATGCGGGATTCACCGCTGCCGAACTGGTAAGAGGAGCGTCACCCACACGTCTCTAAAGGACTAAGAATGCCTTCCAAGGAGGCGAGGACGTGTGACTGGACGCACAGGGTTTGAACATGGGTGGCTCGGTGCCAGCCCTGCAGATCCCTCCCTCAACTCTCGTCACCAGGGAGGAGGGGACAGAGGCACCGACCCGCCGTGCTGGCGACGAGCGTGTCTTGCCGGACTGTGCTCTCCTGTGCAGTGGCATGGCCACTGGGTCACTGAGGGAAGTAAACTGATCTGGCCTGACGGCCTTTTCCCAGAACTAGGTGTGCACAAAGCACTCTCCTGGACTAAATGGCTGAGGACAGGCTCGGTGTGGAGAAGGAAGGAAGGCGGGAGAGATGTCCCATTCCCTGGCGTGCCACCGGGAGGGAAGAGCAGGTGTGCTCGGAGCCGCTCAGCAGGAAAAGCGGAGAGGTCCAGGGAGCAGGGTGAGGTGGCCTGGCAGGCAGAACTCTGAGACTCCCGCTTTGTAGGTCAGTGAGCACGAACAGACTGGGCATTTGCAGTTGTCCAGCCTCATCCCATGCCCTGTAGCTCCCTGCGGTCGGTCCCGGCTATTGTTTAAGGGTGGCCGCTAGGTTCTGCCCATTTTTTTTTAATGTCTTGATCCTCTGAGTTCTCAGTAACAGCTAGGTGGCAAAACGACACAAACAAATCCTCAGGATTGCTAAGCAAATGTTATGGAACTGGGCTTATCTGGCCACATCCAGCTTTTTGAAAAGCTCGAAACTGACCAACAATGGAGCTGGCTTTTCCACGGCAGGTTTCTGTCCTGTCCTAGGGTTTCTCCCGGTGCTGCTGTGAGCTCGGTCCTTACAAACAGTCCAGTGATCTGATCTTCGCTGCTGGGCCGCAGCCCGATGGGGGAAGGATCTCCCACACTCACACCGGCAATCGGAAAATGTTCACAGTGAAAAAAAAGAAAGACAAACGAGGAGGAACTTTGTTCTGCGCTTAACAGGCGTGAACTCGGAGGACCCTGGCTTTGGAGACGATGGGTTTGGCGCTGCCTGCACGCAGCCTTTCCTGAAGTCCAGCATGTGCCAGGCATCTATCTACGCAGGCCCCTGCCTCCTCCCAGCGGCCCTGTGAGGCAGGCACCATCAGTGACCCCTGCACGGACAAGGACACGGGCCCCAGGGCACACACAGGTGCGGAACTGAGGCTCGTGGCCAGCAGTTGGCTCAGAAGTCCACGCTCTTTGCTGCTCTCCATCAGGACCATCAATGGCCTTCTAACAAAAAAGAAAATGGATGTTGAACATGGGGTATCTTACTAGTATCGGTATCTTAATTTTCAGGAGCTGTGCCTGAAGAGGGATTGAGGCGGAGAAGTGTGGGGATCCGTGTTGCACATTAAATGGCTGAGGACGTCTCGGTGTGGAGAGGGAAGGAAGGCGGGAGAGATGTCCCATTCCCTGACATGCCACCAGGAGGGAAGAGCAGATGTGCTCTGAGCCGCTCAGCAGGAAAAGCAGAGGCGTCCAGGGAGCAGGGTGAGGTGGCCTGGGAGGCAGAACTCTGAGACGCGCACCTTGTAAGACAGGGAAGGAGCCCCGAGGGCCAGCAGGACCCTGCACAGGCTCCTACCACCCTGGCTCAGAGGGAAGCCAAGACGGCAACACCAGGGGCCTGGAGGCGGCCAGCCGGTGGGCACAGCTCTGGCCCCAGACAGCCTCACCGTGGGGATCCCTGGGAGAGGAGAAGACAGCTTTCCCATGGGACTGGAATAGACAGCGGGCGCGGGAACTCAGGCTGAAACCTCTGTGCCCTCCTCGTCCTCAGATGTGGTTTCGCAGGGCTGGAGGTCAATGAGTCCTCTGTTATCTTTCATAATGAATGCTGCTCCTGAGCTGTATTTTCTAAATAATTTTAAACCGATTTCAGAGAGGAAAGAAGAGGGAGAGATAGAAACTGCCCTGAGGGGACCCCCTGGAGCCAGGACCCTGGCCTCACAGAGGTGCAGCCCCGGTCCAGGTTCACGGGAAGGGAATGCCTGGCAGCACGGAGCTATACGATGGCGTTTACACCATTTCGGAGAGTTTCCATTTCTGGAACATTCTTGTCACTCACTCTTTTCTTAGTTACGCTTATTCCAAGGTTCTACACAGTGTCTACCTTGTAAGTCACCGGGGCCAGCAAGAGCTGAGAACACTGCTTAATGATCGTCTCAACCAATTCTGTTATAATATTATTCCGGTTGCTGTCTCTTTCTTTCAATTCTGGCTCCGTCCCTCCACCATCCCACCTTCCCGGAAACCGCAGGGACACCACACCTTGCGGATGCCAGAAGAGCCCAGACCCGCGGCTCCCCCCAGCCCGGCGGGCAGGCAGCGGCCCTCCCTGCCGTCCTGGAGGGGGCGCCGCGCCTTTCACAGGCTGGTGCCTCCGTCCTGCCCAGGGCTTCTCAGGTCGCCCCCAGGACAGCGAGACAGGTGCGGGGAGGCAAGACCGGGGCGCTCACTCCCCAGGAGAAAGGAGTGTGAAATCGTGGGGCTGAAGTAATTACATGCCTGATGGAGTCCCTGCATGTCCTCATCACCCCAGATTTTATTCCCTGCTCGGTCTTGAGGACCACAGCAGGTTGCAAAGGTCAGACCCCACGTGGAGCAGCACTCGAGAGACGATGGAAAGCACCACCCTCCGCACGGCCCCTTGGGCGCCTGGACCCGGAGTGTGGGGCTCAGATGGCACCTCCAAAGGTGAAGTTCCCCGGGCGGTCCCCGCTCAGTCTCACCCCCCTGCCTGGGTCTCACATGCCTTGGGCTCGGGGCACGCCAGGAGGAGACCTGCTCGGCTCGCTCTGGAAAGCCTGTTCTGCTGGAACAGGGGATATACTCCGTCTACAGGGTCACAGACGAGAAGCAGGCGGATGGGTGACGCAGTCAGTGCAGGAAGCAGAGCAGGGAGGGCGGACAGGGACATCAGCTCACAGAGGAGGGGTCTTGCTTCAGGGAGAAGGAACAGTGCAGCCCAGGGGAGGCCACAGGCGAGGCCACATGGGCCCAGGGGGATGGGGAGTGGGGTTGGAGGTCACCCCAGGCAGTGTGCAGACACTCTTTTTTGGTCCAGCTCCACAGCTTAAGGTGTCACATCTGTGGATTCACTGCAGTTTTACAAACTCTGAAGCTTCCAGGCCTGTGAACCCACTTCCAGCCGAGGAAACCTGCCAGGGATGCATGTGACACGTCTTATGAGGGGGAAGGCTGGAGGAACACCCAGGGCTTGTCCCCAGGCGGAGGGCACGGAAGGAGGACGTGGCTCACAGCTCCAGCTCTGCTCAGACACCCTCACCCTCCCCTGTTCCTGAGGCCGAAAGGACCAGGCTCCCAGCTCTGCCTGCCCTCTGCCGGCTCCAGAGGCCTCCCCATGCCGGCTTCTCCCAGCGAGAACCTGGAGCCACAAGCCTGCCCTTTCCTGAACGCATCGCATGTTACATTCTCAAATGTAAGCAAGCCCACTGCCTCTGTGTGGTGTATGTCCTCTCCTAACGCTGTCTTGCACAACCAAGCTTCTTTACTAATGAAAATAAAACGGGGGATGAGGAGGGCAGCACTAATGAAAGCGGGAGCTGTCCCCTCGCTTTCTCACGTCTGATTCGTGTCATATGTGGACTCAAGCTTCCCCAAAACAAGCTGCAATTCCTGTCCAAACAAACCACCCCCCGGAGCCCACAGGCCCTAAGTGAAGAGTAACAATCATCACAGAGGCTGTGCCTTCTCCCCATCATGTTTCCAGCACCCAACAGAAAACAGTGATAAAGATTCTTTAAACCACGCCTTGCTAGTGCTTAGATTTGAAAAATTGTTACTCAGCATGATTCTGGCATTTTCACCAGAGAGCCATGGTTAAGTGGGTCCTTTGTTCATCCTGCAGTACTTCTCAGTGTTCGGTAGGAAAATCGCCAGCGTTCCCAGTGGGTTCAGGCCAAGATTCATGAAACCACTGGATCTCTGACAGGAGGCACCAAACTCCAGACGCGGAGTATTTCAAACTCCAGACTGAAACACCAAGCAGCATGCCAGAGTAGCTCACGTTTTACTTCAATTCCCTGCATTTCTGTAGTAACCAGGCCCTTTCCCGCTGGTTTCCCATCCAAGTGCTGGGAAGGGCCAGCTGGAAAGTGCCAAAGCTGGGCCCCTGCTGCAGTGTGAGGGATGGGGAGAGACAGAATGAGACAGACAGAGAGAGAAAGAGAGGGGGGGGGTAAGGGGGGGACAAATACACAGGGTGGGGGAAAGACACAGAGCGAGACAGAGAGGGAGAGAGAGAAGGGGGGACAGATACACAGGGTGGGGGAAAGACACAGAGTGAGACAGAGAGACGGAGGCATACAGATAAAGAGAAGAGAAACAGAGACAGGGAAAGTCCTAGGGGTGGGGTACAGTGGGACCCTCCCCAGTGACACTGCGGCGACTGACAGGGGACATCCCAGCACAGCTGTATTTCTGCGCTGACACGTGACAGAGCAAAGCAATAAAAATGCCTAGAGGGAGGAGGTGAAGTGCCGAAGGTGTGCAGACTAGGGTGGTTTCCTCGTGTTGTTTCTATAATTTGTAAAGGTCGTGCACTGTGTTGCCAGGCACAGCTACCAAAATACCACATGGAACAGACACAAGACTGCGCGTGAGAACTGAGCGCGGGCCCGCGCAGTCACTGAGCTCACCTCAGGCAGAAATTCCCGTCCCTCGTCACCTCAGGAGAGAAGCGGGTCCAGAGAAGTTCCTAAAAGTAGCGCCCTCCACTTACTCTTCTCTTGCAAAGAGACCTCAGCCATCTGCGTAAGTAATTTAACCACTTACCCTCCCGGAATTTTAGATAAGTCAACTCCAAATCTAAAAATCTGACTATCCAGAAATACATGCAAAGGAAGATATAATTACATGACCATAAACTACCAAACTAAATGCTATACTGATTTGCATGAGGATGTTTTGTTTGTTTGTTTTTTACTACTTCAGGTGTCTATAATTTCAAGGACCTGAACTGTGGCAGCCTTCTTATAAGAAATCCCATTTTTGTCCAAGGAGTCCTTAGGCCCTCTGCCCAGGGCCACGCTGCCAGGGTGGGCAGTGAAGGGTGGCAGCACCTGGGTCGACAGAGGGCTCAGGACCGGGACCGTGCGGCAACCTGACAGTAAGAAAGGAGGGAACACCGATCCGCATCCTCAGGCCAATAAACATCTGTCACAAGGTACCGGGAAGAGAGGAATTGCATCGGATGCTACAAACCAGACGAAGAAATCTTTCTTGCTCTCTCAAAGCAAGCCTCCATCATCACGGATCCATCAGCCATCTGTCTGCATCCACCTCAGGGCCAGACCACCAGCATGACAGTTCCCACCACAAATCACGAAGGTGGTCACTCAAGTGTAAAGTGCGGACTGGACCTGCCTGACTGACGTGGGGACTCTTGGCACGTTCAGACTTACAGTAAGATCTGAAGATATCAAACGTCTGTGTGCAAATCACACCCATCACTGGATGACAATGGGAAGTGGCAAGTGCTAATATCCTGAGATAAGTTAGTTCTTCAGTGTGACCTTCGAGAGAATCTCATTCTCCAACTACTTAGAACATTGGGGTAAACAATGTTTTTTGAAATGTCTCTTATGGAAACTTTTTATTTATACTTAATTTCAAAGTTCTCAGGAGTTAGTTTGGCTTTTTACAAAAACATGTATGGAGTGTTTCTTTAGATGCCCTCTACAGAGGGTCTCCAAGGCAGTATTTTCCCATGAAACGTCGTTTTCCCCCATCCTTCCATTAATTACAGTATTCCGAAAGTGAGTGTTATTCACTCACAACACAACGCACGTAAAGCACACTAAGACACACACGTGCATTTAGAAATCTTCAATTCATAATCAGTCATGATTGCAAGCCCACAAAAACAGGACAGCCTAGCCCTAACTAATTTGGCTCAGTGGACAGAGCATCGGCCTGCAGATTAAAGAGTCCCGGGTTCGATTCCAGTCAAGGGCATGTACGTTGGTTGCGGGCACATCCCCAGTAGGGGGTGTGCAGGAGGCAGCTGATTGATGTTTCTCTCTCATCAAAGTTTCTGACTCTCTATCTCTCTCCCTTCCTCTCTTAAAAAAAAAAAAAAATCAATAAAATATATATATTTTTAAAAAAAAAACAAAACAGGACAGCCTAATAAAACACAGCCCGAGTGCACACAGAGTTCCCAAAAAACACACAATTTCTTCTTTTCTTAAAATAACCAGGTCACTAATTCCTTTGTCGATATTTATTGACACCGCCATGAGTCGGGTAATGTTTACAAGGCAGAGAGGCAAGCTCCCAGGTGGAAGGAAAGATGCGGAAGAGGGAGCAGATACAGCAGACAATAAGAGATCAACACTGACTTCTGCTAGGAATTAATGTAAGTGGCGCCCCAGGAGGGACCCCCTTAGAACAAGTAGTGCAAGGACACTCAGAGTTGCAGAAATGTTCATGAAAAGCGCCCCGAGATTCAGACGCGGGGCAGAGGCGAGGGCTGGACCAAGGTGAGGCTGGCACCAGTCTGGCCTGGGCGTGAGGCCAGCACGCTGCTGTTCACCTGTCACCAGACCACCTCGGACTCTCCGTCGCCGGGTAAGGAAAGGTCACGTCCCTGCAGCGTGAATCTAATACCCGAAAGTGTGGTCCCGATAAGGCGGGGAAAAACTTATGTTTCCGACATCGGTGTATCATCAGATCCCTATCTGTATGACAAGAATACTGTCACACCATTTCCAGCTCCGAAACTATGAAATATCTCTCTACCGACCAGGGGTGTCTTCCACAGAGCGCATTCCCGAATAAAGAATTCCATTGGAATGCAAAGATTTAGGGCCCTAAATCTATCTGTTTCTGTAAATATTTTCTAAGTTTATTGAGGCAACACTGGAACAAAATAATGAAAAATCTCACTGAGTCCACTCAGCCAGTGAGCAGTTGAGGCTCTTGTCAATGACATACCGGGAAGGCTCTGAGGAGACAGAGGTCTGTGACCCTGACGCAGCCACTTGCCTGTCTTCAATCTCCTCCTTGCAAGGACAGCCACACGCAGTGGGACAAGACCGGTGATTTACAACGAAGTCTGAAAGAGACTCTCATGATTTTGACAGGTAATGGAACTGTGGATTTGCATCTATGCGACCACACAGCTCATAAATGGTGAAATGTCTCCTTTCTTTAGAACTGTATCAACTTGGTGTAGTAACACTGGCTACTTTCCGTGATGATCAGAAGTTCTGAGGCAGGCGTGTGTCTTAGGTGAATGATTTTAATCATGAGAAAAGGGTCTGAGCTCTTCTTGGTCCTGGACCAAAGGACCAAAAAACACTGGGATGATGTGTAACTCAGAAAACAGCCGGGCCTAGAAAGTCTAGTCTTGATGGAGAACCTTGGAGAAAAGGACAGGGAAAGGCAGTGTGAGAGTGAACCAGCGATCTTTTCTGCCAAAGAAAGGAGCTTGCCACCGTCTTAGGTCCCGCCATTTTGGTAGGACCTTCAGATTCTTCAGGGAATCACCATAGTAGGTTCTGCGATCTTGATATGACCCTCAGGCTCTCAGGAGGACTGCCATCTTAGGTTCTGCCTTACCTTCCCCTTCCTCTGACTTAGCCAATCGTGCAATAATGGGAATCCGGGCTCTGAACCCTGGCCAATCAGGTCAGAGTTCAGAGTGAGGGGCAGGGCAGACCCCGCGTCAGGAAATAAAACCCGGACAGACTTTCCGTTCCGTGTGCTTTTGCCCATGATTTCCAGCTGGCAGGAGCACCCTTCTGGGCAGAAGTAAGTTTGCCTTGCCGATTCAGTTCCGAATGTTTGTCTCATTCCTGCAACGTTGGAGAGCATTTCCAACAGGAGGAGTAAACCCAAAGCAAGTGCTGCATCTCCTAAATGAAGGTAGTGGGCATTGGAGTGCAGAAGAGCATGCCACCCCAAAACACAACTTCAGGAGTTCAGGACAAGTCATCCCAAAATGTGTACTTAGACCACTTTGGTGTAGTCATTATTTTGAGCTGAAGGCATCTGAAAAACAGCAGACCCAAAGGAAGGCTTTCTCTGAACGCCCCTCATCTGCCTAAATACAGACACAGCCAAAGCAACTCAGGTGTGGATTCCCTCCCAGCAGTCTCACCACCCAGGACCAGGGAGGAGGTTCAGCATGGACACCACACCCAGACAGCTTGTCACAAACGATCGACTGACAGATCGATCGATTGATCATACTTCCCGTCTGCTCTTCTAAGGACCCAGTCATCTCTGCTACACCACGGACTCCCCTCAGAGACCCCCCCCCCGGCCCCCTTCCACCACCCCTTCCCCTGCATGCCGGTATTGCAGCCCGAATGCTCAGCCCCACCAGAGTCAGTCAGCCATCCCCGGGCCCGTCCCATGTGCACGGGAGGCACACATGTTAATAAACTTCTGTTTGTTTTTCTCTCGTTAAATCTGTCTTTTATTACAGGGGTCTCAGCTAAGTGCTCAGCAGGGTTGATGTAAAATTACAGAGTCAGCCACAAGAATTTTTATATTTTAACTGGAACATGTTAGACCAAAGCAAGTGCTACTGCCCCACAGCCCCAAATTCTTTAACCCTCTGAAAGGCCGACAGGCCGGGGGAACTGGCGTCATTCTTTGTGTGAACAGCAAAGACTACCAACCCCACACCGGCTCCTGCGCAGGTTCCAGCGGCAGGGAAACTGCCTCCTCCGGGCAGTTTGGGGACAGTTCCGACTGGGAAAGCCAAGGTGAGTCAGGACTGCCCGGGAGGAGGCTCACCGGCCTCCTCCCCACATCCCTGCGCCTCCTGCGTGCCTGCATTCAGCTCAGGCCTTCTACAGGAGGCGGTGTGGCCGCGGTCCCTGCGCAGGTAGGAGCCAGGCGGGCCGCAGGGAAACCTGCCCATACCGGGGGAAATAACCACTCCTCCGTCCAAGGAGTCCGTGACTGAGTCACGGAAAACTGGAGGCTGTCCTTTCTGCCTTTGGCCAAATCCTCCTCCCCATTCTCTCCAGGCAGCCAGCACGCAGGGCTGCCCCTGAGCCTGATGCAAAGTTTCCCTGGGAAACTCTGATTTTAGAAGCTGGCAGTTACCACTAAAGGAGCCATACAAACCACGTGGTTAGGGAGCTTCTACGGCATCCCCGGCACAGGCAAGGGCTTCCTTAAGACTCACAACGGCCGAAACTGGTTTGGCGCAGTGGATAGAGTGTAAGCCTTTGGACTTAACGGTCCCGGGTTCGATTCTGGTCAAGGGCATGTACCTTGGCTGCAGGCACATCCCCTGTGGGGATGTATAGGAGGCAGCTGGTCAATGTTTCTCTCTCATCGATGTTTCTAACTCTCCCTTCCTCTCTGTAAAAAATCAATAAAATATATTATTTAAAAAAAAAACAAAAAAAAAGATTCAACAATGGTGGGGAAAGGATCCGGGGGCATGGCCACAGAGGGAGCCAGGACAGAGCGGCATTCAGGGGAGGCAGGGATGACTAGAGGACACAGCCTTCCGTGCCAGAAACTGGCAACAAACAGAAACAAAACACCCCCAGGGACATGCGAGCCCTGTAAACACTGATCTTTAAAGGAGAATACCGCACTGTTAATTAAGAGTCAATCAAGATGGAAGCTCTCGAGCCACTTCAGAGATCAGCACGCAGGCTTCTCAGGTGTCCCCCTCCCTGGCAGCACACCCGTGAGCCCATCTTCCTGCAGCCACCTCTGAAACGCCGCCGGCTGGCTTCAACGTACACTTTCCCCCCTGGCTGCAGACTCCGAAACTGGCATGCTTGAAAACCCGCTGACTTCCAAAGTGAGCAGCTATTTTAAGAAAATATTAATTACCACATGGTACTGTCAACAACAAATCACTTCCTATTGTTTTCTCGTGCCTGTTCTTTTTCTAGCAGGTGTGGGGGCCTCCAACTGGATAGGGGGACTCAATGATCCCACTGAACAGAGCCTCATGGAACAGAACCAGCAGTCAGCTCTGGTGGGGGATGCCCCCAAAAAGATGTTCTCAGATATGCGGCACAAGTGTGTACACACACACACACACACACACACACACACACACACACGTCTACTGGTAGACCTGCACCTGGTAAGGCTTCTCTTTCCAAAATCTCAGGAAAACAGCTCCCAAACGCATTCAACATGACAGCATATTTGTCCAGGTGTGTTTTGTTCTATTTCCCTTTGCTCCTGCAGGTGATTCCTCCAGCAATCGCAAAGGGAGTCTCTGACGCAGGGAAGACGAGTTGGCGGTCTGGCTTCTGCTTCCAGCTCCCTGGCTCCAGGCCCCGACACCGCAGCTCAGCTCCGAGTCTTTGGACTCATGCCAGACTGGAAGGCCACCTCCCCAGTCCTGTGACCACACACCTGCCTTTGGTCCCTTCCACAGACCATCTGCTGGGAAGTGGGACGTGTGATAAGAAGAGGTTCCCCCTCAGACAGGCTCCTAGCCACTGTGGAAGCAGGAACCTCTGAAGTGAATAAACACTCCTCCTCCTCAGAGACGCTCTCCTTTGTTCCCATCTAGACTGTCAAGACTTTCGGCACAACATTCCCCACATGGGAGCCGCTTCCGGCTCAGCAGCCACCATGACAGGGGCCTCGGCGGTGCCCCTGGCTGCAGGTGCCGACCTGCTCAGCCGCGGGTCCTGTGCTGTTTCTCACAACTGCTTTTAATGGACTGCAGACCGAGGAACCCGATCATCAAGGTTGCTATCATTCTAAAATAGTCAATAAGCTGAAAGTATGGTTCAAAAGGACATCTCTTTCATCAAAAGCATTAGGTTGTACCGTAGGAAACCGGCTTCATCTTTTGTTAGGCAAAAGCCTTTTTTGCTTTCCCGAGGTTTTCAATAATGATTCTAACAGATATGGTCCCCAAGCACAAAAGGACTACTTCCACATGTTAAAACATGTATACAGAGGCATCCACATGAAAGAATTTCCCTTCACCGACATCAAGATAAACTTCAAAATTAATAATTTCCCTGTCCAGAAAGCTGAGCTCACTTGAGAACTCATGCGACGAATGTGCTCTTGACGAAGTTGCAAAGGAATATTGTTGTAAGTGAATCGTTATTTTAAGAACAAAGGCTCACTTTTTAAAGAAAGAAAGAAATGTGATTTGTCTCTTTTATCATTTCAGTTTCATATATCTGAAACATTAGGAGACTAGTGAGGAGACTACCTGGTAACTTATAAAATCTCTACTAGCCCAGCCAACATGGCTAAGTGGTTGAGTGTCAATCTATGAATCAGGAGGTACTATTAATGGTTCGATTCCCGATCAGGGCACATGCCCAGGTTGTGGGCTCGATCCCTCTCTCTCTCCCTTCCTCTCTGAAATCAATAAAAATGTGTGTGTGTTTGTATCTCTACCTAATAGATAAAATTCCATTTTTTGACAGTCACGAACACCTCCTCTGTGCTGACTGTGCCAGGGCATGTACACTTCTGTAGTATACAAAGAGCCCTGTCCTCCAACAGTTTTAATTCACTTAGGAGGAAACATCACTCCTAAAACTACAAAGCAGTAACCTGTTCAAGTCACTATTTGGACTCTCCAGAAACATACATTTCACATGAAGTGAAACCGTCTTCAACTAGAATCAGCCCAGAAGGTTTCTTTTCCATCTTGGTTCTGCTTTTGAAACAATGCTTATGAGGGTTAAAACTTTTCCAGTTTTAAAAGAAGGCATTTTCCACAGACTACACCCCAATTACACCTAGAACTGAAAACCACAGAATCCACATGTGCTAAAATATTGGGTCGGCAGCTAAGTAATTGCGGGTTTCACACATATATGGCTTCAGTTGAATTTTTAGGTTTGCAGACGTAGTACAAATGTAAAACACATTTTGTTATTTGATAGTTGGCTATTCAGCTGTTAATCAGTAAAAAAAGTTTTTTGATCTGTTTTGTAGTTTTCGTTTGGCGTTCGTTGAAAAATGGAAAATCAAAAGGAACGTTTTCGTCATATTTTGCTTTTTTATTTCCGCAAAGGGAAAAACGCATCGCAAGCTCATAAAAAGTTATGTGCTATTTATGGTGACGAAGCCTTAAAAGAACGGCAGTGTCAAAATTGGTTTGCCAAATTTCGTTCTGGTGATTTTTCACTCAAAGATGAAAAACGCTCTGGTCGTCCAGTTGAAGTTGATGACGCCCTAATCAAAGCAATAATCAATTCGGACTGTCACAGTACAACACGTGAGATTGCAGAGAAGCTTCATGTATCACATACATGCATTAAAAATCACTTAAAACAACTTGGCTATGTTCAAAAACTCGATACATGGGTTCCTCACGAACTGAAAGAATCACAGTTAACGCAATGCATTAGCAGCTGCGATTTGCTAAAGAAACGTAATGAAAATGATCCATTTTTAAAACGACTGATAACTGGCGATGAAAAATGGGTTGTTTACAACAATATCAAGCGGAAAAGATCGTGGAGCAGGCCAGGTGAACCAACTCAAACAACATCAAAAGCTGATATTCATCAAAAGAAGGTTTTGTTATCAGTTTGGTGGGATTACAAAGGAATTGTCTACTTTGAACTCTTACCACCCAACCGAACGATCGATTCTGATGTCTACATTGAACAACTAACGAAATTAAACAATGCAGTTGAAGAAAAGCGGCCCGAATTGACAAATCCATCATGACAATGCAAGGCCACACACATCTTTGGTCACTCGGCAAAAATTAATGGAGCTTGGTTGGGATGTTTTGCCACATCCACCATATAGTCCTGACCTTGCACCATCTGATTACTTTTTGTTTCGATCTTTACAAAACTCCTTGAATGGTAAAAATTTCAATAATGATGATGATGTCAAATCGTACCTGATTCAGTTTTTTGCTAATAAAAACCAGAAGTTTTTTGAACGTGGGATTATGATGCTGCCTGAAAGATGGCAAAAGGTCATTGATAAAAATGGGCAATACATTACAGAATAAAGTTATTTAGTTCCATGAAAAAATTCTTTGATTTTTTTAAAAATCCGCAATTACTTAGTTGCCGACCCAATAATAAAGTAAAAAACTGTGTGTTTTCTTCAACTTGCTCCATGCAAGTCCCGTTTCTAACAGCATCTCATCAAATGCACTTGTACATTTCAGGCTCATGGAGTCCTCCTAAACCTGAGACGGAGGCACGGCGACAAACACAGGGGTGTAACCGGAGGACATCACAGCAAATAAACACGTGAATGACACGCACTTCAACTCGGCGCACTGCTCAGAAGTATTTGCCAGTGTAATGACTTAATAAAAACATTGCTGAATCTGAATGAAGAAAGAAACTATTGATTCGTATTTATACTCGGGAAATGGACACTCATTCAGCAGAGCCTGTCTCTGAGATACTGTAGCTGCACGTTCCTGCACTTACCTCGTCTCCTACCCGAGGGATGGCCTCTCACTCCTGCACGGGAAGACCTGCTTCCTGAGGCCTTTGCAATTTTACAAGGAAGAAAAGAAGATTCTAAACCACATCAGGAAAAAAAAAAAAAAAAAAAAAAAAAAAAGCCTATTTCAAAATTGAAACACATTTTAAGGAATAAAAAGTTTTAAACTTAGCCAAAACCGGTTTGGCTCAGTAGATAGAGAGTCAGCCTGCGGACTGAAAGGTCCCAGGTTCAATTCCGGTCAAGAGCATGTACCTTGGTTGCAGGTACATCCCCAGGAGAGGGTGTGCAGGAGGCAGCTGATCGATGTTTCTCTCTCTCTATCCCTCTCCCTCTTTGTAAAAAAATCAATAAAATATATATATTTTTTAAAAGTTTTAAACTTAGTATCTTTTAGGGGAATTTTTTTATATTAAAATCCTCAGTCCAAAAAAGGAATTACCTAAAAAACTATCAAGCAATTTCTGCCCATTTTAAAGCTATAAGAATGACTACCATTCACTAACAGCCTACTTTGTCAGGAATCTTACAGATACACTTTTTTACGCATTTGTGGTTTAAATGAGTACAATTTTCTTTAGAAGGCTGCACTATTATTAATCTCTTCTTGTGATACACATACTACCAGCCAACAGGCCATACAACTAGGTCCTTCAACTTCCCTGCTTGCCTTTTTCTTTGAAAAAGCATTCTAAAAATAAACAGTGCTAGCACACACAGCTGCTATTTTTTGAATTCACCTAGATTTCGAAGCTTACACATTCAGAAAAAGCCAGAACGGAGCCAGCGTGGAGGGGTCAGGACGGCAGGAGCCTCTCCTGCCCGTGTCCACAGCCAGGCTCCCAGGCCAGCGCCAGCAGACAATGCGACCCTTTCTTTGTTGCACCTCAGACCCCTATTATCTCTCTCTCCTCAGAGGCATTGCCTTTAAAAATACAAAGCCTCTGATACGATACCTCACGGCTCAAACAGGAATATAGCCGTGGCCTATGACTTTCCATCTCTCCTCTGAAGAAACACTGATTCGCCAGACAACCCAGGATGATAGTGACACCACAATTAGTGTGCTGCCTAGATGAGAAAGCTCGGTGGGTCTCTGTGATGCTGTTGTCATTAACTAGTTATTAATAGCAGGGAAGGAGCAAAGGGAAAGCCAGGCACTTAAAGGCATGTTCCCTGCAAAACCCTGGGGGAGGGGGACTGGACCAAGGAAAGACAGACACAGGCTGTGAAGCGGGCATGACCAGGGAAGGTGCTTTCTGTCGGCCACACCTGGGCACAGAGGTCACTGGCCGGAATGGGTGTGGCCACAGCAAGCGCATGACAGTTGGGGACACTGAATTCCCTGAACAAAGAAGCTTGCTCTGATGTGCTCTTGGCTCTCTGGGCATGCTGCACTTGATTCTGGGCTCGTGGGGCTCTTTCACGCCAGCTCCCCTGCATTTGCCCAGCCATGTGGACCCCTTTGTCTGCTATCATCTGCATATGGCAGGGCCCCATCAGATGATGTTTCTGAATGGAGACTCAGATCAGAGGACTCTGAATTCTTTCCCAGACAGAACTCAAAGAATGAGGTTGCTGAGCCCAAGGTCCAGTCCTAACCCACCAGTCTAACATCTGGTTCTTGCCAATGTCTAACAAAGCTCAACTTCAAGAAATATTAGTGTGAGATCATTTGAAAGCTATATAATGTACTTTTTTTAAAATTATCACCTGAGGATATTTTTTCCATTGATTTCTAGAGAGAGTGGGACAGAGGGAGGTGGGGGGTTGAGAGAGAGAGAGAGAAAGGGAAAGAGAAGGGGGGAGGGGAGAGAGAGAGAGAGAGAGAGAGAGAGAGAGAGAGAGAGAGAGAGGTCAATTGGTTGCCTCCTGCACTGGTCCCTACCAGGGTTGGGGAACCTACAATTGAGGCATGTGCCCTTAATGGGGAATCAAACCCAAGACCCTTTGGTCCGAGGGCCAATACCCTAACCACTGAACAACCAGCCAGGTTCATTTATTGTTTTAGACAGGAAATAATATACTCCTGAAGTAAGCAAGGCCATCAGAAAGCATGCTAGTCTACTTATAAAATGGCATTTACTGAATTGGGTCTTGGTAGAAAGGAATGGGACTAACGTATGATTTTAAAAAAAAAAATTTTTTTTTAATTAAAAAGAAAGCCTGAAGTTCTTAGTGTTGCTGACTTTGTGGTAAATGACCCTGTTTGTTGCATAATCATATGACGTGTCCTATACAGACTGAAGTGGTTCAGAGCAGGCCTGCCTGAGGTGTGCCCCTTTGACATGTGGATTATTTGGGGCTAAAGGCAATCGAGACCCTGCAGGCTCACAAGCAACTTTTACCTCGGGGCCTGGCCCCTGATAAGAGCTATCACCGACCTAAGAGGGAGCGCACACAATGACTCAGCATCTGCTCTTCCTGTCTTCCTGGGAAATGACACTCTTCTTCTCCGAGCCTCTGGACCTCCTGCCTCATTCCATTCCTTGGCTCAGGACGTCTTGCCTACCTCGTTTTACTTTTCTGTCTCTGAACTTTTCATACACGTGGGGATCCTGTATATACACATGCAATTAAATCTGGTTATATTCTCTTACTAATTTGTCTCATGTCAATTAATTATTAGAAAAGACAAAGCAACCTAGAAGTGTTATAGGCAGTCAGACAGAAAAGAGCAGAGCACTGACGATGGGCCAGACACAGAAACTCACCAGGAAAGAAAGCCTGGATGCCTAGCAAGGGGCAACACTGGGAAAACAAGAACCTCACTCCCAGGGTAACCTTTCCTCCGCTAGCTTATTGCTCCTCATGGGGTTTGGTGTTCATATTGCTAGTCATTCAGTTTAAACAGCCCAGACCTAAAGATAACATCTCCCTTAAGATAACATCTAGGCCTCCCTTGTATTTCAGCTCCAGGCCCAGAAAAGCAGCAAAACCAGACAAGTGACACCTTGGCCGCCTCAGGACCAGCTGCACTGACTAATGACCAGAGCCCTGGCTCCAATCCATCAATGAACACACAACGCTGAAAGCTGATGTATATACTATTAAGACCTTCCCCGAATCCTCCCCTAAGATTTCCACTTGCAAGAGAGAGAAATATGCTCAGGATGAAGGACCCAGGACAAACACCAGTGCCATTCTCATCCCCCTTCTTCCCTCTGTAAGGGACCCCAAAAGACTTGCAACCAGGGGAGCAACAGGCAGTGGAAGCTTGTCCTGGGCTAACCCCCTGAGCCTGTCCCCAAGGCTCCTTTTTCTCTGACTTCCCTGTGAGCCACAGCAGCCCAGCCTGGGCTGTCCTGTTGCTTCTTCTATGCCCTATCCCCGTGGTCGGCAAACTTCAGCTCTTTGACTCCTTGAGTATGGTTCTTCCACAAAATACCACGGCCTGGGCGAGTCTATTTTGAAGAAGTGGCGTTGGAAGAAGTATAAGTTTTAAAAAAAAATTGACTCTCAAAAGAAATTTCAATCGTTGTACTGCTGATATTTGGCTCTGTTGACTAATGAGTTTGCCGACCACTGCCCTATCCTACCTATATTTTTGCTCAGCCAATAAATTCTTTTTTCTCTGCAAAAAAAAAAAAAAAAGGAAAAAAAAAAAAGACTCAGATTAGAGAAACCCTATTCCGTAAACCCTATCTGGTCTTCCAGTAGTTTAAATCTCTATGTGAGATAACTGACCCATTTAAGACAATTCTAAGTGGAATTTCTGCTCAACTCTAACCCATGCCAGGCTGCACGGAGCCCAGAACAGTGTTTCTAAGGGAGGCCTGGGAGCCTGTTGGCAATGCACATACACGGGCCCATCCCAGGCCCACCAAAGCAGACACTCAAAACGCCGGCCCACGTTCTGGCCAGCCGTCCAGGGACAGTTACCAGGTTGTCAGCAGACAATTAGCAGGTTGTTCTTTCTCCCGAAGTGCTTCTTCCTACCTCATCTGAACATTTCTGGGAAGACTGTTTGCAGCTGGGCTAACAGGCCTTGCGCATCAACGTGATGGGGGGCACAGAGGTTCTGATGGAGGCTCAGGCATGGGGCTGGGGCCAGCTCCGCACCACTCCCGGGGCCCCGGGGCGGTGGGTCACCTCCCTGCGCTTCAGGGATTACTGAGGACAGAGATATCAGTATTGACAGCGCTCTCTCTTTATGTGAGCTGGGACGCCCCATCGCTACCCTGTGCCCTCCGAGCTGAGGGGAGAGGAAGCGTGTAGGAAACAAGACTCTCCCAGGGCCCAGGAGGGAGGGCACGGCCAGCCCCGCGCAGGTCAGCGGCATGCCACAGAGGAGGAGGAGGAGACCCAGAGGACCGGTTGACATTGCTTTGTTTTCTTAGTGTTGATGGGGGCCTCTTTTTAGCTCTCTCAAGAAGAGTAAGAATAGTCACCCGCTTGTGAAATCAGGGCTGGAATTCTAAATGAGGAGGGGAAAGTGTATTTTTCAGCCTCTCGCAGATCCACACGGCAGCAGGAAGATAAGCCCATCGCACAGGATTAGGGGGCGGAAAGGGATGAGAAATGACATCCTGGCGACACGCGTTCAGGAAAAAATTCTCGACATCGATTCTGGATCTACTAGGAGTTCCTGCAAATGTCCCCGAGCTGTTCTCCAGGAAGTGATGAAACAGAAATACCCGGCGCCTTCTGCGTTTCCCTGGACCTGCGACAGCGCGGAGCTGGCAGCTGCATCTCCTGAGAGACACTGGGAAGGGAGAGCTTTAAAAAAGACCTGTAACGTAATCGGCATCAAAGGGAGAGCCTCTTCGCTGGAGTGCTGAAGTCGTGATGAGTGCTCCTGTCCGGGGGGGCAATCCATGACAGATTCAGGAGGACAGTGCGTCGAAGGTCTGCAAACCATGGCCCCTGAACAAAATTCAGTGAGCGAGGAGGGATTTTTACATTTTTAAAGGGTTTAAAATCCACAACAAGGAAGAGCATGTACGGGAGGCCACTACACTGGCAAAGATAAAACACATGTGCTCTCTGGCCCTCTACAGGGAGTTGCCGGCCCAGCCCCAGCTCCAGCCACCGAGCAGGCCCACACAGAAACGTCACCGACACAGTCGGGGCTTGGGGGAGATGCTTTTGAACACCCTCAGTGGGGACACGCTGTCATGCGCTTAGAACAGACGTCATCTTTGTGAAAGCCAAAACAAGGGGAGCGATTCAGAGGAGAAGTTAACACAATTTGAGATACATAATGAGGTGTGACGGGCGAATAGCTCCCTGGCATTCCCGTGTGAAAATAAACTGGCTCGAAGGTCAAGTTCAAAACAACCACCACCCGAGGATGGTGTGGGCTCTCCCAGGGACCCGTTCATCAGCTCCATGGCAGACCCAAGGTGGAATACTTGGTACTCACTCCTCAAATCTGGGTATCGCTGCAACATGGTGACTTGTCACTGGAGGCTGTAAGAGACTAAGTAAGCCGCCGTCTCCAAGTGGCCGGCCACTCGCCAACAGGAAGGACAGGAGGTGAGTCCACAGGCCTCGCCCTGGGCCCAGCAGCCCTGGGAAGGGGAGAAGACTCCCAGAAAGAACTGACGAGGTGACCTAGACTTAACGATGCCATCACAGCACAACCTTCTGCACTTACCGTGATGGAGCAATCTGAGCTGTTTCTCCATCACCATCTGCCCATATATATACAGGTCAATAATCTTGGCAGCCAGAAGTCCCAATGTTTCCTAGATTCAGACCTTCTCTGCATATTCTCCACCTTAACCTGTTTTCACATGTGATCAACTAGTCCCTGTGTTATTTCAGGATCCTGTTAGCTCCAAATGACCATGCACACCCCAGACCAGGGGGTACCGAGTGCCCCTGTGAGGCTGTCCCTCCGATGAACAGAAACCCCATACCAGGTACAGCCCCTCCAGTCTGCACGGCTCCATGGCCAATCCAGCCTGTGGCTGCCACCAATGGCTGGTGCTTTTTCTGTGTGTATGTGCCAGGGAGGGAAAACAGTTCCATTTATCATCTGAATTAATCTTCCTGCTCTTAAGGTGTGTTTTATTCATGCCCATTTTGTAGATTTAAAAAAAAAACAAACAAAAAAAAAAAAACTGAGCTTTGAAGCATCTAAAGTACTCTGTCCCGAGTGACACACACTTAAGTCCAGCTGATGCCTTTCTGGTCCCACGCCTGGGACCCTCCCCAGTGGTAAGTCCACTGCTCTCCAGGCTGGGTCAGTCCTCACACCACTCTGAATCACTGCCACTCCCAATCACAGCCTGCATCTCCCACAGCCCACGTCCGCAAACATCACCATCTGCCAACGCAGATGAAACACCACTTCATGCAGAAGGCTCTCCAAACCGAGAAGCAACCCGCTTCCGTCTAACGGAATTCACCACTTCACCCAGAAGGCACCCTCCCGCTGCCTCCAGTCTGTGGAGGCTGGGACCTGTCTCCATAAATCCATCTCCCACCCACCCTCACAAGCTAAGCAGCCAACTCATTGTTGACGTAACATCAGCAAAATACTTCCACTCAAAGACAGAAGATCACAAGGAATTCAGTAGTGACAAATAATTTAAGTTTCATGATTCGGTTAAAATTATGTTGACTGCATTCTAATAAAGACATATTATCCCCTATTTAGCTTTATTTGATAAAGGCTATTGTGTTTTCAGTACAAGACGTTTACGAAAACTCCTGTATGACAAAAGGCCTCACACGTCACCTCAGTTTGTCCACAGTGGATCTGCCTTAATCCAACAAACACGGAGGACTTTCTCCAGCAAGTCAAGAATCTGAAGCTGGCCAAAGCCGGTTTGGCTCAGTGGTAGAGCGTCGGTCTGTGGACTGAAGGGTCCCAGGTTCGATTCCGGTCAGGGGCATGTACATTGGTTGCGGGCACATCCTCGGTAGGGGGTGTGCAGGAGGCAGCTGGTCGATGTTTCTCTCTCATTGACGTTTCTAGCTCTCTGTCTCTCTCCCTTCCTCTCTGTAAAAAATCAATAAAATATATTTAAAAAAAAAAAAAAAGAAGAAGAAGAATCTGAAGCTGGCCTGGCCGGCCTGGCTCAGTGACTGAGCATCGACCTATGAATCAGGAGGCCGCCGTTCGATTCCCGATTACCAGTCAGGGCACATGTCCGGGTTGTAGGTTTGATCCCCGGTAGGTAGCATGCAGGAGGTAGCCAATCAGTGATTCTCTCTCATCACTGATGTTCCTATTTCTCTCTCTCCCCTTCCTTTCCTCTCTGAAATCAATAAAAACATATTTTTTAAAACAAAGAATCTGCATCCAGGCAATCTCTCTGGAGAGTAACAGAGACGTCACCATCCCTCACATTCTCATGGAAAAACCACTGGACCCAGCCACGATGAGTATCACAGAATAAAAAGACGGAAAGGGAGGAGCGCTTTTCTCTCCGGCTGGACATAACAAATGACCACTGTGCCGACAAGCGTCTGTCTGATGGAGCAGATTTATCCTCGCTGACAATCCCTCATCGGCTCCCACTGACAAAGGCGGGAGTATAACCAGGAATCCAGCCTCCGCCTCCCGAGGCGGTAGTCCCTGAGGGCGCTGGGCACCAAAGGCTGCTGTGGTGGAGCCGAGGGCACTGCAGGCATCGGCAGCCATCAGCACTGGTCGCTCCAACAGAAGAAACCCCCCACTTTCCACACACACACACACACACACACACACACACCCATCCTCCTTTGCTTTGCCTTCCCAATTTCTGTCTTCCTCTTTCTCACTGGTCTGGGGTTGGTTCCTCAGTCCCAGTTAGCCTGCTTATTTTCAGGTTCACTGAGGAATTTTTTTCATCCTACTTGCAATGCAGTAAATTATTCTTACAGTTAGTCTCACTAAGTTCCAGCCCACCTGACGGCCACCGCGGAACCACGTGTGCCCTAGGATGTCCACGCTGCGTGTGCACGTCTGTCTGCACAGCAGCACGGCCTCGCCCGCTAAGGCTGGTGGCGAGGGGAACGCGGGGACACCGGTCATGCATCCCACCAACAGGGGCAAGATGAAGCAGCTTTTGTTTTCACCAAAGACTATTTAAACTAACACTCATTTCAGTTTCACAGCTTACACGGTTTTGTTATTGAACTTGTAAATTGCCTCGAAGCTCAAGTTACAGAAGAGCTGCAAGCATTGTGGAGTATACGTCTGGTTCCCCGTTTACAATCTATCAGCAACGTTATCATTAAAATCCCTAAAATCAACCCTGAGGCTCTAAGGTTTTCCTCTTCAAAGGAGCCCCTAGAGCAGGGGTCTTCAAACTACGGCCCTCGGGCCACATGCGGCCCGCAGAGGAGTCTGATCCAGCCCGCCAGGTTTTTTGGGCAGTGAGCGCAGCCGAGGTGTTACAGTAGGAATTAGTAGTTCATATAGTCCGGCCCTCCAGCTCTCTGAGGGACCGTGATCTGGCCCCCACTTTAAAAAGTTTGAGGACCCCTGCCCTAGAGCTTCCGATCAGGGTCACTCCAGTGGCAATAATGGGGACTCTGGCTTTACAGGGAGCGGGAGCCCCAACACACCGAGGCTCTAAGATAAGGTGACCAGATGTCCCGCTTTTGGCGGGACAGTCCCAATTTTTAACAATTTGTCCCGCGTCCCTCAGCGTTTCAAAAAAGTCCAAAAAAAAGTTTAAAATCTTTCCAAAAATCGGGACTGTCCCGCCAAAAGCGGGACGTCTGGTCACCTTACTGTAGGTGTCGATCCAGGTGAGCAAACAGCTCCCTGAGGGTCCACAGTCAGCACCTACCCCACGTAAGGAGCCATGACACGCCTCTCAGAGCACAAATCCCGTCGGATCTCTCACCAATACCCAGGGCATCCTACTCACATACTGAATAAGGCGGGAAGATTACAATATTTTCAGAGGACCCTGTCGTCAAGCCACAAACAAAGGTACCACTTTCATTCTACGAGGAAAATGCACATACATTTTAATAGCAGAGAACGCCCGTGTTTACCAAATGTGCACATCCTTTCAAAAGTCAGAGTCCCAGAACGTACACCCAGGGAGATGGGAAATGGTTCCAGCCTTTAGCTGTCACATCAGAACCCTGCTCAAGAGTCTGTCGTTGCAGACTTCGAGCAGCAATGTATGGAAGGAGCTGGAATAACTAATTAAGAAAGTTTAATATTAATAAGAGGCTAAAATAGAATTAGATTTACACAGTTCTCATTTACAATAGATTGGTAGAGCATGTGATCGATCAGTTCATCCACATGTGACTATTGTATGTTTATGACCAAGTGCTTCCGTCTTGTAGGCATTCAAATACTTTTTTTTCTGAACAAAGCAAAGTAAATCTATAAGAGTTGACAGACTTTTCACCCATCACCAAAGTCACAACAAGAATACAAGGGATAAAATATTGTATTTTATTCATGAAAACATCTCTCTGAAGTTCCTACCAAAGTAATGCTGTTGACCTGCCGTTATCAAAAACTCAAAAGTAACTGGACTCCATTTCTGGAAAACTGGCCCATGCTCTGGATTTTTAAATATATATATTTTATTGATTTTTTATAGAGAGAAAGGGAGAGAGATAGAGAGTTAGAAACATCAATGAGAGAGAAACATCAATCAGCTGCCTCCTCCACACCCCCTACTGGGAATGTGTCCGCAACCAAGGTACATGCTCTTGACTGGAATTGAACCTGGGACCTTTCAATCCGCAGGCTGACGCTCTATCCACTGAGCCAAACTGGTTTCAGCCATGCTCTGGATTTTTGAAGTCAAATGCACAGCTGTCCTGGTAGACAATTTACCTCCATGGAGACATTTATTCTGTTTTTCATACATCTTGCAGAGATGTATGAAAATTTCACAGCAGATAAACAAAAAAGTAATCTTCTTATTCTGTCATATAATACCTTTTACTGACTACATGGGTCAATAACAAGTTTTAGTCTTTATTCACATCAATAAAGAGAATTACTCCTTTTAGCCATAAGACATTCTGTTTTACATATTAATATCTATTACCATAGCTAATAAACTGATCATTTTACATAAAGATCTGCACAATTCCTATCACAGATTATAATAAACACCACTACTATCTTTTTTCAACTAAATAACCAAGAATAAATAGGAAACTGCATATTGTTTGTTGACAATAACTATTCTGTTGTTTTATGGACACATAAATTAAAATGGAAAATACAGTAGAGTACGTTTGGGGGGGGCGTAAATCAGATAATGTAACAGTGAAACAAAAACAATTCCTGAGGTGCCAGCCTCACATGACATGTGGCAAACTAAAGTACCCATCCCACACCCAAGCCTGATCCCGGGGAACAGGAAAAACAGGCCTGGGCACCACGGTGGGCCATTCCAAAGGCTGTAGTCCAAGAAAGAACAGCGGGCATTTATTTCATCTTCTTCTTTAAATTTTTATTTATGAGAGAGAGAGAGAGAGAGAGAGAGAGAGAGAGAGAGAGAGAGAGAGAGAGAGAGAGAGAGAAACATCAATGTGAGAGAGAAACATGAATCGGTTGCCTAACACATGCACCCTGATGGGAATCAAACATGCCACCTTTTGGTGTACAGGACGACACTCCAACCAACTGAGCCACAAATGCAGGGCTTGGTTAATCTACTTGACAGAAAAGGCAACACATATTCTATTTCAAAAATACTAAAACTAAAAAGACAGAATCTGCCTCAATATAAATATTATTAAGCTCTATTAACAAACACACACACAAACATGGCTTAACCACAGAGATGTTTACACCAGCGCTCAAAAGTCACAGAAAGTGGTATATCCACCATTGTTTCAAGCATTCAAAGCCAGATACGCTGAAGTCACAACAATGACCAAAGGTTTCATGCAAGCAAAGTAGAAGCCTCGTTGCTCAATTACCACTCTCTGCAGCCAATGCTTTACATGTGCCAGGTCTGCCATTAAAACTTATTTGGTGCCGAAACGGTTTGGCTCAGTGGATAGAGCGTTGGCCTGCGGTCTGAAGGGTCCCGGGGTTCGATTCAGGTCAAGGGCATGTACCTTGATTTTGGGCACATCCCCAGTAGGGGGTGTCCAAGAGGCAGCTGATTGATGTTTCTCTCTCATTGATGTTTCTAACTCTCTGTCGCTCTCTCTCTTCCTCTCTGTAAAAACTCAATAAAATATATATATTTTTAAAAACTTATTTGGTTTAATCTGATTCTATTTGTCACAGAAAAGACTTACTAAATTCAACATGCCAACTGTTTGTTTTCCACATCGTGGTGGGAATGGCTTCCACACATGAAACAAAGGAGAAAGGTTCGAGATGCTAGCTGCTAAGACGCTAATATTATCTATCTGTTTGCCTGGCTTATAGAGAAATATCCTTTTATGTTAAAACCTATCATCAAAGTGGGCATAGAGAGAACATGACAAGCCCACAACTAACACCGTACTCAATGGTGAAAAGCTGAAAGTTTTCCTTCTAAAATCAGAAACAGGACAAGGTGTCCATGTTCACAACTTGTATTCAGCAGAGCAGACAGTCCTAACCATAGCAATTAGGCATGAAGAGAAATAAAAGGCATCAAAATTTGAACAGAAGAAGTAAGACTATCACTATTTACAGATGATATTTATATATAGAAAATACTAAAGATGCCACAAAAAAACTTAGAACTAACAAATTAATTCAATAAAGTCACAGTATACAAAATTAATATTCAGAAATCAGTTGCTTTTCTATACACTAATGATAAACTATCAGAAAGAGAAATTAAGAAAATCCCATTTACAGTTGCATCAAGAGGAATAAATTTAACCAAGGAGATAAAAGAACTGAACTAGTACTCTGAAAACTATAGGACATTGGTATTGTAGAAAAAACTAAAGAGATAAAAAAAAAAAAAATGGAAGGGGTTTTGTGCTCATAGATTACAAGAATTAATATTGCTAAAATATCCATACTGCATAAACAAATCTACAGATTCAATGCAATATCTATGAGAATTCTTCCCAGAAGTAGAACAAACAATTCTAAAATTTGTATGGAACCACAAAAGATCCCAAATAGTCAAAGCAATGTTGAGAAAGAAGAACAAAGCTGAGGCATCACGTTCTCTGATTTCAAACTATACAGTAAAGCTGTACTAATCAAAACAGTATGGTACTGGCTTAAAAACAGACTCATTGATCAGTGGAACATAATAGAGAGCTGAAAAATAAACCCACTTTTATATGGTTAACTAATTTACCACAAAGGACCCAAGACTATACAACGGAGAAAGGATAGTCTCCGTAAATAATGTTGAGAAAACAAACTGGACAGCCACAATCACAAGAATGAAACTGGATAACTATCTTACACTACCACAAAAATTAACTCAAAATGAATTGAATTGAATACTTAACTGTAAACCCAATACATCAAGCTCCTTGAAGAAAGTATTGGTGATATGGTCTTTGACATCGAACTTGGCAATATCTGTGTTTTCTGATGGTCTTAGGTGACCCTGCTAGTGGTTCTCAGGTTGAGAACCGCTGCTGTGGAGCTTAAGACTATTGGTAAACACAGATATTTACATTACGATTCATAACAGTAGCAAAATTACAGTTATGAAGTAGCAACGAAAATAATTTTATGGTTGGGGATCACCACAACATGAGGAACTGTATTAAAGGGTCACGGCATTAGAAAGGTTGAGAACCACTGCTCCAAAGAAAATAACATCACTATGTCAAAGACACAGCTCCCATGTTCATTGCAGCATGATTTGCAATAGCTAAGACATGGTAACAAGTTAAGCATCCATCAATGGATGAATAAAGAAAATGTGGTGTATATTCCATCAATGGAATATTACTCAGCCATAATAAAAAAAATAAATCTTGCCATTTGCAACAACGTGAATGGATCTAGAGGGTATTGTGCTAAGCTAAGTGAAATAAGTCAGACAGACAAAGACCAATACTGTATGATCTCACTTATATGTGGAATCAAAACAAAATCACCAAACTGATATACTAGTAGATACAAAGAACAGATTGGTGCACTGGGGTGGGGTGAAGGGGGGGTGGGTGGAGGGATTGAAACAGGTGAAGGGGTCAAAAGGTACAATCCTCCATCTATAAAATATATCATCACAGCATGATGGCTATAGTGAACTATTTGCAGATTGAAAGTTGCTAATAGAGTAAATCTTAAAAGTTTTCATCTAAAGCAAAAATAAATATTCTTTAATTATGAATGGTGATGGATGTTAACTAGGCTTTTTGTGGTGATCACCTCATAATATATACAAATATCAAATCAGTATGTTGTATACCTAAAACTAATATAATATTGTATGTCAATTATATCTCAATTTTTTAAAAATAGAAATGAGTGGTCTAAAGGGACTCACTCCCATACTGTAACCTTTTCAACTTTACCTTGAAAAATTGTAGAGCACAATGTTGTAAACACTAATTTAAAACTTGGAGAATTACTTGGAAGATGACCTAAGCGTATTACAAGTATAATTTATTAATTACATGTAAAACACTTAATTAGCAAGACCTTTGTGATGCTTTTTTAAAAAATATATTTTATTGATTTTTTTTTTACAGAGAGGAAGGGAGCGGGATAGAGGGAAACATTGATGTGAGAGAAACATCGATGAGCTGCCTCCTACAGCCCCACACACACCAGGGATGTGCCTGCAACCAATGTACATGCCCTTAACTGGAATCGAACCTGGGACCCTTCAGTCTGCAGACCAATGCTCTATCCACTGAGCCAAACTGGTTTCGGCTGTGATGCTTTTATAAAATAAATAAAATTCTGACTTAAGGGTCATATATTAACTGATGTTTGCAAATACCAAACCACTAACTATAACTGCAGAAAATTTTGGCTGGTCAAGGCAGCTTTGTTTGAAAAAGAGAAGAGAATGATAAATTTTGCGATATATCTTCTTTGCCCCACCCCTCCAAAAGGGGTGAGCCAGGGACTAAGACATGTAACCAACTGTGCTTAGGAGCCTTCTAGGGCTGAAAGTAGGTCTATCAGAGAGAGAAAGAGATTGATTGGTTGGTTGATTGATTGATTAATTGATTATGACAGTTTAAGGGGAAAATTGATTGATTGATTGATTATGGCAGTTTAAGCAGCAAGCTCCACTGCAGAGAGACCCAGGTTTTCCAATAGTGAAGGATCTTAGTAGGTAAAGGCTCCTTCCTATGGGCACAAGCACTCATCAAAAATGAGGAAACAGCCGAAACCGGTTTGGCTCAGTGGATAGAGCGTCGGCTTGGGGACTGAAGGGTCCCGGGTTCGATTCCGGTCAAGGGCATGTACCTTGGCTGCGGGCATATCCCCAGTAGGGGGTGTGCAAGAGGCAGCTGATCGATGACTCTCTCTCATCGATGTTTCTAGCTCTCTCTCTCTCTCCCTTCCTCTCTGTAGAAAATCAATAAAATATATATTTAAAAAAAAAAAAAAAATGAGGAAACAGCCGAAACCGGTTTGGCTCAATGGATAGAGCGTCAGCTTGGAGACTGAAAGGTCCTGGGTTCGATTCCAGTCAAGGGCATGTACCTTGGTTGCAGGCATATCCCCAGTAGGGGGTGTGCAAGAGGCAGCTGATCGATGACTCTCTCTCATCGATGTTTCTAACTCTCTCTCTCTCTCCCTTCCTCTCTGTACAAAATCAATAAAATATGTTAAAAAAAAAATGAGGAACCAGCACATGCCTCACAGACCGGACACATGAGATGAGAAGGAAAGAGGGTCTAGGCTTGAACAGCAAATAGTCCCCAAGGAATGATGCACACAAGACAGTCAACGGGGTGGTGTGTGCAGGAAAAAGCAGCTGTCACGGCCCTGAGTACATGCACACTTATCATTTCAGACCTGTAAGCACTGCACTGGAGGTCACACCTTTTCCAGGCTCAGGGGAGGCTCGGGGAGACCCGAGGGGCGCATTTCCCTCGAACCTGACTACAGAGGCAGGGTCGTGGCGCCAGCAGGTCTCCAGAGCAGGGAGAACTCAATTTAGGGCACCGGCTTCTGGCGCCATTTTCAGAACATTCAACAATGAAATGCAATCTTCTCTTACCCATGACTGCTCCACTGCAGGAAGAGCCGAGTTAGCATTTTTACCAGCCACGCTTGAGAATTTTAATGATTTTGCATTTTCCTCAGGTCGAGCATCCCCCTCCCCGAGCTCAGTTGCTATTTCTGGAAGAGGGGTGCATTCCCAGCACTGCTCTCAAGCCGTGTGCCCTGCTGCCATCGGCTGTGATGACTTGAGAACTCAAATTTTTTAATACAAAAATGAACGGAGATTTTTTAAATTACTACACACATTTGTTGGCAAAGATTCCACCCAACTCGGCTATTGTAATCCAAATGTGCCAGCACCTCGTTACAGCCCATAAGTGTCTGTGAATGGACTCCCTCCTGACACTCCCATGCACGACACAAAGAAGGTGGCTTTTATCCATAATTACGGTCTGATGACCGTGCTGTGAAGTAATTGCTGATTCACCCCAGATTAAGTCACACTTTTGTATTAACTGTATTTCATCATAATTGTCTTTTGGCAATTGTTTGCGTGTTGGAAAGCAATGGTAAGGATGGGTTTGGCTGTGACTGTCCACGAATCCCTATCCTCTCTAGCCTCAGTCTTTTCGTGCGCAGTTTCTTCAGTAACAAGCCTCCCTCACAAGGCTGTGTGAGAATCAAATAAGCTGGCACGAAAATTACCCAGCACAACGCCGGCCCCCGGAAACCACTGCACACATGTGCATTTCAGTTTGCTCTTTTCTCCCCAGTTTAGCAAAACGAAATACGTACTTTGACGAAACTAAATGATAACAGATAGTGTAGAATGTCACAAACAGAGACTGACCGTCACATTCCATTTAAGATATTTAATTCACTAACTGGGGTATACGCATATTTTCATTTATTATGATCTTTGCGTTTCTGACATTGCTCAGAATGTTTAAAATTGGCCCAGGCCAGGTGGATCGGTTGGTTGGAGCATCGTCCCATACCCAAAAGGTTCTGGGTTTGATCGCCGGTCAGGGCACATGCCTAGGTATGGGTTCAATCCCTGGTCGGGGTCCACATGGGAGGCAACAGATTGATGTTTCCCTCCCCTCCCCTCCCCTCCCCTTTCCTTTCCCTTCCTTTCCCTTCCCTTTCTCTCTCTCAAAATCAATAGGAACATATCCTCGGGTGAGGATTAAAAAAGAAAAAAGGTTAAGTTTGAACTAATCACACCTGCACCTTGAGTGTGCCCACCAGCAGGAGATAAAAAGTTTACACTTCATGAATGAGCAAAATCCAGCTCGGCTGCACCCTGTGGTGTTTAATAATCCTTTGACACAGTAAAACTGACCCATCTTTTGACCCATTACTGGCACTTAACAAGGGAATGGCCTCCAGCTGAACGAAGAAATTATTTAAAAGACATAAATATAGTTTATCACCAATTCACCAGTGATCAGCAATGACTTTTTTTAAAGAGGAGAAAAAAAAAAAAGGCATCAGGACTTTAAGTAGGAATTAATAAAGGCAAAAGTAAATTTCAAGTCAATCCCATTTTCTATGTCCCCATAACAGTGTATACACATTTTTTACACACGGTCACACTAAGTCGTCCATGTGCTCACTCCCTGATGGTGGCAAGAGCTTCCCAAATTAACCGGGGCTTCATCTTCGCACCTAAGCAGCTAGCACCGTTCCTGGCACAGAGGAAGGACTCCATGCTGTCTTTCCAAGGCATATGTAAATGGCCCGGTGGTTTGTGAAAATATAAAATAACTCTCAACCTTCAAGAAACTTAACTCTAACTGGTACAAGATTTCCTTATATGAAAATTAAGTAACCATGAATGATAAAAGTCTAAAACCATGATAAGTTCGTGGTAAAATAGCACAGTAAACTTGGATGAGACTAAGCACAAAGATTTTTTTTTTTTAATTTTTGAAGAGGGAAGACCTGAAAAAGTATCCTTTAAAACGTTGCAAACAACTTGTTTCTCCAAAAGTAGAACCTGAAGTTTGCCTCTGGGACAGCCTGCCCTTCTGTCCTGAGAAACAAAAACAACAAATCAGACTATTCTAGCGGCAGTCCATCAAAAGGGAAATTCCCAAATAAACGGCTAACTCAAAGCACTTATTTGAAAATCCAAAACTACAGACAAATAAGCTCAGCTTTGAGTCATCCTACCCCTCAAGTCCCAAATCTGGAGAAGTGCACAAAGTTCTTATTTTCCCTGTTTATGTAAACATTCTCTATTCTCCTTCCATCCTAGATGTCTTTCTTATCCTTCCATAACAGAACTTATGCATCACATTCAATTTTGACACAGAGGATGCTGTGTTTATCTTGAGCTGTTTGTACTGGCAGCGTTAGAAGGATTCTGCTACAGCGTGATGAAGAACGCACTCTATGAGTGAAGTTAAATAGTAGGAGGATGGATATTTCCTGATTGGCGGCAACTTCCCATTTATTTCGTGAAGTGGTAATAAACAACGGGTGTGATAAATAAAGGAAAACGAAATAGTTGATACGATGCTAATATACTGTAAAGTTTCCTTTGCTTACACAAGTCACCCAGACACTATTAAATTTCAGTGTTCTCCTCTAGAGAAAAACAGACTACGCGATTGTGACGATTAAATGAACGTGCACAATGCCAGCGAAGGCACTGGCTCCTTCACTGTCGGAAAGGTCCAACAACGTGCCAAATTTCATGTACTACACAGCAAAGAACGGCCGTTTTCACCCTATTCTCCTCATGCAAGACAGACGGTACTGCACCAGAGCCTGCTAGAGCCCTATTCCTGGTACCACCTGATACACACGCATATATTCAGACAGGAGTTTTAAAAACGAATTCCGACGAACACGGCTAGTGACACAAACACAGTGAGCCCCGCGGTGATCCGTGGAGGCCTGGCTTGACAGAAGTGCAGCTCTTTCCTCCTCCGGAAGGTGCGCGCGGGCTCATCAGCGGAGCAGGCAGTGTTCTTCTGAGACACCAGAGAAGAAACTTGTCCTCATGTCTCCGCCTTTGAGACAAAGCCTCTTATTTAACCAAGTCACTAATGAACTTCTTGAGTGGGATGATTCTTCACTTCCTGGAGAAGCAGGCAAGCATCCCGGGAAGAGACACAGGGCAGCCCGTCCGTCCGCCTCCCCAGCGGCCCGTCAGCGGGCACAGCCCACCCACTGCTGCTGCAATGTGCCTGCCGCCCCGCCACGCACCAGATCTGACCTTTCTGATGCAATGTTGGCGCCGCTCCACTTACGTTTTTTCTTTTATTGAAATAAGCTAGTAAAGAGATAAATAGCCCATACATTTATATTTTTCTTAAACAGTAAAGCACAACTTTCTAAATGTGAGGCTGCTGTATGTCAACAGAATATATAAACGCAATAGTCACTAAAACAGCAGCCATTGTAGAGAAAAATAAAGGCATGAACTCTTCTCCAAATAAATAAAAACAAGCTTCTGAAAATACAAAAATACAAAAAAATACAAAAACAAGGAAAGTTACCTAAGGAAAACTGTCCATGACCTGTTAAAGCTGTATTTCAAAAATGTACTTTCAGATTTTTTAAAAAAGATTTCTAAGTTGGTCTGACGCTTGTGGGTTATTGTTAAGCTGATTAAAAAAGATTTCTTAATTGCAATACTTAGATAACCATGAGGAAAAACAAATTGTACACAGATGGTATAAACACAAACATGTACAATGGGAATATAGCTGTCTGGAAGAATCACACAAAAACAATTCTAATGTCTTTTTGATAAAGTTAAATAAAATGTTATCACTCAAGTAGTGGCATCCTCTGTTCTTTATTTGGACCTGTGGGTGGAATGAGCACGAAGAGGGAGCACGTGAACAAACAGTGAGGCTATGTAGACAGGCTGTGCGCGGTGAGCAGGGGCTGAGGCTGTGGTATTGAGCTCTGGGCCAGCGCTGCCCCAGCCCCCAACTCCCTCCCATCTCCACCCTTCCCTGCACACACTCACTGCAGGAGAGATGGAACCTGTCTTCAGAAGCCCTCACCTCCCACCTGCCCTATTCAATCCTCTCCAACTCAGCTGCTCCAAGTGCAGCCTAAACCCGAAATCTCATAACATCTTAGGTATTCATTGTGTGTAGCAGGCACTTGGTTATCAGAGTGCCCATGGTTACAGGACAACCTGGAGGGGCGTGCAGACTTGACTTTCTGAGGAGATAGAAACGAGCCAACCAATCCCAGCCCAGCTCCCACGAGGCCGCATCCCAGGAGGAAATCTGAGGAAGAGCTGCTCCCATGCAAACAATACAGAACATTCTCTCTGTAAAAAGCCAGTTCATTCGCTACAAACACGGAAACCTGGTGACTTGGGATAGAAGGCAAACCAACAGTTATATAATTTATATTAGGAAGAACAATGTTTCCAAACTGAGTCTTCACGTCCACTTGCCATGAACGTGTCTGTCCTTAGACTCACTAGGACACATGTTTCACCTGTTCTTGTGTTTAATAAAATGGAACCAAACACTGTAATGACACAACAGAGCTATGAAAAAGGTCTTTGTAGGCCCTAGCTATTTTAGCTCAGTGGATGGAGTATCAGCCTGCAGACTGAAGGGTCCCAGGTTTGATTCCAGTCAGAGTACATGCCTGGCTTGTGGGCTCGATCCCCAGTAGGAGGTATGCAGGAGGCAGCCAATCAATGATTCTTTCTCATCATTGATGTTTCTCTCTCCCTCCCTCCCTCCCTCCTTCCTTCCCTCTCTCCCTCTGCTCATCTCTGAAATAAAAATATTTTTAAAAAGAAAAAAATCCTTTTGGGTGCTCAGAATTTCTACAGAACGAAGAAATCGTTGTATATAGGAGTTCTTACAATTTAGTTGCAAAGCAATGAGAGCAAATTTCCATTTCCAGATGAGAAAACTTCTGATGTACATCACAGCTACCATTTTCAGAAAAAAAGTATGGTTTTTCTTTGTAAACAAAATAATATGGATTTAAGATCATTTTGCCACATATTAAAAAAAGACACAATGTTTTATCATATCAATCATAATATTCTCAAAGACATCACCACAGGTAACTTGTAAATGTGTTAGATCTTGTTATTTACAAAACTGTGTAACCACTTTTACCCCCACAAAACATGGCATACACAGAAATGCATGGTATTTCCTTCAAAGGCACATATACTGTCAAGGAAGTGTTAGACAAAGAGCCATAGTTGCTGATGTGGTGCCGCCCTGTGCACCTGTGCTGCAGCACAGAAGCCATGTATCTCCGCCCGCCTTCTCTCTCACATAAGTGCGCCCTCCCCACCCCCATGGAAGATTCTATGGACATGGGCATGAGCCCTCTGAGGCCCCAGAACTGCCTTTTCGGTTGTGAACTAAAGGCCGGCAAAGATGATCGATCCCTTTAACGGGGATAATGATGAAAATGAGCACCAATTATCTTTACAAACCGTCAGTCTAGAGGCTGGTGCAAAGGACGAACTGCACATTGTTGAGGCAGAGGTCATGAATTAGGAAAGCAGTCCAGTTAAAGGAACACTGGCAACTTGGAAAAAGTCTGTTCAGCAACAGTTCCCCTGGTGGCTTTGAGATCACACCACTGTGGTCTTAGGGTTTTCGAGTGGTCCGGGGCCTGTGCGTGCCAGGGGGCAGCACTGAGTAGCTGTGGAGGAAGGGGCGGAGGCAGAAGATGACGAGGAGGAGGGTGTGAAACTCCTGAGTATGTCTGGAAAGCGTTCTGCCCCGGCAGGTGGTAGCAAGGCTCCAGAGGAAAAAGTAAACCTTGCTGATGAAGAGAATGAGGATTGCAGGATGATGATGATGAAGATGAAGATAATGAGTAAGAAGATGAGGAAGCTGAAGAAAAAGCTCCAGTAAAGAAATCCATAAGAGATACTCCAGCCAAAAATGCACAAAAATCGAACCAGAAAATTAAAGACTCAAAATAGTCAACACCAAGATCAAAAGGTCAAGAATCCTTAAAAAAATTAAAATAAATATAAAAATATTTATATAATAAATATAAAAATATTTATATAATAAAAATATAAAAATAAATAAAAAACAGGGGGGAAAAAGCACTGGAAGACCTAGTTCTGTAGAAGACATTAAAGCAAAAGTGCAAGCAAGTGTAGAAAGAGTCTTGTGAGTTAAAAGGTTTGGTGGGTTTCCTTTCCTTGTGCAGTCACGAGTCAAGTCCATTGGAAAAATAAAATTTGGAACCAGAAAGTAAAAAAAGAAAAAGTGCCATTGTATTAACAGTGTATCCTTTATTCCTGAAACCCCAGTGTGTGCAGAGCAAACCCTTCCTCCGCAAACCTCCCGCACCCTCACAGAGGATGTTCATCCTCCCAGCGGTGACACCAGGGGCCACACGCACCCGCTAGGAACACTGGAGCCCGAGGCGCGGAGTGAAAATGCATGCACCTCCTGCTCAGGGGAGAAAGTCGGTGTTTATATCAACAGACTTGACAATCACCCTAACCGGTTTGGCTCAGTGGAAAGAGCATCGGCCTGCAGACTGGAGGGTCCCAAGTTCAATTCCGGTCAAGGGCATGTACCTTGGTTGTGGGCACATCCCCGGTAGGGGATGCACAGGAGGCAGCTGGTCTATGTTCCTCTTTCACTGATGTTTCTAACTCTCTACCCCTCTCCCTTCATCTCTGTAAAAAAAAAAAAAAAAAATCGATAAAATATATTAAAAACATAAAAATCAACCAAAGGACTTATGTGCACACATATGAGCCTAACCAGTTGTCAAGGACAATAGGGGGGTAGGGCCATGAGTGGGGGAGAGGGGGTGGAATGAGGGGTTGAGGACAAATATGTGATACCTTAATCAATAGAGAAGTTAATAAAAATAAATAAATAAAATAAAATACTTTTTTTTAAAAAAAGACCTGAAAATCTGCACACTTTCCTGGTCAGTAATTATTCACTCATTTTTGTCATAAAGAAATCTACCATATAGAGGGAATGCCTGTTTTATTGCAGGTGGTTAACATAAGCAAAGTGTCCGCTGCAGCTTTGGGAGGTGGTGTGATTTATGTGCCAGCGGGGAGGTGGGCAAGAAAAAAACCATGTCCTTCTGTAAACGATGTGGAAGACTTTAACTTCAGAGAAAGGAGGGAACTTCAGGAAATTATTTAATACTCGTATGAGATGCAATGAATGCTTTCCTATTTTTATTACAAGTGTGCAAATCACTCCCCTGGAATGTAATCACAAGCATTAGCTTAGATACCCCGTAAGGCAGCTTGCTTTCCACAGCGTCTGCATCGGCACGGTCGCCTCTAACAGCACGCAGGGCGTGGCAGCCCTCGCTCTCCGTAGTACTTACAGGCTCTCTCTCTGGGAATAAGATTCAAGAGGAGTTTGGGTGGGATAAATGATTGCTTAGGACCTACACAGAGGATAAAAGACCATTATTCTGCACATGGACTCATTACCAAACTTTTACACTAAGATTCTTTTAAATAGCAAACCCCCTAGAGCAGTGGTCAGCAAGCTCATTAGTCAACAGAGCCGAATAGCAACAGGACAACGATTGAAATTTCTTTTGAGAGCCAAATTTTTTAAACTTAAACTTCTTCTAACGCCACTTCTTCAAAACAGACTCGCCCAGGCCGTGGTATTTTGTGGAAGAGCCACACTCAAGGGGCCAAAGAGCCGCATGCGGCTCGCAAGCCACAGTTTGCCCACCACGGCCCTAGAGCGTTTTGCATATTCGTATTTCAGTATATACACAGTGTTGTAAGAAGTTCGAAAAGGAACAGCTGGACGGGGAGGCTGCGCTGCAGAGCAGCAAGCAGAGACAGGGAAGGCCCGCTCCCCTCAGCTGGGCCGCCTGGTCCCGGACACACTTATTCATCTCAGCCCCACCTTCCACAGAGTAACTCGGGGACAGCACTGCCTCCTTCCCTGCTTTCTCTTCGCGTTAACGGTATGCAAATGCTTAGCTCCCATTGAGCTCTCAATTAATGGAAGGAACTTCTATCATCATGATTGTAATTAACAGAGAAGCATCTAATGCAGAAACATACTAAATGCACAACATGAAGGTTTAAAAAGCCCAATTCCATCCTATTTATTAAATTGGAAAAAAAAAAAAAATCACTGACAATTTTGTCATGGACCAAAAACTGAAATCTCAAGGGCCCACGCCGATAGCCGCAGCCAGACGCTCCTTCCAGAGGACACTTTCCGATAGGACCCAGGAAGTAAGCCACGGAACCGGGGCGCTGGGCTGGGTGCCGTCTTCATCGGTGACCTTGTCACACCGCAGCCCCGGCCTGGCGGACGCCGGTGCACAGAGCGGAGCAGGGGGCCCGCTCCGCAGGAGCTTCCACAGGACACGGCTCTCAACTCCTCCTCTCAACTCCACGCCCACGTAGCTATCAGCAACAACAACAAGTCCAATATTCAGACAGGAAAAGGGAAAAGTGCATGAACCTCGCCCTCCTCCCCAGGCCACTTACTCCTAAAGCAACAGGAAACATACAATAGCCTTTAAAACAACAGCAACCACGGCTTAACGTGTCCTCTGGAAATGTTTTGGCTCATCAGGAAAGTCTCCACGGGGCATGTTTTTTAGGAAATCGGTGGACGGATTCCCCATCATGTCCTGCACCCTGACCCTTGCTCAGTCACGCCGTTTCTGGGGACATGAGTCTGGAACTCAATTCAGGGACTGGATGTCTTTTCACAATACAAACAGGTGCCCCTCCTAAATCCAAAACACAGGTTTGCGTTTTACATTTCCCACGGATTTTGTGAAAATAAACAAACGTACCATTCTGTGCTACTGCGCACTTCACCGCCCTGCACTTGCTACAGTAGTCAGCTCCCCAAAATCTGTGGGCTCAGACTGGACGGCAAAGCCCACCCCTTGCCCCCTAACTGTCCACCAAATCCATCCCGGAGAGCCGGCTGTGTGCGGCCTGAGGGCTTGCAGAACCCTCAGGTGGCAAACAGACAAGTATAAAGAGAAACTTAAAGAGAAACTCAATTCCTGATTTTCCTAATTTAAAAAAAGTGTCAGGACTAGAATATAAAAGCATGTTCAGGAAAACAGCAGGTCAGGGAAGAAACCATTCTCCCTGGGTTCAGACCCCAGCACCTCTCAAACCTGCTTCCTCCCCCGGCTCCTAGGAGGAACGTGCCCTGGGCCAGCGGTGTGTGTGCGTGGGGGCAAGAGCGTGTGCGCCAACAGGAAGCTGGGGTGGAGCCCTGTCCTGGGCTCTGCGTCTCGGAGCCTTCCCAGGGAAGGAAAGTGGGGAAAGGAGATGACCCGCCTGGAATTCAGCATCCACTGACCAGCCTGCGTAGACAGGCCAGAGAGGAGCCGCCGGGGAGCAGCCACGTGGCCATCCTGCGGGACAGCCAGGCACCACCAGCCGCTGCCGCCACCGGCCTGGCTCTTTGCGAGTCTCTCCATAGGACACAGACAGGTCTCATTCCAGGCCTGCAGGTCTGCAGTGACTGCGTGGAGCTCTGATTCTAGTTTTTCAAAACTGAGAATACCCAACCATCAAGAAGCCAGGATGGCAAGAGCAGGGCGAATGCAAGAGACAGGCCGAGTGAGGGAAGAAAGCTGTCACCCGTCCCTGCGGACAGCAAGGTGCCAAGATGCCTGGTCAGAGCCACCATGGGCAGTCATGTGTGTATTTCAGAAAGATATCTGGGGGGCTCCTGTACACGCATGCACACACACACCTTACATGTGCACATGCCCTCATATGTACGTGTCCCAGACCACATACCACACCTTCTTACGTACACATCCCAGACCACCCACCACACGTGCACACCCTCTTCTGTACACATCCCAGACCACACGCCACATGTGCACACCCTCTTATGTACACATCCCAGACCACACGCCACACGTGCACACCTTCTTATGTATATAGCCCAGACCACACACTGCAACACACAAAACCACTCCCCTTGCCCGACTGGTGTGGCTTAGTGGTTGAATGTCAACCTATGAACCAGAAGGTCATGGTTCAATTTCCAGTCAGGGCAGGCTCCATCCCCAGTGAGGGGCGTGCAGGAGGCAGCCAATCAATGATTCTCTCATCGTTGGTGTTTCTATCTGTCTCTGCCTCTCCCTTCCTCTCTGAAATCAATAAAAAATAAAAATAAATTTAAAAAAACAACACTCCCCTGGTCTATTTCCACCTGAATCAGCGCATGACTGACCTCCAGCCGGAAGGCCCTTCAGGACACTTCCTGTCCCCGGCACAGCTGGCTCTGGGAACACAGGTCAGTGACGACATTCCCGGCCAGAAAGACATGCCCACTGGGCACTGAACTCGGGGGAGGGGCAGCGGGGCTGGGGGGCTGGGCAGGCCGGTCATCCCTCACGTCCAGTTCCCGGAGGAGAGGAGGGAGAGACAGCATGAGGGCCCCGGGCAGGGTTTTCCTGTTCGGCGCACACACCCCAGGCTCCCTGGTGGTCTCCCTGCCTGTGCGAAAGGCTCTCGAATTCACCGCAGATCCTCAGAACGGGCCTGCATCCCGCTCTCTCCCTCAAAACGCTGCCTCTTGAATGGGAAAAGGAAAAATCAATGGGGAAGGAAATCAAATAAAGGTCATAAAACACAGCCATCAATTTAAACATTAAAATTTAATGACCCACTTTAAATTGAAATGAGTTAAGTGACATTTCCAACCCTTTAAAAGCAGGCAGCCTCTGGGGGGAGAGGAGCCCCGCGTGAAGGCTGTTTCCGTAACTGTCCCGTCGGCTGCCGGCCACACCCGCCCCGTGGCCGGAGGAGGCCTGGGCCCGCAGCCGGCCCTGTCCCGGAGCGGCGGGCTGACATGAGGGAGGTGGGAGGACAGATGCCGCCCGGCCTCCAGCCTGGGCACAGGAGAAATGAGGCCCAGGCTGTCCGCACCCGCACCCAGCGGTACCCGCTGCGCCAGGGGAGAAGCCGGGAAAGAAATGTCTACTCTCACTCACAGGATAATCACAGGCGGACTCATCCCCCCATCCACTCTGATCTCCCTCTCCCTCTCTCTCTCCCTCTCTCTCTCTCTCTCTCTCTCTCTCTCTCTCCCCTCGCTAAACAGCAGGAATCGGAAACTACAGCTGCCGCCGAATTTACTGCTACAGTGTGTGTGTGTGTGTGTGTGTGTGTGTGTGTGTGTCCTTAAAAAGAAGGCCCGGATTCAGAGGGCCGGATCCAACTGCTCAGTCCATTGCCCCCCCCCTTGCCTCCCCCTCCCCCCTCCCCCCGCAACACACCCCACACACACCCACACACCACAGACACACAAATATTATTAGCCAGGAGAAAGAAAGAAATCCTGCCACTTGTGACAGCAGGGATGGACCAACCTTGAGGGTATTATACAAAGTGAAATAAGTCAGACAGAGAAAGGCAAAAATTTTATGTTCTCACTTATATGGAGAATCTAAAAAAAGCTAAGCTCACAGAAATAGAGAGTAGAGGTGCCTCCTGCGGCCACTGATCTGTCCTCCATTCCTATGGTTTTCTTTTCCAGAATGTCCCGTAAGTGGAATTTTATGGAACAGAATGTTTGAGACCGGCTTCTTTTACTCGGCACAATGCCTCTGAGGAGCATCTAGGTGCCGTGCATAGCCCATGGAAATTCGTTTGTTCTCACTGCTGAGCAATATTCCATGGTACGAATGTACCAGCACTTGCTCGTTTCTTCGCCTGTTTGGGGCACCTTTGAACAGAGCGGCTGTAAACACTGAGCACAGATTTCGGTTGAACATCAGCAGCTCTCCCTGCCCCAGAGCTAAAACCCAGAGCCCGACTGCAGAGTCAAACGCTAAGTGTGCGCTGACTTTAAGAAACTGCCGGGCTGATTCCCAGAGCGGCTGCTGGTTTCTGATTTCCCACCAGTGATGTTCCAGTCGCTCCCATCCTCGCCAGCACGTGGTATCATCGGTGTTTTTTCTGTCAACCATTCTAATCGATGTTAAAAGCATCTCATCATGATTGAAACTTGCTTTTCAGGAGGACTGGTCGTGTTGAATATTTCATGTATTTATTTGCCACCCTTATACTCTTTTCAATAAAGTGTATGTTGAAATATTTTGCCCACTTTTAAATTAGGTTGTTTGTTTCCTTAGTATTGGATTTTGGAGATAGATAGATGAAAGATAGATAGATAGATAGATAGATAGATAGATAGATAGATATTCCAGAATTGATAGATAGGCATTCCAATAATCGATGAATCAATCAATCGATCACTTGATACACTGATAGATTCCAGATGCAACTCCTTTCTGGGAGATGTGGCTCATAATTTTTTCCCCCAGGGTGTACTAAGTCTCTGCATTTTCCTTAACAAGACGTTTTCCAAAGCAGACGTTTTTAATTTAGATGAACTCCACTTATTTTTTTCTTTTATGAATCGAGGTGTCATATCTAAGAACAGCTTGCCTAACTTCATGTCCAGAAGAGTTTCTCCTAGGTTTTCTTCCAAGAGTTTAATAGTTTTACATTGTACACTTAATATACGATCCAGTTAGAGTTAACTTTTGTATAAGGCATTCTTTTTCTTTTTTGCATATGGATGCACAATCCTTCCAGCGCCATTTGTTGGAAAGACTATCCATTTTCCACTGAATTGCTTTTCACCTCGTCAAAAATCGATGGCCATATTGGTGTGGACCTATTTCTGGACTCTCTATTCTGTCTATTGATCCATGTTCTATCCTGAGCAGAGTATAATTTACTACTTACTTTAGTAAATGTCTCTTCGTGGGAAAAAGAAATGATTCCGTCTGGAAGCAAAAGCAAACTAGTAATGCTCTATATGATACTAGGCTTCTTGGAAGGAGGTGTGAGCAGCGCAGCCCAAAAGCAGGGAAACCGTAAAGGCTCCCGGGCAAATGCACCTGGGATACTTGAACATGTTTAGGGGGAAAGCAGCACATCTCAAAGCAAACTCCAACAATTTGACAACAGAATCAAATTCCTAAAAACTCCCGAAAACCGTTGGATTAAAATTATAACATAAACTATCCTCAGATTAAGAGAGTTGGACTATAACTAAAAGATAAATACTTTGAAGGTGCAATTCAACCAAAGGACTTGTACTCACACATCTAAGCATAACCAATGGACACAGACACTAGGCGAGTGAGGACATGTGCTGGGGGGTGGGAGTGGCCGGAAGAGGTGGTGGTGGGGGGGGGGGAGATATGCAATACTTTAACAATAAAGAATTTTTTAAAATATATTTTATTGACTTTTTACAGAGAGGAAGAGAGAGAGATAGAGAGCTAGAAACGTCGATGAGAGAGAAACATCAACCAGCTGCCTCCTGCACACCCCCTACCGGGGATGTGCCCACAACCAAGGTACATGCCCTTGACCGGAATCGAACCCGGGTCCTTTCAGTCCGCAGACCGACGCTCTACCGCTGAGCCAAACCGGTTTCGACAAAGAATTTTTTTTAAAAAAGCGAGTGAGGCCGAAACTGATTTGGCTCAGTGGTGCCTTGGTTGCGGGCACATCTCCAGTAGGGGATGTGCAAGAGGCAGCTGATCGATGATTCTCTCTCATCAATGTTTCTAACTCTCTATTCCTCTCTCTTCCTCTCTGGAAAAAAATCAATAAAAAATATATATTAAAAAAAAAAGAATTCAACTTATACCAAGTTAAATTAAAAAAAAAAAAAAAGTGAGTGAGGGTGTTTTCCCTACTGGGAATGACCCTGATGAGCTATCTGATCTTCAGGAAAAGCAGACCCTCCCTGAAGGGTAATTCCTGAGGATGCCTTCGTAAGCCACACTGAGAGACGCTAACCTGGACAGCGGGAGGCGGCCCAGGGCCTGCCACAGGCGGCCCTCACCCCGATGGCCTCGCGAGCCCAGCAACAAGAAAACTCAAATGTTAGGACAAGAACAAAAGAAGGTGCTAAATTGGGGTGTCCATAAAACTAGCGCACGGTACAAAACAAGGGTCCTAAACAGTACATGGCCTCAAATGGAATCAACTTTAACTCAAAATACAAGATTCTTAGAAGCACACAGATCTGTGAGCCACGGCTGCAAAGGCTGGAGCCATGAACGCCCCCACACTGAGCTTCCCTTGATGGTGACCCCCAGGTGACCAGAGGCCCCGCCGCTCCTTTTAACCAGGACTGTCCAGAAGAGCTTTGACGCTGACTCTGCGGCATGGGGTGCATCAAACAATACACTTGCCAGCTTTGATTGACTCACATTTAGATTAAACAAGAGAGCTCGCCCTGACCGACCAGGAGGAGAGTTTACTACTGTCATGAAACAAACACAGAGCCGGAAAGAGCTCATCGTCTATTTCTATTGCAAAATTCAGCCCCACTGAGTTCGACGGGTTATCTTCCATATCCTTGCCTTTAAAGATTGTACTAGTAATCAAATTAAAAACAGAAGGAACCTGGAAATTCTACTGACAGATGAGAATAAAATCTGGCAGCATTTATTAGAGAGAAAATAGTCCCATCTTAGGACACCACCACGCACCAATCAACACTATCATTCTGCACCGTTTAATGACGGTGAGATGAAGAGAATTTCGCATACTCACCTGCAGACCACTCTGTACAAAACCCATACGGCGTGGCCACATTTTAGTAGCAATCATGCCAGAGTGTACATATTCAGAGTGTCATCCCTTTCGAAAGGACCACCAGGGAAAGTCATACATTCATCCCATTGAGTTCATGGCACGGCATTCCCCATTTCTGGAAATGTTCCTTAAGCAACCTTTTCCTTCCTGCTCAAGTGGCCTAAATGAAATTCATAAAATTCTTTGAGCTGGGAAAGACTTCAGCTATCTCCTTATTTAACCATAAATCTTTACAGCTCAGGTCCAAATAACATGGTTCCCAAACCAATGGTATTTCCACAGGCTGTATCTTGTGTCCAACATGACACATCCTCATTGTATAAAGAATTAACTTTGCAAATAGTTGAGAGAGAGAGAGAGAGAGAGAGAGAGAGAGAGAGAGAGAGAGAGAGAGAACACTATTTCTGGTGCGATCAACACCAGCTATGAATACAAAGAGTGTGCCTGACTTTTCACATGTGGTTGATAAACTCACCAAGGGATGACAACCTTACAAAATTCAAGAATCTGACCCCTATAAGAGGATGAACTTAGAAATGGAGAAAAGCACCTGGCTGGTGTGGCTCAGGGGTTGGGTGTAGACCTATAAACCTGGAGGTCGTGACTTGATTCCCAGTCAGGGCACATGCCTGAGTTGCCGGCTTGATCCCCAGTTAGGGGCATGCAGGAGGCGGCCGATCTCTCATTGATTCTTTCATTGATGTTTCTATTTCTCTGTCCCTCTCCCTTACTCTCTCTCTCTCTCTCTCTCTCTCTCTCTCTCTCTCTCTCTCTCTCTATATATATATATATATATATATATATATATATATATATATATATATATTGTTTGTTTGAAAAGCTTCACTGTCACAGAAGAGGCAGGACTTGGTCAGCACTGCTCCGGAGTCCTTCTCAGAGCTGGTGCCCAAGGGACCACCTCTGAGCCAGCAGGGGCTCCTCACCTCCCTGGATCCTGGAGGAGGAGGGGGTAGGGGGAAACAGGCCAGCTTTCCCTTCCTCCTGCCCAACCTTGTCTGGACAGAGCAATCTTCCAGAAACTCCCCATTCCCAGCCCTCCACAGTTCCATGCAAGGAGCTCAGGGACCAGAACTGGACCCCGCTTTCTGCCCTGCAGGCCAGCCCACCCCTGTTCACCCTCAAGCACCTGAGGAAAGTCAAGTCAGATTCTATGGTCACAACGCCCAGGCAGAACCGGGGGAGCTTGAAGGAAACAGCTCTGGACCTTCTGGATCTGCCAGGACCATCGACCTTCTCCCTTCTTCACTGCGGGTCAATGACACCTTAGTCACCTTAGAATGCCTCCTCGGTGCAATCCCATTTACCATTGCAGCAAAACAATTAAGATACCTAGGAATAAACTTAACTAAGGAGGTAAAAGTCCTATACTTGAAAAACTACAGGACACTGAAAAAAGAGATAAAGACATAAAAAGATGAAAGAACATACCATGTTCATGGACTGGTAGAATCGACATCATCAAAATGTCCATACTACCCAAAGCAATCTATAAATTCAAAGCACTTCCCATTAAAATGCCAATGGCGTATTTCACAGACCTAGAACGAACTTTCCAAAAATTCATCTAGAATAAAAAAATACCATGAATAGCTGCAGCAAACCTGAGAAAGAAGAACAAAGTAGGTGGGATCTCAATACCAGTTATCAAGCTGTATTACAAAGCCACTGTTCTCAAAACTGCCTGATACTGGTACAAGAATAGAAATATAGATCAATGGAATAGAATAGAGAACCCAGAAATTGACCCAAACCACTATGCTTAATTAATATTTGACAAAGGAGGCATGAACATACAATGGAGTCAAGATAGTCTCTTCAATAAATGGTGCTGGGAAAATGGGACAGATAATGCAAAAAAATGAAACTAGACCACCAGCTTACACCATACACACAAAAAAAAACTCAAAATGGATCAAGGACTTAAACATACAACAGAAAACCACAAAAAATACTAGAAGAATCCACTGGCAGAAAAATCTCAGACATATGCCAAAGCAATTTCTTCACTGATACTGCTCCTAGGGCAATGGAAGCTAAAGAGAAAATAAACAAATGGGACTACATCAAAATAAAAAGCTTTTGCACAGCAAAGGAAACCATCAATAAAACAAGAAAGCCCACTGCATGGGAGAACATATTTGCCAATGTTATCAATGATAATGGTTTAATCTCCAACATTTACAGGGAACTCATACAACTTAACAAAAAGAAGATAAACAACCCAATCAAAAAATAGGCAATGGACCTAAATAGATACTTTTCAAAAGAAGACAGAAAGAAAGCCAAGAGACATATGAAAATCTGCTCAAAGTCACTAATCATCAGAGATGCAAATCAAAACAACAATGCAGTACCATCTCACACCCGTCAGAATGGTTATCATCAACAACTCAACAAGTGGCAAATGATGGCAACCATTCAGAGAAAAAGGAACCCTCGTAATAGGAACTCTCATGCACTGCTGGTGGGAATGCAGACTGGTGCAGCCACTGTGAAGATCAGTATGGAGTTTCCTCAAAAAACTGAAAATGGAACTCCCATTTGACCCAGTAATCCCACTTCAAGGAATATATCCCTAGAAACTAGAAACATCAATCAGAAAGAATATATGCACCCCTATGTTCATAGCAATACAATTCACCATAGCTAAGATTTGGAAACAGCCTGAGTGCCCATCAGAAGATGAGTAGATTAAAAGACTGTGGTACATCTATTGTACACAATGGAATACCACACTGTGGTAAAAAAGGAGTTCTTATCATTTGCAACAACATGAATGGAGCTGGAGAGTATTTTGCTAAGTGAAATAAGCCAGACAGAGAAAGATAATAAATGATCTCACTCATTTGTGGAATATAATGAACAACATAAACTGATGAACAAAAACATATCCAGAGACACAGAAGCATCGATCAGACAGTCAGACCTAGGGGAGTTAGGAGAGGGTGGGAATAAGGGGGAGAGATCAACCAAAGGGCTTATATACATGCATATAAGCCTAATCAATGGGCACAGACAACAAAGGTATAAGGGGGAAATGGAGGAATATGCAATACCTTAATCAATAAAGAAATTAATATATTTTAAAATTTTCTTTATTGAAATAATGTTACATTTGAAGTTATATACACAGTGGTCATATAAGAAGAAGAAGAAAGCAATCATAGCCATATATTTGGGGTCATTAATAAAATGCTGTTTCTTTCTGTTCTAAATGTGTATCTTCAAATTCTCATATTTCTGTATAACTTACTGAATTGGCAGAAACAGTAACAAAATATATTACAAATTTAAGATCTGAAGGAGCATTTGGATGATTTTAGGTTCTATATTTGTGGGTACCTAAATACAAGAAAATGGTTCTATGTATTTTATTACTAACACATGTCTTTCTATATGGCCATAATCAGAGTTCAATGGCGGATAAGGTTATCATAATCAGAGTTCAATGGCAGATAAGGTTATCTTATTATAACATGCTTATCTTCTAAAAGGAAATCCTGGAAAATTGAAGCCTTGAATACACACACACACACACACACACACACACACACACCAAATAATTCTAATCCCATCAATATAAAAACAGATGAATTATGGTATGTTCACATGTGGAATACTCTACAGAAGTAAAATAAATAAATAAAATAAACCAGAGCTACTGGTATCAACTGGTTCAGAGCTAATCACATTTCACATTCATTAAGAAAACTCACTAGACAGAATTCATCTATCACAGATGTTTGCTTGAAAAGGGGACTGTTAATCCAGCAGTTTAAAAATCATAATTAGCAGCACTGTTAGGAACACAGCTGGAAAAAAAGCAAAACAATGACTATGTAATTCAAAGTTTCTTCATAAGTTCTAACTATTACAATGAAAATTCTTAAGTTTTTCAGCCTTTTTCACCAACTCCTGCCTTGACGAGCTTCAGAATAAACGCGATGGAGAAAGAGCTCCAATTAAGTTCTATGGAACTGAGACAGGCTGAGCACTCGGAGCCCTGCAATCGCAGACTACAGCTTCATGGCACCCGGAGCTTCAAAGGCCTGAGGCCACCTGGTTGCAAGGAATGTGCCCTGGCAATTCAAGTCTGACCTGAGAAACATTAAAGGTTACCTGCCCTACCCTGGCCAGTTGCTCAGTGGTCTCGGGTTCGATTCTCAGTCAAAGGACACATTCCTAGGATGCAGGTTCTATGCCAGTGCTCCTGTCGGGTGCTGTGTGGGAGGCAGCCACTCAATGTGTCTCTCTCACCTGCCCCTATTTACTCACCCATTTATTCTATAGATATTTATTCAACTATCACAACTACTTCCCTGTAGGCGATACACAGGTGAATGAGACAGTTTCTCCTTGGGAGAAGATTAAACCCTGGGTGGAAAGAAAAATCTCACTCTGGCCGAAACCGGTTTGGCTCAGTGGATAGAGCGTCGGCCTGCGGACTAAAAGGTCCCAGGATCGATTCTGGTCAAGGGCATGTATCTTGGTTGCGAGCACATCCCAGTGGGGGGTGTGCAAGAGGCAGCTGATCAATGATTCTCTCATCGGTGTTTCTAACTCTCTATCCCTCTCTCTTCCTCTCTGTAAAAAAATCAATTTTATATATATAAAATCTCACTCTGAACTGACTCGACACAAGGGACTCCACAGAGGTGTGAGTGGCACCTCAGAGGGCCGTGTCGGTCGCCTCCACCTGCATGGGTGCCAGCTCTTGCCCAGGCCCCTCAATGCAGGCTCCATCACCACCAGCATCTGACGAAAATACAAAGGAACCACCCAGGACAAGGTCACAAAGTGACAGAGGACGTGAGCAGTGTGTGCAGACAAACGTGCAGACAGCACATACAAGCAAACACACGTGGCTATTTCTCTGAAGGGACCTGCAGGTTTCCCTGTGGCCTTGCGGTCCAGGGTGCTCTCCCTCCCGGGCTATGCACAGCACTCAGGCAGGAGGCACCCAGTGAGCGGGAGGCACAGAGGCAAACAGCATCAGCCACACGTTCTCACCAGGTATCGACCAATAATCAATGTTTGCCAGAAGTGAGAAGAGCAAAGGTATTTTAAACTAGTTAAGTGAACTTGTTTCCTGATGTGTTCTTAATCCGTGAGACAGCATAAAATTAGGCCTATTCACAATTATGTAAGGCTTTAAAATGCCCTTGAACTATTTATGTCTCTTTGTATTTTTATAACAAATAAGCCTAAGGTTAGAAGAGTATAAATAAAATGACTGACAACAGCTGGGATGACATGAGGGCAGGCCTTACACCCATAAGGTACGGATTGACCCCAATTCCTCCCCTTTCTATACATAAACACAGGGAAGAAACAAGGAGTTAGGACTAATGCAGACCCACCCTATGTCCCATAGGGTGACTGCTCCCTCCCCCACACAACCATCTGCAAGGTGCCCTCCCTCCAGCTCCACCTCGGCAGAGAGTCAGCAGAGCTCCCGCTCTCACCGAAGCCCCACAATTAATGCTCCCCCACTCAGGCCAGGGGGCGTCCTCCTCTGGACACTGTCCCCACCCACAGTCAAGGCCAGGCTAAATGAAGCTGGTCTGATGACCAGTCACCCCTGAGGAAAGCTCCACTGCCACCTTCCAGACAAGGCCCCGTGAATCGACTTAAAAGAGTAGAGTTTGGCCTTGGCCAATGTTGCTCAGCAGTTAGAGCATCAGCCGAACACCGAAGGGTCGAGGGTTTGATTCCTGGTCAAGGTCGCCTGGGCTGCAAGTTCGATTCCTCACCGGGGAAGGAGGCAACCAATGGACGTGTCTCTCTCACGTTGTTGATGTTTCTCTCTTTCCCGCTCTCTCTCCCTTCCTCCTTTCCTCTCTTACAGTCTCTCTAAAAATCAATGGAAAAAATATCCTCAGGTGAGGATTAACAAACAAACAAACAACAACAACAACAACAAAAAAGAGTGAAGAGTTTAGTTCTTACATTAAAAAATAAAAAAGGGGGGTAGGCATCAAAGCAGCGTTACTCCAGGAGGCCCATGCTGGCACCAGCCTCTGCCCCACGTCTTCCCTTCCCCCCAGGACAGCTGAAGCCTCCCTTCCCTTCAGACCCCTAAACTGAGCACAGACCCCAAAACCAAGCACTAACCTTTGGGTTCAAATTTTATATCAATAGAGGACCACAATGTGGACTTTATCTCCCTGAATCCAAATGGCCACCACCCTCACACAGTAGACACATTTCTTGTGAGAAACGACTCGAAATCCCTCGATTGGATTTCCAGGGGAGCCAGGGTCGGTAGAACAGCAGCCCTGGGGTCCCCAGCCCCCTCCCGCCCCCATTCTCCAGGCTGGGAGACCACTCGTGTCCAGCACCCCCAGGTCCACGGGGGTCACACATCCTCCCTGATAAAGCCACACTCATTTCTCAAATCCAAAGCAATAATGGGTATGGGGCTCAAACGGAAGCCCATGCTACGGCTTGCTTGCGTTTTTCATTCTCTCCAGCGTGAGAACACCAATGTAAGAGTCTTCATTTGATGTCTCCACGTGGCGGCATTGAAGCTGAGCAAATGTCTGATGCCATGCCAGGCTGGGCTGTAGGCATCTTCAACTTCCTGCGTGAATTCACAGTAATTTAAACCACCGCTGGGAAAATAAAAGCCAGTGAGTATTCGCCTTTCCATCAAAAATAGAGAAAACCCCAGGACGGGCCACCGCGGGGCACCTCTCAATGCCATGAAGTTTCTGCATCAAACGTGGGTCCCTCACCTTCGCTTCCCAAGCTGAAGAGACCAAGGCCCTGTGACACCAGGACCCAGAAATAAAACAAGCAAAGAAGGAACAAACCAGCCCTAATGGGCTCCGCAAACCATAAGCTCTCACGGTTGTGAACTGAGTACAGAGAGCCCCCTGACTTCTCTCCGTGGGAGGACAGGGTACGTGCCATCTCCCCCTGGTGTGGGGGAGCCAACATCCTCTCCTTTCCTCGGAGCCCAAAGAAATGGATCAGCCAGCCACGCGCATGCAATGGGGGAAGGGCTTACTAAGGCCTCCCATTTGAACACAGTACCCAGCAAAATCAGAAGTTAAAGGACTTCAAAGACACATCAACTCATCCAAGTGCAATTATCTTATTATCTGGCAAGCCACCTCTTCCTACTCGTAAGTCAAATTCAAAACTGCAGAATGGCAAAAACCGGTTTGGCTCAGTGGATAGAGCGTCGGACTGCGGACTGAAAGGTCCCAGGTTCGATTCCGGTCAAGGGCATGTACCTTGGTTGCGGGCACATCCCCAGTACGGGGTGTGTAAGAGGCAGCTGGCCGATGTTTCTCTCTCATCGACCTTTCTAGCTCTCTATCCTTCTTCCTTCCTCTCTGTGGAAAATCAATAATATATTGTATATTTAAAACTGCAGAATGATTAAGATCAGGGTGAAACTACAGGGCACAGTAACAGGTCAAGAATAGACCAAGTCACATCAATAGCTTTACAGTAAAGAGAGGAACCGGGCACCTGCTGGTCAGTCACCACCAACCACCTGCCCAGCGGGCTGTGAACCAGTAGGTCAGTAATTAAAATTGAGCATCAAGGGCAAAGTGAAGTGTGGTCCTGAAGGGGTTGCAGGAACCTCCCAAGTCATCTGCTCCAGGCCCTCATTTGACAGCTATGTGCCCTAAGTCACGCACTCAAAATTCAATGTCAACTAAGGGCAAACCAAGGACTTTAACCCAAGTGCCCTGCCCCCGTCACCACCCACCTCCCATCTGTCTTCTTGAATCACATGAGTTTACAAATACTAAAGAAAAATAAGACACTAGTTCCAAAACAACACATTTAGATTCTGAGCATCAAATGCAAGTGAAAATTGTAATTTAAAAAAATGGCCTAGCGCTGTGGCTCAGTGTTTAGCATCAACCCATGAACCAAGAGGTCACTGTTTGATTCCTGGTCAGGGAACATGCCCAGGTTGTGGGCTCCATCCCCAGTAGGGGGTGTGCAGGAGGCAGCCAATCCATGCTTCTCCCTCATCATTGATGTTTCTCTCTCTCTCTCTCCCTTTCTCTCTCTCTCTCTCTCTCTCTCTCTCTCTCTCAAATCAATAAAAGTGTATCTAAAAAAAAAAAAAAAACCCTCTAGGAAACTAACCTAAATATAGTTTACTGAAAATCCACACTCAAAACTAATCTTCCAAAAGAACATCAGATGAATTCAGCCTCAACCATTTTTTTTTAAATTTTCACTTGTATATAGAGAGTGATCTAGTTCCTTTTCCCCTTAGAACACATGAATAGTCCAACAAATAATTACCTATTTCATTTCAGGGAAAAGGCTAAGATCATTTTTAAAGTCCCTACCACAAAACACTTGTTATCCATTTCTTCCTGCTGGATAATAAAAGGGGTATTCAGCTTCAAGCATCGACAGTGCAGTTCTTGTTAAGTAGCATTTATGAGAACAGACAAGAGATCATCCAGAAGCACTTGGTCTGAGCATTCAGAATCCAGAGAACACATGTTTTACAGCCAACGGAAAAGACACCAGAGGCTGGGTCACTGGAACATCTGTCTTGGGCTTCACCCAGGAAAAAAGCCAAGAAAATGCCCACTGTCCACCCAAAACAAGAAAAAGTACTCTTCAGACAAGAGGTTATTTCTAACCATGCCCCTCTTATCACTGTCACCAAACAGATCTGCGAGATAATTTCCGTATTTTTAGTTTTTCATCCCACTGGAATCAGGCTGAGGCGTTTACGGACACAGAATGGCGTGCCTATCTTTAGAATCCAAATGTGGGACTCTAATAAAAATAAACTTTCGTTACTGTAAGTACTCTAAACTTCTCACAATTTTCTAAGGAGAAAAGTCCATACACTTTCTGTCCGTTAGTTCTAACCATAAATCTTCACTCATGATCGTGGAGCCCTGAGACTGGGCAGAGGGGACCCCGTACGCTAATCACACGCTCGGCCACGTTCTCCTCGCCCAGAGATGAGCCTTTCGTTAAGAGTCCATTGTGAGGATGGCTGTTGCCTGGTCTTTGAGATGAAAGAGGGGCTGGTGTTTTTAAGCGTGATTAAACATTTTTCATGCAAAAACACTTCATACAAGGAGACCGCACCACCATTTGCCTCACCAGCCGTGCCACCCCCTCCCGGCTCAGTCGGGGACACGTGGGAAGCTCCAGGTCATTGCCCATTGGCGGAAACACTTTCTCAGTGGAGGTATTCCCCTAAGACCTGCTGAAGGATGCCGCCATATGCATCTGGGAGAAGGGGCAGCCAAGAATGGCCACGATCCAGTTTGTGCTCCTCTCCCGAGGAGAGAGATGTCCCCTGCATGGGGCTACAAAGGGCATACGGCCTCTTGGCTAACAAAGGGGTGTTTTGGGGCTACAGAGAAGCTCAGAGCACACAGGGTGCAGAACTGGAGGCAGGCTGCAGAAACGAAAGGGAACTAATTGCACAGTCCAAAGCCTGAAAATGGGCTTCCTCGGGAAGGGAAGGAACCATCACTATATCAGTAACAGGAAAGCTGCAGACCCACCCTCCTCTGCGAACCTCCCCCACACACAGCAGAGCCCCGCTGGAACCCCACCCGAGGCGCTCCGATTCCGCTGGTTAGTGGCTGCATGGCCTTGCTGTAGAGTAGACACTTCGTCTCGTTGGCCTTCCTCTCCTCACCTGAAAAATGGCAGCAGTGCTGGTCCCCAGTCTGGCAAGGCGGTAAGATGACATGAGATGACGTGGGCGCAGGGAAGGGGAAAGGGCCTGGAGCACCGTGAGCATCTTCAGTGCCCGTCTGTGTACCAGCTGGGCGTGAGCCCTATGGTCGCAGCCCAACCTGAGTGTCCACAACACGGGTTTTAAATGACAATGCTTTGGTCGCTTCCCAGAAAACAGCCATGCAAATGCAAACCAGTGTCACCATCACCACTGCAAAGACTCAGTAAACTCCCAGCTCATCAGGCAAACGTTGAAAAGGAAGCCGCACTAAGGTTTAGAACACTCAACCTTTAGTTTTAAACTACAACCAGGCTTCAAACACCACCGTTCCTGCTTTAGATGTAAAAAAACACACACACACAAGGTCATGTCACAAAGACTGGCAAGTTGTTTCCTTTAACTATTTCCTCTTCTAATAGGTACAAGCTTGTCTAAATTTCCCCATCTGGTGGGTGGGGACCTGTGGCAGTGGAGACGGGGATGGGGAAGGTGGGGCCAGCACTCATACTCACAACCGCACACATGCACAGCAAGCCTGGCGGGGCCTGGTGTGGGGCGTGGGGCCGAGGCGGCCTGGCCAGATGCAGGTCAGAGGTTTACCTAGGGGGCAGCCAGTTCTGGGAGGGCCCTGACAAGGGCTGCTTGCAGGCTCTGACTTCAGGGTCTGGGGAAGAGACATGCTGGAACCATTCGCTCACCAAGCATTTTGCTCCCACTGGTCAGCGGGAAAGCAGCTCGTCACTCCCTTATGAGGCAGAGACGGGAATTCGGAGGGTCTGTCTGGGCTTGTCCCGGGCACACCGGGCACTGGGCATCCGATCTGGGTCCTATGGGAAGGCGAGTTCTTTGTGACAAGCGAAGGGGTAGGGGGCTTCTCGGCCATCCGGTCCGGCAGGACACAAGCTCGGGGGAGCGCTCTGGTGTTGGGGGTCAGGTTTGTGCGGTCTGGACACATTCCCATGGGCTCCCAGAGCTGTCCAAGCTCTCAAGGCCCCGCGTCACATTCCTGCTTCTGCAAACGTTCCCGCCAGGTTTCTGCATCTTGCACTAACTTCACATCTCCAGTTTCTGCCACTGCGGTTTCTGCCACTGCGGCACCACAGCACCCCGAGTCCTGCAGCACGGGACCCAGTCCCCAGGAACCACCGTTTCCCAGCGGGCCAGCACCCTGCAGGGAAGCACGAGGAAGACTCAGAACCGGGGCTCAGGAAAGACAGCTCCCCCCAGGGCCTCAGTGCCAGGCCTCTCCTGCAGGGGGGGCAGCTGGGCGTGGCGCGCCGAGCCATCTGTCCAAACTGGGTTGCCCACAGTGGTGCTGAGACGCACCACACAGGCTGTGCGAGAGGGGACAGTCCTGATGTTTAGAGGCCGTTAGCTCAGCAGCAACCAGCCAAGAAGCTGCCCTCCGCACTGCCCCAGAACAAAACAAAGCCTGCCTGGGAAAGCCTGGCCCCACCAGTTTGCTTGGCAAAATGTCTGCTGGCCACACTTAAGCTGTGACAGGTCAAGCACCGTGTGAAATCTACCTGAACGCTATTTATTACAAAAGTACAGTAGTAGGAAAATAAGAACGTTCAGCAAATTAGGAAACAGTACCATTCCTAGCAGTGAAGTAGGTGAATTCTGTATCCCAATCCTCAAGCATGAGTTCACACAGATTCAGGACTTAGATCTCTGCTAAGTTTTGATTTTTTTTATTTTAACACACAATGCACAACAGCCTAGCCTCCTGGAGAGATCAGAACACATGATTCCAATAGGCTATTAACATGATCAGACTGTGGGACCAAGATGTCATTTTTGAAAGGCCCAAATAAAACATCCAAAGAAGACTCATTATTTCTGCCCAATTCTCTTTTCCACCACAGAGTAAAAGCCTCTCCTGCCAGCCCGCTCATTATAGCTTAGGGCACTTGAAAGGCTGGTACAACATAACCATTTTTAAAAGACTCAGAGGAAACCACTGCAAATGCTGTATCCATTGCTGCTGTGACACATTGCAAATCTGGTGGCTTCCCACCCCACACATTTATTCTCTTTTCACTCTGGAGCTCACAAGTCTCCCTGGGCTCAGCTCAGGGCTGAGCGGGGCTGCTTCCTCCTGAGGCTCCCGGGAGCCCTGCCCCCTTTTCCTTTCCAGCTTCTCAAGGTGCCTGCATCCCAGGCCCTCTGCGCATGTCACGTCTCCTTCTCTGGCTCTGACCCTCCTCCTCCCCCCTCTCCATGGGGCCCTGTGATGAACACTGGGCCACAGAATAATCCCGGGGCCTCCCCTTTCAAGATCCTTAATTTAGTCACAGCTACAAAGTCCCTTCTCCCACGTACGGTGACATTTACAGGTTCTGGGGATTAAGGCATACACATCTTTGGGGGGGCATTATTCTACTGACAACTAACGCTAAGTAAAAAAGTATGTCTGTGGTAAATTTCTATTTAAATTCAGAACCCAAATATCATATCACATGACTACTATATTAATCACTAACAAAGCAGTCATGAAAATGTCAACCAATAAGACTTTAAAAAATCAGCCAACCAGCCCTAGCCTGTTTGGCTTAGTGATAGAGTGTCAGATTGAAGGGTCCCGGGTTCAATTCCGGTCAAGGGCACATACCTGGGTAGCAGGCTCAATTCCCGGCCCTGATCAGGGTGTGTGTGGGAGGCAACCCATCGATGTGTATGTCTCAGATAGATGTTTTTCTCTGTCTCTCCCCTTCCCTTCCACTCTCTCTAAAAATTAATAGAAAAATATTCTTGGGGAGGATTAACCAAAAAAGAATAAATAACCCAATCAATAAGTACAGAGCTGTGTGGTGTTTTGAAAAACATCTATGTGCCCATACATGTATGTACATGCACATACACTGACGCATATGCACATACATGGATACACATCAACACACAGAGACACATGCACACAGACACATGGGCACACTTGCAAATACACAACCTCCAAAATTTTAAATCAAATATAAAGAGCTTCCAATGTTAATACTCTAAAGCTTCACATATAATCAAACAGCCACTTTATCATATAAAATCTTATCATTTGGGGTTTCTTTTTCCTTTTTAAAGTAACTATTCATAAAAAACTATTTCCCCATAATTACAGAGATGAATTTCCTTCACATTTTTCTCAATTTTTTTGTCCCATATAAACAAAAACACTGTTTGATTTATTTTATTTTTTTTAATAAAAAAATGACTTGGCCAAGAATGATTTACTCCTGGCCAGTTAGGGACCAGCAATACCAAAATTTGGGGGGAAGAAAAACATAAATTTGCATTTATGACCAGGCCATATACTCTGAGTTTTCTCAATCATATTGTTGGCTTGCTACTTTCCCTATACATTCTCATGCCAATGTCTTACAAAAGCCAGAGTTCAAAGATGCTGTTCAGGGTGGTTTAGATCATCAGTATCTAAAAGAACTACAAAGCCCAGGTAAGTCAGAAACCACAGACCACTGCACACTGAGATGTCTAGAAATGGGGAGAACTGGGGACACCTGGCGTGTGTGCCTGTGTGCGTGTGCGTGCGTGTGTGTGTGTGCGTGTGTGTGTGTGTGTGTGTGTGTGTGGAGGGGGTCAGTTCTCTCTTCTCACAGGATGCCCTCCCAGCGCTGATGTTACCTGAGAACCACACCCTCCTCTCCTTGGTGCAGAGGGTGAGAACTCGTGTCAGCAGTCATCAGGACTGAAACATGGGCATCTCACATCCAAGCCAAGTTTTTCCCTTAAAATGGGAACCTGGGGCAGCACAATTGGTTTTCTAAACTCTCTCAACTACTGGCTTTGGAGGGAATCTGAGAAAAATCATTGAGACTCCAAATCTCATTTCACCAGATCCCAGAATTTCCATTCTTTCAGTTTGCTACTCAGGATTTCCCTGGCAAATCTCCTCAAGTCCAAATTCCTCACCAAAAATCACAGAACATCAACACAGATAACAAGATCGATAGAGGCCCTGCCTTTAGCATTGGTCTCAATACATACAAGTGTTATTTACACAAGACTGCCCCTTTTACAAGCCCCTTGTATAAGCCCCCATGAAAAGCTAATCACTCCGCTTCCCGACCCCACAGCTCTCCTCAGTGACCCCGTCTCTGCTGTGTTAGACAGGACCACCTCTCACAGGGGACCCCGAGCCTGCTGCAGTGGTGACTATATATATAAACCGACATCTAAGCTGTCCCCGCAGAATGAGTTCTGTGTAAATAAGGAAGGAAGTGTGGTCAGACCCGCTGGAGGAAGACTATCAGCCAACAAAGGGCCATCGATCAGCTGGCGAGCTCCATCACTCAGCGGGGCCCTGAGACCAGCAGGCTCTGCCCGGGCCCTTAGGCAGGGATCGCACCACTGCCCGCCATGCTTCTCTGGGATTTTAAATTCTCATTCATTCGGACCAGTGTCCCGCCCATCGGGGGCTCCTTGCTATTCCCCACCCCAAAACAACAAAGCCCCCAAACTGCTCTTGAACAGTGTTTCTGTAACCTCAGGAGCCAGGCCCGCCCTAATGCAGGGGAGACGCACGCACATCCCTGGATCCCTGGCTTGTGGAATCATTAGGTTTGCCTCCATCGGGGTGCATAAAGCCGAGAGCTGTATCACAGTGAATCAGACTGGAGACCCAAGAGGTTTTTCGAGCTGTTATTTGACAGGCCACCAGAACACATTTCAAAAAAAAAAAAAAAAAACCTGCCTGGTGGGTGTGGCTCAGTGGTTGAACATCAATCCATAAACCAGAGGTCACAGTTTGATTCCTGGTCAGGGCACATGCCAGGGTTGTGGGCTCAATCCCCAGGAGATAGTATGCAGGAGGCAGCAGACCAATGATCCTCTCTCATTGACGTTTCTCTACCTCTCTTTCCCTCTCCCTTCCTCTATCTCTAAAAATCAATAGAAACATACTTTTAAAAACTTTTTTTAAAAAACACTACCACGTTCCTATGTTGTCAACCAGCCAGAACTACTCCCACACTCTCCCCCACACACGAAAGCTGCACCAAGAGGTGACCATTTATGACAGATGTGCTTTATGAGACTGTCGCCGGGCTTGGTGAGGGCTGACCGAGCACAGAGCATGCCACACAGCATCCCATTTACTCCCCCTGGCTCTTCCGTCGGGGGGAAGAGGCGCTCGAGACTGTCCTTGCAGTTTATGGAGCTCCGAAACGTCCTCACCTCTGTTCCTTCCTGGAGGCCTTGAAGGCGACATAGTCAGGATCGTCCTGCACAACTCAAACCCAGGAAGGTTTCTCCTCTGACCGGCTGGGCCTTCAGAGAGGCCTAATAATTCACTGAGCTACGAGGAAGACAGAGGTGGGACTCCGGCCAGACACATCGAAGGGTCAGCAGCGCATGCAGGTGTCCCGTTCAGATGTGAAGATGACCTTCACAATCGCATACTCCTCTGACACCATGTAACAACGTCTCCACTGTCATGGAGTAACACCATGGCCACGTCTTTATCAACAGAGACTCCGGGACCTCCTCTCCGATACAACTTATAATCCACAAAATGCTTAAGAAAAAATCTAAAATCTAAGATCCTCAGCATTCTACAGGTCTGACAAAGCCAAATGGGTTTTATGGGCCATTCTCACTAAGATGCAGCTCTACTGCAGCCCCGTAGGGTGAGTCCGGAGAAGGATGCTGGGCTCACAGCTGACGGACACTGTGGCGACGAACCCCACGTCCTCAGGGCATGACCAGAACATACACACATGCTCACTCACCAGCAAATGTGAGGTCTCCTCCCCATGACCTAAAAAAGAAGCCACCACATACACACCCCTCAAAAACATACTAGTGCTTTCAATTCTGGGTGTCAGAACAGACTTTCTGGAAATAAACACACTGCATATCTATAATAATAATAAAAGCATAATATGCTAATTAGACTGGACGTCCTTCCTGTCCTTCTCAACGAAGCCGGGGCTGCGAGGAAAGCCCGAGTCCCGGGTGCGAGAGGGAAGCTGGTGCCAGCTGCTGGGGGAAGGAAGGCCTACTCTTGCATAAATTTCGTGCACCCGGCCTCTCGTTTTTATATAACAACACAAATAGGTCCAACAAACGTACGATCTTGTGTAAAAACATAATCGTTTCATATGGTTCTCGTTACAGAGGCGCAATTAATATGCAGCACTATATCTGTTCATGATTAATGTCTTCCCCTAAAAACCTTAACACATTCAAAATCGAAAACTAACCTCGTATCATGAACATCATTCCTCCACCATCTCTCTTTGCCGTTAGACTCCTATAAACAACAGTAAAGTTGCTTCGAAAAGGGAACGGTGAGGACACATTGAGCTGCGATGACTCACGGCTCTAAATTTAGTAGGAAACGGCTAAAAATACCAGGAGACAAATACGATTAGAACATATTTAGCATTTTCCACCTAAAGGAAAGCCACTACTCAAGCACCGTGTCCTTTTCTCTCCTCACATGAACTCTCCCGAAGCAAACGCCAGAATTAGCAAGGGGTCGGCGTTTTTCTGGCGATGGACTCGGGAGGAAGCTGGTGGGAGGCTGTTCGCTCAGCCGTGGGAATTTCTACAGAGCAACGCAGAGGGGGAGGACCCAGGCATCTTTACATTCACATACGCTCCGGCTGGCAGCAGTGAGGCTGACTGTGAACACTGGGCAGCACACTGCGTCAAGGCCAATTTTCTAGATCGAGACAAAAAGACTTTGTGTCTTCTCAAAACCTCACCCGTGTAATAATTAACTCAATTCAGAAAAATGTCACCCGTTTTTATCTTTACAATAAGTTAAATTCCCCCTAAAAGTAGCTTTTCTTTCTTTCAAATGATTTCGTTCAATTTTCATTTTACGGTTGCGAGTACTTAACAGGATACTCTCTCTGTTCCTTGACGTTTAGAAAAATAAAACATATTGCCTCTTAAATATAAGAAATGCTGATAATCCCATAGGATATAGACGGGTTTAAGAGCATAATAAGAGGAGAAATCCAACTGCAGGTGTGGGTCTCACCTGAAGCCCCGTGCAATTCTCACCTCAGCTGCCACCTGGTCGAATCCTGCTGGTGCACGAATTACAGACAGAACCCAGACTGCTCGTCCGGCAGCTGCTCCCTCGGCATTCCTACAAGTGCAAATCTGTAGAGAGAAACCCGGCGTTCCCTGGGGGGCTCTAGCTTGAGCTAATATTAAAGCGGCTAACACTTCCCGGACAGAAAACTGATAGAACCAGCTGACACGCAGGTACTGGTGAGACAAAGGTCCCGGGACTGGCAATACTTTTCTTCCGTCTAGCCAACATCAAGTCACTAGGATTCACCTATTGTGAGAAGCCTTTTGCCAGACTTCCCAAGGCTGTCCTATCTACTTTTCCCACCTCGGGCAAACTGCGTCTGTCTGTCTTGCTCACTTCAGACAACTGTCCCCAAAGAAGCCCTGCGCGTCTGCACCCGCCCTGCCAAGCCCTCCCTCTCGCCAGCAGTTCCTTTCATTCCCTCCGTGAGCCTGTTGGGATTTAGCAATAGAAAAGCTGGACATTTCCTTTCACCTCACTTTTTCTGAACAGGAAAACATTTTATGCTTCCTGTTAACATTAAAAAACAACAACAACGAGGTAAGAAGTAAGCCCAATACAGGCAAGACTATTCCTTTTTGTATGTGTTTTTTGTCAATTTATTGGGGTGACATGGGTAAATAATAGGTTTCAAGTGTACCTTTCTATAGTGCATCATGTGTCTATTGCATTGTGTGCTCTCCACCCATTCTCTAGTCTCCTCCCATCACCATGGATTTGACCTCCTTTACCCTCTGTATCCTTCCCCACCCCTTTTCCCTCTGGTAACCACCATCCTGCTGTCTGTGTCTATGAGTTTTTCTGTTTATTTGTTTTCTTTGTGTATTTGTTGCTTTCAGTTTTGTAATCCACACTAGAGGCCGGGTGCACGGGATTCATGCACTGGTGGGGGGCATGACCTTCAGGGATTGGCCTGCTGTGGGAGTGCACTGACCACCAGGGGTCAGCTCCTGCATTGAGCCTCTTCCCCCTGGTGGTCCGTGTGCATCATAGCGACTGGTCGACCAGTCGTTCTGGTCATTCTGCTGTTGGGTCTCTGGGCTTTTATTAGATGGGATGAGTGAAACTATATGCTTTTTGTCCTTTTCCAACTTACTTCACTTAACATGATATTCTCAAGATCCACCCATGCTGTTACAAGTGGCAGTTATTTCAGCCTTCTTATGACTGAGTAGTATTCCATTGTATTCATGCACCCCATCTTTTTTAACATATTTTTTATTGATTTCAGAGAGGAAGGGAGAGGGAGAGAGAGAGACAGAAACATCAATGATGAGAGAGAATCATTGATCAGCTGCCTCCTGCACACCCCACACTGGGGATCAAGCCCACAACCCAGGCATGTGCTCTGACCAGGAATTTAATGGTGAACTCCTGTTTCATAGGTCAATGCTCAACCACTGAGCCACAATGGCTGAGCTGAACCACATCTTTATCCAGTCATCCATCAAAGGGCTGTTTCTTATTTACAACTGATCCCCATTTCCTGGAACAGGGCGTGGCCACTTGCACTCAACCAGTCTGGGTTGAATTAATGTTATTAATACTGTGTCCCGAGGTGGAACCACAGACTTCTCTCTGACTTCCCAAGCACCCCGGATCCACGTGGCTGGAATTTGTACTGGGGTCACTTTAGACTGGCACCCAAATGATTCTTTTAATTTCAGGACTTTTCAGCAGCTTTTCCTTTGAAGGTGGGGGGAAAAGAATGTTTTTATTTTGTATTTTAAGGAATCTATTATATCAGTTACAACCAAGGATAAATCAATTCACCCAATTAATTTTTTACAAGTAAGTTGTCAAATATATCAGTTCAAAGCAGATGAAAAATAAAATAGAAGGTATTTTTAAAGCCAAAGCATTGGGCTTAGCTATATCTTTAAATGAAGATATAAAGATGGGAAGTCCTCCAAGGATTGGGGGGGGGGGGGGGGGGGGCCACGGGTGTCAGTGGGAGACTCAAGGAAAGCCAAATATAAGGAAAGACCCCAAGGCAAAACTTTTCTTAGACTTTTGATTGCAAAAATCAGATCTAAATTATGAACTCTCCCATTCATACCCTATATGCTCTATGTCCTGTGAAAAACCTTGAGACAATGACGTCTTTCTCTGCCTTATTTATTCATATCAGTGACCCTATAGAGAGAGATCTCCACCCCCTCCATCCCTCCCCAATAGAAAGGATCGCAATTTTTTAAAAATATAGATATTTTTATTGCTTTCAGAGAGGAAGGAAGAGGGAGAGAGAGAAATATCAATGATGAGAGAATCATTGATCGGCTGCCTCCTGCAGGCCCCTTGCTGGGGACCGAGCCCACAACCCAGGCATGTGCCCTTGACTGGAGTTGAACCCTGGACCCTTCAGTCTGCAGGCTGGCACTCTGTCCACTGAGCCAAACCAGCTAGAGAGAAAGGATCACAATTTACATATATATATATATATATATATATATATATATATATATATATATATATATGCTCCTCACTTTGAACACATGCGAAACCAGAAATGAAAAGAATGATGTCCCACAAGCAAAGTGCATGCTACTTCCAAGTCAGAAAGAGTCAGGTCTCACACGAGACATGCAATTCGGTTACTGAAAGTTACCTGCTTACTTGCTGGTTTAAAACTTTAAATTCAGAATTTTAAGCAACTGCCTGACCCTTCCCAGGAGATATGCACATTTAGTGGGCAGCAGTAGTGATGCTTTAGCCACATGTTCTCCCTGGTCTTGTTGGAGGTCTTGTGTAATGGGACAAAGGGCAGGTGTGTTGGGCTTAGGACAGTGAAAATGAGTTGTGCGCTGTCTCATGTATAAAAGAATATGAACTCTTGCTTTACACAGAAACGGGTGTAAAAAAAATATGGCAAAGGAGCTTCAAAAGTTCACAAGAGTCCTGAATCCATTCCATAGGAACTTTTAAAGAACAGGTGCAGAAAACTAAGCACACCTGCTCCTGGCAAGAGGTGAGAGACGGGTCTGGGCAGGGCTGAGGAAGGAGGGCAGGGCATCGGCTGGTTAAATTGGCAGCCGCTCACACCCAGGGACCTAGAACCTTTTGGAGCTTCTCAACCCCAGTACAGTTTAGGGCTGACAAACATGGGGTCTATGGGGTCCCAGAAGCTAACAAGAGAAAACACACATTCCCATTTCTGCTCCTACTTTAGCCAGCAATGCACCCCCAATTCTGTAACGCCCTGTTCCTGAGCAGGGCAGGTCTCAGTGGGGCCTGCTGGGAAAAACATCCAGAAATGTCAGCTCACCTACCAAGTACGCTTATGAAATGACTCCTGGAAAGGATGCTACTGGTCCCCCAGATCGCCCATGCCTCCAGAGCTGGCACCCGCCTCCAGTAAAAGAAACCACGCCAGGCAAAAGCATCAGCGGTGTGGGCGAAACCTGGCCAGCTCAGGGGAGGCCTGCGGGGTGGGCCTTACACACTCAGAGATTAAAAGCAAGCACACAGGGTGGTGTGAACATAAATCCCTCGTAGCAGCGGGGCATGGCAGGTAGTCACATCCTAGGCCTGGAGCTTCCCTGGCAAAGGTCAACCTTTACCTGAAGGAGCCTGTCTCCGGCCTTCTGTGCACCTAAGACAACATTCCTTCAAAATGTCAGAGCCCTGGCCGCTGGGGCCCGGTTGGTTGGGCATCGTTCTCCTGCACTAGCAGGTTCCCAGTGGGATTCCCGGGCAGGCTGTGGGCTCGATCCTCCGTAGGAAGCGTGCAGGAGGCAGCCGATCGATGTTTCACTCTCACATTGCTGTTTCTCTATCCCTAACCCTTCCTCTCTCTCTCAAAAATCAATAAAATGTTTCTTTTTTAAAAATTTTTAATTTTTAAAATGTCCAAATAATCTTCTTTTCCAGAACCCTCAAAGGCACAACCACCACACCAGAATATGTTACCTTGTTCCCTGAATACCATCTCTGAGTGCTCAAAGTGTTCAATATTAACTATCGTGTACCTACCAAGGTAAAATACACTGAGTGGCCAGATTATTTTGATCTCTGAATGAATAATAATCTGGCCACTCAGTGTGTGTGTGTGTGTGTGTGTGTGTGTGTGTGTGTGTGTGTATGTATGTATTAGAGGCCCAGTGTATGCATTCATGCATGGGTGGGGTCTGGCCAGCCTGGCCAGGGGAAGGGGACATGGGCGGTTAGCTGGCCTGCCTGCTGGTCGAACTCCTGATTGAGGGGACAAGTTGCATATTAGCCTTTTATTATATAGAATATACACTGAGTGGCCAGATTATTATGTGTGCAGAGATCATAATAATCTGCCCACTCATTGTATATTTCTCTCTGTATTACTTTTTTACCATCTACCAGAGGCTTTGCTTTCTCCCACCTTCCTAATCTACCACCAGTGGATTCATATAGCCCTCCTTATAGTTCCTCCTTTGGAAATATAATGTATAAAATAAGCTGCTAAAGTCTCCTACTCCAGAACATTTTCTCAGGTCAGTTAAATCTTGCTTCCTGGAAACTGCCATCCGTTTAGCCCAAATAAACTCTTAAAAATTCTCTATAGGCCGAAACCAGTTTGGCTCAGTGGATAGAGCGTCAGCCTGCGGGCTGAAAGGTCCCGGGTTCAATTCCGGTCAAGGGCATGTATCTTGATTGCGGGCACTTCCCCAGGAGGGTGTGTGCAAGAGGCAGCTGATCAATGATTCTTTCTCATCAATGTTTCTAACTCTCTTTCCCTCTCTCTTCCTCTCTGTAAAAAATCAATTTAAAAAAAAAAAAAAAAAAAAAAAGCTTTAATAAAAAATTTTTTTTAAAGTCTCTATAGGTCGGGCATATCTTGCATGAACAGTGGGGATATGTAAGCTCCCTATTCACCTCTTCTCCCAGCTAGGCCCCAGGTCAGCCCAGCAGGAGCTGTGGCTCGTCCCACTGACTCTGCCATCTATTAATACATCTGTGCCTGCCTCTCCTAGGGAAGCTATTTACCACTAAGATGAGGTTAAAAACAACTGAACGGTGTAACTTTCCCCAGCCTCAGTGTCCCCACCAAAACACCAGAACAAACAGGTGACATAAAGCGGTGTTACTCCTATAAATAGCCAGCCCGCCCTGGCATCCGGGCCCAGTGTGAGCGGCTGGAATGCGCCCGCCGGCCCGGGAGGGGCTGGCACAGCTGCGGACGCCAGCCGGCCGGGAGGCAAGGCAAGCCCTCAAACTGGTTCCACTGGCTTCAGATTCTTGGCAAGCATGGACCACGCAAACAACTGCGTCAGCTCCCAACCCTGGCTAGCTCTGTCCTTCCCGCTTCTAATAATCACCACTGTTTCTAGCACGTAATTGAAATGGGAACTTCACAGCAGGTAATTAGAGCGATTGCACCACGTGCTCCTGAATTACAATGGCACGCATTCCTAGGAAGCGTGGACTTCACACCAGGAACTGTTCCCTGGAAATGGGACCCACAGGCTCCTCCTGGCGACCACCCCTTTGGGCCCCAGCACTTTCCCAGGGGAGCGGCCCGGGCACTGGCCCAGGGAGGCCTGTGCACCTGACCTTCACCCATCCCAAACCAAACACATGACCCACACTGTCCCCCAACCCCGCCTTCCTCTGGCCTACGCTATGCAGAGACCCTCCTCCCTCGCCCTCCACAGAAATGGCCTGAAAGCCTGGGTTGTAACCGAAACCAGCGATTGCATTCCCAGTCGCCAGCCCATGGCACTCCAACATTACTGAGGAAAGCTAGCTCAGCAATGGTCCCAGGATCTCCCACCTCACAACGCACAACACAGGAATTCAACTCAGCGCTGCAGCATCTCTGTGAACAGAGACCTGGGCTGGGCTGTGTCCTGTAAGCTGGACGGAGGAAGACCATCTGCTCTGCAAGCAGCGAGGAGGCCACACAGGCCCAGAAGGAGGCTGGCAGTGCCCATGAGAGGGCAGGGCGGGGCGAGGATGAGCTCCTGACTCCACTGTGGGGCACGGTGGAGTTAACTGGACCCAGCCCAATCAGGGTTAGCCGAGGCAGTGACATCACCACCGACAGGAGTAAACGCCTGGGCTGGGCGAAATTCACTCTCTCTTCCGCCATGCTGCCAGCGTGAGTGGGACAGAGCCCATGCTAGCATGGAAAAGGCTCTTTTGTTTATTGCATCGGACTGGGCTCCCTGGTGGTCCTTGGGGATCACAAAGTCTGGGCGTAACAGCCCACACAGCGCACGCGCGCACACACACACACCCAGCACAGAGCCAAGGCCACCTGAGCAGAGCTTCCACAGGTGAGCTCCTCGCAGGCCACTGACACCATCTACAACTTGCATATTGTGATTTATTTATAGCCATGAGGACTCCACGCTGACCTTCAGTTGGACAGGCAGAAGGAGAGGGTGACGGGAAAAATGGATATCAGCTGGGGGCTGCCTTCCGCAGAGGAGAGCGAGGGCTGAAGAGACACCGCTGCTCATTGTCCCAGGGGCACTGCTGACTGACAAGTCTCCTCAGACAAAAGGCTCTGCAGCCTCCAGGGCTGAGCTCCATGCAGAGGCCAGCGCCCCTGGACTGCCCGAGGGGCCCCGTGAGCCCTGACTGCGGGCACTCCTATCACTCCTGCCTCCAGCAGCGCTGGGAAGAGCAATGGGACATCTGCCCCGGTCTGTCTGCCGCCACCACGACCACAGCCCAGGGGGACTTCAGGAGGAACGCCCAGGCAGGTCACATGGCTGATTCTGTTCAGCGGCTCTCCATCACGAGAAGCCACCAGAAATGGCAGGAAGAGACACCCTGTGTGTTCCGACCCTGTTCTGAGGAGGAACCTGGAGCTCTCGTGTCCCCAGTGCAGGGTGTCTCCTTGGACAACCAGGATCAGCCCGATGCCCACTGAGCCGCTGCAGGAGGAAGCACCCCGGCGACGCTGGGCCCCTGAGGGCGCAGGCTGAAGATGCTGAAACAGGGTATGAAAACCAAGTTTTGAAAACTTTTCAAGTGAGGAGAAGGATGGAGAGTCGGAAGACCGATTACACTATGAACGTGGAGACCATGGATGCTCCTTGAGAATAAAGCAGACTGCACGTCACTCCAGATTTCCTCTGGAAGAGAGGGTTGCTGGGGAAGACAAACTACAGGCGAGGTGTCCACTAAAACTCTGCTGCGTAAGACAGCAGAGACGGACGTGCCGACAGACCTGGATGCACCGACAGGTACCGAAAGTTTCCCGAGCAGGCACGAACACCTGAACAGCTGGGGGTCTCTTCATGTGGATTAAATCAGTGGTCGGCAAACTCATTAGTCAGCCGAGCCAAATAGCAACAGTACAACGACTGAAATTTCTTTTGAGAGCCAAATTTTTTAAACGTAAACTTCTTCTAACGCCACTTCTTCAAAACAGACTCGCCCAGGCCGTGGTATTTTGTGGAAGAGCCACACTCAAGGGGCCAAAGAGCCGCATGTGGCTCGTGAGCCGTGGTTTGCCGACCACAGGATTAAATGAAGAGCTGCACGCCACAGGACTTTGGCCCTCAGAAACGACCAGCACACTTCAGGCAGGCTGACCTTGAGATCCTGAAACTGCCCACTGAATCATCATATCACCTCAAAACAGAAAACCTGTGCTATTCAGGACAATGACACTAAAACTGTCTTCATAGTCGCAGGCATTTACTTCTGGTCCACCTGTCCTGAGCTCCGGTGGCCTGACACTGACAGTTTGAAGAGGCACAGGTGAGGTCCTTAGGTGTGTGTGTGTGTGTGTGAGAAATTGTTCCTCAGAAATACCCTTTTAACACATTACCTCACACCGATGCTGGCGATGCCACCAGCGTGCCAGAACGTGTGGCACGTGCCTGACAGTGTAAGTTGTGAGACTGGCACTTTCCTGGACTATAAGTTGGGAGAGGTTTCATTTCATAACTTGAATAACAGGTCATATTTGTTTAGATTCACGCATATGTTTACAGAAAACTTATGCCTTGTTTCCCTATGGGACATTCTTCAAAGTCTCTTACTACCAGTGCCGTCAGACAAGAACGATGAACTCCTCGGAGGAGGATGTGGTGTGCGGTAATTTTTTCCCTTGTCATGGGAAGGAATACTTGTAACAAAGATTCCGATTAAAAAACAAACAACAACAACAAAAACAGTGACAACACATTCTTTTTGTCGTACAAACAACAGAGATGACTATTTAGGTTCTGCACTTGGCCAGGAATCAAAGCTGAGTCCCACTGGTGTGTCATCACCCCATGAACCAGGAGGTCATGGATCAATTCCCAGTCAGGGCACACGCCCTATCGCAGGCTCAATCTCCAATAGGGGGCGTGAAAGAGGCAGCCCATCAATGACTCTTTCTCATCAATGATGTTTCTATCTCTGTCTCCCTCTCTCTTACTCTCTGAAGTTAATAAAGACATACACACACACACACACACAAACACACACACACATATATATATGATAGAGCTTTGGCCTGCAGACTGAAGAGTCCTGGGTTCGAGGGCATATATCTCGGTTGCAGGCTCCTCCCTGGTCAGAGCACATGCAGGAGGCAACCAATCAAGGTGTTTCTTTCACATCAATATTCTCTGTCTTTCCCTCTCTTCTACTCTCTCTGAAAATCAAAGGGAAAATATCCTTGAGAGAGGATTAACAAAACAAACAAACAAAAAGTTGAGTCCCACCTGTGTTCACAGTTTGAGCTCAGTACAACAAGGACCTGCCCTTTCAGTGGTGGGGCCAGGGTTCCCTGCCAACGCAGTACTGGAGACTCGCAGAGACTGGCCTGGCCAGGGAAGCACAGGAGCTGCCTGGGTCCCCCATCTGGCCCGCACGTCGCCCTGATATCAACACGCGGGCCCAACTCCAAGAAAGCACGTGGGGGCAGCAGGAAGCCGTCTCGACCTGCACGTGCCTTCCGGTGCCAGGTGCAGACCCAGCAGCAGAGCTGCAGACACCACCATGTCCAGGCCTTTTCACGGCCAACAGTGAGCGGAGGGTGCCCCACTCAGCTCCTCTGCCCCTCGAGAACTTCCCAAGATGGGCACGTCCCACATCCGCCCTCTCCAAACAGAAGCCAATGGTCCCCAGAAGCCAAAGACATGAACGATGGCTAGTGTGACTGAGGGACTAAACTTTTCATTAATAAACTTACTTTTCAAATTATAGTTGACCCTTGAATAATGTGGTAATTAGGGGCCCCAACCCCTTGTGCAGTTGGAAATCTGCCTATAACTTTATATGTAACTACTAGTAATAGCCTACTGCTAACCATAGATTTTGTCTATTCTTACAACAAAGTAAGATGGAGAAAATAAAATGTAATTAAGAAAATCATAAGGAAAAGTACATTTAGAGTATTACTTGAAAAAAATCCACATATAAGTGGGCACACAGTTCACACCCATGTTTTCAAGGGCGACTGTATTTAATTCATGTAATTAAATTTTAATTTCAATTGAATTTAAAATAGCCATGACTACAGGCTACACAGTGGACATCACAGCTTGAAAGGCTACACGTGAGAAGTCGTGAAGCTCAGAAGCTCTTCTGTTCTTCAATGTCAGTCAGGACACGATCACAGAGAACGTTACCTCAGTGCCATGCGACAGGGGCCATGAGAAGAGCCCAGGCAGACCTAGCTGTGTCTCCAGCCCTAATTCATGTGGCCTCCAGTGGCTCCGTGTCCCAGCAGAATGGCGATAACACCCACCTGGGCAGGTAGCAGGACAGGGGTGACAGAACCAAGACACAGGGTGCATGCCCGGCCCACTGACAGTCAGCTGTCACCCTCTGCAAAATAGGCAGGTAACGCTGTTCCAGGCTCTCACAAAGACGAACAATTAAGGAGATGATTTTTACGACATCTCGTGCTTCTCGGTGAGCTATAAATAGGAGTTTCACAGTGACATGGTGCAGGATTTGAGCAGCCCCTAGGTGGGCTCCTTCATGCCCCTGCCCCTGCCAATGTTCAAGTGACAAAAGAGGAAACTACACTGAGTGGCCAGATTATTATGCGTTCAGAGATCATAATAATCTGGCCACTCAGTATATGTGCGCCATTTGCCTTCTTCCAAGAGAAATCATTTGCATGGTGTTAAAAAGACGTTAACAAGTGGTTTATGTCTTCAATCTAATCACCACGCACCACCGTGGCTACTTCTGCAAAACCTGAGACTTGGCAGATACTGTCGCAGAGGCCACGCTGTACACTACAGAGAAACAGGTGGCTGTGCTAAGAGTGTTGTCTCCTCAGAAACATTTAATTCATCGAACCTACCCCAGCGGCATCTTACCACAATTACGGAGGAGCGGGAATACTGCAGCACCACAGTAAGTTCAGCAGGACACCCCCAGCAAATTCATAAACGTTTATAAAATGTCAGTGTACTTGGGATGCTAGGCCAGGTGGAGCCAAGAACCGGGTTTCCTTTGACCTTTCTTCAACAGAACTTTTGATTCGGCTGGAAAAATGTCACCAACGGATTTTACCAATGGAGGAAACATCCAGGCACAGCACACAATCCACGCTGAAGCGTTCCGGGCATTGGTGTCAAAAATTCGCATCTTACACGTCAGGTTCCAGCACCCTCCATGCAAGAGCCATGACTCACATCCTGTTATCCAAGAGGGCTCCTGGAAGGAATGCTACCTGGGGGCCAAAGGCCACCGCTGCTTTATGTCTAAATCCATTGCTTTTTGCCTGCAGGTAGGCTGCACTGAGCCCGCTCAGTCATGTTCTGTGGCCACATGAGAGCTCAGCGTGCAGGGAAAGAAGCTCACGGAGGGATTCTTCCACATGGAGCACCCCTTTCTGTCCGTGTCCTCCCGGACACCGCTGAGAAAAGCACAGGGACTCCTGTTCCCGTACAATACCCAGGCTTGTGACACACACCCCCACCACCAACCAGCTGACCCCTAAGGTTACAGACACTTTGGGGTGGGGAATTCAGTTCTCTCTACTTTAGGCTCCAAAACATGTACCAATTTCATCAATTAAATTATCAAGCAGTAGTTTGTCATCTGGACCACAATCTGATGCAAACTTCTCAGATAATTTGGGTTGCTGTTTACATTACAGATGAGCACAGATGAAAACTTCAGCTCAACTGTATATATTGTTCGCGGGACCCATTTGCTAAACAAACTGACTATCCAAGCAATGAGTGTCTTCAGTCAAATGCAAATTAATTTCCTTCCCTCACAAGTTATTTTTTTTTTCTTTTCTAGTATTAATTTTTAAATCTATGGTCTTAGCGGGGGAAATCTCATAAATCTGTATTTCTCCTGAGTACACCTGTCTCTCTACCCTCTTGCTGTTGGCAAGCACAGGGAGACTCCCCTAAGTGTCCCGCTGGGGGTTGAGGGGCCACTGGGCAGGACAAAGCAGCACAGCAGACCACACACTGGACCAGCGATGGGCCTGCAATCCAGCCTGTTCTCCCCACTAATGCGGGGCTCCTCACTGTCACTATCAGACTGACAGATCCTCCATTAAGGGAATAGCGCTGTGTCTGCCACAGAGTCGACATTCTGCAAATGGGGATCCCCCTCTGTGACGTGGCTCACCACTCATCATTGGTCACAATCACTTCCCGGCATTCTTTGGAACACGCAGGCCCAGGCATACAGAGGCTGTGGGGCTGCCTAGGCATCTGCATTTCACTGTGTTTCTATGGATACGAAAGTGCGATCTCACCTACACTAAGTGACCAAGTGCTGAAGGCCCCAAAGTCCTCAGACCCTTGGCACCTCTCTTCTGTCCTCACAGAACCATCTCAGGAGGGCAGCTGCCCCCGTGGGTCCCAGGGAACTGGCAAGACCCACTGCCTCCCCGAGGAAGAGAAAGAAAAACACCTCTGCCCGGGGGAGGGGCAGGAAATGTCTCCTGCCAATGACACCAGGAGGAGGCTGGCTGCCATGAGGAATTGGCCAAATCACCCAAAAGCCACACTCCACCCTACACCCTAGGGCAGAGGGTGTGCCAGGACAGGTGGGACAGCCTCTCCTCCCCCCATGACCACTAGCAAGAAGCACCAAACAGCAAACAACTGGGGGGAGGGGCATCTACTGGGGACCTGGGTGGGTGGGGGCCATGGAGAGACAATGCGTTACCTGTAACTCCATTTCTCCCCTGAACGACTTCTGTCGTGTACTGGCCACCAAAGAGCCATCTTTGCTGAGAGAGCCCTGGTTCCTCACACTCGGCACGTCCACAAAAGAGCACACCCATCACCCCTCCCTGCTCTTGTTCCCTCTTGTCCAAACCAAAAATCTGTATTTCGTCCTAGACTCCCTGACTGTCCTCATTTCTCTCTCCATGCCGCCATCAAGTGTGGTCCATTTTGCCTTCCTAATGCCTCATTCGTGTTTTGTTTCATGCATCCTCACTACTCCTGGCTCTTTCAGTCACTTTCCTGTTCTCTGAGGTGCCTAAGGACCCTCCTAACTATGTGTCCTTGCCCAGACTAACTCCAACAGCAGACCAGGCCATAGGCTCTGGGATCATCACCTCACCTGAGATACCAGTTCTCTTACTAACCAGCTGCGTGGCCTTAAAGACCTGCTGTAAACTCTCCTCAGGAGGGTTTCTCAAATGGGGACAACACTTGAGCCTACCTCAGAGGGTTTAGGAAAGACAGAAAGAGATCAGGTGCAGCCCTAGCAGATGCTGGAACTCCACTGTACATCTGCCGCTTCTCTGATGGAAATCCTCCCGTTGACTCCTGAACACCATCAAAATACACATTGTTCAAAACGCAATCTGAACCACGAGGTCTACTGACAATGTTCTCCATGATCCCGCCTTCTACACAGACCCACCACCACCACCACCTACTACAACCACCCCCCATCCCACTCCCAACAGCCCACACACTGACTCATGGCCACGCAGTGGTCAGCTCCGTGGACCACACTCTGTCACCCTCCGCTCTGGTGCATAAAGCACGCTCCCTTCCTCTGCAGGACACTCTGCAACTCAGGCCTTCCAAAGGAAACAGCCTTTCCCGGAAGCCCTCCCTTCCCAAGGAGGCTTGCCTGCTCATCCTACGGCATTAATCCCACTTTTTTAAAGATTTTATTTTTTAGAGCAGTTTAGTTTTGTAAGAAACCACAAACCATCTTCCAAAGTGGCTGATCCATTTTGGACGAGAGTTCCTATTGCTACACATCCTCGTCAGCAATTGGTGGTGTCAGTGTTGTGGATTTCAGCCTTTCTGGTGGGTGTGCAGTGGTAGCAACCCCACTTTTGAAGACATTCCCTTTGCTTTCAAGCGCAGCGCTCCTTATAGTGTCAGAGCAGCAGGTCCCGCTTACCAGCTTTGGGACCAGGGACTATGCCTCCCTCCCCAGCACTCATTCAGGCCAGCACCATGTCTCATCAGCAAGTCTAAGTGCTTTCAAAAATCCAAAATACTTGACTTCAAAATGCTGTCGACATCTACTTTGTTCATAAATAAAAATTAAAAATAAAAAATAAAAAAATAAAAAAATAAATCATCAATAAAACAAAGCCCTCAACTATTTTTTTTTCATTTTATATTTTATTGATTTTTCACAGAGGGGAAGAGAGAGAGGGATAGAGAGTTAGAAATATCGATGAGAGAGAATCACCGATCAGCTGCCTCTTGCACACCCCCTACTGGGGATGTGCCCACAACCAAGGTACATGCCCTTGACCGGAATTGAACCCGGGACCTTTCAGTCTGCAGACCGATGCTCTATCCACTGATCCAAACCGGCTTCGGCAAAAGCACTCAACTATTTAATCTCGATGTATAAATTACAAATTTGCCAAATAGTCAAGTTTTTATGTCTTTTTTTTTTAATTGGTAATATTTTCTTATATACACTAAGTGGCCAGATTATTATGATCTCTGAAGGCTTAATAATCTGGCCACACAGTGTATATCCTATATAATAAAAGGCTAATATGCAAATTGTCCCCTTGACCAGGAGTTCAACCAGCAGGCAGGTCGGCCAACTGCCCATGTCCCCTTCCCCTGGACAGGCTGGCCGGACCCCACCTATGCACAAATTCATGCACGTGTGTGTGTGTGTGTGTGTGTGTGTGCGTGCACACACACACACACACACACACACACACACTGAGTGGCCAGATTATTATGCATTCAGAAATCATAATAACCTGGCCACTCAGTGTATGTTCTGAGTATTTGAATGTTTCATTTCTATAAATTACAAGGACCCTTTAAGAAGTGAGAACGAGAAAAGGAGGACCTCTGAGCTGAGCTCTGGCTGACATGTGGGTTCGTGAAGTCAGATGGTACATGTGCTGAGCCAACTTCTTGCCACTGGCGTGGCTTCCTCCCAGGCCCCTCGCCTAGGCACGTCGGCCGGCTGGGTAGCTGACTGCCCACATTTCTCAGATGCCCTGTGCACAGCTGCTGCTCCCATTTCAAACAGACCCTGGGATGTGCGACTCACACCCAACATTAAAAATACCGTCAGCCAGCGCTCTGTGTCACAGGCCAAATGGGTTTAAGCTACAATGCAGCTGATTCTACAGCCAGAGCCATAAATTACATGTATTTATAGCCATGACTACTGAATAATAATTTTTAAACCATCATTACAGGTTCCCTTTATTTGGGGGTTTTCCCAGTGAAGTTAAAAGACCCCCACTTTGTTACAGGACACTAGTTTTACCACTGGAACAACTCATGGAATAACTCATGATTCAGGAACAGAACAGTTTGGAGAACTACCAGCCCCTAGAGCACACGACCCAACAGTTTCCCTGAGTACAAAACACACTCCACACTCCCTCTGTGCCCATCCGGAGACACGCCCCAGAGGCCTGCAGGGGGGCACACCCACAGAAGCCGTTCTCGGCCCAGGAGCCCGGGCCATCACGTATCACATCCAAAGGGCACTCGATAGACACACCTCTGTCTGACAGCAGCATTCAGGACGGCCTCCATCTCTACAGGCAACACAACCCAACACCGCACAGCAGAGCCCTTCCGAGGACCCCTCGCGTGGGCACGCCCTGGGAGACTCTCGCCATGGGAAGGACACTGCGTGTGTGTGGCCCAGCAGCGAGGGCCACGTCAGAGCTGACGGGGGAAGGACAGCCAGCAGTGACGGCATCGGCAGTCCGTGGATCGGACGGATGCTCACCAGGTTCCTGGAGAAGGCCAAAAGGTCTTCCCTGGGGCAGCCAGTGCCCGTGCCCTGGCCCCACAAGACAAGGAGGCTGGGGATCCTCCATGACTCTCAGGGACAGCAAACAAAGGCCATGGCATGTGCCCAGCAGGAAGCCTCGGATACTCACACGCCACCTACTCTGAGACCCGGCGTGAACCCTGAGCCACCGCCCCTGCAGGGGGAGGGCTCACCACTGGTGCGTGAAGGGCTCCACAGGGCGGCGGGCTCGGCAGCAGCTGACACTGGATGAAAAGGGGCACCTTCAGGATCAGCGGCCAGCCCCTCCCGGACAGATCACTGTGCTTTCACCAGAGCAGAGATGAGCAGCACCAAGGACATCGCTGAAAGTGATCATCTGCCCTCGCGTTTGCAGTGTGGCTCCTTCCCGACAGCCCAGGTACTTTTATTTTATTTTTCTCAATTATAGTTTATATTTAATATTATTTTATACTAGAGGCCCAGTGCACGAAATCTGTGCAGGGAGGACAGGAGGGGGTAATATCCCACAGCCCAGCCTGCACCCTCTCAAAATCTGGGACCCTTTGGGAGATGTCCAACTGCCAGTGGAGGCCCGATCCCTCTCATAATCCAGGACCACTGGCTCCTAACTGCTCATCTGCCTGCCAGCCTGATCACCTCTAAATGCCTCGCCTCACCCCACCCCTGCCGGCTGTTCAGTCATTTAGTCGTCCCTCACTAACCCTCCTACAAGCCTGGTCACCCCACATAGCCTGCTGTTCGGTTGTTAGTGTGAGGGCATCAGGACAAATTTGCATATTACCCTTTTATTAGTATAGATTCCGTACACCTATTCTTATCCAATCATCTATATCGTACATTTTCACCAACACTCGTTGGTTGTTGATTTATTGATAGCCATTTTAACAGGTGTTAGGTGATATCTCACTGTGGTTTTTATTTACATTTCTCTGACAATTACTGATGCTGAACATATTTTTCATTTTTGGCCATCTTCTAGTATATGTCCTCTTTGGAGAAGTGTCTATTCAGGTCTTCTGGCCATTTTTTAACTGGAATGTTTGTTTGTTTTTTGTGTGGGTGTGTGTTGACCTGTATGAGTTCTCTACAAATTTTGTATATTAACCCCTTTCATATATTTCATTGGAGATTATGTTCTCCCATTATGTTCTGTCTTTCCATTTTGTTGATGGTTTCCTTTGTTGTGCAAAAATGTTTTAGCCGGATGCAGCCCATTATATCAACAATCTTTATTACCAGGGTCACGCGTGGCTAAGTGTTATTTACATAGGAATTCTAACTTGACCTGGACTCTGGGCTGAATGTATTCTCCACAGTATATTTTTATAACATCAAATATTTTATTTGTTTCTTATTAAGTTTGTTTAGCTTTTTTTCTACCATCTACTTTTTGAGAGCATTTCTAACTTTTAAACTATAATGATATTTTTACTATAAGCATGCATTTATAAAATTAGTTTGTAAGTACATTTCATCATTAAATACATCACAAGAAAACAGTAAAAAGGCAAAGAAGTGGTCCATTTTCTCCTATAGCAAACTTATAATAAACTTTAAAAAAAACAAAAACAACATACAGAATGTCTCAATTTCCAAAACTGTGTACAAGGGTCCTATATATAGAGAAAGGAAGACCACAATATATAGAGAACGGAGCACTGGGTCTACAGCATCCTTTCACTTTAAGACCATGTTAGGTAAATTTGGGCCCTAGACTTAAAAATGAGCTGAACCATTAAAAGAAAAACCACTAACCGGTTTCTCCAAAACAAAATTGAAATCTCTTCGGTCTCAATAAATAACTGGAAGTGATGAGCAGAATACGAAAAGAAGGAAAAAAGGAATGTGACATATGGAGGGGGGAAAAATTACCTATTATATTTTACTCTTATGATGAGTCTCACAGCATAGAACCAAATTTAGAGGCTTCACTATTTTTGACTGGTGGTGACCTCAACCCTGACGTTTAAGCAAAAAGAGTAGAAAGTGTCAGTTATGGCCAAGTTTAGCAATAAACTACTGCGACTCTCAAAACAATTCCAGTTTGTTTGAGTTTGGAAATGAATGTGTTTTGTGTTGATTTGTATGCTCCGGCTTATCTAATAATTTGCTGACTGGTTATCTAGTGGCTAATTCTTCAGTCATGTTGGCAAACTGTCCCAGTTTTTGTTTTTGTTTTTCCCCCACTTGGGACACACGAGAACATTCCTGTAATTGCAGGTAGCTGCTCCCGGTGTTCAGTCCTGAGGAGCCGAGGCCAAGGAGATAAAGAATCAGGTTCGGGTAGATGGGCACACACAGGCCTGAGGGCCATCAACGGATCCAATGCCAGAGAGCAGCCATCCTGACGAAACATCCTCTGTGAACGGTTTATGAAACGGGGCACACATGCACACACATCAGTGCACACCCCAGCACCCATGTCCGTGCGCGCACCAGCCTGCACACATGCACATACACACACATGCTCACACACATGCCCCTGCACACCCCAGGATACCCCTCACGCCGTGCACCGTAGCAAATGGGAAAAGGATGGGCGAGTAAGTCAGACATGGGGTTGGCATCAGCGCCATGCAGGTCCCAGCTCCCTGCTCCCACAGGGCGAACCAGGTCCACTTGGGCACATTACCTATGCTCCACTGGCCTCAATTTTCTTTGTGTAAAATGTGAATAATGATGGAACTAGCTTCGTAGCATTGTTAGCTCCTCACTGAAGCTCAGCACAAGCCGCTCGGCAAAGAGCCCCTGTGGCCTCACACACAGTAACCGGCTGACCCGCTCCAGAAAGCAAGTCATGAGCCCACAACAGGACCTGGGCTCCTGCTCAGAAAGTGCAGGTCTCAGAACAAACAAAATGTGTTGTTTAAAAATATATAAAAATACCATATTCTGGTTGCTTTTAAAAATGATCTATAATACTTCCTTAGCATAATTTAGTATGTGTTTCTTCTTTTGATCAAAAAAGGTCCAATGAATATACAAAATCAAAGAACTTCATAAGTGCCAATATCCCGTTTCAGTTCATGCTCTTTAAAAAGACACTGTTTTAGGGTTTCTGTCCGCAATGCTTTCCTGAGACACCTGCCAGGACAGGAAAAGCAGCTGCACTTCTGGCTCTTGGATGAGCCTACCGACAGACTCCTGGAGTGTCTCCCCCTCCTTCTCCTACCATCACCCACCCCTCTTCCTCACTCCTCACTGCCCAGGAAAAGAAAAAATGCCCTCCCACCAGCCAAAAAGTGCAATGCTGCTCTCACTGCTCCAACAGCAGCTCTGGATTTGAGGTCCCTCTGAAGAAATAGCCAATATTGACTTGGAATTACAATGCCTTACTGTATCAAGACAAAACTCGAGTCCTAAGGGTAGTTTGTTGGGTGACTGGCCCTCGGCTGGGAAGGCCTAACGGCGGATCCACACACCTGAACCTTACACAGTGTTATATGTCAAAGTTAGTGCAGTGGCTCCCATTCCAATTAAGGTAATGTCAAACCATACCTGCTGGGATACTCTAAGGCTGGAGATAAGGGACAGGGGAGAGATGGCTGCAGACACTGGAGAGAGGATGCCAGATGCACAGGGCAGCAGGGGGATCCTGCTCCCGCCCGCCCCCCGCCCCCTCCCCCCCTACACCACAATCAACTTCCAGAGAAGAAAGTTCAGGTACACAACCCTGATGGGCTCAGGCTGTGCTTCCAGAGTGTGTTTTAAATTAATAGATGAGGAAATCATTAAAAATTCTCTCTGTGCTTTCGTTTTTGTTTACTATTGCACAATATCCAAAGAAAAAAATCTAGAAGACCAAGCCCAAACAGTGCTCAAACCCCCACTCTGCCACCCGACTCGCTGCTCGTGTGGCGTTGCACACGTGGCCCTGCCTGGGTGAGGAAGACGTCCCACACCCATCCCCTCCCAGGGCTCTCCAGCTCCCCGGTGAGGCCGGTGCTGCCTCAGGATGTGAACTGCCTGTAAGTCACAATGTAACAAATAGATGGGATTATCTGTGTCAGCGTGAATCCGGGCCTCAGAATCATATCTGAAGCTCTCGCTTCCTCCCTGCCACAGATCACCAAAGAAACGCTATAAACTAAGCGGGTGATGAGATCAATGACAAGACAGCTCTGCTTCCTGCACAGCAGCCAGAGTCCTGGACCTGCAGCCCCCGTGAGTCGGTGCCCAGCAGTTTACGCCACATGTCAAACCCAGGTGCCTCAGGAGCTGCAGGTGGGCAGACAGGAGAGGCTGTGGCTGGGAACCTGGAATCCGGAGCCATCCTCAAGACAACTCAAAAGGGTTTTTTCCAGCTATATGGAGACTTTTATGGAGACAATTCCTGAGACATGATTGACATATAATACTGTGTACTGTTAAGGTGTATGATGTTTTGATTTTATACACCAACAAGAGGCCTGGTGCATGAAATTCATACAGGAGTTTGGGGGGTGGCGGGAGGGTCCCTCAGCCAGCCTGCATCCTCTCCAATCTGGGACTCCTTGAGGGACTGGGCCTAAATGGGCAGTGGGGCATCCCTCTCACAGACCAGGACTGCTGGCTCCCAACCACTCACCTGCCTGCAAGCCTGATCAACCCCTAACCACGCCCCTGCCAGCCTGATCGATGCCTAACTGTTCCCCCACTGGCCCGATTGTCCCTAACTGCCCTCCCTTGCCAGCCTGGTCACCCCCAACTGCCCACTGGGAATGTGCCCGTAACCAAGGTACATGCCCTTGACCAAAATTGAACCTGGGACCTCTCAGTCCGCAGACCGACGCTCTATCCACGGAGCCAAACCAGTTTCAGCAAGATTTCCTTCTTTTTATGGCTGAGTAATATTCCATCATAGAAACATAACACATCATCTTTATCAGTGGACACCTGGGTGGTTTCCACAGCGTGGCTTTGTGAGTGGTGCTGCAATGAACATGGGGTGCAGCTATCTCTTCAAGGTACCGATTACATTTCCTTTAGATATAGATTCAGAAGTTGTATTGCTAGAGCATTTGGTAACTCCATTTTAATTTTTTTGAGCAACCTCCATACTGTTTTCCATAGTGACTGCACTGTTTTACATTCCCACCAACAGCGCACTAGGGTTCCCTTTTCTCCACATCCTCACCAACACTTGCTGTTTGTTGATTTATTGATGATAGCCATTCTGACAGGTGTGAGGTGATAATTAATTGTGGTTTTAATTTGCATTTCTCTGATGATTAGTGACTTCTGAGCATCTTTTAATAAGTCCATTGGCCAAAACCGGTTTGGCTCAGTAGATAGAGCATCAGCCTGCGGACTGAAAGGTCCCGGGTTCGATTCCGGTCAATGGCATGTACCTTGGTTGTGGGCACATCCTCAGTAGGAGGTGTGCAAGAGGCAGCTGATTGATGTGCTCTCTCATCGATGTTTCTAACTCTCTATCCCTCTCTCTCTTCCCCTCTGTGAAAAATCAATAAAATATATTTTTAAAAAATAAAAATAAGTCTATTGGCCATCGGTATGTTTTCTTTGAAGTGTTCTACCCATTTTTTAATTGGACTGTTTGTTTGATACTGAGTTGTATGAGCTCCTTCTATATTCAGAGACTTTTAAATCCTTTGCTGATCCCACAGAACCCAGGACTAACTCCAGGTGTGAAGCCCAGGAATCGTATTTGGCTGCCACGCTGAATGAGTAAAAGGACGCAGCCATTGCCCTAACTGGTCTGGCTCAGTGGACAGAACGTTGGCCTGCGGACTGAAGGGTCCCTCCCAGGTTCGATTCTGGTCAAGGGCATGTACCTTGGTTGCAGGCACATCCCCAGTAAGAAGTGTGCAGGAGGCAGGTGATCGATGTTTCTCTCTCATCGATATTTCTCTCTATCCCTTTCCCTTCCTCTCTGTGAAAAATCAATACAATATATTAAAAAAAAAAAAAAAGACGCAGCCACTCCATAAAAGGGCAAATCTCTCACATCACCAGCTGACATCACATTTAATCCCAAAACGTTTGGTGAAGCAGCTCCTCACAAGGAAATGGCTCAAGCTTACACATTCCTCTTTAAGTATTAAACCCTTAAATAACCCACTCATTAAATTATTTTAATCCAAAACTCTACCATAGTGCCTGCCTCCTAGCAGGCAGTAATTAAATCATGGGTTGCTTGGATGGATGGCTGGACAGATGGACGGATGGATGGATCTGGACCCAGAGCCCCTACGTCCTCTTGCTGAACGTCTGGCCTTGCTGCTCTATATAGTTCTCCCTGCCTGGGTTTATGCCCTACCTTTCCAACTTCCCCAGCCAAAGGGCTAGAGCAGATACAGCAGATCCCTACCACCTCTGACCCCATTCTCAGGCGGGTCTCAACCTGACTGGCCCATCCCACAACAGTGTTTCTCAAATGCTACCCTGCAGCAGAGCCCCTGGTGAAGCACAGGTTTCTAGGGTCCCCTCCCAGTTTCTGAGTCTGTAGGGCTGGGTGGGGCCCAATCACCTGCACTTCCTTTTTTTTTTTAACATATTTTATTAACTTTTTTACAGAGAGAAAGGGAGAAAGAGAGTTAGAAACACCGATGAGAGATAAACATCGATCAGCTGCCTCCTACACACCCCCCACTGCGGATGTGCCCACAGCCAGGATACATGCCCTTGACCGGAATCGAACCTGAGACCTTTCAGTCCACAGGCCGATGCTCTATCCACTGAGCCAAGCCAGTTTCAGCAATCACCTGCACTCTGACAAGTTCCCAGGTGAGGGCTCAGGGACCTGCAGCAAGAACAGCCACCCCGAGTGAGCGGTCGGGTCGGCCCCTCCTTTATCCCAGCGTCACTGTGATGCAGCAGGTTCTTCAGAGCCCAAAACCTCGTCGTGCCTGCACATCTGCAAAGTGGAGGACGCGCCTGCCCATTTCCTCCGAAGGGGCGTGCGGAGAGATGAGATCGTCAGCGCGAAGGAGCTCCTGGGAGCCTCAGAGCTCTCACACGAGGCAGAAGCGGAGGGATCGATGGGGCTGCTCAGCTCCATTTGAAAAAGGCTCTTTCCACTTAGTGGGCACAAAGAACGCTGTATTAAATTTTAACATGATTGCATTTTCGCAGCGCACGGAGGCAAAAGGCGAGCATCCCTGAGTGCGTTGGAATCGAATCCACTCCCGCTGAAGCCTGTCCTGCCAGCAGAAGACAGGAACACCCACCAGCACATCTTCCCTGCTCTGCACACAAGTGTTATAGGGCCTCCAGCGTTCACCGTTGTCCCTTTAAATAGATGATAGATAGATAGATAGATAGATAGATAGATAGATAGATATAGATACATATATAAAGCCCATTTATAAATACTTTAAACATAAAGATACGTAACTAAGTAACTTATTTAAAAAGAATTTACTGACCAAACCTTTACCAAGCATTCCCTTCAGTGGGCATCAAAAAGAAAGGACAGGCAATGCTAAGGAGCTGAGATGGAGGTGCACGTGGGTTGCCATGACAATACAGAGCCAGAAACAACATTATTTGGGCAGGAGCACTGGGTCCCCATCCTACATTATAAAAGGCCTGTGGTCGCGATGCCCTAAGGGTCTCAGCCTAACAACCCGTCAGAGCTGTGCGGCTCGAAGGCAGGGCCTGCGGCTCCACACAGCGTCGCCTGGGGTCCCACCGGCACAGCACGGTGGGTCTGGGTCCCGTGCGATTTCACACTCTGGGCCTCTAGTGAGCCAATACAGCTCCAAGGCCCTGCCAGCAGCCTGGAAATTTCTCTGCGGTGCACCCGGCAGACCTGCGTCCCCGCGGCCCGGCCAGCCACCCGCCTTTGCCCACTCGAGGTTTCCGGGAGCACAACCAGCGGCCGGAAAAGCCCAGCTCCACCCGCAGGCACACACCCAGGGAGGGCGGCCACAGGGGGCGCTGTTGCTCGGTCAGTCTCCTGCGTTGAAGAGCCAGGTTCCTGAGGCCAACTATGAAAATAAAAAATACGTCCACCTAAATTACAGCCGCTTCTTAGCTGGTCACTATTTACACGAACAATGACAAAACAACGCGAACACCACTGCACCCCGCAGACAACAAGCCCTCCTTTGTCCCCAGGCCACGCAGCCGGTGGAATTGCTTGGCGGGGACTCAGGGCGGCATTCCCACATCTGCCAGTTCCAGTCAAACTGACAGTAAGTCCCATGACGATGACTAAGAACCGCGGCCACACACTAGCTTCAGCACAGAGGAAAAAGTGTGTCAAAATTTAAATACATCCTAAAAACGGGCACTTGGTAGTAGCCGGTTCCTAGATTAAACACTGCTCCGAGGGCTTTCTTAGCTGGCCTGGCTCTCACAGGGGGAAAAGGAGGGTTTGTGATCACTGCTCCGCTGGGAAGGCAGTTTTGAGTCTGGGCTCTGCCTGGACCTGTGGGCTAAGCTACATGAGCCTGTTGTGTGGCCTCAGCTGCCAGCACCAGATAAGACAGTCCAGCTTTGTCAAACATGTTTGGCACAGTTTCCAAATGCTGGGAAAGGAAAGAGGAGGAATGAACAAGGATGAGGAGGCTTGGGGAAGAACAGGAAAAAAATGACTCCTAAATCTGCAAAAGGTTTTAAGCCAGCCAAGGCCTCATGCACCCCTGCCATGCACACTGCTATTTCCATTAGGCTGCCCGCAACCACAAGCTCTTAAGAGGTCCGAGGAAATACAAGCAACACCGACAAAATTGTACTGAATCTCTTTAATTACCTATAAATGGGAAACAGTTGCCTAAAATCTTTTTAAAAGGAAATTAACCTGAAATTGTATGCAATAATAAAATATTTAATGACAAACTTTCCATTTAAAAGAATTAACTATTGAAGAATACCGCATGACACAGTAATAAAATAAAACAGTGAAGATTACCCCCGAAGTTCTTTGAAAAGGGTCAAGTAAAGACATGTCAAAAGAGATGTATGGAAAAAATGCATCTAATAAAATGTATTTCAAAACAGCCGAAACCGGTTTGGCTCAGTGGCAGAACGTCGGTCTGCGGACTGAAAGGTCCCAGGTTCGATTACGGTCAGGAGCATATACACTGGTTGCGGGCACATCCCCAGTAGGGGGTGTGCAAGAGGCAGCTGGTCGATGTTTCTCTCTCATCGACATTTCTAGCTCTCTATCCCTCTCTCCTCCTCTCTGTAAAAAAATCAATAAAATATATTTTTTTAAAAAATGTATTTCAAAACAAAGCATTACTTAAAAAATATTTTCAAAAGGCTAATAAACTGTGGATAAGTGAAATAATAAAACAAATTAGGAACCACAAATTCCCATTCTGTTAACCAAGCATGTCAAACTCGAGGCCCATTTGACATGCCTGCTATCAATCCTCAATCACATCCACTAAACATTCATAACTGCTAACACGTTATGAATGCCCTTGGTGTGCTAATAAGCACTGTTTGAAGTAACCTGTGGCCTTCATAACCACCCTGTGACTGACATACTGACTAGGATCCCCATTTTGCAGATGAGAAAACGGAGGCAGGGAACGGCCAAGGAATCCCCCCAAGGCCACAGAGCTGGTGAAGAGCAGCTGGTGCCAGAATCCCGCCAGGACCTACGGCCGGGCCATCAGTCCAGAACCCCGGGCGTCACCTGGAACCGCCCCTCCTGATGGAACTCTCATAAGTGCACCCACAGCAGGTGCCACCCACAGAATGGGGTCCGCGCAGGAGAGGGGCACCCATCCCGTTCTGCAGCACCTGGAGAAGCGGTCACTGCCCATCTTCCTCTCTCTTCGTCTCAGCTCCGTCTCTGGGTTCCTTTTTCCTTCCCACACGTTTGATTTTCCCTTCCCGGCTGAAACCAATCATTGTCTCACTAATAGAAAGAAAGAGGCTGGTCAACCTTGAAGCTCTAAAAGGTCAGAGCCAACACTCCCTATCTAATTGAGACAATGGTAACTGAGGCCCATCTTATAATCATGTAAATCCTTACTGAAATGATAATCTGCTTATTACCTGCCTAAGGGCTATGGGTGTTTCCCAAAGCTGCTTAAGGGTAATCGATGTATCCCATAGCCTCAATAAAAGGGATAGCAAGGCCAGAGCCTGGTGGTAGTCCTCCCCCTAGAGGTTGACTCCCACCTGGCCCCCATTTGTCCCAAATTAACTCTTTTTCTAGTCTCTCTCTTCATTTTAGTTTCCTCCAGAAACCGGACCCTGAGTGGGCCCTGAACCACGCGGGTCAGCAGGGGTCCTCAAACTTTTTAAAGTGGGGGCCAGATCACGGTCCCTCAGAGAGCTGGAGGGCCGGACTATATGAACTACTAATTCCTACTGTAACACCTCGGCTGCGCTCACTGCCCAAAAAACCTGGCGGGCCGGATCAGACTCCTCTGTGGGCCGCATGTGGCCCGCGGGCCGTAGTTTGAAGACCCCTGTGTTAAGGGATCCCACACTTCCCCTTTTACCTGGAACCCATCAAGTGGCTCCACCAACTTAACCAGGCTCAGCACCGCCCCCAAAGTCTCAGTGCTGTGCCCTGGCCTGTTCAGGACAGGATACAAGAGATGGAACAAGTGCCACAGCAAACAGGAGCGCTCAGAAAGGCTAGCTGAGCCAGCCAGACGGGGGGACGCTGAACCCCACAAAGGTCAGGGCAGCCCAAGGTCACATAAGACAGTGGGTCGGGATCAAAGCCCCCATTTTAGTTCTTTCACCAGAACTCTCATTTGGGGCCATTCCTGAACAAATCAGTTAATTACCAGGGCCCGTTCGTGCTTATGCTGTAGTTACAGATACCATTCACCTCTGAGGTATGCAGAGGAAATAAGATCAATAGCAAACTCCCGTCCTTCCTCTGGCTCTGTCCTCCTGTCGTAAAGGCAGACCTAATTACGCCTCTCCTTGTACCAGGAGTTCTCCAAGCCACTTGCAATTCTCTCTCACAGCGGAGAGATGTCCTCAGACATGGCCCCGTGCCCCCAGCCCTGGCATCAAGACTGCTGCAGCTGGAACCGCGGAGCCACGGGCGGGCGGGCGAGGCGGACCCATGGGACGTGGGCTCGGAGGGCTGTGGACAGCTTAAGGAGAAATCTGTCTGTGTCTGTGGGTGCTGGGGCTCTCCTTGGGAGGCCTGACGGGACACCCACCATGCAGCACAGATTAGATACGAGGCTGAAGAGACGCACCAGATGCTCATGGCTGGGAAGGGACAGAGAGGTTTGGCATGCGGGGCAGTAGGAAGATGGGGAAGAAATGGGCTGTAGGAGACGCCCGGCGGTACCACAGAGACCCGCAGGGCCAAGGCGCTCCGGTCCGCTGCATGCTGGGTGCTCTCCCGGCAGGCCCCTGAAGCAGAATTCTCACAATGACCCTACAAGGCGGCTGAGACTGTCCCCTTCTCCACAGGCAGAAGCAAAGCCTAGGTCCCTGTCTGGATCAGAGCCTCGAAGGCACAGAGCCACCTTCAGGGCTGCAAGAATGGAGAGTGTAGCCAAGACAGGGGCACTGAGAGCAGCCTCCTTGCCCTTTTGCTCGGGCGGAGGGGGCTGCCCTGCACAGAAACCTACAGGACAGGCCCCGCGGGAACCTGTGCCTGAAGGATGAAGCCTGACCATGGAAAACAGGCTCCCCTTCCTGTGACATCAGCCCCACTGCACGGGTACCACACTGCCCTGCAGGCTTAGCCTCGCCACTGGAGGAGGAGGAGGAGGAGGAGGAGGAGGAGGAGGAGGAGGGAGAGGAGGAGGAGGAGGAGGAGGAGGAGGAGGGGGAGGAGGAAGAAGAAAAGGAGGGGGGGGTTACATGCGTCCCCAGGGCTCCTGTGTAAGACCCACAGGAAGGGGACTGTCTACTGGTCACGAGCCATTCGCTAAGACAGAATACCTGACGGAAAGCTAACCACCTCTCTATTCTCTGACGCTATTTCCAGGCCTGTCCACTTTGAACTAGATTTGGACTAAATTCTTCCTGGCGTAACGGGAAGAGAGCTGAGCAGAGAGGAGGAGACTGCGCCTGTGCCAGCTGAGCTGCCCTCTGGAGCTGATCCCTGGCACGTAGGCTCCTCACGGCAGCCCCAGGGGGCCTCGCGAATGCCCATCTGCCTCCTCATCCACAAAACGAGGCTGGCCGGGACCATCGCTGCACTCCAGGAACCTGTGTTACCAAACCAGACGCTCCCGACGCCGACCACATCGCTAACCGCTAACCGAGAGGTAAAACATGAGGCTAATGACACTGCACAACTCTCACCAATCAGAGCATTACCGGCCGCTCTGCTCTTCTGCCTTGTTTGCCTTTCTTGTTAAAATAATATTATGAGACACTAGCAGACAAGAAAAAAAATCTCACTATGGGCCTGCTGGGGGGCGGGGGGACCATTTTCTTTCTAATTAAAGATTTTTTTAAATTCTTCCATATGCTTTTTTTTTTAATAGTTGTAATTATAACCCCACTTAACGTTAAGTACTTCAACTCAATAAAAGGTTAATTATACAGACTCTGGTAATTATAAAAAGTAAAATAACATGTAAAATGTCATAATGAATAATTAATAAGACCTCTTTGATCTGCTCCAGACCCAGAATACAGTGAGCTGACAGGCTATTTCTCCCTCGTATGGGGATGATATGACTGGGAAAAAATGTAATATCTGATATCAAAAGCAGAAGTTCACAATAAGCATTTAACCCTGCCTTAAGAATAAGGTGAGCCGAAACCGGTTTGGCTCAATGAATAGAGCGTCAGCTTGCGGACTGAAGGGTCCCCGGTTCGATTCCGGTCAAGGGCATGTAACTTGGTTTCGGGCACATCCCCAGTAGGGGGTGTGCAAGAGGCGGCTGATCGATGACTCTCTCTCATCGATGTTTCTAACTCTCTATCTCTCTCCCTTCCTCTCTGTGCAAAATCAATTAAATATATTTAAAAAAAAAAAAAGAATAAGGTGAGATGTTCCCATTCATTTCATGCATAAACATACACCCAGAAAGCAGGGCACGGTGGGTCAGCTGCCTTGGAGCTCAGGGCGGAGATGATGGTTTTGTGGCAAAGGTTCCAGATGTTCCACCTCCTGCGGGACCGTGCTGCAGGGGCACCGCAGCACACGGAAACCTTCCGGAAAAGGCGCCGCGGAGAGTGCAGAAGCACCAGGAGGGGCTCCTGGCCTCAAAGAATGCTCAGTCTTCTTAAGGGGGCAAAGTAATTCATTCAAAGAATTCAGACCAACAATTAAATTTACTCGATATATTACTAATTAAAATGAATTTCTTCAATTCACATAATTAAATTTCAAGTATGACAAAATTAATCAAAATAATTAAAATTAATGCAAATAAAGTGTTTACATTATGTTAATGTATTAAAATAACAAATAATTTCTTAAAGTGCCATATCTTGGATACTTTCTATTTATTGCTCCCCCCCCTTTTTTTAATATATTTTTATTTTTTTTAATATATTTATTGATTTTTTACAGAGAGGAAGAGAGAGGGATAGAGAGTTAGAAACATCGATGAGAGAGAATCATCAATCAGCTGCCCCTTGCACACCCCCTACTGGGGATATGCCCGCAACCAAGGTACATGCCCTTGACCGGAATCGAACCCGGGACCTTTCAGTCCGCAGGCCGACGCTCTATCCACTGAGTCAAACTGGTTTCGGCAAACTATACTTTTATTGATTTCAGAGAGGAAGGGAGAGGGAGAGGGGAACATCAGTGATGAGAGAGAATTACTGGTTGGCTGCCTCCTGTGTGTCCCACTCTGGGGATGGAGCCTGAAACCCTGTCATGTGCCCTGACTGGGAACTGAACGATGACCTCCTGGTTCATAGGTCGGACAGTCACCACTGAGCCACGCCGGCCAGGCCTGCTTTTCCCCTTTTTAGAAGGAGCATTGAGAGTATCCTGGACTTGTATTTTCCCAGGCTTTTAACTGTCTTTTGGGATGTTTATAGTTTCGTAGCAATCTCCATGTTAATTAAGTCTACATAAGAATATATCATCTGCCGGGACCGGTTTGGCTCAATGGATAGAGCGTCGGCCTGCGGACTGAAGGGTCCCGGGTTCGATTCCGGTCAAGGGCATGTACCTTGGTTGCGGGCACATCCCCTGTGGGGGGTATGCAAGAGGCGGCTGGTCGGTGTTTCTCTCTCATCGACGTTTCTAACTCTCTGTCCCTCTCAATTCCTCTCTGTGTAAAATCAATAAAATTTTTTTTTTTAATTAAAAAAAAGAAAAGAATATATCATCTGTAGGGACTCAATTTTGCTTCAAAAAGAGTGAAACTTGAGCCCTGGTTGGTGGTTAGAGCACCGGGGGCCCACACACCAAAGGGTCATGGGTTCAATTCCCGGTCAAGGGCCCATACCTGGGTTGCAGATTCATTCCCCACCAGTCAATGTGTCTCTCTCACATCCAAGTTTCTCTTTCTCTCTCTCCCACTCCCTCCCTCCCACTCTTTGAAAAGCAACGGGAAAAAATATCGTCTGTGAGGATGAACAAAACACAACAAGAAAAGAGTGGCACTTGAGGTCACATGTGACACACAGTTATTAATACTGCCTCAATGTGTCACGTTGTAACAACTACCGTAATAACTGCTAGGAGCAGGACAGTCAGCACTTAGCACCTCGAGGTGTTAAAACGTTTTTACTGGAGTGCTGGTTAACAAGCAGACCTTTACAGGGACTCCGAAGACTCTTTAAAACTAATTTTACACTGAGAGAAGTCTTCATCAAACACTCAAGCCACACAAAGCCCACTCTCCAGCCCACCCCTTAAGACAGGGGTCGGCAAACTCATGAGTCAGCAGAGCGGCAAACCACGTTTCACGAGCAGCATGTGGCTCGCGAGCCGCAGTTTGCCGACCCCTGCCTTAAGAGATACCTAAAACTTAGGGAAGGAGTTACGCTTTCAAAAGGTAGTGTCCACAAAGGAGCTTGGGACTTCTACACTTCCTTTTTCTTTTCTTTTTTTAATTTTACTTTCACTTTCATTTTTTACAATATGATTTTTTAAACTCAATATCATTTTTTGTATTCGTTTCAGGTGTACAGCCTAGTAATTAGAATCATATACAGACATTTTAATTTTTATATGGATCCTTACAAAATCAAAGCACCATTCCCACTTCAATGTTCTATTTAAAATGTAGTTTTCCAGGAAGCAAGCCACCAACAGTCAATAACCAATATTCCAATACTTTGAATCCTTTAGAAACTGTTCTGTATGACCAAAGATTATGGGTAAGTTTTGAGTTGGGAAGAACCTGCATCATGGATCAGAATAGAGAGTGAGGTATATAAAAGCACAGGATTTCAAGAGTAACAACTCATTAGAGAGACAAAGTCACACTATAAAGCAGCACGGAAACAGTTTTCAGGGAAGGCGGGGGTGGGTAATTAAAAACACGTAGCAGCGGAATGCTTCTACCGGGTCTGACGTGAGATGACGATGCAAATGAAGAACTGGCAATGGACGGGGTGGGTTACAGTTCTCGCCTTCTGAGCAGGACGGTGTGCCCAGCACGGGGACTTGGGAAGCAGAGGCAGAAACAGCTCGTGCCCTCACGTTTGTTTTTAAATGAAAGGTGCTCTCTTCTGGCTTCATCTACTGAGGGAGTGGATGACCGTACAGGCCCAGTGGCCAGGCCTCCTAGAAAGTCTTCCCTCCGCGGGTCCCTCGGCGAACCCCGGTGCTCCAGAGAGCAGGAGGCCTCCGACCCGGGCGGCCTTGCTTGCTGGTGGCCACAGGAGTAGCGCTGTATTAGGGGAAATGCTACTGAAAAGATCAGGATCTACCATCAGCCTTTCAGATAGTCCCGCTTCACACAGCAAGTCACAGAAGCGCCTCCTCTCCCACTTCCCCTCGCCTCGCCTGACACGGTACCAGTCTGAGATGTACCCGGTGTGTTATTTTTAACCCGCCTTATGCAATCGCTGCGCGGTGCCATGTGCCCTGGCAGGCTCTGCGCGCAGAGAGAGCAGCTGGAGGAAGTTCAGAGTGACCCCGGAGATAAGGCTCCCCTTCCCCGTGTCCTGCGACGCCGGGCCGGCTCCTGCAGCCGTGAGGACGCGGGGACCAGGCGAGCGTCGGTGGTTCCCTGCGGACCAGGGCTCAGCGGCCGTGAAGACGGGACAGAACACTCGACGTCCTTAGAAAGAGATTCTCAGGACACCTCCACCTGCCGGTCCTTCTGGAGGGCAGTCTGACAGCACTGCTCACAATGAAAACAAATCCTGTCCAACGTCCGTCCTCGGCGACCCACCTCCCGAAGCCTCCGTGTCAGACGGGCGGCAGCTTCCTGAGGAGGGCGGCAGGCGGAGGCCGTTTTCCAGGAACAGCCCGCGCCCACGTGACGGAGGCCCCGGCGGCGGCGTCTCCGGCTGCCCAGGAATTCTCTCTGGCAGCAGGGCCTGGCACACACCGTACGGAGACCATGGCAGGCACCCACCTCCCGGCCTCAGCCACGCGGGGCAATCACAGCCATCACAGCTCGCCATCGCCACTGAGGCTGAAGGAACAGACATCGGCTGGCCCCTCCTGACTTAAGGTTAGCAAAAAAAAAAAAAAAAAAAGAGTGTATGCGCAGATCTGGAATACAGAGGACCCGCTGCTCTCCCAGCCGTCTCCACAGGCTGTGAAAGCAAAGGAATCCTAGCCGTCAGACCTGTTTCTGTAGGTCCCAGAAGCTCGTCTCAGTGTACCTACCACCCAGGTTGCTACACGAACTCTGCTCTTCCCCGACAGACAGAAACCACCGGACAGCGTCAAGGACGGTCGGACAGATGTCCGTGTGGGACAAGGAACAGAGAACAGGGCCCTCGCAGAGGCTGAGGGGCTGGGGGTCCCCCCTCCCCAGACAAAACGAGCCGGAGCCAAGCTGCCCGTCCTCAAGCTGCATCGCAAAGCTGGCCAGGCCCGTCTCCGGGGGCTCGTGGCACCCAGGAGCTGAGCTGGCATGGAGGTGTCCGCCCTGTGCATCTGCTGTCCTCCCTCCGAGGGGGAGAGGGGCCCACAGCACGGGCCTGCCGCCGCCAGGAGGATGGCAGCGCCGGGTCAGGAGCTGGCCGGGCCAGCCTCTGCCTCACTGGAGTCTGACGTCAAGGCCAGCGTGGGAGCTGCCCAAACCGAGAGGCCCTGCGAGGCACAGTCCTCACAGGGGCCGGAGCAGGGCAGCGGCCAGACGGGTCTTTCAGTCACGGCCCAGGGCACAGTCAGGGGACACCCGCCGTGTCCAGCACTCCAGCTGGACATACAGTCTGTGGGGGATGTGGGGTGCAGATGCCACCGGATGCGATTGAAAGAAGATGTTCTAAGAAAGAGCAGCAAGGGCCTGCGTTGTTGGTCCCAGTTGCGTGGAGGGAGTGGGGGGTTGGGGGGGCGGGGGGATATTCAGCAGCTCAGAGAGTTTCCAGCGACACCCACCCTCAACCCCAGCTCTCCGTGTCTGCACCCGGGGACTGTTGTTACAGAAACACAACAGGCAGGTTTACCTTGAGTTTTTGTGACATTGAAACCCAGGGTCCACTTTTGTAAGGCAGTCCACCACTGGTATTTTTTGTGTATGACCTACACTCTTTTTTTTTTTTTTTTAAATATATTTTATTGATTTTGTACAGAGAGGAAGGGAGAGAGATAGAGAGTTAGAAACATCGATGAGAGAGAGTCATCGATCAGCTGCCTCTTGCACACCCCCTACTGGGGATATGCCCGCAACCAAGGTACATGCCCTTGACCGGAATCGAACCCGGGACCATTCAGTCCCCAAGCCGACGCTCTATCCATTGAGCCAAACCGGCCTCGGCATATGAGCTACACTCTTAGCCAAGTATAAAGTAACAACGTGATTAGAAGGAAAACTGTGTGGGAAACCCCAGGAGATAAAACCCTGACAATTTACAAGAAAAAAAAAAACAACTTCATGAACACTTCAACTCTGCCTTAATCCAAAAAAAAAAGTGCAGGTTGATATTAAATTCTTTTAATTCCCCCATTTTTATCATGAAAATATTCTAACATACTCACAAGGGGAAACAATGCTACAATGAAAGTACGGAAACTCTCTCCCCATAGATCTACAATGGTTAACCTTTAGTCATCTTTACTTCCTCTGTCAACCATCTACTTCCCCACACCCCCACCACCAGTCTCCCACCCTCTCTGAGGATGCCATGCTCCCCGAAGCTCTCCACACCCCCTCGGTTAGGTTCCTATGGAGGCTGCATCACACAGACAGGATTGATGAAGCCATTAGCCGCTGGCAACTGATGCAACCTCCAGCCCACCCCTCTCCTGGGGCCTGCTCATAAATCACCTCATCCACATAACACCACCACCTTTCCCACTCGTAACACAGGAAATTCCAAGAGTTCTGGGACGTTGAGCCAGGAATGTGGATGAAGAGCAAATATACACTGAGTGGCCAAATTATTATGATCTCTGAAGGCATAATAATCTGGCCACTCAGTATATATCCTAAATCCGTGGTCAGCACACTTCGGCTCTTGAGCCACATGCGGCTCTTTGGCCCCTTGAGTGTGGCTCTTCCACAAAATACCACGGCCTGGACGAGTCTATTTTGAAGACGTGGCATTAGAAGAAGTCTAAGTTTAAAAATTTTGGCTCTCAAAAGAAATTTCAATCGTTGTACTGTTGATATTTGGCTCTGCTGACTAGTGAGTTTGCCAACCACTGCCCTATATAATAAAAGGTTAATATTCAAAATTGCCCCTTAACCAGGAGTTTGACCAGCAGGCAGGCCGGCCAACTGCCCATGTTCTCTCCCCCTGGCCAGGTTGGCTGGACCCCACCCATTCACGAATTCATGCACTGGGCCTCTCTCTCTCTCTCTCTCTCTCTCTCTCTCTCTCACACACACACACACACACACACACACACACACACACACTGAGTGGCGTTCAGAGATCATAATGATCTGGCCACTCAGTGGATATTTCCTATAAACCCCACTATCACCAGAAGGCATGCAGATCCCTCCTGGGTGCTTGAGGCAACCAGACTTGGTAAGAAAAGGTCAGCAGTGGTTCAAAAGGCCATCATTTCACCAAAGACTTGCTGCCTGTGCTTCTCAGAGGGCCCGGAGTCCAGGGAAGAAAGCGGCCCTGGAGAGGTGAGCCCTGTTCCCCCAGGGGCAATGGCCACACTAGCAGCCCAGACCACCACGACCACCACGAGGCTTGCTGCAGGTTGCTGCTCAGACAGCCCCTTAGAAATGCCTGGGTTCCCTGCTTTCACTGCTCAGGACAGAATCGCTGTCCCACTCACTTCATCTCTCTGCTCCCAGGCTGAGCGAGGGAGCTTTAACTGCAAGAGGAAACCAGTCTAGCAGGAGACAACCCACTCTTACCCAAGGAGGCCTCTGTCCACAAGGGAAACGTGAAAAGGCAGACAGCACGGGACCTTCCCTTCGCTCTGGGCTCTGTGGGGACGCAGCCCTGAGGCCAGCGGGCAGGCCTGGTGTGCATCCGCCACGCTCACCTGTGTGCCACGGCTGAGGACACAAGGTAAAAGTGAAAACATAGCTGATGTGTAAATGCATCGTGGGTAATTATCCCTACGCCAAATTCTGAACGCATTCCCATTTCAGAGCCAACAGAAGAAAACTCTTTAAAAATATATGTGAACACTGGGTGACTAGGGAACCAGGACAGGAGCATTCAATCCACGCTGGATGAACAAACGAATTTCAAAAATGTATGAGGGAGCGTGCGCCACGTAGGAGAATGCCGCATAATTTGACATCCTAACTATACAACGGCTTCTTCACGCCGACAGCGGTGAGCCTGAGAGAAGGGAAATAAATAATCCTAATGGGAAGGCAAAAGGCTTTACAACGAGTAACATTACAGTGCCAATTCAATCGCGCACCACCGTTTGGCCTAAATATTTAAAACCCAAAGCACAACACTTGCAAAACAAGACATCACGGGAATAAACAGACCACCTGAAGCAAAACATGAAAGACTGCCTTCTCCTAGGAGGGAAGGCACATTGACTGCGAGTCACAAGGAAGGGACATCCCAGGGGGAGGAATTTTTTCCTCTCTCCCCTCACATGCCGTTTCGGTAATAAAATGGACACGGTGAGATTAGAGTTTCGGGTGGAAGGGCATTTGGTGTTTCCAGCACTTATTCGCCCAGGTAACCAGGAAGTCGGAGGTGTCCGTGGTACACACACTGAATGTCAACTGAGCACGCGGGTGGGAAGTGCTGCATTGCCGCTTACTGTGCAGATTCTGGCTCAATCTCGGGGTAATTCTGCAAAATGTCCCCAGTACAGACCCGGCCACTGGGAGGGAGCAGAGGCGTCCGGTGCTCTCCGGGCTTCTTGGGCTGTCTGGAAGTTACCCTGTGATGCCCACGTCTTATTCTGAGCTCTCCCCCCTGAGTTCATGGGAACGCCTAAGCGAGAAGACTCCCATGTCCCCAGAACTATGAGGGGGAAGACACAGCACCCATCTCACTGCTGCTGTAAAATAAAGTTCTTCTCGCCCTGGCCGGTGTGGCGCAGTGGTTGGAGCACCGTCCGTACACTGAATGTTGGCAGGTTCAATTCCCAGTCAGGGCACACACCCAGGTTTTAGATTCAATCCCTGTCGGGGCAGGGGCAGGAGGCAACCAATCAGTTTCTCTGGCATCAATTTTTTTGTCTCTCTCTCTCTCTCTCTCTCTCTCTCTCTCTCTCTCTCCCCCTCCCTCCCTCCCTCCCTCTCTCTAAAATCAATGGAAGTATGTCCTTGGGTGAGGATTTTTAAATTAAATAAATAAAAAATAAGCAACTCTTCCCATGCCACTCAAGTTACACGGGGATCTAACAGGGCTTGAGGGGATCTAACATGGTTTGGCTTCCACTATGCAGAAATGCTCTTGCTTCCTCCAGCTTCACTCTGCTGGGAAACCGTGACAACAGAGAGATGCCACAGGCAATCACATGCTGGGCTGTGGCTGCTCTGCTCTCCATTGCAACACAGAATGAGAAATTCAGCCTAACCTCATGGTTATTTCTCCAAGTCATAATTATGTTGCAAGTCCAACGTGTACCCAGGACCATAACAAACACAATGGAATCTGACCCAACAGCAAAGATGCCCCCAGGATGTTCAGAGCACACCAGTGGTCGCTATGGAAACCAGGGCAGGAGGTGGTGGGAAGGCTTCCTGGCAGTTTGTGTCACTCACGTCCACTGTCACCCGCCTCGGGGGCTCGCTCGTTAATGACAACTGGACGTCATCGCGGCACTGAACAGCTGGCCGTGTGCTTTCTCATCCAACGTCCTTCGAAATAGCCACATTGTGCCTGTTTTACGGACTAGGTCGAGGCCTAAGTAAGTGCAGAGGCTTGTCCAAGGTCGCATGCAAAGAAGCAGCATCGCAGGAATTCATCCGGGGCAACGGCAGGAAGCTGTCCCGGGCCGGCATCGAGGTGCGCACCGGGAACATGGCCCTGCCTGGCCTGGGCACACGGCTCTGGCAGCCTCCCCTCCCCCAAGGGCCAGGCCCCTGACCACCCGGCAGTCAGGGGCACCCAGGAAACGCGGAGAACTTGCTTGGTGAAGAGGCAAGGGTGCAGTCTTGCCCCGAAGCCTCTGAGACCCACCCCACCACACCTCAGCACACGAGCTCCCAGCGAGAGAACACCTTTGACACTGAAATCCCAGCACCTTCAAACCGGGCCGCCATGCACATGAAAGCCCGTAACGACAGAGAGGGGAGAGCAAGTAACAACGAAGAGAAGCAGGTCAACTACCAAGATCCGTGGTCGGCAAACTGCGGCTCGTGAGCCACGTGCGGCTCTTTGGCCCCTTGAGTGTGGCTCTTCCACAAAATACCACGGCCTGGGCGAGTCTAATTTGAAGAAGCGGCATTAGAAGAAGTCTAAGTTTAAAAAATTTGGCTCTCAAAAAGATTTTCCATCGTGAAATTATTCTGTTGTTCAGACACTTGTCCAAGGCCACCTGCAAAGAAGCGGCATCGCAGGATGAATTCCTTGGACAAGTCTCTGAACTGTTGACATTTGGCTGCCAGGGGGGACCCTGCGTGCACCCTGGGCTTTTGTGAAGTTCCCAGATACCGAATGGATTGTACCCCCTCCTACCAGCACATCCAGAAGAAATCCCAAGATGCCGTTCTCTCTTGCTGCTGAGCGAGAGAGACACTCAGGGTAAAACAGAGCTATGGTCTGACTTGGTTTTCTACTAGTCAGCGGCCACCAGCGGCACCGTGCTGTCCTGTTAGGTTCCCTGTGCAAACAACCTGCACTAAGAGGACTGCGGTGAGGGGTTTATACCCCTGCTCCAATGCCCACACACAAGAAACCAGGAGTCCCTTTCATTCCTAATAGAGCCCACACTTGGAAGTCTTGCTGAATCTGATGGAGAAGGACATGTTCCTCACGGTGCCCATCTCTTTTTTTTAATATATTTTATTGATTTTTTTACAGAGAGGAAAGGAGAGGGAGAGATAGGAACATCCATGAGAGAGAAACATCCATCAGCTGCCTCCTGCACACTCCCCACTGGGGATGTGCCTGCAACCAAGGTACAGGCCCTTGACCGGAATCGAACCTGGGACCTTTCAGTCTGCAGACCGACGCTCTATCCATTGAGCCAACTGGTTGAGCAGTGGTCGGCAAACTGCAGCTCACGAGCCACGTGCGGCCCTTTGGCCCCTTGAGTGTGGCTCTTCCACAAAATACCACGGCCTGGGCAAGTCTATTTTGAACAAGTGATGTTAGAAGTTTAAATTTTAAAAATCTGGCTCTCAAAAACATTTCAATCGTTGTACTGTCGATATTTGGCTCTGTTAACTAATGAGTTTGCCGACCACTGGGTTAGGGCATCACCGTGCCCATCTTAGGAAAAGACTTCTGTTCTTCTGCGGCACGGTGTAGTAACCAGCCACCTCAGACCCTGGCCTCGGGGGGGGGGGGGGGGGGGGGGGGGGGGGAGTCAGCAGGCGCAGCTCCCGGGAGCCAGGGCACCAGCAGATCTGGAACCTGGGCCTCATGAGAGCCCCCTGGAGGCGGTGAAAGGCTCACAGGCCATGGCGGGGAAGGGGAGAAGGAGTTTTCACTTCTGACGAGAACCCTGAACCATGCAGTAAACGACGCACATCCACAGGGCAAGCTCCAAACACCATAAACGCAATAATAACTCCGCAGGTTCCACGGAACAGATTTATGGTCCCGGTGACAGCCTGGCCAACACCGTCAGCTGTAATGCCGTTCTTACTTCGGACCTTCCGCTGGCTCTAACTCTATCCGGAAGCATGGCTTCCCGTGTCACAGCTCCGGTCCCCTCCCACACCCACACCCACACCCACCGATGCCGCATGACGGGGCGTGCACGCCCGCACCACGTCACGCAGAAAGCCTCCGTGCTCCTGCCCTGAGACACGGCCCTCCTGCCAGGCCTCACTCCTCGGTCAGCTCAAGGGAGGCCAGTTTAGCAAAGGAACACGGCACAAACACGTGTGCGCTCCGCTCTCTCCATCCCCTCGCGGTTCTCAGTGGGAGGAGAGACTTAAAGAGGATGTAAAGAGGATTTCACAGCTCCCGTGTGGGAGCCTCCGGGATAAACACGGCCCCGCCCCACACGCTGCCCTGCACGTCACACAGCAACGTGCGGACGTGGGCGATCCTGACCCTAAACCACCAAAGCCATTCCAAGGTCTGCCTTGTTCGCTAGCCTTCCATTAAGCCTAGTTCACCCCGTTAATATGCCTGAGGCGGTGAGGGTGCCTGGGCAGCCCTGCCAGCCCCCACTGCTATCGCTGAGTACAGCAGGTGGGGACTGAATTCTGGCTGGTTTGTCATGTCACACGTGGCGATACCGCCACTGCTGAAAGAACGTTCCCTGGGTGCGTGTGCTTTATCAAACCTCCGTGTGCACGCTTCTGAATGAGGGGGGGGACATTCACAGGAGAAGGTTCCCTGCAGCTGGAACGAGGTCACAGAACCGGGACAGGGAGAAGCAGCCCGGCGGTGCCCTCGCGGGAAAGCAGCAGGGAGAGATGGACCATGGGAATGGCCGCGCCTGCCTCCTCGCTGCCACGGCTCCCCCCACGGTCCCCGCTCCACGCCCGGCAAACAAGGGCAGCAACTCACCCCGCGTACAGGCAAGACGGCTCGGGGAGCTGTGTCTTACAGGACAAAGCTGCTTACGTTCTAAGCTTCCTCGTTATGTAAGGAGAAAGGAGGCGGTCTGGAGGAAGCCTCGGTGCACCTCAGCAGACATAGGTTCGATTCCGGTCAAGGGCATGTACCTTGGTTGCTGGCACATCCCCAGTAGGAGGTGTGCACGAGGCGGCTGATGGATGTTTCTCTCTCATTGATGTTTCTAACTTTCTATCCCTCTCACTTCCTCTCTGTAAAAAATCAATAAAATATATATATTTTAAGACTATCCTTTCTCTTTTAAAAAGAAGGAGGAGGAAGAGGAGGGGGAGAAGAAGATGATGATGATAACAGGGAGGAAATCCTAAACACGTGCAGGAGGAAGATACACGTTTCCTCCCATGAAACAAAACCCTAGTCGGCCGGCCTCAGTGTCTCCTCCACACACCGGATTCCAAGAGGCGCTGAAGCGGCCCGCACGGTGGTTCTGGAGGGAACCCTGGCGCCCGGTCCTCTGTGACAGCAGCAGAAAGACAGCCTCCGTGCCTGAGGGCTGGCACCTCCCGGGTTCCCTCTCTAATCAGAGCTGAGGGCTGCCTGAGGGAGGCACGGCAGTGATTTCCTGGGGCCGGGGACGGGGTGGGGGGAGGGGAGCAAAGCGGGGGGAACCCCAGACTCAGGATCAGAAGAGAACTGCGGTCCAGCGCAGCGTGGCTTCCCTGCAAGCCCTGCTCCTCTGTCTCTCCATCCCCAACACCGAGAAATGATGTCCTCACCATTTGTAAATACATGTTTTAAGTACATAAGACCAAGAAATTTTATAAAACGTATGAGTGACCTGGTGGGATGATGAGTCATTTGTAAACAAAAAAAAGCGGTCTCAGCTGTCTGCAATGGACAAACTACTTTTAAGAGGGGAAGTGCCCTTCCAGGCCTGGTCAGCAGCTACATGTCTGTGACCGATCATCACACATTAAAAACTGAGCCGTGAAAACACCAACAGGGCCGAAACCAGTTTGGCTCAATGGATAGAGCAGAGGTTCCCAAACTTGTTTGTGCCGTAGACCCCTTGCCATGTTTTTCGGTTTTGGGTAGACCCCCTACTTACCTGATATTGATTTTTTTGTAAATTTCTAACTGTAGTGAAGTTTAGTGTTAAAATTTAATAAAAAATAATGTACCTACTTTTCTCCGGCATTCTCAAACAAAATAACACTGATTCACTATAATTTGTATGATAAACTACCAGTTTATATTTTTTTAAATATTTTCTCAGCACTTTCCTATTCAAGATTCAGGAAACGAATGAACGTATTTTTCTCACATTCATATTTATAGAGTGACGAATTGAACAAGTCGGTGCAAGTTCGCGAAGCTTTGAGACAAAAACTGGCAAGAATGTTTACTGTGCGTATGCTTGTAACAAGATGATACTGGTATATCATTATGTGCAGGTTTTTATCCTACAACTTACACAATTTTATAAACATATATAATAAATTTTTTACTTCATAGGTACTTTTATAAATAATTTATATGTTTTTATATTATAAGATAATATGATGTAAGTAAATAGGTACTATCAGTGTATGTTGAGATCCACTATCGTGGACCCCCATTTTCATTTCATGGACCCCCAAATTTTTTTTTCGCTGACGTAGACCCCTTGCAGGTTGTCATAGACCCCTGGGGGTCGATATAGACCACTTTGGGAATCACTGGGATAGAGCGTCGGCTTGGGGACTGAAAGGTCCTGGGTTCGATTCCGGTCAAGGGCATGTATCTTGGTTGCGGGCATATCCCCAGTAGGGGGTGTGCAAGAGGCAGCTGATCGATGACTCACTCTCATCGATGTTTCTAACTCTCTATCTCTCTCCTTTCCTCTCTGTAAAAATCAATAAAATATATTAAAAAAAAAACAAAACAAAAAAAAAAAAAACACCAACAGGAAGGTCTCCTGCATATCGATCAGGGTTCTCTCACAAGGGGGCGTTGAGGACTGTCTTCCAGTCTATTTTCCTATGTTTCATAAATGTTTTGTTTCTGACAGGTAAAAACAAACGCCATAGTTTAGGAAACACTGCCAGTCACTAGCACATAAGACCATCCATCACTCTGATTTTATTTTTTAAATCAACTGCATTTTTTCCTAGAACGTAGCACATAGTATAATTAAGTTTCGAATTAAAGTGAATTAACATTCATGCTGACTCAGATACACCGTGGAAGGAGACATGTTGAGTTTTAAGTGATATCCATTTCCTTCTCCAGGAAACGTGTGCTGTATGTGGGTTCAGCGTTCATCAGGAGAAACCAGCTACCACCACCTCCCATCTTCCCCCGGTCCCAGCTGGAACCCGGGAATAGCACTGAGGACACCCCAGAGTCCCTGCAGCCAGCCACTCCCACTCACTTCCTTGTATCTCTTAGTAAGTGTGAGGGCATCAGATCTCTTCCCACCTGTCTCTGTGCCCAAGTAGGGGTGGGAATACAATGCCACCCACGACCCAGCGGGAAGGGTGGAGAATCTACTCAAAGTACCGGTAGATGTTCTAAGAAAAGGCAGGCCATGTTACAAAAGAAATATGTGCAATTTTATTTACTTGGCTGTTAATTTTGTGATACATGGTTAAAACACATTAATTTTTATAGCAATCTATATACATAAAAGCCTAAGCGACCGAACGACCAAACAACTGAACGACAGGTTGACCAGCTGCTATGATGCACACTGACCACCAGGGGGCAGATGTTCAATGCTCCCTGGTGGTCAGTGTGCTCCTACAGCCAACCTCCTGTGGCCAGTCCCTCCCCACAGCTGGCCGGTCCCCAACTGGCCTCTATTGGGACTGGGCGAAGACAGCCCCAATCAGCCCCAATCTCCGGCCAGGCGGAAGAACCCACCTGTGCACAGATTTGTGCACCAGGCCTCTAGTTACTAAAATAATTCATGATGCATTTATCATGAGCCAAGCAGCTGAAAAATACAAAACAAACACATAAGCAGAATTTTATAGGGTTGTAAGAGTTTGTTAAACTGTCAAATTATTTTAAATTGGAAATTAAGCTAATTAAATCCTATTCTCCAAAGAACTCAGAGAAGGGGGAGTTTAAAATATTTTTGCTTCCAAACTTTGCACAGACCCACTCAGTTGAGAACTTTCCATTGCTGAAAGGACATCCGATTCCTTAGGTTGAAAACCACTGTATTGAAAGTTTATGAATATTTATTTTTAAATATTAGAGCCGAGAGCAGCAGAGAGCCGCCCGGTGTCCGTACTCTGCAGGTAAACTGAGATGAGACAACTGACCTCAGGTTCGACCCCAACTGAGCCCAGAGGATTGGGGGTTTGCATGGTCTTGCACGAGCAGGTGGGAGCAGAAAGTATTTCCTCAGAAAAGTATATCTTTTAAGCTCTAAGAACATAATAATATTTATTATTTTTCATAAGCAAACTGGAATATGAACGATGGTGGTGGGGGTGGGGAAGGACAGAGGAGAAAGAAAATATTGAACATGGTAACTTAATGCTCGTTCATTACAATAGATGCATCTCCAGGTGTGTCACTTTTATCTTTATTAAGTTTCAGATAAGTTTATATCTGAGAAGGAAACAATTTTTCGTATTTAAAAAAATAAATAAATAAATGTACAATGATGCAACTCCTTTAAAGGAAAACAGAACCCACGTTCCGCTTTCCCACGTGACCCAGAAATCCTCAGATTTAGAGTTTGTCGTGTCTTGGCAAATGCCATGAATGAGAGGGAAATCAGAGTCAGAACACAGCACGATGTAATTCGATTTCTCAATGAATAACTCACTCCGGTATCACGCTCGCGGTGCTATAAGAGGAAGTGAATGTATTTTTAGTTTAAACCAAAAAATCCCAAGTCCCTTGCCAAACGATCCTCTACTGGCTTTAAATAAAGGATAGGCTCTTCCTGGCAGAGCGGCGTTCAGCTTGCCATCGGACGTGAGGTGGCACACGGGCTCAAGGCGCCCTGGCAGGTGACCATCCTGCATCACCGATATGCAAGTGTTTCGTTGCTTTAACACACGTCCAACACCTCAAGAGGGAAGCGGAAACCCAGACAGAATTTACTGTTCCTAGTTCCCATCAACTCCAGCCGTCTGGCGAGGTCGGGCCTTCCCCATCAGGGAGGGCACTTCCAGGGGGCAGAGGAAGAGGAGAGGGGAGGGCCGGCCTCCAGGTGCTGCTCAGAGACCCTCTCCCTTGGTGCCACTCCCCCTGACCCCAGGAGAGAAGTGCTCTCAGAACAACCCACACAGCCTGGAGGCCCCCTGTGCCCGCCTTCTCTCAGGGGCAGCAGGAGCCTGGCTGAGGACAGCGTCTGCAATGGCTTCGGGGGCCGGGCTGGGGCCACACTTACAGAACAGCGACAACGCACCGCTGCAGCCTCTGTGCACACACTGGGCTCGGCTGTCCCCGCAGCCAGTTCTGGGCATGCCTCCCAGGCGGGAACCTGACTCAGGGGGCTCCTGAGAGGCTTGTCCCTGGAAATGTGCTGGGAGCCGCGCAGGGACTCACTGGGGCTGCCCACCTGCAGACCGGACTCCGCTCAGTCCCAGTTCAGGCTCCCAGGTGCTCCCGCCGGCTCTTGCAAGACCATGCAAACCCCCAACGCTCTGGGCCCACTTGGGGTCAAACCGGAGGTCAGGTGTCTCATCCCAGTATACCTGCAGAGAACAGACAGTGGGCCACTCTCTGCTGCTCTTGGCTCTGTCTCTCTGCCCTGGGAGTGGAGGCACAAGCTGGAGGGAAGGCCCCTCCCAGGCTAGCCCCCGCCTCCCCACACCTCCTCTCCCTGCCCCTCCTGCCAGTCAACTCACCCTTCCCACACCTGCCACTTGTCCGGGTCCACCCTCTGCCCGGCCAGGTTCTGAGCCTCAGCCCCTCTCACCACCAGCACCGTGTCCTTACGCACGAGTCAGCCTCCCCGCTAGACACGGACGGTGTCTGTCTCTCCTTTCTTCTCTGTGCCCCGGCATGTTGGCCCAGAACCAGGGCCTGAGGCACGGACCAGTCCTGAAGGGACCGAATGACAGACGGAATAAGTAAAAATGTCGAAGAGTCCACAGAACGTCTGTGAAGCAGGTAAAACTATACAACAGTCAGTATCCGTGCAAAAGCTCTTACGCAAAAAAAAAAAAACGTTTTCCTGTAACTTTGTTCCGATGATTTCCTAACCAGGTATGTTTTTAGCAACCTTTTTCCTCGGAAAAGTATATCTTGTAAACGCTAAGAACATAAACCACTGGGGGGGAAAATGTTAAACGTTGTTTTAAACAAAACCGCGGCCTTAAAACTTGCCTTATCCTAAAACCTGGGGGTTTTCCAAATACCACCCTTGGCACAGAACAAGCCTCCCGTAGAAGCAGCCCTGGGCACGCAGCGCCAGACGAACGAGATGCCACCCCTACCCCGGTACTGGTCCCCACGGGGAGAGAGAGTGAGTGGAGACTAACGAAGGAAGAAAACTGCACACAGGAAGCTACCTTTAGGACCCTTGGGGTGTGGAATAAAAGAGAGCGATACATTCGTGAGGAATACTATAGTAGCAGTGCTGAAACGTGCAATTAGCACTCATGCCAATTAGGAATTCTAAGAGCTGGCACACGAAGTAAAATAAACAAAATCCAAATCCTGGGTCAGTGTGGATGTCCATAGCTAGCAAACGTCCCCATGGCGAAGACCTCAGCTGGGCAGCTGGCTGCTGGTCCAAACCCACTTCCTCCTCCACCCCTGACCACACCGCACAGCCAGCCGCCGCCTCCCGGCACAGCTGAGCTCTGGCCCTCGACCCTCCCAAGCACCTGCCTGGTCACAGCTGGAGATGGCCGGGCTGCCACGCCAGGGTGGTGCAGGATGCAGACATGGGGAGCCTCAGCCACTCCCAGCCCAAGACCCAGAACCCCCGAATTCTTTGCGATCAAGAAACAAACCGATGTCGTTGGAAGCCATTACATGTTTGCATCCACTCGTCACCACAGCCAGGCCGACCTACCGCTCCAACTGAACTTTATCATTTACTTTTAAAAATGAACTCATGGCCCTAGCCGACTTGGCTCAGTGGATAGAGCGTCAGCCTGCGGACGGAAGGGTCCCAGGTTCGATTCCTGCCAAGGGCACATGTCTGGGTTGCAGGCTCCATCCCCAGAAGGGGGCGTGCAGGAGGCAGCAGATCAATAATTCTCTCTCATCGTTGATGTTTCTATCTCTCTCTCCCTGTCCCTTCCTCTCTGGAATCATTAAATACATTTTTATTTTTATTAAAACAGGAAGAGAAAAAGAAAAATGAACTCCCCTTCCCACCCACTCCCAACGCCATCCCACTGCCCGGTGTGAACACCGCGGAATCTCTGCAGTCCTGTGCATCCTGTCTTCACTCACACAAGCACAGAACCCTCACCAACTTCACCTCTTTCTTTTTAACAAAAATTGTACCAGAAGGACGTGATCCTTTTTTTGTGTTTTTTTTTTTCCTGTTTCTTTACTTTCTTGTGCACTTTTCTGCTATGCAAACACAGATTCTGCTCTTCCTTCATTGCACACTACACCATAACGTCTGCACACGATTCTCTAGGTGCCTCACATCCTGGATGAGGTGGCAGAGGGCGTGGCCGCCGTGTGGGACGACTCCCCATGCTCAGTGCCCGGCAGAACGAGGGCCGTGGGAGCCCCTGGGACAGGCCACGGAAGCCCCGCCTCCCTCGGCCACGCCGGGCAATCCTGATGCCCATCGCACCCTGTACGCCCGAGCAGGGGGAGCGTTAGTGTGGGGCATGCTGCTGGTCTTTTCTTAGAAGGAAAATAAAAAGGCAGACAGTCCAGGTCCTATTAACAACGATCATGGCAAAGGATGAAACCTTGAGAGAACCAGAGCGCTCCTTGTTGGGTAGCAGTCACCTTTCCTGACAAGTCAAGACAGCTCATCCCCAAGGGAGATGCGGGCCCAGGTCAAAGTTGCCCCAGGCCTCCAGCTTCCCGGCCGCCTCCTCCTCTGCCCGAGACAGTGCCTTTGCCCCTCACTGACACCTGTGGACCACGGGCCGGTGGAGCGCTGAGGGGGAGCTCAGTGTCTGCTATGCTGGCCTGGGGCTGTGGGGGGGGAATGTCCTCCCTCACCACAAACGGTAAAATCCACAAAAAGACGAATATAGGGACCCATCAAAACCCTGGGTGGTGCCGAAACCGGTTTGGCTCAGTGGATAGAATGTCGGCCTTCGGACTGAAGGGTCCCGGGTTCGATTCCGGTCAAGGACATGTATCTTGGTTGCGGGCACATCCCCAGTAAGGGGTGTGCAAGAGGCAGCTCATCGATGTTTCTCTCTCATCGATGTTTCTAGCTCTCTATCTCTCTTCCTTCCTCTCTGTAAAAAATCAATAAAATATTATTTTTTTAAAAAAAAAAACAAAAACGCCTGGGTGGAAGCTTTGCCGGCAGCACTGACAATCAGTCACGTACATGCTGTCGCCATGCAGTTCTTCCCTCCTGATACAAACGGTGAACCGTGCCCTCCTGCGAGGGGTGAGCTGACTCTCCAACCCTGTGCCCTCCAGCCTTCCGTTCCAGCCGCAGGGGTGTCCCCAGGGTGGGCGGGACCCCACCTGGCATCTATCTCCCTTCGAAGCTAAACATGTCCAGATCCGTGATGTTCTTGGTTGCATGTCACTGAGAACCATCCTTCATGTTTCCTCATATTGAAACCACTCACTTATGGTTAGAAGACAACATCTGGATGTCTGGAGACTAACATTTTCCAACAAAAATGGGAAGGTCCAAAATGCCACAGCCGCTGTCTACAAGGCAGGGCGCACACCCTTGTCACTTTGGGACGGAGCCGCTGAACGGACACCGCATAAGTGTTCCGTGAGGCAGTGTCTCCGGTTGTGGCCCAGATGGCTCAGCCAGGACAGCGCTGGCCCCTTAAGGGCATCGGTCTCCTGATGGCTGGGAGGCCAGGACATAAAAAGTGAGAGTGACATGGGGACAGAGTGCTGCCGGGCAGGGCAGGGGCGCCCCGTGTCAATGCAAATCACAGCCCGATTCCCCTCCAACTCGGAGAGGACACAGAATATGGAGCCACTGTGCCTCTGGACCTCATTTTGTTTGTTTGTTTGTTTGTTTGTTTAATATATTTTATTGATTTTTTTACAGAGAGGGATAGAGAGTTAGAAACATTGATGAGAGAGAAACATCAATCAGCTGCCTCCTGCACACCTCCTACTGGGGATGTGCCTGCAACCAACAAGGTACATGCCCTTGACCGGAATCGAACCTTGAGTCTGCAGGCTGACGCTCTATCTATTGAGCCAAACTGGTCAGGGCTGGACCTCGTTTTATGAAAAGGAAGGAAGGAAGAAAGGAAGGAAGGAAGGAAGGAAGGAAGGAAGGAAGGAAGGAAGGAAGGAAGGAAGGAAAGAAGGAAGAAAGGGAGGGAAGAAAGGGGAAGAAGAAAGAAAGAAAAGAAAGGGGAGGAAGGGGAGGAAGGAAGGAAGGAAGGAAGGAAGGAAGGAAGGAAGGAAGGAAGGAAGGAAGGAAGGAAAGAAAGGGGAGGAAGAAAGAAAGAAAAGAAAGAGGAGGAAGGGGAGGAAGGGGAGGAAGGAATGAAGGAAGGAAGGAAGGAAGGAAGGAAAAAAGGAAGAAAGAAAGAAAGAAAGAAAGAAAGAAAGAAAGAAAGAAAGAAAGAAAGAAAGAAAGAAAGAAAGCAAAGGCCCTTGATCACCAGCCCATCCCTCATCCCTCTTCCCACGTCCAACGGGAGGCCCAAGGTGACCCAGCTCTAGGAGCCTAGGGGACTGTCCCTCCGCTCTGGATGCAGCCCTGACTGCCCCCCAGCCCCGGTGGCAGCTGCGCTGCGGCCCCAGTCCAGACGCTCACCCTGGGAGCCCTTGGAATGCGGGTGCCTTTTCCCACAGAACCAACGTCTCAGAGCGGTCTGGCTGAGCAGGGACCTGGCAGAGCCTCCAGGGGAAGGCAGAGCGGATGAGGAAGCAGACAGCAGGTGGTGTTTGTGCCGAACGACCACTGCCCTCAGCCGAACACAGGGTGCTGACGGGGCCAGCTTTCTGGGAGTAATCACACCCCACAAAGCCCTGATGGAGAGAAAAAAGCCCCAACGTGCTTGGCAAACACATAATCCCTTTACAAGTTCATTAATAAACCTCGGCGTCCTAAGAGCAGGCGGCCCAGGCCCAGCCTCCCTTTGCACCAAGGACTGTGTTTCCACCACGCTGAGAGCCGCTCCTAGAAAAACAGGCTTTTTCAGATGCACTATTTTGGCTCTAAAGTTTTGCAAGAATAAGCTTGAGAATCATGTTATCTGACCATCTCAAAAGCCTTATGCCTGAGTCTCCCTACTAACCAGTCAACTAAGTCCTGAGCCAACAGAAACGCCAGGTGACGAGTAAAATGTGTAAGTGCCAGCTAATCAAAGTGAGAGAGGAAGGAAACTGCATTAAACATTTCATGGGGGCGGGGGGCGGGGAGGGCAGACCCATTTGGGGATGCTGAGCTCTTAACTGAGGAGCATCCCTGAAGCCTAAGACCTCTGAGAAATTCCAAGTGCCCGGCCGCTCCCTCCTGGATTCCTTGGTCATTCCAGGCCCTGCAGATCGCAGCAGCGGGCTTCCCACAGAGACAGCTGCACTGGGACACGGGGAAGAGTCGTCCCCAGAACCCTACAGAAATCCCAACGTCAGCAAGCGTATTCCGAGCGCCTACAACTGCCCAGGACACCAGGCAGGAGGCAACAGGAAGAGGCAAATTCCTGACTTCTGGGGGTTCCACATCTTCGAGCATCAAGATCTAACCTGCGTACAACAATTAGAGCGTGGGGACCTGAGAGGACCTCTGAGCCAGGTGGGCCTTTAACGGACCGGTGGGGTTTAAGGCAACGTATGTCCATTCCCCAGTCCTTGGAACCATGCATGGGGCTAAGCACCTTACGTCCTTACAACTGATCTGACACGAGTCGCCAGAGCCATCATCTGGTACAAACTAAAATAAGAGACCTGGCTGGTGGTGCTCAATGGTTGGGGCGTCGGCCCGCAATCTGAAGGGTCACGGGTTCAATTCCCAGTCAAGGGCATGTACCTCGGTTGCAGGTTCCCTCCCTGCCCATGGTTGGGGCTTGTGTAAGAGACAATCAATCGATGTGTATCTCTCACATCAATGTTTCTCTCTCTCTCTTCCTCTCCCTCCCTCCCTTCCACTCTCTCTCTGGAAAAAAATGTCCTCTGCTGAGGATTAACAAAAAATAAAAATAAGAGTCATGATTCTATGACTAAAATTTCCCAATTCAGAAATGCACTATGCTATACTGCACAGAACTGTACCACATTGCACTCTGCTATACCGTACAGCGCTATGTACACTATACAGAGCTGTACTACACTGCACTAACTGTTGTACACAACACTGGCTGTATTATGCTATCATAGTCTCTTATATACTACTAGTGGCCAGGTGCACGAAATTCGTGCATGGGGGGGAGGTTGTCCCTCAGCCCGGCCTGCAGCCTTTCCAATCTGGGACTTCTCAGGGGTTGCCTGACTGCCAGTTACCAGCAGTCGAACATCCCTCTCGAAATCCAGGATGTGCCCGCAACCAATGTGCATGCCCTTGACCAGAATCGACCCTGGGACCTTTAAGCTCTATCCACTGAGCCAAACCGGTTTCGGCAATGGTGTCATTTTCATTACGATGTCTGTGACGCCTCCACACCCACTTAAAACATTAACGCCCACGGTGCAGGCAGATGTATGTTATACTTTTGGGCACCTCTACCCCACGGGGGGCTGCTTACAACGCCCTCCCCGAGAGAAAGAAGACTGGTAGATTCAGGCAGAGGCTGTTCAGCGGTGTGCCTTCCACAGAGGACTTCACAAATGGAATGCACACTTGCACACACAGCCGCACACATATGCCCAGAAACACAGTCGCACTGTGCGCGCACACAATCACATCCACAGACATATGCACACACTCACATAGGTACACACACTCAGAGGAGCCCAATCATGCAATTCTATAAAAAGGGACGCATCCCCCCCAAATGAACCTTCTTGAAATCAGTGAGCCCACTTTGCTGGGCTCATCTCTCCATTTCAAATAACGAGGCCTCCTCCAGACCCGCTTACCCCAACTTCTTCAACTAATTCTGCTCGTTACAGTCCATGTCACCGCAGATGTGTGGTCTGAACTCAGACTGAATGCTCTCTTTCTCTTCGTTACCCCAGTAACAACGATCATGCAAAAGCTGGCCGTGTGACATGGGGCCACTTATTCAGTGTTAACTTCCTGGGGTCCGAGAATGTTTTCCCCGTCGGAGAAATTTCCTCCTGACTAAAATCATGAGATAATCCTTTCCCTTCCTGCCCGTTCTTTCCATGCCCTCTCACTGCCCTTTCATCGTCCCAGAAACTAAACCACAGCTGTTCAACACTGAAGGAAGAGAAAGAGCCCTCAGAAGTAACCCCACCGCAGAGTGAACCAGAGGGGCCAAGGGCTCTGTGGGGGGGGTGCCCAGAACTGAACGCCAGGGGGTCCCTCTCAAGCCGGAAACACACCGATGCCAGGCACGTCAGTGAGCCGGCTCATCCTCCGTGTCCAAAACCAAGGTTGTGTTTCCTTCGTCCCTATTTTCACAGAAGTTACCGTGAAGGAAAATGAAAGACACGGCGTTGTAAACAAGAGAAAGGAAGGACAACGTTTTTAAGTGTGTGCCTGCTTTGCTAAGGACACGAGGGCATGAACACTCATGAGAGAGCCATGAGGATGCTAAGCCATCTTCAGACTTTCAAGAAACGCACAGCTGCCCTAACCGGTTTGGCTCAGTGGATAGAGCGTCTGCCTGCGGACTGAAAGGTCCCAGATTCTATTCCAATCAAGGGCATGTGCCTTGGTTGCAGGCACATCCCCAATAGGGGGTGTGCAGGAAGCAGCTGATTGATGTTTCTCTCTCATCAATGTTTCTAACTCTCTATCCCTCTCCCTTCCTCTCTGTAAAAAAATCAATAAAATATATATATATATATATATTTTTTTTAAAGGATTGCACACCTGACAGCCTCACAAGCCAGGTGTTCCCCACACACCAGGAACAGCCACAGGGCCAAGTGTCACTAGCAGGTGCTCAGTCATCACCTGTGCAGCGAGACCAGGAGGTCCCACCACTAACTTCCAGGAATCTAATTGCAGCGTCTTCACAGCTAGCCTATCCCAAGAACACCGGGTTGCAAATGCGCAGCCCACGCACTGAGAAGCACCTAACCAGAAGGAGAAATCATCACCCAGGATCAGAGCACACAAGCCACAGTCCCCAAGTTCTTCCAGCCTTTCTCTTTTCCTTCTTCAGCTCCATTCACCCCCGACTCCCGTACCATGATGATGATGATGACGATGATGTGGGCATAATAATTCAATGATTTCACAACGATTCCTAGACTTCATTTTCCATGAGGACGTACCACTGCTCGTTTGTAAAAATTCTACATCTCTCTCCCTTAGCCCTGCCACCCAGCAAGGGCTTGCCCGCGACCACAGGGGTCAAATGCCCCCTCCGAGCGGCTCTCCCTCCCCTCGCTGGCTCACCCTCTCTCTTTTTCACCTGGAGCACTGAGCGTGAGGCGAAGCCTGCTTTGTAGGGCTGACGGCTCACATATCTGTTCTTTATTAGCGGAGATGAAAGGACACGTGAAGAACTGAAGAAAGGCCGGGGCTAAATGCAGGCACACACCGCGCGGACGCAAGGTGCGTGTCGTTCCCCGCCGGAGGCTGCCGGCTCAGACCCGCAGGCGTGGATCACCACTCCCCCGCGGCGTCAGGCAACTCAGGAACCACACTCAGAGCGGAACCCAGAATCTCCGCGGCAGGTGCCGCCTTCCCAGCGCTGGGCAGCGGGGAGACCGTGGGGACCCTGGCGCTGGCAGGCTGCTCTGCAGGCGTCCACAGGAGACACGCTGAGGGTGAGTCACCCGTAATAAGCCAGCATCAAAGCACACGGCGTTCCGAGACGCACAGGGCACATTCCAGCGTTAAGGGCCCTACAGAACGCTCCTTTGTTCTAAACAGACTTAGCATACCAGCCATTCGTGGATATGACGGGCAAGTGCATCCCATCCGAGGGGACCTGGCTCCGCCGGCCCACACTCTGCTTTGTGTTCCGGCCTCTCCCTCCACCAGCTCCGTCCTGGTCTGCAGGAATGCCCACCTCCGCCCCACACACACACACACACACACACACCACACACACACACACACTCACACACACACACACACACACACACACCACACTCCACACACACACACACACACCACACACACACTCACACACACACACACACACACACATACACACACACTCACACTACACACCACACACACACTCACACACCACACACACACACACTTCCTTCTCTTTCCCCCTCCCACCTGCGCTAGGACATTCACCAGCCCCGGGTGCCACTCTGGGCTAGTTCTGGTCTCTCCTAGACCCGCCGCCCCCCCCCCCCCCCCCCCGGCCCCCTCAACCCCTAGCATACTACTCCTCAGAAACACAGCCCGGATCAGCTCACAATCCCCTCTAAGAACTCGCATGGCTCCCCAACAACCCGTCAGCGGAAGACATCCGCACCCAGGCCTCCGTTACGTTCACACACATTTTATCGCCCACAGAGCTTATACGTGACACACCTGCATTCCTCCTAGGCCCCCAGTTCCTCCTGCAGGAGCTGCATGGAGTATCCATATACTTTTAAATTAAGTGAATGCACATGCTTTAAAACAAACTTTCCTGATAGCCGTGGCATTGCCACCAAAGCGAACTCCTGAAAAAGGAGAGCTCGTGAGCGTGCAGCGTCCACAAGGTGGGCGGCCGCCTCCCCCAGCGTCCATGGGGTGGGCGGCAGCGCCCAGCCCTCCCGGCAGGCTAGCCAGGCCGCCGCCGCCGAACCCTCCCGCACACGCTCCGGGCGCTGCTCCGTCCCAGCAGCCAAGCCCTGTCTGGTCAGGAAACAGGGTGTTTGCTCCGAAGCCTGTGGGTGCCAGGTGTGCCTGCAACAAACTATGGAAGCCAATGAATGTGACTCCAAAGAGAGTCACTGATCCCACGAAAATAAAGCGGGCTGTTTTGCAGCAAGTTGATGTAGGGGAAAAATTTTAAAAATTTCTAATTTTTTTTATTAATTTATTATCTGTGTACATATTTTACCATTGCCCCCCCCCCAAAAAAATAAATTTTTAATTAAGCCTAATTTTGCTTTTTCAAATTAGGTGCGGGCAGAACCATGAAAACGGTATGGGCGATAATAATACACGTTTCAAATCTAAGACTCTAAACTCAGGTGACGGTGTCCATCACCCTCTGCTCCAACAGACAGAGAGCAAAAGGGTGTGAAAACAGCTCCCTGAGGAAAAGGGTTTTTTGAGGGGTGGGGAGGTCACAAGAGTCTTTATAAAGGGACTTCAGAGTCTCCTTCCCCGGAGTATTCTTCATGGGACACAGCCCCGCTCCCCTGAGACAGCCAGAGGGCCTCGGACACGCAGCCTGCGGATGCCTGGTGGCCCGCGTGCCGCACAGCTACGCACACACTTCAGGGGCTACGCACACACTTCAGGGCGTGTGCATCCAAAGGGTGCCGTGTCTGTAAAACCAAGATTGCGCCAATTTCCACCTGGACAGGTTGAATGCAGGTGCCCAGGGGAGAGCTGCTCACCCAAACATCGACCCTCAGGCATGTTTCAATCACATGACTAGATCTGCAAAAATTAGCAACAGCTATTAATCAGGGGATGCCAACCTGCACGTCCCACCGTGCCACCACAGAAGGCAGCAGTTCTCCGCCAGGGGCGACTCTGAGGGAGTGAGGACACCAATGGCACCTAACGGGTGGAAGCACGATGCCACTCAAGGTCTGAGGATGCATAGCACGGCTCCTCCAGCCCCCTTCTCCCCTCTCCACTCCCACACGCACAGAGGGTCCCAGAGCCTAAGTCTGGAGAAACCAGACCTAAAGGACTAAGTGGCTTTTCCCCAGCTTCACTGACTGATGACCAAACAGCAGGCTGCATGGGGTGACCAGGCTGGTGGGGGGAGGGAGGGCGGTGAATGGCGATCAGGCCGGCGGTGGGGGCAGTGAGGGGTGATCAGGCTGACAGACAGGTGAGCCGTTAGGAGCCAGCCGTCCCGGATTGGAGAGGGTGCAGGCTGGGCTGAGGGGACCCCCATACACACACGAATTTTATACACTGGGCCTCTAGTTATATATGTTTACATTGCATGCCCTGATGATTCCTTTTATACATTAACATTGTGAAATGATCCCCAAGATCAAGATAAATATGTGGGACAATGGGCATGTTAATTAACTCCCTGAGTTGAGAATGCCTAATATTTACTCTGAGTAACTTTAAGTACATGTAATATTGAACTAGAACTGTAGTCACCACACTGTACATCCCCAGCAGTTACCATCTTGTAACTGCAAGCCTGTGCCCTTTGACCAACATCTCCCCTCCCCCAGCCACTGGTGGCCACCGGGTTGGATGCTGACCTTGGGGGGAGGGGGGGGGCCAGAGCTTCGAAGATGCAGGTTTCCTGGACACAAGAGAAATAAACACAACGTTTCTGAACCACTAGTTCCTCTCAGTTTTTATTTTTATCTCCTATCACTCTGGATGATTTGTAACATATACATACATATTTTAACTGTATAAATGTTATATATTTGTGCCTTGGCTTCATTTCTAGCTTTATTCTATAACTAAAACATACCTTTTTAAACAAAACAAAAAACAAAACAAAAAAGGGGGAATGGGGTAAATAAATAACAATGCAATCTAAAACAAGATTTGCAAATATACAAGTCCAATAATGATATCTTCTATTTAGGAAAATATTTTTACCAATTCCAGACTTCATATAGAAACACGAAATAAACTCTAATATATGAGCTAGCTTTCCAAAACACACACACACACACACACACACACACACACCCCGCATACACAGTTGCTGGGGAGACGCAGAGTCCCCACTGACAGAAGTCCTACAGAGTGTGCTCTTCCCGCGTGGGAAACACAGCCTGGTCGACACCACGGCCCGAGCAGCGGCCGGACGTGCTCCCCTCTACGGCAGCTTTCACCAAACCAGGCAACAGGCAGGCAACTGAACCCAAAACAAGAACTGAGCTTCCCTCTTGCAGAACCCAAAGCCAGGAACATGCCATGAATCTTACCAGAATATGGGACCCACACAACCCTGAGCACCCTCTGCGCACAGGTAAACCACCCGGTGGGAGCCGCTCACCGGGACCTTTTCCTCCCACGTCTTCACCGAGCACCTGTCCGGTGCTGGAGCTCCCCAAGGACTCGCAGCCACTACGGGAGGCAGACCGCGGGAAAGGGGACCGAGACGGCAGGACGCACCGCCTGGCCGAGCCGGGCAGCTCCGGGCAGCCCCGCTCCTCTGCGGTCATGGGTGGGCAGGTGTGCACTTGAAATAACAGGAGTTCACATAACGTAATTGTGAATTTCGGTTTTCTTCAAACTGGCCTTCCAGGAACCATCATTCCTTTAGCACCTACAGGGAAAGCTGAAAATACAGCACAGGACACCATTACCCACCCCCAAATGCTGGTAACAAACAGCCATGCGCAGGGAGCCCCGAGTCAGAGCTAAGCCAGATTCCCCTGCCTCCTGCTGCTCTTCCACAGACACCAGGAATGAATGATTAACTTCAAAGGAGGGGGAGGAGCCGCTGGCTCCCAGAGGCTGGCCCGCAGCACAGCACTGGCATCGCCCAGGGTCAGCCCCTGCCCCCATAGGCAGGCTGTGATTCCGAAGGCAGCCTTGGGGACAGAGAACCCTTCCAGGTGATTGCAATGCCTGGCCCCGGGTCTACGCGTCTGTCCGGAGGTAAAACAGAGCTAAGGTCAGGGTGGTGGCCCGAGTACCTGCCCACACCTGTTGGAAGTTTCTAGAGCAACGTCAGTGACGACAGACCTGGCCTTCTGCAGGCGGCTCCAGGTCGCCCGAGCCTCAGTGCCCCTCCGCTGGGTCCGCACAGGGGACGAGGCCAGGGGGCGGGGCCGGGGCAGTGCTTTCTGTAAAGTGTGCAGTCAGAGCTATCTTGCTCCCCAAGAAAAGGTAAAACCCCCCCCCAACCACCACGGGTACCTGCAGACACGGAGCCCTGAGGAGCACTGCACCCCCACACTGGAGCAGACCGAGAGAGCTCGGCCCCCAGGGAAGAGCCCGGGAGAGGAAAAAAAACCACGTGGGAAGGAGCACAGACTGCCTTCCCCGGGCCTGGGAAGAGAACAAGAAAACATTTCAGTATGAATAAAAATAATTTGTTTGTAATGACCAATTATTGTCTTGGTGTGCTCTGCCAGCATTCTCACTATTATTTCAGAGGATTGTATGCCGTCGATCATAATTTCCGTTCTACCGGAACGCCAAAGCTCTCTATTTAAAAACACCCGTGGAAACATGTCCAGGGAAAGGGAGGGTGGAGGACTCCTCGAAGGCTCCACGCACAGACGGCTTTCTGCTGACAGACGTGGGATGACAGGGCACCGTGTTCTGGAATAAGCAGGTTTCTCACACAGAACGTGTCCCGTTCTCAGAGTGATACATGTGACAAAATGAGTCTCCTCAGCCGAAACCAGTTTGGCTCAGTGGATAGAGCATCGGCCTGCGGACTGAAGGGTCCCAGGTTCGATTCCGGTCAAGGGCATGTACCTTGGTTACGGGCACATCCCCGATGGGGGGTGTGTAGGAGGCAGCTGATGGCTATTTCTCTCTCATCAATGTTTCTAACTCTCTGTCCCTCTCTCTTCCTCTCTGTAAAAAAAATCAATTAAAATATATATATATATTTTTTAAAATGAGTCTCTGTGGTGGGAGGCCAGTGACTGCTATTTGCTGATAAACCCCAGGCATTCAGGAAGACAGGCCGGCACCGAGCGGCAGCGCTCCCGGGAGGTGAACCCACGCGTGGGCCGGGCTGCGGCAGAACAGGGGCTGCAGAGGGGCCCAGGGGAGGCCGGAGGGGGCTGTGACCATGGCCACGGGTCAGTGTGCTCTAAGGACAGGTCTAAGCCACTTACTGCCCTTTTTCAGTTTACAGACTTAAAAATATCTGTCATTCAACTATGACGACGCTAAATGCCTCACCTCCAGGCCCACACGAGCCCTGCCTCTCACAGGGGAGCCCCCAGCCTTCTCGGCTGAAAAGCTGGCTCCACTCTGCCACCCACACAGCGAGGCCACAGCACGCCACGAGGAAGACTCATTCTCTCCCGGAAAAGGGGAAACTCAAAACGTACAGCCTGCTCCTCCTGCCGGAAGGCAGACAGGCAGAGGTGCTCTCTGACCTCAGAAAACGGGTCTTTCTCTCACAGCCTGGATCAAGGAAGGTTTCCGCCTTCTCGGGTCACAGCACATCCTGCCACCCCAGGGGCACCGTGGCTGAGGAGTGAGGAGGGGGAGGTGGGGAGGGGGTGCTGGGAGGGACACTGGCCCCCTGGGGGACAGGACCCTTCCTGGCACCTCCCTCAGAGGGAGGCTGGAGGATGAGCAGCCCTGAGGCCAGACGGCCAGCTCTGCACCACGAGGCCACCACCGGTCAGTGAGGGGTGGCAGGCATGCAGCCTGAGGAGGTTTAAATGTCCGCTGAGCCCCAGCAAGGAAGAGGAAGAAGGTTCCCAGCAAGAAGAGGAAACTGGGAGGGAAGGTAAACGCAAGCTCCACAGGCATCTGGAGAGGAGGGGTCGCGAGGGGGGGGGGGCGGGGGGGGGAGGAGGTGTTGAGGGGGGTGTCAGAGCTCAGGGCAGGAGCTTCGCAGGGTGCATGTCACCCCAACTCAGCCAACACCCCCCCCCCCCACTGCTGCTTCCTGACCTAACCCACACAGATTACAGGACACAGGCACTGTGCACACCCTCATACCACCCATAACTTGCACACATATAGCACACATAGCACACACCTAATACACACAACACACATGCAGCACACACACTGAAAACCTGGGGAGCAGACGCTCTGTGCCAATGAACCCCCCGCTGCCCACCTTACTGTAGCGCCTGCAAGCAAGCCAGGTCTTGTGGGAGAGAACCTGCAGCGAGAAGAGACTGTTCCCGGCTCTGCCGCTGGCAGGTGACCTCTGACTGGTGACCTTTGGCAAGTCCCTGCCCCTCCCGCTTCCATAAGCTTGCTCAGAAGCGAAGAGATTCAATGAGGTCATCTCCAAGGTTACAGCCTCATATTCAGGGCTTTACTTTCCACTCAAAACCATAGCGTCAAGGTTTATTGTCAACCCTCACGCAGCCGCTCCATTGGGACATAGAGGTGAACACAAGGAAAAGCCCCAATCACGCGCACCTCTGGAAACTAGGAAAGGCCCGGATGCCATCGTCCCACTCAACTCAGTGCCCGAGACCCCAGGCCCCATGCCTCAGCCCAAAGCCAGACAGCCAGCCAGCCAGACAAGGGTCAGTACTCTCACCCAGAACACAAGAGCCCTGGACAGCAGTGCCGGGCCTCACTGAGTGACAGGCCACACCCAGCGCAGCTGGCCTCTGCCTCTCTGCTCAGGCCCCAGGCCCGGCTCCCAGCCCCCAGGCCCGGAGCCCTGCGGCCTCCCAGGCACACTGAGGGCCTCCGTCCCCCAGCCGCTCCTTCTTCTAAACTCGGAGCTCTCCGAGCTGAGGTCACGCCTCTGGCATTCGGTCCCACATGGAGCTGTGGTGAGTCCTCCCATCTGTGCTGAATTCCCCACGGCGGCACAGGTCCTGTCTTCCTCCGATTGCAGAAGCGACGGTCACCGCTCCCACAGCGTGGGACACGGGGCCTCACTCAAAAACGGCGCGTGAAACACCTGCTTAAGGAAGAAAAGACCGTTCGAAAGCTCTCAGAGGGCAAAAGCAGCCTCTGCCTCCCAGGAGGGGCCATGCAGCCATGCACACATCGACGCTACTTACTATGAATAATAAAGGACAAACTAGATGGCAAACTGACTCAATGTAAACCTCCAGGGAGCATTTTTTTATTGCTAATGTAGTTTACCCCCTTCAGGTATTTACCCCTAGCAAATCCCTCCCTTTAGGAGCGGTAGAGATTCTGGGTGTACAACACAAATCGGGGCAAGCACAGCTCTCAAGGTATCACAAGATGTGTTTACGTGGACATGGAGCGCTTTTATAAGCGAAGTGCCCGTTCCGATCTTCTCTGCTCCTGCAGGGATGGGCCCACATCTGATTGATGCATGTGAATCATCAAAACCTGGTGTAGGAGGCAACCAATTGATGTGTTTCTCTCACATCAATGTTTCTCTCTGTCTTTCCCTCTCTCTCTCTCTCTCTCTCTCTCTCTCTCTCCTCTCTCTCTCTCTCTCTCTCTCCCTCCCTCCCTCCCTCCCTCCCTCCCTCCCTAAAAATCAATGGAAAAATATCCTCACATGAGCATTAAAAAAAAAAGAAAACACCTCCAAACCTGATGTGTCCCCAGGCCGGCTGCTGTTCCGATGGAAGCATCGTGGCCACCTGCTCCGTGAGTTACAATCACACTCGAATCGGTATCCCGTTTTATACCACTTCACTGGGAGGCATTCCCAGAGGCCAGGCTCCTCAGGGTCACCCACGGCAACCGCACATAGCCCACACGCAGACGCCGGGGAGGGTGCTTGTGCGGCGACGTGTGACTTATTTAAGCACGCTACGCGATGAAGCAGGCGCTCGGGGCACAGGCACACGCGGGCGGGTGGAGTCCCGAGGAGGGCAAGGCAAGGCCAGCCAAAACCCCACCGACAGAGGGTTCCAACTGCCCACAGACCGTCCCCAAGACAGGTGATCCCCGGGCAACTGACGTGTGTGTGGAGCTCTGTCTTGCTCCGAAGGAGAAGTCCTCCCCACGGTTATGAAAGATTCAGAGCAATCAGGATCCAGCACACACCACAGGCTGAGGGCCTCCGGGTCTGAAAGAAGACGAAATAGAAGAAAGGGTGGAGAGATCGGAAGGAAAGAACACGGGAGAAACGGTGACCCACGAAGGGCCCACGTGAGAAATGGAAATTAAATTCACCATGATGGCTATCAGCTCAGAAAAGCCAAGAGTTAGTCCAAGTTACACATAGCAGTGTTAACGCCTTCCTCTGGAACACTCTATAGTATGAGGGCAAATCCAAAAATAAAACTAATTCACAGCGCAGTGTAATGGCCCAGCCACGGATAACCAAATTCATGCCATCCACTGAACGTCAAATTGTATCTTCCTTTAAAATTGGGTTACGATGCAGACCAGGGGCAGCCTGCGATTTAAAATGCTTAAATTGGCAAACGATCTTGTTTCCATGAATGGGGACAACCATGGCCCTGGCGAGGCCCAGAGGGAGTGGCTTCCGCAGCTTGCAGAGCAGGTGCAGTCGCAAATAATGCAAAACGACCCGGTTACAGAATCGAAGCTCCATGTTTTCTGCTGAAGCGGGTCACGTGGTTTCCAGGATGGAGGTAGGGAAGCTCTGGCTCCACTTCTGCAACCAAGTTCACGGTAAAGGCAGAGTACACAAAACCGGCTTTGTTCTGGGATCTATTTACTTGATATAACAGGAAGAGTCCTCGGGTTCCTGATGCCGGAACATCTGTCTTTACCGGGAGGAGCTACATGCTTTCTGGATGAGCACATGGGAAATCGTACCGTCCAAAAACAATATCCAAACGGCCCCTGTTGTAGGAAAAGACGGCACACGCGCACGTGTGTGACCACCATCTTGGGAACGTGGGTTAAAAAATCGGGTGCAAACATGAATAATCAGGGAATAGGGAGGGTACACACTTGTAAAGGCGGATGTTCTGGAATATTCTAGAGACGCTGTCCCAGGATGGCCACATGTCACACAAAAAGCTTTATCTGTTTTAAAAACAAGTTATTCCTGCTAACATTGACCTGGATTGAGATATTTTTTATTTACTTAAAGGAAAGAAAACTATCAGATTTATCCAATGAGGTTCTCTAATCACTAGATTATCTTCACGATTCTGAGTAATCACGAAATTGCTTCCTCTCGAGGATCTAAAAATAAAAAAAACAGGATGACAAAAGACAGCCACAATCCCAACCACTTTATTAAGCAGATTATGGTTATAAAAATAGAGGGTCTCCTCTCAGACTACAGGTTCCCAAAGTGTCCTTCACAGAATCTTGTAAGGCAGACCTTGGGGCCATCGCAGGTCCGGTTTCAGACCACCCTGATAAAGCGAGTGTCGCGATAGTGAGTCACCTTTTTGCTGGTGGAGGGTCTTGCCTTCAATTTGCAAAAAAATTCAGCATCTATGAAGCGTGATAAAATAAGGAGTGCTTGTGCCAGTAATGGCTCGTAATCAAGGGAACTGCTCTATCAGGTGGGAAACCTCTACCATTTAGGGTATATGGAATGTAAATACACACACACACACAAAATCACAAATACCATGAAACATGCCATCCTATATAATAAAGAGGTAATGTGCAAATGGACCGTCATGTCCAGGCCGGCAGGGGGGTTAGTGAGGGACGACGAAATGACTGAACAAGCAGGCTGCATGGGGCGACCAGGCTGGTAAGGAGGAGCAGTTGGGAGCGATTGAGCTGGTGGGGGAAGAGGGGGTCAGTGAGGGGCAACTAGGCCAGCAGGAGAGGGGAAGTTAGGGGTGACCAGACAGCAGGCAGATGAAGGATTAGGAGCCAGTGGTCCAGGATTGTGATAGGGATGTCCTAGGCCCGATCTCTGGGATTAGGCCTAAACCGGCAGTCAGACATCCCCCGAGGGGTCCCGGATTGGAGAGGGTGCAGGCTGGGCTGAGGGGAGCCCCCCCACTCCATGCACAAATTTCATGCACAAGGCCTCTGGTCTTTTAAAAATTGTATTTCCACCCTAGCCGGTTTGGCTCAGTGGCTAGAGCATTGGCCTGAAGACCAAAGGGTACCAGGTTTGATTCCAGTCAAGGGCACATACCTTGCTTGCAGGCTCCTTCCCAGCCGAGGCCCTGGTTGGGGCTGGTGTAGGAGGCAACCAATTAATGTGTTTCTCTCACATCAATGCTTCTCTCTGTCTTTCCCTCTCTCTCTCCCACTCTCCCTAAAAATCAATGGGAAAATATCCTCACATGAGGATTTAAAAAAAAAAAAAAAGAAAAATGAAAATTGTATTTCCTACTTGGGACCTGCCTAACTTACTGCAGGAGTGTGGGCCTCCGGGGGGGGGGGGGGGGGGGAGCGATCATGTGACAAGCAGGTGACAGCAGCGCCAGGAAGAGTTCCACGGGCAAAGCAGATGACTGGGCAAGCTCTCTGAACCCTTCCCTTCATTGTGAGACCAAGGTAATTTCACGCAGGCTATCAGGGCTAAACGGCGATGTATGTCATACACTTAATGCCATCGGTGAGTGGTGGCTACGAGAATACGTGAGCGTCCTCCGCCACCACGGAGAGAGCAGACTCTGTTCACAGATGTCTACTTGCAGCGTCCGATTCCGAAGTCCACGTCAGGCCCCACGCATTCCTACAGACACCAGGCCAGCTCTCTGGGGACCAGAGACGAGCATGGTTCACGTGCATCGATCAGATGTGGGCCCATCCCCGCAGGAGCTAGAGAAGATCGGAACGGGCACTTCGCTCATAAAAGCGCTCCACGCCCACATAAAACTCCGACTGCCTGTGAGTGGCGAGCGGCTGCTTGAAGGTGGTCACCACCATCCGGGTTAGCGTGACAGGGAAGCCTGGAGAAGGGCTGCTCTTTCCTGGGAGAGACGCTGAAGGGGTTATTCCTGGAAATTCATCCAGAGTATTTTCCCCAGAAACAACACAACCAAGAATTAACAGCACTGTCTCTTGACCAAAACGATCAAGATGTCTGATAAAACCCGTACCATATCCAGCTTCCTGATTCTAAAGATTGCCATCCAGAAAAAAATGTTAGCTCAAGGGGTTGCGTTTCTTATGTCTTATCTTCCAGGAGAAGCATAGGAAATGTTCAAGCATTCAGGAAAAAAACGTGAAGAGTGGCCCAGTGAGCACCATGGACCCTGCCCGAGAGGACAGACTAGGTTTTAAAGGCAAAGTCCTAGAGGCAGCCAGCTAAGAAAATGTGCCGCAGCCCTGAGCGGTTTGGGTCAGTGGATAGAGCGTAGGCCTGCGGACTCAAAAGCCCCAGGCTGGATTCCGGTCAAGGGCATGTAGCTTGGTTGTGGGCACACACCCAGTGGGGAGTGTGCAGGAGACAGCTGATGGATGTTTCTCTCTCATCGATGTTTCTGACTCTCTATCCCTCTCCCTCTCTCTCTGTAAAAATTCAATAAAATATATTTTTTTTTTCTAAAAAAAAAGAAAATGTGCCACAGAAGACTCCATCCCCTTACAACCAAGTAGAAAGAAAAAGCCAGCATGTTCCTCCCGGACTTGCTGCTCGACCTGGGGACAGACTGCCGAGGGAGAGCCTGCCACTGCTTCCCTTCCCCAGGTGCCCACGACTGGCTCAGAGCTCCGTGGGCTGGTCTCAGAGGAGGGGCCTGGAGCCCCCAATCCTTGACCCAAAGAAAACAGGCCTCTCCCCAGCCCTAAGGCCGGCCAGCGCACCCCGGACACGGACACTGTGTCAGGAAACCACAGTTCTAATGCCCAGGATGGCTTTCCAGCCATGTGGAACGCAGCCCCCTCATCAGCACAGAGAAGAGAACATCATTTCCTGAGAAAATACTCTAAGAGGACTGAAAAAAGATCAACAGGAAAGCTACAGGGCGCCCTGCAATTGTTAAGGTTCAGCTCACATCTCAGTGTCACGGAATGCCCGTGTTCCAGATGTCACTCTCCGTCCCACATTTCTCAAGAATAAACCATGGTTACCAAAACCGCCCCGCGGTCCCACGGATGCAGGCAGCCCTGTGTGCGAGCTTCCCGTCCCTGCTGAGTGTTCTCAACCAGAAGCCTCCATCAGCCCCAAATGGCAGGGCCACCAAGGGGCCCCCACCCCTGCCACCCTCCGCCCACCTTCCTTCCCCAAGGCCTCGCTCTCCTGCAGGCACAGGACACAGAACACTTTCGGAAAGCCCCCATGTTATTTACACACTTTCTTTTTTCTTTTTTTTTTAATATATTCTATTGATTTTGTATAGAGAGGAAGGGAGAGAGGTAGAGAGTTAGAAACATCGATGAGTGAGAGTCATCGATCAGCTGCCTCTTGCACACCCCCTACTGAGGATAAGCCCACAACCAAGGTACATGCCCTTGACGGAAATCGAACCTGGGACCCCTCAGTCCCCAAGCCGACGCTCTATCCATTGAGCCAAACCGGTTTTGGCTACTTACACACTTTCTAACAAGAGCGCGTTTCACCCAGAATCCTATGGGTGTCAAACCCTAAACAAGTCCATCCAGGAAACAAACAAAATCAAGGCTGCTTCCTGCCCTGGGTCCAAGGCCAGACCTTACAAATCCCTCTCCGGCATGAGATCTCAATAACAACTATCACCATCTACAGAGGGAGGGGGAAAGAAAAACGCATTCTACTTCCTTTTCATGTGAATGTGTGTGCAAGCAGCTGAGAGAGGGGGATGCTCCAAGTCTGGACACTGGTATCAGAGGGAGACCAGCCCCAGGGGCCATTCCCCATGGGGCCCCGTTAACATCAACCTTGGGGTGGGTGGAGGAAGCCCGGCCTCTGCAGTAAGATTATGTTCACTGGAACTGAGCAAAATGAAATAATAAGACCCACCCACCACCTGTCTTCCTTTTGCAGCACTGCCTGAGCCCTGCCACGGGAACCTGTGGGCAGGGAGAACCATTCCAGTGCCCATTAGTAATACCAGCAACAGTCTCAACCCTGGCAAGTTGGTAGTTATTTCCTTGGCTTTAAATGGGTACATGTCAATGACTTAAGCTTAATGGAATCACACCCTTGCTTAACTAGATCCTTAAAGATTACTGTATATTACCAAATCTCAACAGTTTTTAAGCATCCATTTATATTTGCCCAAATAAGAACAAAATATGTTTCTGAAGCCTGATAATGCTCCCTTAAGAATCTAGCATAAAAGTCCAGCTCCACTTTATCACTTCATGTTACTCTTACATTGTCAGTTATTATACACTAGAGGCCCGGTGCACGAGATCCATGCACTGGGGGGAGGGGAGGTGTCCGGGGCCCCTCACTCCTTAATGCCAGCCTGCAGCAGAGGCAGGAAAAGCTCTAGCCAGTCGTAAGCCCAGCTTCTGGCTGAGTGGCGCTCCTCCTGTGGGAGCACACTGACCACCAGGGGGCAGCTCCTTCGTTGAGCGTCTGCCCTGGTGGTCAGTGTGTATCATAGCGACCAGTGGTTCTACCATTTGGTCAATTCACATATTATACCATTATTATATATGATAATTGAAGCCATAATTTCTGCAATACCATTAAGTTCACATGGAGGCAGGTTTAAAACTCTATCTCTGGTTTTTATTTTAAAAGAAGCAGCTTACGAGAGTTGATCCCACTCCCAGTCATAAACCCAAAGATGCTTAAGGCAGAAGACTGCCAGAGGCATGGATGGTAAGGGTAAAGCCCCAGGACATCCGAGGTGTTTGGCAAGCTGGGGTCAGAGCCTCTGGCCACCCTGCCAGGTCACGCCCCTGCCCCTGCCCATCCCCACTTCGGAAGGAAGTAGCCTGGCCTCTCAGAACTGCTGCAGGCTCCAGTCATCCCACCGGTGGCTGGCAGCTCATACCCACGGGCAGGCGTCATCAGACATGATGAGAAGAGGTGGCAGCCTAGCCTCCCTCCACACACACTGATGCCACATGCCACGCACGTCTAGGGGGAGATGTGTCAGCGTCACAGCTGGTGGTGTTCTGTGCTTCCTCGTCAGTCAGCAGAGGGAGGAGGGGGACTGCAGCAGAAGCTACCCAGGCAGCTCCTCCAGCAACTCTCCCTGGAGATCCAAGGTGGTCTGCAGCCGAACCTAATAGGACACCCTTTCCAGATGCACCCGGAGCAGACCCTAACAGAACACCTTCCCAGATGCACCTGGACTAGAAGCTGAGCTAGGACATCCCCTACTTTTCTCTTGAAAAGCAAAGGAGCTAAAAATGTGGTTGGGGGATAACAGGCCTGTTGGCTCAAAAAAGGCCATCAGGAAACAGCACGTTTTATCTTTAAAAAGGTATCGCAGCTCTGACATTACCCTAGAGCAGGGTAAGTGGCCAGGCAATTGTTATGAAGTGCAGTGAGTCCTCTCAGAAGTAAAAGTGCTTCCTTCCCACACCCTGCAGGCACCTTCCCACTTCCTTTCTCCTGAGGCCACTCTTACAGTCACTGTAACCCCAAATCCTGTGAATAACGCTGGGGGGGGGGGGGGACATTAGGAGTGGGAAGTACAAAGAGCTCACCCAGCACCTGGGAGGACACTCAGAGCAGACGTGGGATTTCCCAGGCAGGCACTGTGACACTCACTGCCTCTCGGGAGCTCGGGACAGCCCATCTGAAAACTCAGGAAAGTGAGGCAGGGAGGGACGAGCTCCCTTACCAAGACCATGCTGTAGGTGGTGCGGCCAACAGGGCCCTAGACACACCCTCTGGTGCATGCCAAGCAGGAGGACTTCTCAGCAGATCACACCTTAAGCCCAGAGAAATCTCAGTATCCTCCATACATCCCTCAAATAGGAAGCAGGGAGGCTCAGAGACGCCAGCAGCATAGAAGGAGGTCACCCACAAGTGAAAAGCGTGTTTTGGAGCTTACATTCCTAGTGTCATCGAACCCAGCCCCTCCAACCGACGGCTCCTGAGTGAACCTGTCCTTCCTAAGCATTTGGCTAACCAAGAGGTTTCATCTGTTCCCGTCCCGTGACAGTATCAGGCTTTGCAACTGCTCTGAGATACTCTTGACATCCGTATAGGATGACTTACAAGCCACATCTCTGTCAACATACGGGTACCCGTAACACTGCACACACGGCCATGCTCTAGTCCCTTACTCGCAAGGCCCAGAAACGCCCAGTAAGGTGCATTAGTAACCGTTCCCATTTCCGTTTTCATTTCCGGAAACTGACCTACAACATCTATCTGTCCGGGAAGTGTCTCTCGGTCCTTCCTCGGAGGGCGGTCCGGGCGGATCCATGCCACCTTCATCTTTAGGGGGAAGTGAATCTCAGCATGGGGAGAAAGGGGAACGGGGCATAGAACCAGGACTCAAAGCAGATACTCATGTTTCCCTGAGAGCGCTCAGGCCAAGAAACGGGACTCCTTGTGCACGCCAGGGGATGAGCAGAGCGAATCCCCAGGCGCGCCTGGGATAGTGAAGATCGTTCACTAAGGGCTTCTTCGCTCCCTAAAGCTCTGTTTGGTTGATGAACTCTTAAAATATGGCAAGCAACATTTACAAGACGTTTGGTCAGGCCACAAGCAGAATCACTCCTGAGACTTCAGAATGAAGTTCCCTCTGGGCAGGACCAAGTGTCCAGAAGTGAGTCAGGCAGCGGAGGCCTGCCTCCTCCTTCCCCAGGCACAGGGGGGGCCTGGGGCTGCGTACCAGACGTGGCCTGTATGGAAGAGGGGAGGTGTTCACAGGCTGTGTTTTTTATTTTATAATTTTATTTTTTTTTTAGTATATTTTATTGATTTTTTACAGAGAGGAAGAGAGAGGGATAGAGAGTCAGAAACATCGATGAGAGAAAAACATCGACCAGCTGCCTCCTGCACACCCCCTACTGGGGATGTGCCTGCAACCAAGGTACATGCCCTTGACCGGAATTGAACCTGGGACTCTTGAGTCCGCAGGCTGATGCTCTATCCACTGAGCCAAACCAGTCTCGGCTTATTCCAGTCTCGGCTTATTTTATAATTTTACATGTTATGAATTTTCTCTAATAAATAGAAAAGTATATGACTTGACTCAATAACTCGGTAAAAATATAACAGTAATTGTGCATGACTGTGGACGGGTGTGCAAGGAATCCCTGGCTCTGGTGCGGACACAACTAGCTAGATCTGCCTACGGCCTTCAATCTCTTCATTGGGCACAGAAAGAGTTCCATCCTAAGAAGCAAAAGGAAAACAGATTTAAAACCAGCAGCCAGGAGAGAAAGGCCTATTTTACCTACTATCAATCAGAGACCCTCCACCCTCACAGGCTTGCATAGCTTTTCCCGTTTTCCATACCTACTGTGCAAAGCACGTTAGTAAAGAACTCTCTCAACTGGTAGTTCACACAGCACTGAGAGCCCATGGTACTAGGCAAGGGCACCAAGAGAATATTCAAAAGACAGAATTCAATAGAATTGCAAAAAAAAAAAACTAAATAGCAAACCCTCCCTTCCCTCCCCCCCCCCCAAAAAAAAAGTCTGCTTGTTGTAATTTTGACTTTTACAACTCAGTATCTCGGCATTCTCCCACTCCATTTGTCTCAAAGGCTTATTAAAATGAATACCCAGCCCGGCTGGTGTGCCTCAGTGGCTGAGCGCCAACCTATGAACCAGGAGGGCTCAGTTCAATTCCCGATCAGAGCATATGCCTGGGTTGTGGGCTCAATCCCCAGAAAGGGGTGTGCAGGAGGTAGCCAATCAATGATTCCTTCTCATCACTGATGTTTCTATCTCTCTCTCTTTCCCCTCTCCCTTCCTCTCTGAAATCAATAAAAACATATTTTAAAAAATGAATACCCCAATTGGGACCACAAGACAGAAGGACAGTGTCCATATGCTCAGAAGTGAGAAACCCCATTCCTTGTCACACTGGCTCCTGCACCCCAACCCCTACCTAGCTGGGAACCCCAGGTTGCCTCGCCTCTCTGAGATCCCTATTTATTATCATCAGGAACAAACTGGTGCAATTACTACTTCTTTTGAGATGTGACCAGTTTGTGACGCTCTTAGCAGAAAGGACAGAGCACTGGCAACACGAGTAGGCAACCTTTGTTCGGGACACCAAAAAAGTCACAAAAGAAAGATACAGTCAGCAACCTTGAAAGGAGAGGTGTCGGAGAGAGAAGCTGGAGGGCCAGGAGAGCACCGACTCAATGAAAAGTGGCCGGAAACCAATCACGTCACACGAGACACTGTCCGCGATACAGCTGATGACATGTCCCTGATTCCCAGGGTAAATACTGATGAGCAAAACTAAATCGAGTCACTGCCCCAAGAACCGGCTTTTTTCTTTTTTTTTTTTTAAGGTGCCTGAGTAATTATCAGGAGAATTAGAAATGATCTTGTTGATATGACTAGGAGCTGGACTGGTGAGTCAGGCCACGTACATGACATCAAAACCGAGATGATCCGGTACATTCTCTTCGCAATTCAGAAGAATGCTATACTACTCATCCCCTAAATCACTGCTTTTTAAAAAATCAGCTCTAAAAAAAGAGGCAAGCCGTTTGAAGAAGGCTGGGAGGAGGAAGACAAGAAGTGACTCATAGCATCCAACAGCTTGTAGCCTCAAACCATAACAAGAATATAAAACCCGTGGGCCCGGTCTAAAACAAAATAGAGTTGTTGTTAAGGCTTTAACCTCATATAAAGTTCAGATCTAAGCTTGAGCACAGCACTGCAAATATCTTACAAGCATTGGGAGCAATGTTACAGATCTATGCCTTAACGTGTGTGTGTGTTTACTTTCCTTGGCTTCCTGGCTAAATCTGACACCTATATTAATTCTTAGAGAAGAGAACTTTCAAATGGAGCGATTTCCATAACTCTGAAAAACTCGTAGAATTCAAGTCCACCCACTTCAAATCCCACACATATCAATGCTTTCGTTTTATAAATTCTTTTAAGGCAGGTAGCAATATTTTACATGTATCAGGCCGGGTGCTCCGCCGCATTCACCGCGATACCTGTGGCTATGGGTGAGGTTTTGTATCTATCCTGAGATCTGGTTCCAGCTGGGGTGGCTCAGGGTGCCCCACAGCTTCTATTCCCCTCCCTTTGCTGACCCCTTCCCTTCTTCCTCACCCACTTACAACAAATTATCAATGAGGCTCTGTGGGGGGAAAAATTTTTTTACACACTTGTTTTCCAGAATCAACTGTTTCCTTTCAAGGAGGAGAATATACACAAAGTTTGGGTGGCATCAGAGACAGCTGGGTCTTTGCTTACTGATCTCGGAAGGTGGTCCTACGCCTTAAGCTTCCACAGAGCCGTTAACTTCCAGGGACCCCCAAGGAAAGAACAGAGGCTGGAAAGTGGGGGGAGGAGGGGAAAGGGGGGCAGAACTCGAGTTTAGAGCTAAGTGTGTCTGTTATCTTGGGCCGGATAGCTCTGAAAATGCCTCCCCCTCCATCAGGGGTGAGGAACCTTTTTCCTGCCAAGGGCCATTTGGATATTTATAACATCATTTGAGGGCCATACAAAATCGTCAACTTAAAAATTAGCCTCCTGTATTTGGTCAAACGTTAAATGAACTCAGCCCTAATGCCTTGGCAGGGCCAAACCAGACAACTTCCCAAGTCTTCCACGTCCCCCACCCCTGCCCTGAGTCCCCACGCCTTCCGAATGCCATCTCCTGAAGATCTTACGCTTTGGTGACAGGAATGTGCACGCTGCTTGTGCGCTGCTCATCTGCTTTTTCTTCTTCTTTTTTTTTTTTTTTTTAATTATTGGTTCCTTGACCAGCACAAAAGGCTGACATTTACGTTAGAATTCACCTCCTTCCTCAAGCAGATTCGTACTAAGAAAATGCTCTAGTTGGACTCTCCGGTGGAATAAAATGAACAGTTAAAGTAATGTGGCATATTAATCAGCAAAGCAGAGCATGGGCTGAGTGACGCCCATAAGCAGAAGGTAGGAGGTAAGTAGTTATCCCAACAACTAAAAAACCACAAAGGGTTTGACGTGCCATGTCTTTTTGTAAAGGCGTCTCCTGTGCAGACAACAAGTTTTTCGCAGGCTGTGTGTGTCACAGGCCACGTCCCTGGGTCCGCGGGCAGAGGAACCCGGCCGCTCCGGGAAGGGCGGGGCGAGGGCCTCCTGCGGCCGCCAGCGCCAGCCCGGGGCGCGCGGAGCCCCGGACACCAGCATCCTCAGTCCACGGAGACGCTGACCGCTCAATGTCAGCCAGCAGAGGAGTGTTTTAAAGACAAGTCTGTCTCTGAGAAGTTCTGTTTCCTCTCTACTTTGGTATTCCCATTTAAAGTTATCCCTTAAGCCAAATGTTTATTCACTTATTAATGAACTTATGGGGGGGTGGGGGGCTCTTAAAGCCAAGAAGGAAAATGTAAGATCCCAAACGCCAAAAGGAGGAAAGAAAGAATGATCTAGGAAAAGGGGTGTCGGCCACTCCACCTGGCATCCTGCACTGGCCCGCTTCCTCTCTGTCTCACATTCAGTCCCGAGTATTTGAGCAGACCCGCAATCCCTGGCCCCGCAGCAACGCCCACGGGAGGGGCTGCCGCCACAGCTCCCTGGAAAGCTGCAGTTCGCTGCTGACGAGGCAGGCGGTTCCAAGGGAGAGGAGCTGGCTCCCCCCAGTGAGGGGAGCACTGGGCGGTAACAGCAGAGCTGAACAAGGAGGCAGCCAGCACAGCAGGAGAGAAAAACCCTGAGTTCTGCAGGCACCGGCCCCCGAAGATAAAATAGTATTAGCATCTATAACAACACCCAGCAGACAGGACAACCAAAAATGAGCAGCCATTCACCGCCCACAGGCCACTTAAGAACTTTGAGAGAATACAGTCCATCCACTCTGCTTTTCCAACCGAGGTGATGTGCTTAAAACGGAACTGTTTTTTCCATCCTCCTCCGTAGGAACCGAGTGCTGAAAATTCCACATGTTTCCACAGTATTTTCCGAGATTTCCATGAAACCTAATTTAAAGAATCCTCCCCCCATGAGTCCTGGTTGAGGAGAAAATGTGAAAGCAATAGACTTAAGTAATTCAGCGTTAAGGCTTGTTCTAACTTTTCACTGTGGACGTGGGTATGCTGGGGCACTTGGTAAGTTCCAAAACGTAAAGTGATACAGATTTCCGATCCTTCCACTCGTTGGTTTCTCCTAAGCAACACTGGGAAACAAATTGGTTCGTCTCATTTAGTCCCGTAAAACCATTTATGCGCTTCTAAGACCTGAAATTCCCAATGACCTTAAAGAGCAACTCTATCATCTCAGCGATCATCTCAGCGGGGACAAAGCAAGACAAGGGGGCGGGGGTGGCACAGGGGGGCCGAGGCTACATCAGCCGATGCCACAGACCCCTGATTCTTTCATGCTTCAGGCCAGGCCTAGCAAGGTTTACGCAGAAAGAAAACCAATAGTGCGCTTCCTGAATGCAGAGACACACATCCCTTTCTCTGCCCAGACACTCAATAAGAAACTCATTAAGCCCTTTCATAAAATCTGTTCAGAGAACGGGGTTGAGCGCGCACGTTGCTCTAAAGTGGCTTTGCCATCCTCTGGGTGGCAGGAAGATATTCCTCCATCTCCCAGAGCGACAGCTGGTGGCAGGTGAGTGTCATTCTAGCAGGTGAGTGCGCCCCATGTACACGTTCGTAAGGGACAGTAAGGGACCGCTCCCGGCTCCAGGAGGGGGCCGGGACGCCCATTCGGAGCGCTGTCCCAGATTCAGAGAGGCAAGTATGAGCTTATTTCCAGGCGGACAGCGGGAGGGGAGCCGTGCTGCGGAGTTCAGGGGCTCGCTCCTTTGCTAACAGAGATAGGGTGCTGACCCTTGACCTTCCCAGGATGCAGACAGAGCAGAACTGCTATTTTGGGGATGATGCATGAGTGATGGGTGCTGTGAATCACACAACAGCGGTGAGGACGAGAGACCAGAGCTCTGAGGGGCTGACGAGTGAAGGAGAAAACCCATGTGAGTGAGCATCGACACAATCAAATAACTCCGGCAAATATTCTCTGATACAGCCCCTCGAGCAACGTCCCCAGCACACACTTTACCCATCGCTGTACATCTCAACCGTGTTCCCCTGTGGGCCCACTCTGTGTGGCCTACCTCTGGGCCCTCTGGGGTACCAGCGACGCCTTCGCATCTCCAACCGTGTCTGCTCAGCACTGAGTCCAGGAAGCAGCCTCCTTCTGCTACGGGGCTGTTTAACGTGACAGATCCCTGGGATGCCCTGCAGAACCCCAGATGTGACACAGAGACATAGTCCGTGGGCAACCGGGAAGGCGGCTAACACTATATGCCACAACCCCCTCCTTTATTCCCTCCTGCACCCTGCAAGTGTTAAGGAGGAAAGCATAAAGTCAACATCGGCTCCTCCCTGCTGATGAAATTGGCACGAATGGATTTACTTTCTGGCTGCCGGCCCTCACAAAACCGTTACACACACACACACACACACACACACACACAAAGTTCACCACGCTGCACTGCTCCAAATATAAATCCGAGACAGCCGGCCCCTCCCCACCCCACCCCGGCACGTTAGTGGCCTTCCCAGGGTGAATACCCAACAGATATTTAAACATGATCATTCTGGAACTTCAGTGGCTTTTTTTTTTTTTAAGGCATAGCAAAGCCCGATCTAAACTTATGACAGTTGAGCACATGATCCCGTCATTAAGAGCACATACGAAGCCGTCCATAACACCCCGTGAAATCACGGCAGCGGATCTGTCACCGATTCCAAACCCGAGGGAGGCGCGCCGCGCCGGGCGGGGAACCTGGCCTGAGAGGTAGGAGGTTAGCGAGTCTCCCACCCTTTTCGCATCACAACACACACACAGGAACAATAGTAGCACAGCCTTCCCCGGGCCGGGCCGTAGTAAAACCGGGATGGATGGCTGGCACATCTCGGGGTTCAAACCCCCAAGTCCAGCGGCAAGTTTCGCATCAGAACCAGGCCGGGGCACCCACCGCAGGCCGGGCGGCGCGAGGCGTCCCCAGCCTGGGCCGCGGGGGCAGCGCGCGGACGCGCACAAGGACACGGGCCGCCAGGCCGGCCCTCCAGCCCGCGCCCCGGGCCCCGCCGCAGCGCCAGCCCCGCGGCCACACGCAGCGGCCCGGGTGGGGGCCGCGACCCGCACCGCGGGGACCCAGCGCCCCGAGACCACGCGCCCGCCCGCCTCCCCGCCCGCCCCGCAGCGGCCTCCGGGCGGCGGCGCGGCGCGGCCCGGCCGGGCCTGTTACCTTCCGACAGCTCCAGCTCCAGCTCCGCCAGCCGCGCCCGCACCTCCAGCGGCAGCGCCATGCCCTCCAGGCTGCGGTCCGCCATCGCGCCGCGCCCGCCTCTTTGTCTCAGGCCGCGGCTCGGCCGCTCCAGCGATCCCGGACCCGCACAGCGCGGCGGCGGCGGCACCGGCGGGCAGCGCTCCTCCTCCGGCGCCTCCTCCGCGCGGCCCCGCGGGGCGGCCTCGCGCCCGCGCCCCCGCGGCCCCCGCGCGCGCCCCCGGCCCGGCGCGGTCCCGCAGCGGCTCGGCTGCTCCGCCGCCCGGTGCTCCCCGGTGCGCGCCGCCGTGGCACAAGGGCGCAAACAGGGCGGGGGCTACGCGCTGGGGCGCGCCCCGGAGGCGGGGTACCGGGAGGGCGGGAGCGCGGGGCCGGGGGCGCGCAATCAGGACGGAGGCTGCGGGCGGGGGCTTGCGGAGGGCGCCGGGGGATGTGGGAGCGGGGACGTGCGGGTGGTGTGCGGTGCGGGGGCGCGCACCGGGATGGGGACGCGCACCAGGGCGGGGATGGGCGGGCCAGCTCAGCGCGCGCTCCCGGAGCACACGCGCGGGTCCCGCGGGCCCTCCCCGCCCCGCCCAGGACCTGGCTTCCCTCTGGCTGAAGGCAAAAAATACCTGCTGCGTCCCCTCCAGCCTCCCAGGTTGAAACTTCCAAGTATTCTGGGTCTCCATGGGCTGAATTTTTTTTTTTTTTTTTTTTTTTTTGTATGAATAGTTTGTTTGCGGGGGTTGGACGTAACAGTGTGGGCCATGAAGCGAGTAGCCAGCAGAAAGTTCCTAGAGCCCGCCGGCCTATGCTCTTGGTTCATCAGAGCATCTGCCGGGCCTTGTTCCCCACCTGCGAAAAGGAGGCTGGAGGAGAGAGAAGTCTACTGTCCACATCCAGGTCAACCTGAAAGGCACAGTCCAAAGGCACAGTCAACCCAATGGCACAGCCAGCACCCACCTTTTGCCGGCTGGGGGCTCCTGTCGTCCTCAGCAGGTCCTCTTCCCTGGGCTCCTCCATCACTGCCCTGGATTCCATCCCTTTTCTCTTCCATTCCTGTGCGTCCTCCCTCCGATTACCATATCTGTGCCTCTGGGTGTGATCATTTGGGGCAGGCAATCTCATGCCCCCAGCTGCCCAGCTGAATCACCTCACTGAGATGCCCAGACACCGCTATAGCCAGCGCCTCCTTTTAACCATCTGCACCAGTGTCCTAATTCTCCCGGCCAGAGAGTCCTCGGAGACTTTTGTCTTCCTCAGTCTTCCTCTCTGGACAAAGTCTTGGGCATCTGACTTCATTTTCATTCCTGTAACCACTCTTCCCGCGTAAGCCACTGCACCGGTTACTGGACCCTGCAGCGTCCAGAAGCTCCGGGCATTCTTTCCCCTTTCAAAAGTAGGCATTTGTGCCCGGCGGGTGGCTCAGCTGACTGGAGTGTCATCCTGCGGGTTCGATCCCCAGTTAGTGGCGTACAGGGAGGCAACCAATCGGTGTTTCTTTCTGGCATCCACCTGCAGTCCCACTGCATCTCCCGTGAGCTTCCAAAGACCTCCTGGAGGTCTTTCTCACTTTCTTTCAGGGTGCGCCCTCATCCAGGGTGCCCACCTGCCCGCACCCCTTACATCCACCCCTAGAGTCAACTCCGGAAAACGTTCTTCTCCTGCCTGCTGTGTTCCCACTGCTTACTGCCCTGTCCTGCCTGGACATTTTTTATCAGCCTCAGTGTAAGCTCCTGGAAGACAAAGACTAAGCCTTCTTCCCAGTGACTTGACCGTTGTGACAACTTAAGAGAGTTGTGGGCATTTCTCATACCAATCTGACTTTTCGGTGGGGACATGTGAGCGGAGTGGGCAACTGACAGTGACAAGCTTGAAAAAGGTGAACATGGACTCAATGAGCGCTGCTGGCCCCACCACTGTCTCTCTCCTTTTCACGATAAACAGGCCGCTGGTAAAGAGAGCCTTCGAGGGGCTCTAGTCCAGCCCCTCGTGCTACAGTGGAAAAGCCTTAGAGAAATAAAATGCAGCAGAACCAGGATTCAAAACCCCAGTCTGCAGAGCAAAGTGCGGGGTTCCTTACAGCAAAATGGGACTGCACCCTCCACTCAGCAAGCAGATCAAGCCGCTGTGGGGCGGGATGATGCCAGAATGAAAACACATTCCCTTTTCAATGCACAGATGGGCCTCAATCATCTATAGAAGATGCTATTTCTGAGGTTGGTTCCAAAGAAGACTACTATTTTGCATTAAAGAGCACATCGATAGCGGGCTGAGATTCTGAGCTGCCGGTTCATTTTAACAGGTCTTTGGGTAACTGCAGAGTGTAGATTGGATAGTGCACACGTGGAATTTCCAATGGCCTGATGGATGTCTTTATCTGGAAAGTCTGCCATGTCCTCAAAACATGTCCAAATCAGAAATCAGAATCTTCATACCCACCAATCACCAGGCTCTGCTCATTCTCTCTTACTCCTTGTTACCCATGTTTGATCCATGCTTGTTATCAAGCTTCAGTAACTTCTTTTTTTTAATTATTAAATTATTATCTGTGTACATATTTTAACATTGCCCCCCTCCCTCCCCAGAGTTTTGTGTCCATTGGTTGTACTTCTATGCATGTATACAATATATTTTATTGTTTTTTTACAGAGAGGAAGGGAGAGGGATAGAAAATCAGAAACATCAATGAGAGAGAAACATCAATCGGCCGCCTCTTGCACACCCCCTACCGGGGATGTTCCCATAACCAAGGTACATGCCCTTGACTGGAATCGAACCCAGGACTCTTGAGTTCGCAGGCCAACGCTCTATCCACTGAGCCAAACCGGTTTCAGCAAGCTTCAATAACTTCTACCTACAACTGTTCTCTGATAGTCTCTCTCCTCCCCTCTGCCCATGGCCACTGCCTAATTCAGATCTTCAGAACACACACCCCCATTCCCCACCCCACCCCACCCACCCCTAAGTCTTTGTCCTTGTAATCTTTCCTGAATGGCTGCCAGATCACGTGCCGCTTTGGGTAGGGGACAGTCGGGCTCTGCATTATACAGTGGTCCGCTGCCTACAAACCCGAAGACTCCTTGCTTTGACCCCGAAGGCTTTAGGGGCCCTGGCACAGAGCTTTCCTCTCTACTTTCCATTTTGCGGCCCCCTGCCATGCACCTGCGTTCTCAAGAATTCTGGGTTTTCCGTGGAGAGTCCGCCACTTCTTGTGTCTGTTGTTGGTGGACATGTTCCTTCTTCTTGTCATCCTGTCTCCCTTATTCCCCAGCCTGAGTCATGGCCACATGCCAAATGTTACACCTTCAAGTTTCAGCTCAAATGCTGCTTCTCCCATGAAGCCTTCCTTCCTGATCTGGTTGGAAAGATGCTCTCCCACCTCTGGGATCACACACCTCTTTGCTGCCTGGTGTACCCAGATTCGTAAGTCATCGGTGCATCTCATGTGGCAGCTGGTTTATCTACAATTCTTCCGCAGTGTTGAGGGACCTATTCTTGTAAACAGTGTCTTGTTTCTCAAAGTGCAGTCCAGCACTGGAACAAGAGTAAGACCATTGCTCTCCTCTCTTCTGCTGCAGTCCGGCAGCCTCAAGGAACGTAGGGCTTAGTGAAATCCCTGACTTATAGTCGTGTGTGTCTATTTGTATAAAAACCTAGTTCTAATGTGTGACTAGGTTGGGCATAATACCCAGGAGAAGTTTATTAGAATGGAGTCAATGGGTGCTAAGGGCTATTTGACTCAAAATCTCACCAAAGCCCTAGACCAGTGTTCGGCAAACTCATTCGTCAACAGAGCCAAATACCAACAGTACAATGATTGAAATTTCTTTTGAGAGCCGAAAACAAACTCCTGCACATGGGCCAGGAAGTTTCAATTGCCTGTACGTATGTGCCTGCACGTGGTATTTTGTGGAAGAGCCACATCAAGAGGCCAGAGTCGAGTGTGGCTCTAGAGCCTCGGTTTGCCGACCACTGCCTTAGACACTCCATCATCGCAATTACATCTTTTTCTTCTTCTTCTTTTTTTAATCCTCATATGATGATATTTTTCCATAGCTTTTTAGGGAAAGTGGAAGAGAGAGGGTAAGTCAGAGAGAAATATAGATGTGAGAGAAACACATCGATTGGTTGTCTCCTGCATGAGCATGGACCAGGGCCCAGGCTGCAACCAAAGTACGTGCCCTTGACCGCAATCTAACTGGGGACCCATTGGTCCACAGGCCGATGCTCTATCCATTGAGCAAACCGTCTAGGGCCACAGTTACATCTGTGAAGTGTGGTCAGTGTTCTTCAGAAAGCTGCAGTAGAATCTCAGGGCGGCTGCATGGAGTCAATGGGTGCTAAGGGCTATTTGACTCAAAATCTCACCAAAGCCCTAGACCAGTGTTCGGCAAACTCATTCGTCAACAGAGCCAAATACCAACAGTACAATGATTGAAATTTCTTTTGAGAGCCGAAAACAAACTCCTGCACATGGGCCAGGAAGTTTCAATTGCCTGTACGTATGTGCCTGCACGTGGTATTTTGTGGAAGAGCCACATCAAGAGGCCAGAGTCGAGTGTGGCTCTAGAGCCTCGGTTTGCCGACCACTGCCTTAGACACTCCATCATCGCAATTACATCTTTTTCTTCTTCTTCTTTTTTTAATCCTCATATGATGATATTTTTCCATAGCTTTTTAGGGAAAGTGGAAGAGAGAGGGTAAGTCAGAGAGAAATATAGATGTGAGAGAAACACATCGATTGGTTGTCTCCTGCATGAGCATGGACCAGGGCCCAGGCTGCAACCAAAGTACGTGCCCTTGACCGCAATCTAACTGGGGACCCATTGGTCCACAGGCCGATGCTCTATCCATTGAGCAAACCGTCTAGGGCCACAGTTACATCTGTGAAGTGTGGTCAGTGTTCTTCAGAAAGCTGCAGTAGAATCTCAGGGCGGCTGCTTGGGAGGGGGTCACACATCCTTTGCATTTGTTAACACTGGAGCACAGTTTAATCTGTCAGATAAGCCAGCTTTGCATAACAAAACCCAGAGGGCCTGAGACACAGTACAAACATGCAGGTGTCCAGCAGACAAAGGCCACCCCGTGAGGATCCTGGCCCACCACGGGGTGGCCGGCCCGAGGCCAGTGGATGGGAGAAATGCCAACATGAGACCTTGAAAGCTAACTCTGGCCCTCTATCCTTTCACCCAGACAAGCTCTGAAATCAATTGTTTTGAGTTCCACAGAGGGGCAGCTACCTAAAGCTAATTAATCAACCAATCATCATGCAAATTAGGATTGGGGACCTCGGTCTGTATCTTGCTTTACTGTCTGCTCTGGGTAACCTGTCACCATTAAGTACCTACCTACGGGATCTCACCTCTATCTTTCCTGTTTCACTGAATTCCAAGCCAGTTCTGAGTGAAACTTAGTAACTCACATTAACTGGGCCCTAGATTTCAGAAACCTGGTTAGGACGGAAGAGAGTAGTAAAGGACCGGATTCAACCAGTGGACTCTGAAGGCATCCTTGTCGCCCGGCTGATTCATTCATGAGCCCAGGGGAGGGAAACACGACGCTCCTCAGCTGAGCGCCCTCGCCCTCAGATAGTATCTCCCAGGCACACCTTCACTTCCGGAGCCTCACTGCTGTGAAGAGTTGATTATTTCACTCCCCATCAGATTTATGCAGAATTTATTCATGCTGTGATCTCTCCCGTGCATTCCAGTTTTGTGAATTTTTTTTTTAAGCTTTTCCAAAGTCACCAGGAAGAGTTGTTGTAAAATTCTGTAGTGGGAGTTAAGTTCTTATATCCTAAGTCCTGGAGGGAAAGGTGCATACAACCCTATTATGACACTGTCTTCTATTTTCTTTTTTAATTCTCACCCAAGGATATATTTTTATCCTTTCTAAAAAGAGAGGAAGGGAGAGAGAAACATCTTTTGGTTGCCTTCTCCTACAAGATCCAACTGGGGATCAAACCCAAAACCTAAGTAAGTGCCCTGACCGGGAATTGAACCTGCAACCTTTTGGTGCATGGGACAACACTCCAACCAACTGAACCAGCGCCCAGGGCCTGACACCATCTTCATAAGCTGCAGTCTCCCTACAGAACTATGCCTGGCAATTTATGCTTTTGGTTATGTTTCATTTTGGTCTCCCCAGATTATCAGGAATGCAGGTTGGGTAGAGTGCTGGTTTTAAAGCACGTTTAAAAGTGAATAATCTGACACAGAAAGTTTGGGTTCAGTTACTTATAACTTAGATAGCAGCTTGAACCTTTGACTGAAACTGCTCTGTGTGTGCAGGAGATAGTTAACGTTTCTGTAACGTTTTTAGCATTAGTATAGAATGAGTGTGAACGTGACCACGTCCAGTGAACATGTGTGCATCTGCCTTGCTGCTACGTTACTATCCTCTGGAAGTAAAGAACTTTCCGACCTATTTAGCTAACCAAGACCTGTCTATCAGCAAAAGAGAAGCAGGAAGGAGTCCCACAGCATGTTAGCTAATACAGTGCCCACACCTCTCCTGGCAGTGCTATGAGGCAAAGACGTCTCGATGGAAACACAGTGTGTGGGTTTGTCCTGGACAAACAGCCTAGGTATTTTCTTGTAAATGTTATTATAAGTCCAAATGCAATTACCAATAATGTAATTATTTATGATAGTTTTTGTGAACTTTTATTAGCACAGAACAAATTCTCATCCAACAATTAATCCTGTTTGGTCTTAGGCTGCATCACATTTTTATGATATATTTCCTTTGCCAATTATGATTGACTAATGTCTGGCATAATTAAGCTAATGTTAAAATGAATTGTCATTCCCAGAACTCATATCAATTAAGTGGCTGAGACAAATGATACATACGCTTTTTTTCTTCTTCAAGTTTTACAAAGTGTTTTAAGATACAAGACTTTATTGAGCGTTTAAATCAGGAGTTTTTGAAGCAGAAGAGAAAGGAGTGGTTGAGGACTAAAATTTCACCATCCAAAATCCAAAGAGTGGAACAGAATCATTAAAGAAAACTTTTAAACTAGACTCATCTCTTCAAAATAGAGGAAACACACACACACACACACACACACACACACACACACGGAGTCAAGTGCATTCCTAAATGGCTTCTGCTATGCCAAGTAAAACTCCACCAGTCTAAAAAATTTAATTGTGTAAAATGCAGAATCTCATTATTGTGAAGATAATTAAAAGCAGCGATTTCGAGTCCATCTGTCCTAGCTCACCCACACTGGATGAAAGTAAATAAAAACAAAGGTTGTGAAGTTTGCACTGTCCGAAGCTGACCATACTGGTCTCAGAGAGATCCAGGGGCTCCAGGGCCTTGGCTGCCCAGCCATCACCCTCAAGAATCAGGAGCTAGAGTTAATGCTTTGAGAATGGGACTGGGCAGGAACAGGCGAGGATGGCCCATCGGGGACATCCACATCCTGGTTGCGGTGGAAGCCTTTCCGTAGTCATTTCTGGCGCCTCAACTTCCGACCATGCTCGTGGTCCTGCACATGGACTGAGGAGAGCTAAGGTGGGCTCCCAGGTGAGGGTTCAGGGTCCGTGCTTCACTGAGGCCAGGCTCTTATACAAAAGAACCTGTAGGGAGTGAACACATCGGAGGAGGAGGGAAGAAGCACTCCACAGTCCGCAGATGGATGGGGCACAGCCAACCTTTGTAACGCTGGGTTGCTCAGTTGTTGACCTGCCACGGGGGGCCACCCGTCGATCCCGAGAGGAAAGTGGGTCACTGTGGTCCGTTAGCACCGACGCTAGCCGCTAAGGGTTGGAGCACCGCCTGTAAAGGGCTCCCGCTGGGCTCTGGTTGCCAGCGGAGCAAAAACGTGGCTCAGCCCTCATGTGGCCATAGGCGCTCACATCCACCAGGAAGCCACCATGAAGCTGGTTTGTATGGAAGATCATAGAAAGTCAGGAACCTACCATGTCAGGGCTTAGGTGATTGAGTGTTTGGGTTTATTTTGTACACGAATATTATTTTTTGTTTTCTATTTTCATCTTTTAATAAGCCAAATAATTGTTCAAAATTACTTTAATTGTGCCCTGGCCATGTGACTCAATTGGTTGGAGCATCATCCTATACACCGAAAGGTTGTGGGTTCAATTCCTGGTCAGGTCCCTACAGAAGGAAAATGATCAATGTTTCTGTCTTATCTCTCTCTCTCTCTCTCTCTCTCTCTCTCTCTCTCTCTCTCTCTCTCTCTCTCTCTCCCCAGCCCTTCTTTCCTTCCTCTCTCTCAAATCAATAAGCATGTCCTCCTCAGGTGAGAATTTAGAAAGAGAATTACTTTGCTTGCTTTGTGTGGGCTCAAGAAGAATTTTCATGTAGTTTTCACAAAGCAATTGTGCAAAGTGAAGACCTAGAAATAGCCCAAGTGCCCATCAGTAAATGAATGGATAAAAACAACCAAAACTGTTACAGTATTACATGTACACAATGGAATACTGTGCAGCTGTAAAAAAGAAGGATCTCTTACCCTTTGAGGCAGCATGAAGGGACCTGGAGAGCATTATGCTAAGTGAAATAAGCCAGTCAGAGAAAGACAAATATCACATGATCTCACTTATATGTGGAATCTAATGAACAAAATAAACAAACAAAATATATCCATAGACCTTGAAGCATGTGACAAACTGACATATTTCAGAGGGAAGGGGTTGGGGAAGCAGGAAGAGATTAACCAATGAACTTATATGCACACTAAATTCGTGCATGGTACAGTCCCTAGGCCTTGTTTGTGATCAGGACCATCTTCCCTGGCTGTCCACAGCCGACCCCACCCCCCACTGCCACCTACCCCAGTTCCCCGTTTGCCATCAGGCAATCGGAGCCTGATGGCTGAGGGAAGGGATCAAGAGTTTGGTTGTTCCTGTTCCCTGGCTGGCACCACCCCTGCTGCAGGTTGCCCTCTGTGTGTGGGGTAACTGGGGGATCAGGGGCCTTGGCCTGGTGCCACTGTGTCCCCTGCCACCCAACCCTGGTTCCCCCAACCCATTGGGCTTGGGAAAGGGTCAGGGAAAGTGACCGGGAGGTGGTCAATGCACCTCATAGTGACTGGTCGAGTGGCAGTTCTGGTCATTCTGTTGTTAGGGTCAATTTGCATATTACCTTTTTATTATAAAGGACTAGACATCCAGTGCACGAATTTCGTGCATGTGGGTGTGTCCCTCAGCCCACCCTCTCCAATCTGGAACTCCTCAAAGAATGACCTAAATGTACAGTTGGACATCCCTCTGACAATCTAGGACTGCTGGCTCCCAACTGCTCACCTGCATGCCTTCCTGATTGCCCCTAACCACTTCTGACACCTAACTGCTCCCCTGCCAGCCTGATAGCCCCTAACTGCCCTTCCCTGCCAGCTTGGTCACCCCTAACTGCCCTCCCCTGCAGGTCTTGTTGTCCTTAACTGCCCTCCCCTGCGGGCCTGATCACCCACAACTGCCCTCCCCTGCTGGCATCCATCTTGTGTCCACATGGGGACGACCATCTTGTGTGTTGGAGTGATGGTCAATTTGCATATTACCTCTTCATTATATAGGATTATATAGGATAGAGGCCCAGTGCACAGGTGGGGACTAGCTGGCCTGCCCTGATGGGGGCCCCGGGTCAGGGTGGGGGGCCCTGCTAAAGGGTGGGACCAGCAGGGGCGAGGGGCCACAGTCGTTCTGGTCTCTGGTTATCCTGGTCGTTCTGCTATTTTGATCACTGGGCTTTTATTATATAGGATATGCATAATGCATGACCAGACAATGTGGCAAAGTGCTAGGGAAAAGGTGGGAGCAGGATGGAGGGGAGGCAACGGGATTGGGGGGAGAGAGTTTGTTTTTGTTTTTTATAAATGATTTTTTTTTCTGTTGAGGGTCCTCATTTGCTCATTTATAAACATGTATAATTCTAATAGTCGCTTGAGAGTTATTGCTTATTAATCCCAACATCTTGGTAACCAGGAACCAGTTTTCAAAAACTGTGTTTTTCTATTGACTATGACTCACGTTTTCCCATTTCTTTTCATATCTAGTGATTGTTTTATTATATGCTGAACACTGTGAATGGCATGTGGTAGAAAGAGAAAATCACACCTTCCTCATACACAAGTGTTGAACTTGTTCAGAAATGGAAACTATTGGCAATTACTTTTGGTCTTGTCAGCCTTGGTTTTATTCTGTATTGGAATGGGTCTATTTTTGTTTGGACCTCGTTTTTAGGCTATGTCTCTTACTGTGGAGTGTTGACTTTCCTCTTAGGTTCGGCCTTTCTGGAATCTCTATTACATTCCAAATTTTTCAGTGAGGCCTCTCTGCTGCCTAGGCTAGAACCCCAATGTCACCTGGCACTGCATGGTGTCAGCATTGGGCTTTCAGACTTCAGCAGGTGATCTCTATTCAGTTATGGAGTTTCACCTTTCCCCCCCGTGCAGCATGGTCTTAGCCAAAGCCCCACAGCGAGTAGAATGCAGACTTCTTGGTACTGCTCTCCGGGCAACTCCCCCTTCTCAGACACCCTGACAACAAATCCCAACCTCTTCAAAAGCCTGAACTTCAGTCTCTTCCTGCTCAGAGCAGAAAGAGCACCTCCAGGCTGAAAGCCAGAACAATGATGGGGCAACACTGGGCTCATGAGATTCTCTTCTGTGATGCTCATTTTTCAATGCCTGAAAAGGGTTGTTTCATATATTGTCCAATTTTGTAGTTTTTTTCAGTGGACAGCAAATCTGGTATCACTTAACTGAGTCATGGCTGGTAGAAGTCTTTGAAAAATATTTTATAAGCATGCTAATGTAAACTCTGGCCCAAACTGGGGAGAAAGAATGAGGTATTCTGGAGGGATATCTCTAGGGAAAAAAGAAAAACAAAGGAAAGCTAATAGAACACATTGATAGGAGTTTAGGTTGAATTATTTTGGTTATAAATAATATTTACATAGTCATAATAATGTTGATGCCAAATAATGTTTTAAATCAACACAAGCGAAAAGCAATATAGTTAGGGAGGAAGAGAATAGGAAAATAGTGCGTGTGAGCGTGGAGAAAACAAGGTAGATAAGAAAGCCTTATCCCCTCTTATGGATTTAGACAGTCCATAATCCTATATAATAAAAGAGTAATATGCAAATTGACCATCACTCAAACATACAAGATGGCTGTCCCCATGTGGTCAAAGATGGCTGCCCCCAATGGACCAAGATGGCCACCACAAGATAGACAGCAGGAGCAGTTGGGAGAGACCAGGCCTGCAAGGGAGGGCAGTTGGGGGCAATCAGGTTGGCAGGGGAGTGGTTAAAGGTTGATCAGGCTGGAAGGCAGAAGTGGTTAGGGGCAATCAGGAAGGCAGGCGAGCAGTTGGGAGCCAGCAGTCCTAGATTGTCAGAGGGATGTCCAACTGCCCGTTTAGGCCCGTTACCATTGGGATCAGCCTAAACAGGCAGTCGGACATCCCTTGAGGGGTCCCAGATTGGAGAGGGTGCAGGTTGGGCTGAGGGACAGCCTCTCTCCTCCCTCCACCTCCCCCCCTGCATGAATTTCTTGCACTGGGCCTTTAGTAGTTCATAATATATGAAAGTGAAAAATAAAGACACAGCACCTTAAGCTTATTTAGAAATAGTGAGGTACACACATACAAAAACAGGAAAAATGACCATCTTGATTTGGACATGTATGAATGGCTAAATGCAGAGCAAACAGAAAATCTGTCTCTAGGAAGTAAGATGGTCTGGTGATTGCTGTTTTTCATTGCTAGTCTAATTATACAATTATATATTTTTATTGTGAAAGATAACATACAGCCAAGCCAGTGCTGCTCAGTGGTTGAACATCAATCTATGAGCCGGGAGGTCACCATTCAGTTCCCATCAGGACACATCCCTTGGGTTACAAGCTTGATCCCCAGTGTGGGGCGTGCAGGAAGCAGCTGATCAATGATTCTCTCTCATCATTGATGTTCCTATCTCTCTCTCCCTCTCCCTTCATCTCTGAACTCAATAAAAAGATTTAAAAAAAAAAAAAAAAAAAAAAAGATGACCTACGCCGATAGAGCGTTTGGCTCAGTGGATAGAGCGTCGGTCTGTGGACTCAGGGGTCCTGGGGCTCGATTCTGGTCAAGGGCATGTACATTGGTTGCGGGCACATCCCAGTGGGGGGTGTGCAGGAGGCAGCTGGTCAATGTATCTCTCTCATCGATGTTTCTAGCTCTCTATCCCTCTCCCTTCCTCTCTGTAAAAAATCAATAAAATATATTTTTAAATAAATAAATAAATAAATAAAAAGATGACATACATTAACATACATAACTGTTTGTCATTTAACAAATAAGTAGAAAGCTAATTAATTCTCAACCATGTCAGAAAATTTATTTCCTTGGGAAGTCTAATTATATTAATTTTTATAGATTTCTATTGCAGCCAAGGCCGGTTTGGCTCAGTGGTGGAGCGCTGGTCTGCGGACTGAAGGGTCCTGGGTTCGATTCCGGTTGGGGGCATGTACCTTGGTTGCGGGCATGTCCCCGATGGGGGGTGTGCAGGAGGCAGCTGGTCGATGATTTCTCTCATCGATGTTTCTGGCTCTCTATCTTTCTCCCTTCCTCTCTGTAAAAAATAAATAAAATATATTTAAAAAAAAAAAAAAGATTTCGCCCTAATCGATTTGGCTCAGTGAATAGAGTGTCGGCCTGCGGACTGAAAGGTCCCAGGTTCGATTCCGGTCAAGGGCATGTATCTTGGTTGCGGGCACATCCCTAGTAAGGAGTGTGCAGGAGGCAGCTGATCGATGTTTCTAACTCTCTATCCCTCTCCTTCTCCCTTCCTATCTGTAAAAAAATCAATAAAATATATATTTAAAAAAATAAAGATTTCTATAGCAAAATATAAGTAAATGTTCATAAATGTTACAGGTAACACATAACAAATGGTTAGAGAGCCAAGTCACTATAAACCAAGACCAGAAATTGAACATCATTTACCTCCCAGAAGGCTCCTCCTGGCTACAAAGCCGTCATTCCCACCGAAGACACCGTTCTCCCATCTGTATGGTAATTACACCCTTGCTTTTTCTTCACCACCCTTGCAGGCATCCCTATAAAATGTAGTTTAATTTTGCTTCCTTTTGAACTTGATATAAATAGCATTATACGGTAACCACAATTTTCATGTTTTGTTTTTCATTCATTCAACTTTAGGTTTATAGATTTGTCCATTTTGTTTCATGTAGCCTACGTTTCTTTTCTTTTTTTAAGTAAATATTTTTCGGAGAAAAATGGCAGCCGAATCAGCAGGCCTGTTGTATACCCCATCCCAGGGCCAAACTGAAAATACTACAAATAAGTTGGAAAACATTTACCTGGAATTACCGACTGAGGAGGAAGGAAAGGAAGCTCCTGGAGACCAGAAGGAAGGGCAAGGTCTGGAGAGGAGCTGACCCAGGTCTCAGAGGCAGCAGACCCGCAGGCTGAGAGGAGGGAGAGCCGGGCCGGGCTCCACAGCCAGAGCACCAGAGCAGAGACCCGCAGCCCACAGAACACCCAGCAGGGCGGCTGGCCAAGGCAGAGTCTGGAGCCTGTTGGAGAGAGAGCGCAGTTTGGGGGTTTAAAAAAAAAATTTTTTTTTTTTTCTAAACCCAGAGCACAGGAGCTTTCATTTGCAACTACTCACCCGAGGCTTTGGTTCAGGGAGGGAGGCACGGACTTGAGGTACCTGAGGAGAGGATAGGGTGGGAAGCAGGGCAGGGAGACATAGCCAGGAGCCCAGCATTTAGCCGTTCATACACATAGAAACCAAAACGGCCACTTTTCCTGAAAGAAGCTAGCTGCTCTAGTAGCCTCAAGGCAGCTGATACAGCTTGTCCCACCCTCAGGAGCACTGCATACCACACCCAGCATTCTGAGCTTTCCAGAGAAAATGAAAGCCTAGGCCAAGCCCTCGGGTCTGAGCAGTCTCAAAGAACCCTCAGAGACTGGATTGCAGGAGGGTCCACGCACCCCACTATTCTGGGAACCAGACTGATAAAAACTCCAGGTTTCCAGCTGACCCCATTGGTCCCCGTACAAGGATCTCTGTCCAGCCAAGGGCAGAGTAATATTTTGGGCCACTCGCAGAGGAGAAGCGGTGGGTCAGGAAAACACACCCACCATGTTCCCTGAAAGCTTAACAGAACCTCCCTCCCTTTCAGAAACTTTTGAGTGATTAAGATTGACAGCTGACTAGCAGACAAAGGCAGGCAGAGGTGGAGTCTGGGGAATCAGGGGAAGTTTGCTGACCCAGCCCTAGGCCCCACGAGGCTAACAAACCTGCTTTAGAGGGTAGATTGGCCCCTGCTGCTTGCCGCCAAGGCCTGCGGAGAGAGACACAAGTGGTGGATCAGTGGATCACTTAGAGCTTGAAGCAGGTTGTGAAAGCCAAAACACGGTGCCTGATAGTGGTCAGCATCTAAATACCTAACTGAAAACCTAGAATTGGGAGACAGTGTGGGGTGCAAAGCAAGCTCCGATGGGGCATTAAACTCGGCTTAAATGAATGCCACTCACTTTTTAAAATCTTTTCTATTTTTCCTCCTTTTTTCCCCCCTTTCTCCTTTTTTCAATTTTTCTTTCTTTTTTTCCATTTTAAAATTTTCTTCTTTATCTATCTGCTTTATTGATTTGTTATTATTCTAGTCTCTGCTCTCCCCTTCATATATCCAATTTTCCTCTTCCCTTCTCTTACTCAACTTTTCTTCTTTTTTTCACTACTCAATTTTTTTTTCTCTCACTTTTCTTTCTCTCTTCTTTTTTTTGCCTGCTTTCTTAACATTTTTCTTTTTCTTATTTTAGGCCTATCTGCTTTCTCTTCTATTTTTCTTTTCAATTTTTTCCCCCTGTCTTTTCATTTATTTTCTCCCTCCTTTATTCTAAACCATTTTCCTTCCTCTATTCCTCTAATTCTTTATTCTTATTTTCTTTATTTCAGCTCTATATCTACATATTCCGCCCCTCTTCTTTCTTGTTATTTTTTGTTTGTGCTTTTTGTTTGTTTGTTTTGTTTTGTTTTCTCCCCATATTTTTTCTCCCTCCCCCCCCCCCATCCCCTATCATTCTTACTCTCTTTTCTCTTTCATAATTGTCTCTTCTCTGGTGGTTGCTTTTGATGGTTCTTTAAGGGGTCTTGTGCACGTTCTTGTTTTGTTTCTTCTGTTTCATGTTTTGTGTTGTTGTATTTCATTCTGTTCTGTCAGCACCACTTGCATGACATGGTCAAGGGTGAGCCACATAGTCATTTAGCCTGAGAGGAGACTCCATCCACAATCGGGAAAATAACATTCAAGTCCCAACTACAACAGTAGAACCTAAGTAACTCGAGTAAGGGGCTCTCCTAGAGAACCCAGCTCAGGAGATCTAAGAGACTGCACCACTGGGTCTCACAAAACACCTACTACATAAGACCACCCTCAAAAAAATGGGCAGCATAGCAGTTTGATCTAATGCATAGAAACAAAAGCAAAGAAACAGCAAAAATGGGGAGACAAAGAAACAACCCCCAAATGAAAGGAAAGAAGGAATCTCCAGAAAATGAACTAAATGAAATGGAGGGAAACAATTTGTCAGATAAAGAATTCAGAGTAATTATAATAAGGGTGCTCAAACAATTCAGTGAGAACTACAAGCAACTTAAAGATAATTAAAAGTTTCTTAATGAGAGCTACACCAACATTAAAAGAGAGCTTTGAAACAATAAAAAAGAATTAATTGGAAATGAGGAATGACATAACTGAAATAAAAAAATACCCTGGAAGGATTCAACAGTAGACTAGAAGAAGGTGAGAACCAAATCACTGAATTAGACAATAGGTAAAAAAAAAACATCCACTCATAGCAGAAAATGGAAAAAGGATAAAAAAGCAAAAGGAGAGTTTAAGCGAGCTTTGGGACAACATGAAATAAAACAACATCTTCATAATAGGAATGCCAAGAGGAGAAGAAGCTAAGCAAGGAATAGAAAACCTGTTTGAAGAAGTAATGACAGACAATTTCCCTGACTTAGGGAAGAAAAAATTCACAGATGTCCAGAAGCACAGAGTCCCAATCAAGATGAACCCAAAAGACCCACACCAAGACACATTATAATTAAAATGGCAAACGTTAAAGACAAAGAAAGAATCTTAAAGGCTGCAAGAGAGAGAAAGTTACCTATAAGGGAACTCCCATTAGACTATCAGCTGATTTCTCAGGCCAGAAGGGAGTGGCATGAAGTACACAAAGTAATGAAAAGCCAGGGACTAAACCCAAGACTACTCTATCCAGTAAGGCTATCATCTAAAATTAAAGGTGAAATTAGGAGCTTTGCAAATAGCTAAAAGAGTTTATAGCCACATAGGACATTTTCAAAGATAGACCACATATTAGAACACAGCTAAATCTCTACAAGTTCAAAAGATTGAAATAATATCAAGCATCCTCTCAGTTCACAATGGCATGAAATTAGAAATCAGTTACAAGAAAAACAATCAAAAACACATGGAAGCTAAATAGCATGCTATTGAACAAGGAATAGATTACCAAAGAGATCAAAGAAGAAGTAAAAAAACATCCTGGAAACAAATGAAAACTAATATGTAATAACCCCAAATCTATGGAACACAGTGAAAGCAGTCCTGAGAGGGAAGTTCACAGCACTACAGGCCTACCTCAAAAAACAAGAAAAACTTTTAATAAATTATTTAAACCTACAATTTAAAGAATTGGAAAGAGAACAACAAGAAAAACCCAGCATAATTATAAAATAAATAAAAATCAGAGTGGAAATACCAAAAAACAAAAGTCAATAAAACCAAGAGCTAGTTCTTTGAAAGGATAAGATTGATGAACCTCTAGCAAGACTCATCAAGAAACAAAGAGATAGAACCCAAATAAATAAAATCAGAAACAAAAGCCTTGAAATAACAACTGACCCCACAGAAATACAAAGAATTGTAAAAAAAGAAATATTATGAACAGCTTTATTCCAACAAAATGGACACCCTGAATGAAATGGGTGTATTCCTAGAAAAGTACAATTTTCAAAAACTCAATCAGAAAGGCTGATAACTACTGAAATTGAAGCAGTAATAAAAAATACTTCCAACAAACAAAAGCCCAGGTCCAGATGACTTCACAGGAGAGTTTTACCAAACAATCAAAGAACTAATGCCTATCCTCCTCAAATGATTCCAAAAAATTCAAGAGAAAGGAACACTTCCAAGCTCTTTCTAGGAGGCCAGTATAACCCTAATTCTAAAACCAGATAAAGACACTACAAAGAAAGAGAAATACAGACCAATATCCCTGATGAACATAGATGCTAAAATCCTCAACAAAGTATTAGCAAATTGGATCCAGCAATATATTTTTTTTAAAAATCATACACCATGATCAAGTGGGATTCATTCCAGGATGCAAGGCTGGTACAATATTTACAAACCAATAAACTTGATATAGCACATAAACAAATTGAAAGACAAAAATCACATGATCATATCAAAAGACACAGAAAAGGCATTCCACAAAATCCAATACCCATTTTTTATAAAAACTTGCAACGAAGTGGGAATAAAGGGAGCATATCTCAACATGATTAAGGCCATATATGACAAACCTACAGCCAACATCATACTCAACGGGCAAAAACTAAAAGCATTTCCCCTAAGAACTGGAACAAGACAGGGATTTCCACTTTCACCACTTATATCCAACATAGTACTGGATGGAAGTCCTAGCCACAGCAATCAGACAAGAAAAGAAATAAAAGGCATCCAAATTGGAAAGGAGGAAGTAAAAATCTCATTATTCACAGAACACATGATACTGTATACAGAAAACCTTAAAGACTCACCAAAAACTACTAGGTTTAATAAATGAATTTGGCAATGTAGCAGGAAACAAAATCAACACCCCAAAATTGATCTTTTTTATATACCAATAATGAATTCTCAGAAAGAGAAACTAAACAAACAATCCCATTTACCATTGCAACAAAAAAATTAAAATACTTAGGGATAAACTTAACCAAGGTGGCAAAAGACCTGTACTACAGGATGTTGAAAAAAGTGTTAGAAGATGATAGGAACAAATGGAAGAATATACTGTGTTTATGGATTGGTAAAATCAACATCATTAAAATGTCCATATTACCCAAGGCAATCTATAGATTCAATGTAATCCTTATTAAAATACCAACAACAGCCGAAACCGGTTTGGCTCAGTGGATAGAGCATTGGTCTGCGGACTGAAAGGTCCCAGGTTCGATTCTGGTCAAGGGCATGTACATTGGTTGCGGGCACATCCCCGGTAGGGGGTGTGCAGGAGGCAGCTGGTCGATGTTTCTCTCTCATTGATGTTTCTAGCTCTCTATTCCTCTCTTCCTTCCTCTCTATAAAAAAATCAATAAAATATATATTAAAAAAAATACCAACAACATATTTTATCGAGCTAGAACAAATACTCCAAAAATTTACATAAAATTTAAAAAGGACCTTGAATAGCTACAGCAATTTTGAGAAAGAAAAAACAAAGTTGGAGGAATTCCAATTCCAGGTTTCAAATTATACTACAAAGCCACAGTAATCAAAACAGCCTTGTACTGGCATAAGAACAGGCATATAGACCAATGGAACAGAACAGAAAACCACAAATAGACTCAATTAATATTTGACAAAGGAGGCAAGAGCATGCAATGAGTCAAGACAGTTTCTTCAATAAATGGTGTTGTGAAAATTGGACAATTACATGCAAAAAAAAAGGTGAAACTAGACTACCATGCACAAGAATAAACTCAAAATGGGTAAAAGACTTAAATGTAAGTTGGGAAACCATAAAAATCCTAGAAGAAGCCATAGGCAGCAAAATCTCAGACATCTCTCATAGCAGTATGTTTACAGATACATCTCCTAGGGCTAAGCAAACAAAGGAGAAAATAAACAAATGAGACTATATCAAAATATAAAGCTTCTGCACAGCAAAAGAAACCATCAACAAAATGAAAATGGAGCCCACTGTATGGGAGAATATATTTGGCAATGATACATCTGATAAAGGGTTAATATTAAAAATATATAAGGAACTGCCGAAACCGGTTTGGCTCAGTGGTAGAGCGTCGGTCTGCGGACTGAAAGGTCCCAGGTTCGATTCCAGTCAAGGGCATGTACATTGGTTGAGGGTACATCCCCAGTAGTGGGTGTGCAAGAGGCAGCTGGTTGATATTTCTCTCTCATCGTAGTTTCTAGCTCTCTATCCCTCTCTCCTCCTCTCTGTAAAAAATCAATAAAATATATATATATGGAACTCATACAACTTAACAAAAGGAAGACAAGCAATCCAGTAAAAAAAAAAAAAAAAAAATGGGCAAAGAACCTAAATAGACACTTCTCCAAACAAGACATTTAGGTTGTTTCCAGATTTGGGTAAATATAGGAAAAATATAATAATATTTATATTTTATATAAAATTTATATAAATTTTATATAAAATTTATATTAAATATTTTGTATAAAATATTTACATATTTTATATAGATCAGGTATAATATATATGAGATCTATATATCATAGAGTGAATGTCAGACATATATATATTAATATATATATATTTAATATATCATATCCTAGTGAACATAAGTGCAGCTTTGTCCCCACTGCTCTGAATTCAACAAGGCAAACCTCATTTATTAATTCTGGTAACTTATGTAATAGATTGCCTTGGTTTTTCTATGTGTACAGTCATCTGTGAATAATGAGATTCTAATGTTTCCTTTATAATCTTTATAACTTTTATTTATTTCCAGTACTTATTGCACTGGCTGAGACCCCAATATGAGTTGAGTAGAAGTAGTGTTAGCTGACATCCTTGTCTTGTTGTTTCTCGGGCAAGTTTTCTACATTTCACCGGTGAGTAATATTTATCAGTCTTCTGCAGCTACCCTTTGTTAGATTAAGGAGGGTCCTGTCTATTCTCAGTTTACTAAGAGTTGAGTTGTTGGTCGTTGTTTTCTTTAACTGAGTGCAGGCTGAACTCTACCAAATGCCTTTTATAAGTCTACAGAGATGATCATATTATTTTTCTAATTTAATGTATCAATATGATGAAATATGTGATTGATTTTCTAAGACCAATCTATTCCTAGTATAATACATCCAACTTGGTGGTGGGGTATTTTTTTCTTTTTCTTTTATTGCTTTCAATTTGCTGATATTTTGTTTAGGATTTCTGCATCCACATTCATGAGAGACTGGCATGTCATTTCCTTTCTGGTGACGTCCTGATCTGATTTGCACATCAAGGTGGTGCCCATCTCACACCAGAAGTTGGATGTGTTTCTCCTCTTTCTGTTTCCTGAAATCATTTATGTGAGATCAAAATAAAAGGCTTCCTAACACTCCCCTGTCACCACTGCCCGGGGGAGGTGCTCTGGGAGGCCTGCTCTCCGGGAGGCCTGTCTGCTCTGTTTCGTTGAGGCTGAGACCTCTCCCCGGGTCTCCCAGGGGTTCAGCAGGAGAGGGGTGGCCTCAATGTGGACATGTTCTCCACAGAATTTTCGCTCTGGGTGGGCCCTGCCCTCGCTGTCCCCCAGGCAGGGTCAGTGGGCAGCACCCTCGGGACGGAGTGGCTGTGTTGCTCTGGTTCTCCAGTACCTTTCTGTTTCCATCCAGTAATGACCGCACGGTTCCCTACTGCCTCAGACCCCGGGTGCTTCATGCAGCCTTTCCCGTTCATTTCACTTCAGCCGGAAGGTTTAGCCTAATTCCACATCCAGACACCAGCAGCACCAGCAGCCCTTGCTGTCCCGTCAGATGCTTTCTGCCAAAGCCACACCAACTCCTTTCATCCTGCGTGATGACAGACAGATGCTGGGACTCTACCTTTCTTCTTCCCCACATAATCAGCAATACCCTGGGAGGTGAGACTTCACAGCCAATCACAAGTCCCAACCAAATGGGCCACAGCTATAAATCAAGCACAAAACAAACACAAGTTCATACTTAAACATTTTTTTTTTAGTTAGCAAGTGTCTCAGTGTCATTGTTTCAGTGAATAAAGATGGAAACCTTAGTTTTCATCTATGCTATCCAAGGAAAAGTCCTACAATAAATGTCTTCAAGATGCACGATTAAGAGGAACAGCAGAGGGGTCAGGAACCCAGCTGAATAAAGCAGAGGCTGCAGCGAAACCTGTGGTCGCACCCATGTTCACACACTCGCCAGGAGGAAGGAAATTCCAGTCATGCGGGCTCTCCTCGGTGTGCCAGCAAATTCCATCTCTTTCCATCTTCCGGGGCTTAGTGTCTGTACTCTTCACCATTTTCAATGTTCTTTGGATAAAGAAAAACATGATGATGTTTCTGAAGCTTTTTGCTGTGAGAGCCCTGTGCATATTTAGCAACATGAGGTAGTCTGCTTTGTCCTCTAACAAGAATATGGCCTTTCTTCAGGCGGGATCCAAAGTCATTGTTACTTCAAACAAACAAAAAACGTCAGGAAAGGGATTCCCTAAACAGTGTGCAGAGTATTTTGCAAATCGCAATCCATTCCTGCCGTGTGTTGGTGCGGAGTGGGTGGTCATGTGTGTTCTTTGGGTGGGTGAACCACTCACTCAGAGATTAGGTCGCCAAGTAGCATCTGCAGAAAGCCTTCTCCATTTGGTGGATGCTTCTTGTAAGTAAGTTAAAGGAAAGAGTTGTCTAGGAAAAAAAGATAACTTGTAAACATTAAGTAATTGGGAATTATGGAAAAGAACCTTCCAGAGAATAGGCCATTAACCATTAGAGCAAGATGGCTGCATGGATCTTGTCCCCTGCTCCACTCACCCTATGCCCCATCCCCATCCCACCCTCCACCCCAAACCCCACCCCCCACCGCGGACCAGCAAGGGCCGGGCACACAGTGAGAGACTGGCTGAGTCACACCATCAATGATCAAAGGAATAACAGCCAAAAGGTTGTGTTCAAGACCATCTGGCCCAACAGAGAGGCACCTACATCCAGGAGATTTGCCGCTGGATTGGCTCCGGGTCCAGCCCAAACCTTCATTTCAGCCTCAGCATCCTGAGAATGGACGCTCTGGGATTCTGGATTGGCGTCTCTGGGAGCGTCCTGGCAGTTTTCACTCTCCCCGCGCCTGTGAGTTACACGTCTGAGCATCCGGAGCTGCTGCCAAGGGCGCACAGGTCCTTTCTCCGTCCCCATGAGCGACCTGGGAAGCAAAGAACACAAGGACCGGGGAGCAGGAGTGAGATTTGGACGTTACCTTGCATCGCTGCTCGTCTGCGGTTCTTCCTCCCAGCGGGCTGGAGTGAACTGGCAGGTCTGCGCTGGGAACGCGAACGCGTCAGGTTGCCCGGCAACGGGCCTGGCGGCGGCGAAGACACTGGCGGATCGGATCGTTCTGTACGAGCACCGGTGTTGCTGACACACAGATCATCTTGACTGATAAACTTTACAGAGGCCTGAACTCAATCTCAGAACTCCCACACGAGGATGATCACCATCTTAATACACGCACAAAAGGACAAAAGCCTTTTCAGTGTGGCCAGGAGTAAATTTAAGCATGTCATTCATTCTCGGTGCCATTTAAGTGATAAGATGGCATTTTGTGTAAATAAAAGGAGGCAGAGATAGAGCAAGAATGCTAGAGCCGTGAACGCGACTGCTTTACACGGAGGTTCCACCGACAGCTCCCAGGGCTGCAGACAGGGTTCCAGAGCGCAGTCACCGGACCGCTTCGTGCAACCATGCCCAGACGTCACGGGCGCCCCAGAAATGGTGATGAAGGAAAGGGGAGCAGAACGATTGGTTTTTCATTTCCACCACCACTGATCTTCTCTCTGCCCTCTTCCTTCTCCCCCCACCCCCCATCACCACACTGCTGTCCGTGTCCAGGTCTTTTTTGCACAATCCCTACACACACACACACACACACACACACACACCCTCCTCTCCCTCCCCCGCTAGAGCTGTCGGAGAACTGCTTTTGTTCTGCAGTTCAGGTTACAATAAACAACACATAACAGAGAGAAAAACTCATGTTTCCCCAAATGGTTCTTGAAGTGTTTCTCACACGTTGAACACTTCCATTGACTCCTTTCTAATGTGACAGGAGTTTAGTAAATATCTTTAAATGTTCAAATATATAATCTGTGAACTATACAACGGCAGTGTTCCTCCTTCTGATTGCCACCTTATATTTTCCAAAATAAAACTTAAGAAACAATTTTTCTGAAGACATTTTAAAGATGATCGCCCCTCAGACCGCACCTGTATCCCAGCTGGCCCAGCTTTATCTGCAACTGGTTATGTCTGCCCCGGAACAGGGGTTGATTATAGCCGACCCTTCACTTTCAAATTTGCAGGATTTTGAAAATTACTTACAATTTACAACAATGCACTCATTTTACCAACTGATATAAAAAGATTTCTATTTTGTGGGAAAAGCAAGCTTGCATTATTTAGCAAATAACAATATTTAAATACACAAAACGCAAATAAGCCAAAATTATATATTGTGAATATTTGTTGGTGTTATGACCTAGTTTTGTGCAACACATAATTCCTTTAAAAAGTTTCAGCTCTTTTAGGTTTAACTGACATATAAAATTGTAAGACATTTAGAATATGCCTCGTGGTGATTTGATATGCACATACATGGTGAAAGGATTACCCCATTGAGTTAATTAAGACATCCATCACCTATTTACCTTCTTATTTGTGGTGAAAATATTTAAGTTCTACTCTCTTAGCTAATGTCAATTACACAGCACAGTTACCAACCGTAGTCATCATGTTATACATCCGATACTCAGACCTTTTTCAACTTATAGCTGGCATTTTGCTGTCTTTTACCAACCTCTCCCTACTTGCCCCACCCCCTAAACCCTGGCAACCACTTTTCTTCCGTGTCTATAATTTGACTTTTCGTTTTAGATTCCACATGTAAGTTATGCCATGCAGTATGTGTACTTCTCTGACTTGTCTCACTTAGCATAATGTCCTCAAAGTCCATTTATGTTGACACAAAAGGCAGAATTTCCTTATTTTTAATGACTGCATAACATTCCAGTGTGTGTGTGTGTGTGTGTGTGTGTGTGTGTGTGTGTAATATTTTCTTTATCCAGTCATCCATGAACAGACTTAGATTAGTTCCATGTCCTGGCTATTGTAAATAATGCCACAGAGAATATGGGGTGCAGGGATCTCTTTGAGAAAGTAACTTTATTTCCTTTGAATAAGTACCCAGAAGTGGAATTGCTGGATTGTATGGCAGCTCTAAGCTTCACTTTTCGAGGAGCCTCCACACAGTTTCCCATAGTGGCTGCACCGACTTACAACCCCACCAGGCCAGGAAGGGTCCCTTTGCTCCACAGCCTCCAACTTCTGTCCTCTTATGTTTTTGGTAACAGCCATTCCAACAAGCAGGAGGCAATACCTCATTGTGGTTTTAATTTGCATTTACCTAATGATTAGTGATGTTACAACACATAATTTTTAATGGCTGCACAGAAATTCACTTTTCTTTGCTTCAATATTTTTGCATTATAAATAAGCCCACTTTTCTTTGCTTCAATATTTTTGCATTATAAATAAGCCCACTTTTCTTTGCTTCAATATTTTTGCATTATAAATAAGCCCATTATAAATAAACCCTTATACATTATACTTTTTTACTACTTCTTACTGTTTCCTGAAAACGGAGTTCTGGAAATGGGAAGTTGTCGCTCCATGCAGTGGGAAAGCCTAGGAGTCCTGGGAGCCTCCGGGGATGTGGGACTCAGGATCTCAAAGGCAACATCAAAACGTGGTTTATCTCACTTACAGTTCCTACATTTGTGGGTTGGCCTTCACTCTGATCCAGAAGGAGAGCGTGCTCTGTCCTCAGAACTTTTCTGTCAATGTCCGCGTCCTTCCCAAATGCTTCGACTGGACCTGAACCAGTCACACAGCACAGATGCAGCGAAGTCCACAGGGACAATGACACAAACTCAGTGAGGTCCTCGGGGACGACACAGGTACAGGAGGTCCACGGGGACAGTGACAGGGTACAGTATCTGTCATTGGCCAAGATTTACAGCACAGACACCTCCTCCCTTTTGGCCCCCAGGAGCTGTAGGGAAGTCAACTCCACCACTCTAGTCAGTCTGCATGTGGTCAGTGTTCCCTGTAAGTTTAAGGGTGAGGAAACTTACCCTTAAAAAGTTTCGTGGCATAAAGGACTAAAGGCTGAGCAGTAAAAACAGCAAGCGACAGGCCAGGGACACTTTTGCACACAGAAGGTGAAAAAAATATGGCTCAATCAGTCTAATTGAAGTGATCATTTATACAAGAAACTCAGAAAAGGGGATTCAAGCCCTAACCAGTTTGGCTCAGTGGATAGAGCTTCGGCCTGCGGACTGAAAGGTCCCAGGTTTGATTCCAGTCAAGGGCATATACCTTGGTTGCAGGCACATCCCCAGTAAGGAGTGTGCAGGAGGCAGCTGATCAATATTTCTAACTATCCCTCTCCCTTCCTTTCTGTAAAAAATCAATAAAATATATATTTTTTAAAAATGGGATCCAAGAAGATGGACATTGCTTCCTATGTTAATTTAATGTTTCTATTGCAAATTTGATAATCTTTTTCAGCGCCCATTTCTATCTTTTTTTTTTTTTTTTACACTCTACTGTCATTATTAATTCAGGATATTGCTATTTACTTAAGATTTCTTCTCAACCTCACAGCAGCCATCTAGAAGTCAGGTGCAGGCATGAAAACTAAGGCAAAAAGGAACTAGGGGAAATGAGAAGATTCGCTCATTTTCTCATTCACCAAATATTTCCAGGCTCCTGCCTCATGCCAGGTGGCACCTCAGGCCTCCTGATTCAGAAATGAAGCAGACAGAGTTGCTTCCCTGATGGAGCTAACTTCCAGTGCTGAGAGACGGACCACAGGAAATGGCCCGTGCGCTTCCGGGGCCTCGGAGGAGGAGACTGCCGGCAGCGCCTTCTGCGTTACATCACATGTATCACATGTGCGACATGTCAGGTGACCCTCACCGCCTCGGAATGAAGGTCAGGCAGCCAGAAGCCAGAACCAAGGACGTGGGCTTCCCGCCCAGTTGTCATTTATTCATGCTCATGAACGCATTTGCATGTTCAGCAAATATTTACTGAGCACCTGCTCTTTGTTAGAAGCCACTGTGCTCAGCTCCAGGAACGCACACATGAAAAGTCAGAGCCACCCCATTCATGGGGCTACTGACCCCACAATGCTCATCTGTCTCCTCTTCTTTAAAAAAAAAATTATATTTTATTGATTTTAAAAAATATCTATATTTTATTGATTTTGTACAGAGAGGAAGGGAGAGAGATAGAGAGTTAGAAACATCAATGAGAGAGAGTTATCAATCAGCTGCCTCTTGCACACCCCCTACTGGGGATGTGCCCACAACCAAGATACATGCCCTTGACCGGAATCGAACCTGGGACCCTTCAGTCCCCAAGCCCTATCCATTGAGCCAAACTGGTTTCAGCTGGTTTGTTGTTTTTTTTTAAAGGGAGGAAAGGAGAGGGATAGAGAGTCAGAAACAACAATGAGAGAGAAACATTGATCAGCCACCTCCTGCACGCCCCCCACTAGGGATGTGCCCGCAACCAAGGTAAATGCCCTTGACCGGAATCAAACCTGGGACCCTTCAGTCCCCAGGCCGATGCTCTTTCCACTGAGCCAAACTGGTCAGGGCTGTCTCCTCTTCTATGGAGTGAGAATGTCCAACATTCTGCTATAAAACCAATGGTGCCGTGACTGCAACAATCAACTCAGTGGGCCCAGGCTGGGCTCTGGACAGAACTCAGAGCAGCAGGCAGGCTATTTCAGGCCCAGGAAGGGTCACTCCTGCTGAAAACAGCCACCTCGAATCAACCCAGGACATTTAGTCCAACGCAGGGTATGTTGTTTTTCTAAAAGACAAGGCATATCAAAATCTTGTACATGAAATTCTATCTTAATAAAAGCTCTCTATATAAGTCCTGGGTCAAGTAAAGAGAATTCTTACCCTTAAACTTACTGGTGTTTGAAATCTACAATAGGTTTTGGGAGCTTTAAGAAAAACACGCTGGCGCGTTTCCCCACGTTGAGAAATCTACAGCATCATCGGAGAAAGAGAAGCACCTGTTTCTCTTGGAAACTCCTGCAGGTCAGGGCCATTGGGGGAGCGGGGAGGGCAGGCACGTTATAATGGACCGACTGTGGGTAGCACCAAGTAAAAGCTTACACTGACCCATGTCACTGAAACGAAGTCTTCCTGACACTCACCCCAATCTGTTTCCTCCGCAGCTCGGGCAGCCTGGCTGAAAGCAGTCTCCTCACATCCCACTACACCCTCCTCTCGGTCCAGGTCGTGGCATTTAATAGCAGTGCACGGGCTCCAGGAGTCCCTGGGGCTGCTTCGGCCTGCACGCCCACCACTGTCGGTGCCCGGAGCCCTCATAAGCAGCTGCCACTTGGCGACACAAGTGCTCTGCATGCAGGTTACCGGAAAAGGGCCCATCTCCTACCGGGGACATGTGCTTATTAACAGAACATTCTTGACAGCCTCTTACCCCAAAGGAGAAATGCTAGCAAAGAGATCTGAGGCATGATGGGCAGCGGGGACGGACCCCGTCCTTGCCCACAGGCACTACCCTGGGTCCTCACCAGCCCCGTGCCTTGCCAGTCCCTCCTGGAACCCCCAGGCCACACTGCTCCCCTGACTGTGCCTTTGCTTCCCTGCTTTTGGCCTTTATCTCACTTCTGCTGCTGCAGTGGGAACCTTGACCCCGGATGATCTTCTAGTCAAAACGGCATGTTTCAATTTACCTGGGAAGGAAAAGGCAGTGTCATCCATGGGAAGGGTGTGCCCATGTATGTAAGTGTGCACATTTCATCAGCGACCACCATGCAACAGCGGCCGTAGCCCGCACTTCTGCCCAAGCCTTGTGCTCTGGGAGGGCACCGGGAAGAGACAGACCAGAGCAGAGCCGGAAGCCGCCCATGCCAGCGAGACGCACAGGGGGGCACAGACGCTGCCGCACTCCTGCTTGGCTCCTGAGGAGGGCGCCACTGTTGCCAGCAGCGCCTGCAGAAGCAGAGGTTGGGGACTGACAGCCCCAAAGGGGAACCACCCACTCACCTGGGAAAGAACTGGCACTGAGACAAGTTACTAACCGCATTGGAGCGGGAAGTTTTTAAAAATAGGGTTAATGTCCTCAAAGGATCAAAGGTGTAGGTCTGATGCTTCGTGTTCAGCTACGAAACAAAAACTGGTGGATCTGAACTATTTAACTGTTTGGAAAATTTTTTAAAATATGTTTATTTATTTATTTGTTTTAAAATATATTTTTATTGATTCAATTCAGAGAGAGGAAAGGAAAGGAGAGAGGGATAAAAACATCAATGATGAGAGAGAATCACTGATCAGCTGCCTCCTGCATGACCTACTGAGTATACTGAGTATTGAGCCCCCAACCCGCACACGTGCCCTGACTGGGAATCGAACTGGTGACCTCCTGGTTCATGGGTCAATGCTCAACTACTGAGCCACACAGGCAGGCATTGGGAGAAAAGTTTTAAAGGATACAAGAAAAAAAATGTACTCAATCTAGCTGAAACCGGTTTGGCTCAATGGATAGAGCGTCGGCTTGGGGACTGAAGGGTCCCGGGTTCGATTCCGGTCAAGGGCATGTACCTTGGTTGCGGGCATATCCCCAGTGGGGAGTGTGCAGGAGGCAGCTGATCGATGACTCTCTCTCATTGATGTATCTCTCTCCCTTCCTTTCTGTACAAAATCAATAAAATATATATTTAAAAAAAAAAAAGAAACATTTAAAAAAAAAATGTACTCAATCTAGAATTAAAAAGTTTAAAGAGTCAATTAGTGAACCAGAAGATCAAATAATCATGCCTGAATGTATTACACCGAGCCAAAGAATGTGTTAGTATGCTACCAGTACTGTATATTTTACTGCATTTGAATATTATAAATTCTCAATTTCCCCCCCCCCAAATTGATCATTTTTAATTAAGCTAGAAACTTCAGTTAAGCAAAACATTTAGCCAGAACATGTTTCCAAACATATTTTTAGCTGCAAAATTTTCATGTAAAGGGCTCTCAAGTGGTAGCCCTATCTACATATTCCCTGCTAACCCAATTAGCGCCTTCGTGCAAATTAGAAAAAAATACCCAAATCTCTTGTCTAGTACCACATAGCAACTGCCCCAAATTACCCCAAATTATGAGCTTACTTATTTGCTCATGATTCCATGACCAGTAATTTGGACATCTGGGCACAGATGTGGCTGCACGATCCCTGATGGCCTCGTTCCAATGTCTGAAGTGGGCTCTGGCTGTCTCCAAAGGCTCCCCTGGCTTCTCCCCACAGGGCCCGGAAGGCCTGAGGTAGAAAGAGTGAGCCCCAGCCTGTGCCAGCTGTGGTTCTGTCTCACTGGCTGTGTGTCCAGGTCGGCGGAAGGGGTTCACAGGGCAGAGACACAGGGAGGGACGGCTGATCGCTGGGTGGGGGCCTTTTCCTAGAGACACGGCCTGTGTGTGCAGGGAAGAGCTGCAATGTCCTGCTGTGGTGAGAACACGGCTCTTCACTGTCATATTCTAGGAAACGGTCATACAGTGAGCCCTGGCCTGTGATGTCCTTCGGGGGCTGGCGCCATGGGACTGACGCGCACAGCTGCACAGCCTGTTGTGACTGAGGACCCGGCTTTGCAGCCTCGTTTTGCAGACCATCCTGAGAAATACACCAAAAACCCTGTAAGTCTCTGTGGGATACTATTTGAAAACCACTGAATTAGGGACTTCTCAACCGGGTCTAAGACTAGTTATGACCTTCTCTGGCTGCTTTGCACACCAACCGAATGACGGCAAAGGATGAGTACTCCTGGCGCCCACCACACGCCAGCGGCACGCGGTGCTGTGCCTCGGAGAACACGCGGTCCACGTGGTGAGAAGCTCCTCGGTCTGAGCAGGGACAGGAACACGGGGATACCTGCCAGCCACACCGGGGCCCTGCCTGGAGCCGGGACCCTCTCAGGCCCTAATAAGGACTTGACGTGTTTTCCTTCTAGAGTTCCTTCCCCGTGTAACGGAGCTTTAGAAACGACCCCCCTCAGAGGAGCATCGCTGATTCTGTAACCGAGGCTGCCTCTGCCTCTCTCTGCTGCAACCCCGGTTTCTTCCTGTGGTCACACCACACACGTGCCAACCCCAAAGCCCACCCCCTGGAATTCCAAGGCTCGAACGCGGTCTGCCCCTGGCAGACACATTTCGTTCAAAGCTGAGTTTGAACCTCTGTTTCTGAAGCCACACCAAAGGACACCGTCGGTGGATATTTCCTTTATCCTTAAGTAAATAGGAGTGGAGTCTTTACATGTCTTTCCCCTTCTTCCTTTTCCATTCGGTAGCACCAGGCAGGAAAAGCATTCGGTTCAGATTTGTCTAATATCTGTGTGCATGTGCTGTTAGGACTAAAACGACTCCTTGTAAAACGCCTTCCCAGGCTGATGAGAAGCAGTTATGTCATTTAACTGAGACGATTTAAAGGTTATCATGCCTTGCTCTTCAAATAATTTTCCTTTGGAAACTTATGAAGGGATTGACTACTTTTTCTTAAGCAACCGTATTTCTCTATCTGCTGTGCAGTCCTCCGGCACTCTCCTGCCTCCGCACTATGTTGGAAGACAGGCCACACGCCGCTGAGAGACAGGCCTGTGCTCTGAGAAATCGTCCTCAGGCAATTTGTCGTTGTGCGAACGCCACGTGCACTTGCACAAACCTGGAGCGACCCCGGGCTGCTGGGTGGAGCCGGTCTCCTGGACGAGCAGCGTATAAGCGGGTGGCTGTACTGACCACGGCTGGCAATGGTAACCCCCGCCAGCCCTGCCCTCCATGCAGAGCTCCCCCATCCCAAAGCGCCTCCGTGCCCGCTCTCCTTCCGCCTGGAATGGCCTCTCCCAGATGCCCATCAGAGCACCACCCTCATTTCTCCTCATCGCCAGAGGCCCTGCCTCCCACCCCAGAGAGCGACCCTGTCCCCCCCTTTCCATCCGCTCCCCCACATCTTCAACACGCTCCCCTGCACGGATGTCACACGAACAGCATTCTGTGTGTGTCACAGGCCTACAGCCCGTGTGGCTTTGCATGGGCAGCTGGACAAAGTACCTCCCACCAGGCTGCCTACGCAACGGAGCCGTGTCTGCTCCCCGCTCTGGGGGCCGGAGGCTGCGGGCGGGTGCCGGCAGGGCTGCCCCCCGGGGCTCTGAGGGGAAGCTGTTCCGGGTCCCGCTCCCAGTTGCCGGGGTTCTTGGCGTCCCTTGGCTTGTCACCCCATCTCGGCCTCCGTTCTCACGTTGCCTTTCCCGCTGTGCGTCTGTGTTGAAATGGTCATCTTTCCGCTCCGTGATACCAATCTTACAGGATCACCACCGTGTGTGTGACCCATTGTGGATGGAGGGGTGGTTATGCAGAGCGTGACTTTGGGAGAAAAGCTGTTCTCAAACGTACCGCCGGTTCAGGACATTCGAGCTTCGTTTGCACAGTCCCCATGTCACCACAGTCGGATGATGCGCATAGGATTCTCCGCTTCCACCAGCCACGTGTCTTCATCCTGCTGGACTCGGGCACGTGGTGGTGGGCTCCCTGGGGAGGACAGGCCTCTCGGTGACAGCATGCACCCTGGATGCTGCCACTTGGTGTGGAGCTGCCCACCTGCAGGTGATTTCTAGAAGCTCTGGTTGTGGCCAGACACCTGGGCGGTAGGCCAGCTGACTGGGACCCCAAAGCCACCTGCTCGCTATTCCGGGACAGGCTCACTTCACGGAGCAGGCACTTTCCTTCGGGCTCCCTCTCTCCTCCTAGCTTAGATCCAAGGGCTACGTCTCCTTCCATCTCCTTGCCATCGCCTCAACTGCAGACATACCAGGCCTGGGAGGGCAGAGGTCCACGAGTAGTTGTTTTACTCCACACCATTTCGTTAGCACACGGATGAGATGCTGTAGGAATTTAACTCTTGTCTGTATCCATTAACCTGTGGTAAGGTTGGTTTCCTTGTCATTTTGCTGCAGTTCCAAGAAGCTTTGGTTGAAGTCAGTGCGGACTTAGTGTATGAGGATGAACCACGCAAGCCCAGCTCGCCAGGAGCGCGGCCTCTGGGGTGCCAGCCAATAAAACCCTCGAAGGTGGTCCTAACCGGTTTGGCCCAGTGGGTGAAGTGTCAGCCTGCAGACTGAAGGGTCCCAGGTTCAAGTCCGGTTAAAGGGACCTGCCCAGGTTGTGGGCTCGATCTCCAGTAGGGGGCGTGCAAGAGGCAGTCGATCAATGATTCTCTCTTATCATTGATGTTTCTATCTCTCTCTCTCCAGTTCCCTTCTTTTGTAATCAATAAAAAATATATTAAAAACAAAACAAAAAAAGACCCCTCCAAGGTGGCCTGTGCAGCTACAAGTACAGAAAGCACAGGGGCAGGGAGGGCCTGGCACCCTGCACGCACAGCGGCCTCTGAGCCATCAGGAGCTCAGGAGGGTCAGGCCAGGGTTAAGTTGATGCGGCATCTTGTCACTCTGGGGCAGGCCCAGGCCTGGAGCTATTAGCCACACCCTCTGAGTAGTGTGAGCTAATTACAGTCATTCCAGTGTCAGACACAAACATTTATTTCACTGCAGGCTATCCTATCCAATTTTAAAAACTTTGCTAACGAGTAGGCCAAAAAGCCATATTAATCATGGCTTTATTTTTATGTCCCACACTACTAGTGAGGTGAATCTTACTTCCACAGCTCCATTGGCTACTGGTACTCTTCAGTGAATGACCTCTTTGGATACTTTTTCTAATTCTCTATTGGTTTTTTGTGTGTGTGTGTGTGTGTGTTTTTTTAAGATGTTTAAATTTTTTATTCAAAAAACAAGGACTAAATTTTCCTTCCTTACACCACTGACTTATTTATGAGGGCGAAATGGAAGATAAAAACAAATTTTCAGGTAATTTAAGCAGATAAAATCTTCACATTTGATCTCAATTACCTGCTTATTCCAAGGGCAATTTTGATATGATTTATCTCTGTAATTTCTTTAGTTCTCTGCTTAACTTTGTAACTTCAGCCAAGAGAAGTTAGAGTATTTCCATAGTACTCTGAAGAATCTATATATATAAAAAGCCTAATATGCAAATTGTACCCTCAGGAGTTCTACCAGGAGACCGGGAGTTTGATTGCTTGCTATGATGTGCATTGACCACTAGGGGGTGGCATGGAATGAAGGAAGGCTTGGCCAGCAGCGCGCAAGTGGGGAAGGAAAGCCCTGGCTAGCAGCCAGAAGGCCCTGATTGGTCCTGATCGCCAGCAAGGCCTAGGGACCCTACCCCTGCGTGAATTTCATGCACTGGGCCTCTAGTTTAGAAATAAAATACCACTCCACTTAGTCCCTAACAAAACTGAAATCTAATTAATTCCACCTTCCTATTTTCATGAGGTGTTTCTAGCAAGCCTTTCTTACTGTTGGTGCTCAAAATATTCCAAGGCTTTGTATTAGGAATATTCTTTTTGGCTATTTGGGCTGAACTAGGGAGTCAAGTGGAGCAGGAAGAGAGGGTCTCAGGTCACTGCCCAGGATGGCTGCTCTACACTGTCCTTCCCCAAGGTCAGGCACAGCCCCAAGAGCAGAATATGGAGCCAGGAGGGAGATGGCAGTGAAGGGTAAGAAGCAAAAAATAGGGTATTCCAATATAAAAATAATAAAAGATACAATCATTATTTACAGAGGCTATCATTTTCCCCCTAGAAATGAAAAAGAAATCAAATTAAAATAAATTTTGGGGGAAAATGACTGTATGTAAAATTGATTTTTAAATTCAATAGCCTGCCTATATACTAGCAACAATGACTGATTAGAAAATATGGAAGGAGAGAGGAAGCATACACAAGCATGTACTATTCTAGACATGGCCTGAAAACATAGAGCATCTTAGAAAAATTCAATGAAAAAGGTGAACAGCTATGTGACAGAAACTACAAAGCATTTTTATGAGATAAGGAAGACCTCTGTTTCTAATAATCCTATATAATAAAAAGCTAATATGTTAATTAGACCAAACAGCAGAACAACCATCTGGACAACCTTCTGGACCAAGCCGGGGCTGTGAGGGCCAGCTGAAGCAGGCAGGGCCGCGGGGGCTCAGCCCCTTACACAAATTTCGTGCATCGGGCCTCTAGTGATTAATAAGATCCTAGCAGAATACAAACCTGCAGGAAACAAATATGACATCTGACAGCAAATTAAAGCAGCTGCCGGGGACCCGAGATGATAAATATGTTGAGTCTGGAGGTGTCCACACTGGAGAGACCTGTACGGTCCAGGGCAGGTCTCTGCAGCCTGTAGGAAGGGCCAGATTGGATGAGCGTGATGCACAGGCTCTGAGGGTGCGGGCGGGAAAACACCACTCTTCATGGCTTTGGGAAGGAGACAGCAGACACAGGAAACTACCCCTCAGCAGAGAGAAAGAATCTCAGAGGGGAACCGTGAGAGAGAATCCTAATTCCTGACTGTGTGTCTCTGAACTACACATGTGTGTGACTGACGAAGGATACCTGCTGCAAAGAGAAGACCTGAACTGAGACCGCCTCTGCAGCCCAGCAAATGATTACCTGCTAAAACCAAGAAACGACACCTACCAGAGAAAACGAACAGGATCCTGAGTCTTGATGGCTTCACATTTCAAATCTCCAGGATGCGGAACCCAGAGAAAAGAAAACAAACTGGCCAAAAGCCTGAGATGGCCCAGGTGTGGGAACTAACAGGCAGAGATTTTAAAGTGGCCATGTTAGCTATCCATGTAAAATTAAACAAAATGTGTTCACAGGAAATAGAAATGACAAAAAAACAAAAAAAAAAAACCAAAGTTCCTAAAACCAAAAATGTTTGATATCTGAAATAAACAATTTACTTGATAAACTTAATAGCCAAATGAAATGACAGAAGAAAGAATTCAAAAACTTGAAGATTAATGAATAGGCCGTGGCTGGTGTGGCTCAGTTGGTTGGAATATCGTCCCATGCACCAAAAGGTTGTGGGTTCAATTCCCAGTCAGGGCAGGACATATACCTAGGTTGCAGGTTCAATCCCTGGTCAGAGTACATGTATGGAAAACAACCAATCAATGTTCTCTCTCACATCAATGCCTCTCTCTCTCTCCCCCCACACCTCTCTCTCAAATCAATAAGCATATCCTCAGGTTAGGATTTTTAAAAAGATTAATAAATATAAGTGACATAATGAGAAATACAAAGAACATAAGGTGAGAAAAGATCAAATCCTGAGGGACCTACTGGGTAATAGCAAACAATCTTTACATATGTGTAATTGAAGACCAAAGAAGGGGAAGAGAAAGAATAAGACAAAAAAGTGTTTGAAGAAATACTGGCTGATAAATGTAAGTCGTGACACCATAAAAATCTAGAAGAAACCATAGGCAGCAAAATCTCAGACATCTCTCATAAGAGTGTATTTATAGATACAGTCTCTAAGACAAAGGAAACTAAGGAGAAAATAAAGAAATGGAACTACATAAAAACAAAAGAAACCATCAACAAAACAAGACAGCTCACTGCATGGAAGAACATATTTACCAATGTTATTTCAGATAAAGGTTAAATCTACAAAATATATAGGGAACTCATACAACTTAACAAAAGAAGACAAATAATCTAATTTAAAAAATAGGCAAAGAACCTAAATAAGTACTTCTCCAAAGAGGACATACAGAAGGCTGAGAGACATATGAAAACATGCTAAAAGTCACTAATCATCTGAGAGATGCAAATCAAAATAACATTGAGGTACAATCTCACATCTGTCAGAATGGCTACCATCAACAAAAGACATCCTTATGTGGAGAAAAGGGAACCCTCTTACACTGATAGTGGGAATGCAGATTGGTGCAACCACTGTGGAAGACAGTATAAAGTTTCCTCAAAAAAATTAAGTATGAAACTGACATTTGACCCAGTGATTCCACTTCTAGAATATATCCTAAGAAACCTGAAGAACCAATCAAAAAGAATGTATGCATCCCTATGTTCATGCAGTACCATTCACATACAATAGCTAAGGGCTGGAAACAGTCCACAAAGGGGTGCACCAAGAGTGTCCACCTCAGGTAACTGAGGAGGCCAACCAACTGGGCCATATAGGAAACCTAGCACACAAAGCTACCCTACCAACTCAGGGTAAATGTGGAGACAAAGAAACAGATCACAAGTGAAAGAAATTGAGGAAAACCAACGACTGGATATAGAATTCAAAATCATGGTTTTGGTTCTTCAAGAATTTTGTAGAAAAGGTAAATAAATTTAGCGAGACCCTCAAGGATATGAAAAAGGACAAACTATAATAGAAATTAAACATACACTGACTGAAATAAAAAATATTATACAGAGACCCAACAGCAGACTAGAGTAGGGGTGTCGAACTCAATCAGAGAAGGGGCCAAAATCTAAAATCCAGCCTAAATCGCGGGCCGTATGGTTTACTGAACAGTCATAAACTGACAATGTCATAAACTGACAGCGGAGTGCAGTGATGACAGCGCGGTGCGGGCCACATTGCAAGGCCTGGCGGGCTGGATTTGGCCTGCGGGCCTTGTGTTTGACACATGTTGACTAGAGGTACGCAAGGATCAATTCAAAGATTTGGAATACAAAGAGGCACAGGACACTCCTCCGGAGAAGCAAGAAGAGAATCCAGAAAATTGAAGATAGTGTAAGAAGCCTCTGGGACAACTTCAAGCATACCAACATCAGAATTATGGGGGTGCCAGAAGAAGAGAGAGAGCAAGACACTGAAAACCTATTTGAAGAAATAATGACCAGAAACTTCCCCCACCAAAGGGAGCACCCATAAGATTGTCAGCTGATTTCTCAACAGAAACTATGCAGGCCAGATGGGAGTGGCAAGAAATATTCAAAGCCAAAACCGGGTGCTATGGGAGGAAAAAGGAGAAACAATTGTAATAATCTGAACAAAAAGATTTATTAAATAAAAAAATAAAAAATATATTATCTAATGAATAATCAAAGCTTACACTTTAAGAAATAAAAAAATAGTAAAAATAGCACAAAGGCTGTAGAAGAAAATAAAAAGATAATAGCAGAAATCAATGGACTGAAAATAGAAAGTGAATGAAGAATATCAATAAAATCAAAAGCTGTTCTTTGAAATGATCAATAAAATTCATAAACCTCCAGCATAAGGACAAAGATAACAGAGAGAAAGCACATATTATGCCCTAACAACCTACTTGCGGGGTGAAGAAAGTATGCATAAATTACATAATAACCATAATTACTCATAATTGGGATTGGGGTGCCCACAGGCCACTACATAGCTTCTTACACCACGGAATTAGATTGAGCACCACTACCCTCACTTCTGTTCCACATTGATTTCCACATGTTTTTAGTCAGAATCTCCATGTTTAAACCAACATAATAGACATGTGTCACTGATAGGAATACAGTCTAAGCTGATGTTGAAACCATGACCTACTTCAAGTTAGAAGTGTGTGCAGTGGCTGACATATGTCAGATCTCAATGTATGTCCTTCTACAGTTGACTAGTCTTGCTGCACCCACTGACTTTACTGCAGCACACCAGGGAGTCTTGAAAACCCAGAGTTAATCAATAAACAAATATTAATAGAACCAAGTGTTAAAACATTTTCTCACAAAGAAAACATTACAAAGTTCTTTCAACAGATTCCATTAAACATTCAAGGAACAATCCATTCTAACCTTATATAAACTCTTTCAGGAAATAGAAGAAGAAAAAAAAGGAATGTTCCCAACTTATTTTATGAATCTAATTTAATTTTAATACTAAAAACAACAAACAAAAACAATGTTTAAGTTTAATACTGACGATACAAACTATTCCAGAACTTAATGGCTTCAAAACCAACATTTACTCTCTTTCCTTTCATCTGTAGTTGACAAGACTCACTTGGTGGCTCTGCTCTATGTAAGGTTATAGGGCTCAGCTAGGCTGGCATGTCCCGGGTGCCTTCACCACGGGTGTGGTGTCTGCGTGGAGACAAAGAGAGAGGTGCAGCTGCTGGCAAGGCCAGGAGAGAGACCCTGCTTCTCTCCCTCTCTGGGCCTCACCAGCAGCCATGGTATCTGCTGATCAGCCCCGCCTTTCTCTCTCCCCAGAGATCAGCAGTTCAGCCCACTCGCCAGTCCCTGCCCACCAGAGCCTGCTGCACATGCAGCCTGGACTTTGCTTGAGCCTTTGGTCATTTTGGACATTACAAACCCTGGCTTTTTATATATTAGGATATGGTTGAATGATTTCAACAAGGGTGTCAGACCATTGAATGGAGGAAAGAACAGTCTTTTCAACAAATGGTGCTGGGACAACTGGTTATCTATAAGCAAAAGAATAAAGTAGGGCCCTGACATATACAAAAATTAACTCAAAATGCACCAAAACCTAAATTATAAAACTCAGAATAAACATGGGGGGAAGATTGATAATATTGGATATGGCAATGATTTCTTGGATGTGGTAAACTTTATGTTAATAAAAAATAAAATTTTACATTCTTGGCATCTTCAAATGTTTCACAAATATTTGCAAAGTTTATCTGTGTTTCTTCTCCTGCTAAGCCAATAGTCCTAATTTTCTCAAGGTTCCTGCTTATCAATGCTATAATAGCCTCCTAATCTCTGGTATACCTTTGCTTCTCTTGAGCCAGGCTGAATCTAAGAATAGGGACTTGTTGAAAATGTGATTTGTTGAATGAAAAGACATGAAGTTTCCAATTTTGTATCCATAGTATCTCTGAAAAACTCAGCTCATTTCATAATGAATGAGGTAATGTTGAAAGCATTCTCTTTAAAAGTCAGAAAAAGGACAGATGACTGCTAGTTCTCCTTCTATCCAACTTTGTGGAGGCCCTCACACTAACGAAAAAGCAATGCAAAGAAAACCATTCTAAAAGAATGACAAATTGTCATTATTCACAGCTGCTATGGTGGTCCTCAACAGCCCCCTATAATAAGAGACACTATTAAAATTTAGGAGAAAATTTTGCAACAGTGCTAGATATAAAATCAAAATGCAAAACTCAGTTCCTGCATACTAACAATATGTAGGAAATGTAATTTATTTATCATAGCAATTAAGGAAAAGCTATCTAGCACCTAGCACTGATATTGACCTTCAACCTCTGTATTTGGGCCAAGTTTTGGCTTGGATGTGGAAAGGTCAAATGCCTACATTAATGTCATTTCTTATATCCCTGAATCTGTGGATAAGCATACGACTGTCAGTTACCATTAGTAACACAAACAAAGCAAATCATTTGATTTTATTGCTAATATTTAAATATTTGCTTTATAAATTCTGGTATAGGTACACACATTTTATATGTAACTTAGAGGGATAGTCTTAGGTTCTTTTTATGTTGGAGTGTTGATTGTAGTATAACTGCATATTATTTCAGAAATGAAATTTTGCAGTGATTAATGGAGGTTGTGAAAGCAGTTGATTTTAGCAGACAAACAATGTTTAAGAGCTTCCAAACAGCTGAATAAATAAGGAAAAAAACTTCAAGTTAATATGAATGTTAAGAGACTGCATTAGCTAGGTAAATATAGGAAGCACATTGTCATTTTTGAACCAAGAAACATTCCTAAAACTTTATGTAATTATACAGTCACAATACTAAAGAATTAGATTATGTAATTATTTTAGTCATCATAGAATTGTTTGGCATCCTAAGCACTCATTACCCTAAACAAAATAATCTTTAAAACCTGCATTTAATTTTCAGTTAATTTCATTTAAATCATGAGATCTCAGAGCTTGTTTGGGAATCCTTCATATCTCACCAAGATAATTTAAAGTATATTGTTCTGTTGGCCACTTCAAAATTTCTCTGGGAAGAAAAGATCTAGTCAGTAAACACATTAAAAAATATGCAGATGAAAGTTTCAGAGAAGAAAATGATATACCTCAAAAGTATCTGGCTTGCCCTGGCCAGTGTGGCTTAGTCAGTAGGTACATCATGCTGTGCTCTGAAACGTGGTGGGTTTGATTTCTGGTTGTGTTTCAATCACTGACACTGGCTGCCAGCATGGGTGTTTCTCTCTCTCTCACATCATTGTTTCTCTCTCTCTCTCTCTCTCTCTCTCTCTCTCTCTCTCTCTCTCTCTCTCCCCCTTCCTTCCTTCCTCCCTTCGCTTCCCCTCTCTCTAAAAATCAGTGAAAATGTCCTCAGGTGAAGATTGAAAAAAAAGTCTCTGGTTTTTCCCTTCACCTCATTGCAAATGTGAAATTTACCAGCTGCAGGAGCACTAACAGCTGTCAGCTCTGAGAATCTATTGTTCTGCATTAGAATATCAAACTTAAAATTTTGTTACTAAAAATTTTAGTGTAAAAATTAAAATTTTCTGATGCATTTTTATATCCGTGTGTGTGTGTTTCGGGCATATCTATATTAATAAAAGGGTAATGTGCTAATTAGATTGGATGGACCATACATATTCCTGTCATCCAGTCCTCCTTCTGGACAAAGCCACAGTGGTGGGGGCCGAGGCAGAGGTAGTTAGGGGTGATAAGGCCGGCAGGCAGAGGGGTTAGGGGTGATCAGGCTGGCAGGCAGAGGGGTTAGGAGCAATCAGGCAGGCAGGAAGATGAGTGGTTAGGAGCCAGCAGTCCCGGATTGCAAGAGGGATGTCCGACTTGCTGGTTTAGGCCCTATCCCACTGGGACATCCCCTGAGAGGTTCCAGATTAAAGAGGGTGCAGGTTCTCCATGCATGAATTTTGTGCACCGGGCCTTCAGTATTATATATTTAGTTTTCTGAGAGTCACCGTTGGCCACAACATTGTCTAGATATCTGTTTTGTCACTTGTTTTTTGGTATTTGGCAAAAATGTATTTGATGCATCACTAGTAACTCCAAATACATGTCAATATTATTTCTTAGACCAGTGGTCGGCAAACTCATTAGTCAACAGAGTGGGAAACCATGGCTCACAAGCCGCATATGACTTGTGAGCAGCAGTTTGCCGACCACCATGTTAGACCATTATGGAGAACATTTTGAAACTTATTTGAAAGCCATTATAGAATACCTTAAAATAGAGCAGTACATTCAAGACTAGTAATACTCAAGATCATAAAGATATTATTTTCCCCCAAATTGATGTATTGATCCAATATGATTTTAATCAAAATCCCAAGATGGATTTTTGTGGAATCTGATGAGTTAATTATAAAATTTCTGTGGAGGGCAAAGAGCCAAGAATAGCAAAGACACTCCTGAAGGAAGACACAGTGGAAGACATGGCCAATATCAAGACTTATAAGGTTATAATAACCCCATTCTGTGGTACTGCTCCATGGAAGGACCAATTGAACAGAAAAGAGAGCTCAGAAACAGACCTATTTATATTTATAAATTTAATTTTCATAATTTTTGTACTTTGTAAATATGAATACCTATTGATGAATGAGATTAAAATGTGAAATTATTTAGCATAAGAATATAGAAATTTAATTTAATCAGCATATTAAAGAAATTTCCCAAGAAAGGAAGATGTCTAAATATTATCCCTTCACCTTACTTTACCTTCTACAATACATAATTGAGAGGTTGATTTTTATTATAGTTCATTTACCTGCTGTGATTATCATCCACAAGTAAAAGGCTCACATTCACACTTTTAGAAATCCTAATAATTGTGTGTAATCAAAATACTATAGCACACAGAACACACTGTGTCTGCCTTGTGCTTTAAGTGGACAAAGTATTAGTATATGGGTTTGTTTGGGCCATCCTTAGCAACAGGATCTGGGCAGCTCAAGCTAAGCTCAAGCTAGGCACAGCCATATTTTCTAGGAAGAGAGAGAAAAACTATCCAGCAAACCAGCCAAAGTTTTAAATATGCCACAAAATGATGACTCATTCTATGACTCCAATACTGTAAAACCTCTAAGAAGGTGAATTTTGAGAGATCTCAGAGTGAATTATTTTATTTTATTTTTGGTCTGTGACTGTTTTGTTTTTTTTAAATAAGCCTTTCCATTTCCATATCCACTCTACGCTTACACAGCCAATCCCACTTCACAAGGAATTTGTCTCCACATTCTCTGCCATTGTTCTCTGATGAGCACAGCACTTATGTCTCTCTTCCTAATGTGATATTAAATTTCACAAGCGTAGAAACCATGACCTCTATTTTCTCTGTGTACATTTCAATGTCTAGGATGGCATTAGGAGTGGAATAGACTCTACAGAGAAGTTTTGACGACAGATTATAGTAGAAAGAAAGGGCAGAAGTAGGGAAAAAAGGTAAATGGAGAGGAATATACATAAGTAAAGAGGTCAGAGGATGGTCTCAAGACTTTAATAACATGGAAACCTATTTATGATATAATACAAATTAAAAATCAGATTATAAAATAGTATGAGCAATATTCTATTTTGTTTAGGAAAAAAACACACGGTATGTATACATATACACACTCAGACGCATATACATAATACCCACAGGGACTCTGTCAGAAAGATATACACCACAATGTTAGTGCTTATTTTTATATTATGTGCGATTTTTATTGTGTGTATATCTACTTGTATTTTCTAAATTTTCTAAAACAAACATGTGTTATTTTTGTAATTAAGAAAAAATATTTTAAAAAATAAAACTGAGTTTTCCACTTCTAGCTGTAAGAGGGTAAGTGTCCAGAACTGTCTTTCTATCGTAACAGAAAATTAGACGATGTTTTAAACAGGCCATGCACACAGAACAACAATGCTGTTGAGAAACAGTGGAGATGAGTCTTTTAAGGAACCTAGATTCAGCCTGAAGGTGGTTTGTGATCTTGGCACAAAACAGCATCAGGGGGGTTCACTGAGTTGAGGAGGTAGGATTGGAGCCTGGGGAAGCTTAGGCAACTAAAATTTGTGAGGCAGAGCAGAGAACAGGAAGAAGTCATATAGGCAAAGAGCTCAAAAATCTGCATATGGGTTCTCTTGAGTCTTCAGTTAGAAACCATTTGCTCATGATCAAGGTAAAATGCCTTAGTTTGCAAAGAGCATATTCCAGGGGAAGAAGTGGTGGGGAACTGTAAACAGAGCAATTTTTAGAGTTCATACAGGGATAGGAAGTGTTCACATTCTCGACAGTCAGGCTAGAGAGATCTTGTTGAGTACGTGGACAATCATTGGATTGCTTTAGCAGTGAAACTAAACTAGTCCTATAGGCAAGACTACCCAGACCTGCCTTAAAATAGCTTTAAGACAATAGCTTTCTAGTGAAAGAGTCAAACAAGATTATAAATAGCTTAAATATTTTTTAAACATTTTTAAAATATATTTTTATTGATTTCAGAGAGAGGAAGGGAGAGGGAAAGAGAGATAGAAACATTAGTTATGAGAGAGAATCATTGGTTAGCTGCCTCCTGCACGCCCTCTACTGGAGATCAAGCTGCAACCCCGGCCTGTGCTCTTGAATGGAATCAAACCCAGGACCCTTTGGTCTGCAGGCTGACACTCTATCTACAGAGTCAAACCAGCTAGGGCTTCAAAATTTTTTTAAGTAATACAGCACAATCTAGTAAACGGTTATCTAAAATTCAAAATGACTGGCAATCATTAAAAAAATTATTAGACATGCACTAAGGCAAGAAAATGAGAAACATAATTAAAAAAAAATCAGTCAGTAGAAATAGACCTAGAAATGATGGAGATGATGAATTTATCACACAAAAGCATAAGTTATTATATGTTTGATATGGTCAAAAACATAGTGGAACACGTGAACCTAATGAAGAGAGAAATGGAAGATTAAAAGATAAAGGACCAGCCCTGGCTGGATAGCTCAGTTAGTTAGAGAGCATCATCTTGATACCCCAAGACTGAGGGTTTGATTCTGGTTGGGGTACATACAAGAAGAAACCAATGAATGCATAAATAAGAGGAACAACAAATCAATGTTTCTCTCTTCCTTTCTCTCTTTTCCTTCCCCTCTCTCTCTCTCTCTCTCTCTCTCTCTCTTTCTCTCTCTCCCTCCCTCCCTCTCTCTCTCTTTCTAAATCAATAAATAAACAAAAATTTAATCTTAAAAGAACCAAATGGAAATTCTAGAAAAGAAAAATATAATAACTAAAATAAAATTTTATTAGATGTTATTAACAGCAAATTAGACACTGAAGATAATAAGATCAATGAACTTGAAGATATGACAAAAGAAAACCATCCAAAATAAAGCACTGAGAGAAAAACAGTGAAAAACAATGAGCAGAAGCTTAGTGCATCAAGGGGCAACATCCAGTGGTCCAACAGACGTATAGTTGGAAGCTTGGCAAAAAGTTTGTGTGGGGGGAGTGGTGCAGAAAAATAGTTAATGATACAATTTTCTAAATTTGATAAAATGTATAAATCTGCAGCTCTAAAAAACTCAGTAAACTCCCAAGAAGAGTTAACACAAAACCACAAGACCTATGATAATGAATATTACTTAAAACCAGTAATAAGAAATAAAATCTTAAAAGTAATCAAAGAAAACAGATATTAAAAGCACAATTAAAAAATGAAAAAAAAGGTAAATTGACTCAAAAACATCTGTACTCCATGGAGAAAATGAGAAAGCAAGTCTCATTAAAAAAAAAAAGAAAAAGTCTCATACATATAGGTGACAGTGGACTTGGACAACTCAGTAAAGGGACAACTCAACTTTTGTAAATGGGAAAGATATTTGGACAAACATTTCATAAAATAAAGTATGAAACTTTCCAGTAAGTATCAGACAATATGCTTACCTTCATGCAAACGGCAGACATGCACATCAAAACCACCGTGAGATACTACTACATGCCCTCTAAGTGGCTAAGATGAGAAGGCTGGCAATACCAAGTGTTGATGAGAATGTGGAATAACTGGAAGCTCAGATATTGCTGGTGGAGAAACTGAATCCACCAGAGATTTGGGAAACCATTTGACAGCTTCTTGTAAAGGTAAACTCGTGAGACCAGAGGCAGCCCTGGAGCTGTCGCAGCATGTGGCCTTAACTGTGCTCCTCTAGTATTCTCTAAAGATCCTCGTTTCTCTGTCATTTCAAAGTCCTCAGGAAGCTGCCTTCCAAAGAGCGGCTGTGAGGAAACTGCTTGTTGGGAAGCTGGAACCTGGAAGCAGGTCTTTTCCCCAGGCCCTTTGGGAAAGGCTTACCTGTTCCTCCGTGTGAATGAGAATGTCCCATGCTCACGTGTTAAATACCCACAATTACACGGGAGTTTTCCTCACATGGTGGCTCCAGCCACATTGCAGGAGCCTCTCCTGTAGGGACAGCATCTCCAGCAGCCCCAGCGCCCAGCCTGGGATCCCGGGGCCAAGGAAGGCTGAGGGTTCGTGTTCTGTGGAATCCAGGGCCTTGGCTTTTTCAGGCAGGACCTGGGGTGTCAGATCTAAGTGTGCCAGCATGGGCCCTTCCGAACACCTTTCCACCCAGAGCTTCTCCTGGTGTCTGCTTTTCGTTTTTTGCAATGAGTATGTGTTGCTGTTTTTTATAATGCTAAAAGACACATGCCAGAAAATTTACCATCTTAAGCACTGTGTGTGGTTCAGTAGCATTAAGTACATGTATTGTTGTATAACCATCACCACCATCCATCCACAGAACTTTCTATCTCAAACTCTGTCCTCACTAAACAAACTCCCATTGCCCCCTCCACCGGCCCCCACTTTCTATCCCTGTGAACTTGACTATCTCCTGTAAGTGCAATCAGCATTTGTCCTTCTGTGACTGGCTTATTTCACTCACCATAATGCCCTCCACGCCCACCCATGCTGCAGACATTTTTTTTTAATTGATTTTTTACAGAGAGGAGGAGAGAGGGATAGAGAGCCAGAAACGTCGATGAGAGAGAAACATCAACCAGCTGCCTCCTGCAAACCCCCCACTGGGGACGTGCCCGCAACCAACGCACATACCCCTGACCGGAATCGAACCCGGGACCCCTCAGTCCGCAGACCGATGCTCTATCCACTGAGCCAAACAGGCTCCGGCCCATGCTGCAGACATTTTAAGGCTAACTATCATTCCATTGTGTGGATAGACTAGCTTGTGTTTGTTCATCGAAGCTTCAATGGACACTTGGGCTGTGTGACTTCTTTTAATAAATAAAAATTCTTTTCACTTGGAAAGCAACATTAGGCGACACTGGTCTCTCAGAAGCTCCTTTCCCAGGGACCGTGGTTCAAGTCGTGTTGGCTCTGATGTGCTCTGGCTCCTCAGATTGGCGCCAGGACATTTAAAGTGGCACCTACAGAGCATGAGGAGAGAATCTGTAGCTCTGGACAGCGAGCTTCTGTCCCTTTTTCGTGTGCATATGAGTGTGTGCTGTGGGTGTGTCTCCCTCTGCAGAATAATGTCTTCCTTCCATGGGAAAGCACAGCCTTCCTTCAAAGGCAGGAAAAAAATGTGAAAGCTACATTTCATGCTTTTCTTTCTCTCATCGTTCTTTCTCAACTAGCCATATTTTTATTTGCAATTTATAACTGTTGTAAGAAAATCTAAAAATTCCAATGATTAGCATGGATTTTACTATTCACCTTCATAGTGTGCAATGCCGTTTTAAATGCAAACATCAGAGCATTTAATTTGCATGCAGAATCACTGAAATGACACAATCGTTTGCTGGCTCCCCCTGGATAATGCCTCCAGCAGGGAAGGGCTGGGGGTGCAGACACCTGCTGCGTTGGACTTTACAAACACAGACAGGGAGACAGAGGTGTTGGGGATGTGGAGACGGCCACTCGGGCTGGGGCCCTGCAGCCTGAGCCCAGGCTCAGTGATGCTGCAGCGAGTGGGTGGCCAGGCTTCATGCAGACAGCTCCTCCTGCACTCTCCTGCTTGCCTGGGCCTCTGCCCAACAGCAGGGCTAGTGGCCTTGACCCAGACCTCTCTCCCAGACCTCATCCGGACCCCTGGGGGTCACTGCCTCTCCCAGCTCTCTGCTCCATCTGTACTCAGACTCCAGGACCACCTGCCTGTACGGCTCCTACCCCTACAAACCGTTAGACCACAGGGGGTACCCGCAAGTCTTCGTCACGATCAACAGAGAAATGCCAGGACCAAGCAAGATTGCCTGAGCTCTGGCTCCGATCAGTCCAAGTTCCCCTTCATCTGTGGCTGCCCTGTGCGCGGCCTATGCTTCCTATATTTATCCTCTGCCTCCTTCCAAAAAAGGAGTCGAGGCAGCTGCCTGCCCTGGGTACCTGGAACCATCCCAGAACTGTCTCCTCATTCCAAATTTAAACAGTAATCTCTCCAAAAATATGGCCAAGGGGAACTGCCTTCTGCACAGTGTCCCTCCTCTCTGTTTGCATTGAGAGCTGCAGCAACGGCGCTGACCGTTCGGTAGAGTCTACGGTGAAACTACCTCGGTGGCTTACAGGGCACATCCGACCTCGCACGTGTTTCCTACTTTTACACCTAGAGGTTCACTTTCACTTTAATTTGCTGTCTCTCTGTGTTTATATATTTTACACGTCACACTGTGTTTGCATGTGCAGTGAGACAGTGAGCACACTGACCTGAACAGTGCCGGTGCTATTGCTCCACGCTGTCCCCCTGCCCTCACCCCACAATGTCATCTCAGTGACCCCCAGACAGTGGGCATCGGGAGGGACGTGCTTACCCCTCAGAAGCCATCAAATAAACAGACGTTTCTCTGCTCCGCTGTGAGAGAAGGTGGGTGGCTGTCACGCTCCTTCTCGCCACTCCCGGCACCCAGGCAGGTGGAGGAGTGACATCGCACACCTGCAGGGCTGTTCCTCTGAGAGGCAGAGCGATCACCACCCGCCCAGGGTGGCCCAGGGCCACAGGTGCACCTGCGGTTTGGGAAGGACAGAAGGAGAGAGCAGAGCTGAGCAGACAGGCTCGAAAGAGCGCCCCGCTGCACAGAACTCCGTTTAAGTCATCTGCTTGGTTCTGCTTCCAGAATTTAAGAGATGGGAGTTGGAATATTTATTTTTACTTTTTGGTTAATCCTTGCCCTAGGATATTTTTTCTAGTGAGTTTTCAGAGAGAGTAGAAGGTTAGAAGGTAGAAAGAGAGGGAGAGAAGGAGAGAGGGAAGGTGGGAAGGGGGAGAATGAGAGAGAAAAGGAGAGAGAGAGAGAGAGAGAGAGAGAGAGAGAGAGAGAGAGAGAGAGAAAGAGAGAGAAACATCAATGTGAGAGAGACACATCAATTGGCTATCTCCTACACGCACCTCAACCAGGGCCAGGGATCAAACCTGCAACCCAGGTTCATGCTGAGACCCTCTGGGCCTGCTCTAACCGCTGAGAAACCGGCCAGGACAAAAGTTTGATTTTTTTTTTTTTTAAAAGCATATTCACCACAGAAGAAGTGAAAGGCCAATTTAGTAGGCTGAGGGGCAGGGGCTGAACTTGGTGACGAGGAGGCCAGGCTGGCATTGCGCTGCCCAGGGACCTCCACTCCCAGACAAGCATGTTATTGGTGAGGTTCTTGGGGAGACAGGGCAAATGGGGGCCTTTGGTGGCATGACATGGAGTTCAAACTTTCTTTATAATTACGTAGTCATGATAACAAGAACACTGATTTTGCATACTTCCAAATGAAATCTTTTCAAAAACTCTTACTGTGGCCCTAACCAATTTGGCTTGGTGGATAGAGCACGGCCTGTGGACTGAAAGGTCCTGGGCTCCATTCTGGTCAAGGGCACATGCCCAGGTTGCAGGCTCGATCTCCAGTAGGGGGCGTGCAGAAGGCAGCCAATCAATGATTCTCTCTTATCATGGATGTTTCTATCTCTCTTCCTCTCTGAAATCAATTAGAATATATTTTAAGGAAAAAAACCTTACTGTGAAACTTGCTTTAGAAAACATAACTTCTGTAAACCCAGATTTATCCTTGAAGTGGCCACACATAACTCATTCCCAAGACTTTAGATGCATTCCTGTGCTTCCTATGCATTTTCAAAACCCATTTAGCAGTGAAAAAGTGCACCAAGAGGCAACAGAAAAAATTGAGAGCCACTTTTACAACCATTTAAAAGTTAACATTGGGCCGGGACCGGCTTGGCTCAGTGGATGGAGCGTCGGCTTGGGGACTGAGAGGTCCCGGGTTCGATTCCGGTCAGGGGCATGTACCTTGGTTGCGGGCACATCCCCAGTGGGGGGTGTGCAGGAGGCAGCTGGTCGATGACTCTCTCTCTCATCGATGTTTCTGGCTCTCTATCTCTCTCCCTTCCTCTCTGTACAAAATCAATAAAATATATATATAAAAAAAAAAAAAAAAAAGTTAACATTGGGATTTTATCAAAGACTAGAGGCCTGGTGCACGAAATTCATGCACAGTGAGGGGGGTATCCCTCAGTCCAGCCTGCACCCTCTCCAATCCTCAAGAGATGTCTGACTGCCCAGTGGAATCAGGCCTAAACAGGCAGTCAGACATCCCTCTCACAATCCAGAACTGCTGGCTCCCAATGCTCACCTATCTGCCTGCCTGATTACCCCTAACCATTTCTGCCTGCCATCCTGATCACACCATAACCACTCCCCTGCCAGTCTGGTTGCCCCTAACTGTCCTCCCCTGCAGGCCTGGTCACCCCCAACTGCTCTCCCCTGCTTTCCCAGTCACCCCTAACTGCCCTAACTTGCCAGCCTGGTTGCCCCTAACTGCCCCGCCTTGCTGGCCTGGTTGCCCCCAACTTCCTTCCCCTGCAGGTCTGGTTCCTCCCAACCTCCCTCCCCTGTAGGCCTGATCGCCCCCAAATGCTCTCCCTTTCAGGCCTGGTTCCTCCCAACTGCCCTCCCCTGCTGGCCTAATCGCCCACAACTGCCCTCCCCTGCTGGCCTGATCACCCACAACTGCCCTCCCCTGATGGCCATCTTGTGTGTTGGAGTGATGGTCAATTTGAATATTACCTTTTTATTCTATAGGATTTTATTTCTCCCTTCCTTTTCCTGTAGCATGGACATTTCCTTTTAATTTAAAAAAGTTTTATATGGTACGAACACTCCCCATGAGATCTGCCCTCTGAGCAGATGTGAAGTGCACGACGCCCTACTGTCCTCTGCAGGTACAGCGTGTGGAGGGGCTGGAGCCCTGCACACTGTGGGAATGCAAACCGTTGTCATTACTTAGGATAATTTGAATGGATTTGAAAACCAAACTTTCTCTCTGTGTGGAAGGCATCCGGATTTGCAATGTGCCTGTGCATTTGAAACAGCCACTGCAGGCCCCCTGCAGAAGGGAAGCGTGGAGGTGAAGATGCCGCGGTGCCCTGGCGTCTGGGAGCTCCCGACAGCTCCACAGGCCTTCTCCGTGCTCCCACCGGGTGCCAGGTGCCCAGCAGCCCCGGGCTGTGCTGCTCACAGGAACAGACACAGCCGCTGCCGCTCAGAGGCCCACTGCCTGCCAGGCTGGGTCCCCATCGGGCAGCACCTCTCAGGGCGCTGGCAGTCCTCACCTGGCACCTGTCCACACCCACAGGGAGGTGGAGCGAGACCTGCTGGGTGACGCTCTGGGGGCGAAGGGGCAGACGTGGGGATGGGAAAAGGGGGGCGCCTGGGGAGATAGACTCCGGGGCCAGGGGCAGGGGACAGTTACGGCTAAGACGGCAGGGGTAGGCTGGACGTACAACATCTTCACCTCCACGCCTTCCTTTTAGCAGCGATGGGCCCTGAGTAGCCCAGCCAGCGGGACATACAAGGGCCTGGGGCATAAAACACGGTGATCCTAAGTGAGATCGCTGTCAGCATAAAACACCGGGTTTCCAAGACTTTGAATGAAAACGACATGCAGGGTCTCACTGATAATCTTACGTCGCTTCCCTGTTGAAATGATATCATGGCTGTGGTGTTTAAATAGGATATTTTACTAGAGTTACTTTCACCTGTTTCTTTGTACTCCCTAAGTGTGGCCACCAGAACATTTGAAATTGCCTGAGGCGTGCACATTCTGTCCATAGCCGCTCATTGCTCACCGGACCGGGAGGCCAGGGCTGCCGGGCAGGCTGGCTGTTAATTAAAGGCTGCAGGCAGCTCAGGCACCCGGGCCCCTGGCCAGGTGACTCAGGTAGCTGTGAGTGAGCCAGGTGACATGGGAGCCTCCCCCGGAGCCCTCGGGGCGGAAACTGAGGCGTGTCAGGTGGCTGAGGTTGACACAATCTCTGAAAAGCTCCTCGGGGGCTGAAGAGACTTAATGAGATTTAATTTAAAGAGACTCAGTTGAGCCAAAACCGGTTTGGCTCAGTGGATAGAGCGTCGGTCTGCGGACTGAAGGGTCCCAGGTTTGATTCCGGTCAAGGGCATGTACTTTGGTTGCGGGCACATCCCCAATGGGGAGTGTGCAGGAGGCAGTTGGTCGATGTTTCTCTCTCATCGATATTTCTAGCTCTCTATTTCTCTCCCTTCCTCTCTGTAAAAAAAACCCAAAAACCAAAACAAAAAATAAAATATATTTAAAGAGAGAGAGAGAGAGAGAGAGAGAGAGAGAGAGAGAGAGAGAGAGAGAAGAGACGCAAGTGAGTTTCTGCACTGAGCTGCCCTCAACTGCACAGATGTGGGGTGACAGAGCTGAGCCTCCAGGGGGCAGATAAGACCTGGGGGTTCTTATTCATTCAGAGAAGCTGGAGGGGACCCGGAGGGATGTTGGGGCAGGGGCATTTCAGGGGTGACATCTGAAGTGGGGAGGAGCTGTGGGAGAGCTAGGGCCAGGGCAGTGCTGGGAGGACAGAGGGGGAGGGGACCACAGTCAGGGACGGGTGGGGGAGATGCCAGGGACCCAGGGAACCGGCTGTTGAGAACCTTCTAGACACACTGAGAGCTGCGGGTCTGGTCTCAGTGTTACAGGGGATGGGGTTGATTCACATTCTGAAGACAATCTCTCTGGCTGCCTTGCGGACCGGGGTTTGAAGCGCAGAGAGAGGGGTGGGTGCAGGCAAAGCTGCCGGAGATGACCACCTGCTCCATCCAGGTCAACCACAGGCACCGGCCGGGCATCGGGTCAGAGCACAGGGGAGCCAGCCAGCACGGCAGGGGGAGCTGTTGTCTCTGACCTGGGCTCACCTTTCCTCCAGCACCGATGGTCCCCCGTGCCCAGGAGTATTCTTTAGCCAAAAATGGACAAACCTTGCCATTTGCAACATGAATGGACCTACTGGGTATTAACTTAGTGAAATAAGTAGCACAAAAAGACCAATACCACATGGTTTCATTTAAGGAATCCTATCTAATGAAAAGTAATATGCAAATTAACCATCACTCTGCTAACACCCACATACCATGCCCACAAGCCATGCCCACCAGCCAATCAGGAGCAAGTATAAAAATTAACCCCAATCAAGATGGCTGTGGCCACAGAAAGCAGAAGGGAGGCTTGGGTTTCCCTGGCAATGGAGAAAGCCAAGCTTTCCACACACCCTGGCAGACCCAGGCCTCCAGGGTACAAAGTTTCAATTATAGAAGGTAAATTCCAGCAGAAATGACTGCCACCACGGAGTGAGCAGGAGGCTTAGCTCCAGTCCAGGTTATAAAGTTTCAATTGTAGAAGATAAACAAATTCCAGATACCAGGGCCTCCACTTGGGTGGATGGGGGGCGTGGCCAGCCTGAAAACCACCACAGGCCTCTCACCCAGGCTGCCCCATGCCCCAAGGGAACCCCCACCCTGATCTGGGACACCCTTCAAACCAGCTGGCCTTTACCCATGCACCAGGCCTCTATCCTAACTAATAAAAGAGTAATATGCAGATTGACCATCACTCCAACACACAAGATGGCTGCCCCCATGTGGTCAAAGATCCTGCCCCCATGTGGACACAAAATGGCCACCACAAGATGGCCAGCAGGGGAGGGCTGTTGGGAAGGACCAGGCCTGTAAGGGAGGGCAGTTGGGGGCAATCAAGCCTTCAGGGAAGGGCAGTTAGGTGTGACCAGGCTGGCAGAGGAGGGAAGTTGGGGACCAACAGGCTGGCAGGGCAATTAGACATCAATCAGGCTGGCATGGGAGTGGTTAGGGGGTGATCAGGCCGGCAGGCAGAAGTGGTTAGGGGCAATCAGGCGAGCAGTTGGGAGCCAGGTGTCCTGGATTGTGAGAGGCATGTCCCTCCAGGGGTCCCAGATTGGAGAGGGTGCAAGCTAGGCTGAGGGACACCTCCCCCTTCACAAATTTCGTGCACTGGGCCTCTAGTCTTAAACAAATAAATAAGCAAACAAGCAAACAAAATAGAAACAGACCTAAAGCAGTGTTTCCCAAACTTCTCTCATGATGAGAATCACCTGGTGGAGTTGTTAAAACACAGATTCCTGAATCCCAACTAAGAAGTGCTAAACTAGAATTTTTGGGAACATATAGGTAAAATTGTATACTTAACTAGTGCTCTAAGATAGATTTTATATACAGAGCACTAAGTTAGGTATGCAATTTTACCTATATGTTCTCAAAAATTCTAGATTAGCACTTCTTAGTTGGGATTCAGGAATCTGTGTTTTAACAACTCCACCAGGTGATTCTCATCATGAGAGAAGGTTGGGAAACACTGACCTAAAGGATGGTTATCAGAGGGGAGGGGTGGAAAGGAGAAGAGAAATAAAGTCAACAATGTAATAATATTGGGATAGGCTTGCACAGAGACAGAGATTACTAGAATTAGTGGGGTTATCACACTGTAAGTTATAAAATTGCCAAATCACTATATAGGACACAAACTGAAACTAACATAATAGGATATACCAATTATATTTAAATTTTAAAAAGAAAAGAAAGAGTAGGGGAACTGGGACAGTTCAAAAGCAGGAGCGTGTGAGAAGCAGAGGTGACGGGGGCTCTCAGGGGAAGGGGTGCCTGGTTGCGGAGGCGGGGGCGGGTAAGGTGACCAGACTTTAACATTGGTAAAGCGGGACACCATTGACGGGGGGAGGGGGGGTGGGGGGGGTCTTGATAAAAAATTTGGTCTATATGAAACAACAAAAATTTTCATAGAACACAAAAAATAGTATTGTAATATATATTTTTAAATTTCAACCTAAGTACAATTTATTAATATAATAAGTAAATAAAAATTATGTATAGTTGTGTCACTTTCAAGGCTGGCAACTAGACTTTTTGCTGCCACTATACAATATAAATAATACGAGTACTGTCCGCTAAATTCAAGAAAATTTATGTATTTATGAAATAAATAAATAAATTACTTACCTAAATTATCTGAATAGCTGATTTGTAATAACATCACTTGTTTAACTAGCTTACTAGCACGCAGTACGATGTGTGTCGTCTGAGAGACAGGTACAAAATGTTTTCGTCGTTTCCAGTCCCAAAAAATGCCATTGTTCATTAAGTCCAAACAATGGTGGTGGAATTCTAACAACTGACCAACAATGCGAACTTTGATAAGCAGTTCTCGGTAATCAGTTCTCAACAATTATTTGTTATTATTAAAGTTTAGCATTATAAATTTAACAGAAATAATATAAAACTCATATCCCGGCTAAATAGCCACATGGCCGCCCAAAACCATATATTCCCTTCCCATTCTTCCCCCCACCCCACCCCCTTCCCTAGCTCGTCGTGCACTCTTTCCAAAAATCCAGACTTTTTTGTTGTTTGTTTGTTTGGGGTTTTTTGTTTTTCACAACCCCACAGGTGCCCAGAGGGAAGAGCGGAGTCTTGGGAGGGGAGAGAAGAGAGAGGGCGAGGAGAGGACCGAGAAAATCCGGACTTTTTTAAAACGCCTCGGGACGCGGGACAAATTATTAAAAATCGGGACTGTCCCGCCAAAAGCGTCTGGCCACCTCAGAGGAGGGGGTTCCTCCGGCTTGGAGGGGCTCACTAGTGGAAGGAGCTGGCCTCCGTGACCTCCCAACCCCGGAAGGCCGTGTTTCTGAGAAGCCGCACAGCGAGGCCTCAGCCCAATCCGGTTCTTATCTCGGAACAAGAGGACTGGGAGAGTGTCAGAAAGACTTCGAGAAGCACAGTCACTGAATTAAAGCCATCGCACTCTCGAGAAGTGGGGGAGGGCGGCCTCAGAGAACGAGACGCGTCAGTGGGGTCTGGGTGGGAGGTTTTATTAAACGCGGGGAGAGGGTGGGATGGGAGTTCCCTGGCCTCTGACCCGGGCAGGGTGACTGCCACGGGGCTGGTCCTTGTCCCTCCGCTCTGGATAGCGATTTCCCTCTCCTTTCGGTCTCAAGTACTGGAAACTGGGGAGGCGGAAGGAGGGGAACGGGTGGCCAGTGAAGGTCATGGCTGCCATGTTCCAGCCAAGACAGAAAAGGGAAGGGGTAGAGTTTCCTGTCCCACTTGGAGCAGAGTATTGGCTGCTGTCCCCAGGGACAAGCTGGCCCGTGCAGCCCCTCACCCTCCCGGTCTCTGTGAGCACAGAGAGAGCCGGTCCCTGTCCAGGGGCCCAGGTAGACCGGCCGTCAGATAATCTCCCTTTTGGTGAGTAACCTCACCGGGAGTGAGTACACCCCAGACAGGGCTCTGCCCACACTAGGGCATCAGTGATGGGTGTGGATCGTCTAAGCAGGGGTCCTCAAACTTTTTAAAGTGGGGGCCAGATCACGGTCCCTCAGAGAGCTGGAGGGCCGGACTATATGAACTACTAATTCCTACTGTAACACCTTGGCTGCGCTCACTGCCCAAAAAACCTGGCGGGCAGGATCAGACTCCCCTGGGGGCTGCATGTGGCCCGAGGGCCGTAGTTTGAAGACCCCTGGTCTAAGGTGTGGGGCTTCCAGATGGTGGGCAGCGGGGAGCTCTGAGATCTGAGCCCCGATCCTGCCCCTGTGCCCTCAGGACTGATCGCAGACTGATGAGTGACTTCCACCAGAGGAGGTGGAGACACAGCGAGGCTGGGGCCCAGTCTCTGTTCTGCAGAGAAGCAACAGAGACCCTGTCTCCGGACCTTCACTCATGGCCTTTGCTCCCCCTGCCTGTGGCCACAGGGGCAGAAAGCACCTCTGGTTTCAGGCTGGGAGGGTTTCTTCAGAGGACAAAAGCCCATCTGCCATCCCTTCCTTTAAGATCGCCTTTTCCTCCAGGGCTGAATTATTTGTTTGTTGAAAGTAGATCAGGCATGATCCCCCATGGCATCAGCGCTTGAAATACCCAAGTACTGAGAAAGAGGAAAACAAGAACGGGAGAGAAAACACTGCCCCAGTAGCTCCTGGTGCAGAAGGAAAGGGCAGTGCAGTGCGTGAGGGGGCTGTTATGAGATGTGGGATCTTTTACCTAAAATAGAAGGCGGAGCCCAAGGCTGCTCAGATTCCAGAGAGGAGAGAAAGAGGAGGGATGGGGGAAGGGTTTAGGACAAGAGAGGGGTGAGAGGGAGGAGGAGAGGGGAGAGGAGCCAGCCCTGCCCACAGCGCTCCTTCCCCATCACTGTGTTTGTGAAGCAGTGGCACACCTGGCCACACTGCGGACCTTACCTGGCCATGGTGGCCCAGGGCGGTGGGGCCTGGGCGTCTGCATTTCTCACAGCTCCCAGGTGACGTGGGCGCTGCAGAGAGGATCACACCCAAGCCCTGAAGACCTAACGCTGGCTCTGTGGCCTCTGGCTGCCATGAACGTTTGTGAACAGCGAGGAGGCTAGAAGTTCTGCACAATTATTACTCTTCCTCTCAGGATGCTTTGGTGCCCTGAGGCAGACCCTGGGCACCTACCCTGGCCCTGGCTCCATAGGAGGTTTGGGTGGAAGCTCTTTCTTAAGTGTTTGCCCCAATTTAAATTTACACCACAGCTGGGGAGGGTGGCAGGAGTGGACCAGGGATGAACAGTGCCACATTCCTGGCTGGCATCTCATCACTGCGCTGCTTTCCCACACCCCTGAGACCAACCCACAGGCAAGAACAATTCCCTGAGTCTTTAAAGATAACAATAAGAAACGCGGATTCACATACCGTAAATATTTAGTCTCTTGAACTTCTTCGTTTTCATTTGCAAAAGAATCGATAGAAATCAAGTCGTGAGCTTCACTCAGGAGGCGTGAACTCAGAGACCAAAGTCAGAAGAGTCAGTGGTGAAGCCTGCAGGTCTGCCTGCCCAGCTGGCTCCGCCACGGAGGCCCCCCCCCCCGCCACGGAGCCCCGCCCCCGCCACGGAGCCCCGCCTCCCGCCACGGGCCCCGCCCCCGCCACGGCCCCGCCCCCCACCACGGGGCCCCGCCCCCGCCACGGAGCTCCGCTTTCAGCTACGGAGCCCCACACACAGACAGTGCCTGTGGGTCTCTCATCCCAAGGGATGTAAGTGGCCTGATTTTAAAAACCTGTGCAAATCCAACGGACTTCCTTCTCAAAGTCATACTAAAACACGACCCGGACAAGAAGGTTTGTGCAGAAAGAGCTTATGAGGGGACCTGGTGAAAGCGCAGGAAAGAAACCTTGGCAGCACTTTCAGAATGGAGTGCTTTGCCATGGCAGGGCCCTCTGTCCATCGTCGTCTCTGGCCGTGCGCATCAGCCGTGGGATCCTAACTGCGAACGTGTCCTCTGAACTCAGTGTCCCCGGTCTCCGCACTGGCTAGCGGGGTGTGGGCCTGACACCAGGTTCCACGGGAACAGGAGCGAGGCCACATCAGGTGCCACAGCTACTAACCTCACCTTCCTTCTCCAGTTTGCCATCGTGTCATCCGTGCGTTCTTTTCCTCATGATGCAGCCTGGACCTTGAGCGTCTCTGGCACAGCAGACGCGGGCCGGGCTCCGTGGCCGCTGGTGTGCGGAGGGGGGCCAGCAGCCAGCCTGGGCGGATAGGCAGCGCCGCTGCTCTGTGCACCCCTCCCGGCCCCAGCCCTCCCCGTCTGAGCAGCCCAGTGGGCGCGAAGGCTCCAGCACTGGGAAGTAAACCTTCTCAGTCCTGGAGAGCCTGTGGGAGGTGAGGTGATGCTACAGGTGCGGTGCTGGGGCAGGGGGGACAAAGTCCACCTGTGAGGCCCCCCAAGAGCGGGGCCAGGGCACAGGGTACATCCTCCAGCTCTGACCAGGAGCCCTGACTCCTGAATGTGAACCCTGTCTTTGATCTTTGGCCCTTTCCAGTGCAGCTCCTCTGGTTTAAAGGTGCCATTTGCATTTTGCTTCTCAGAGGAAGGCTGCTGCTCATCCACAGAGCGGGCCTTTCGACAGCGGCCCGGGAACCTGCATGTCAGTGAGCGCCCAGGACTTAACGTGGGGTCGTGAGAAGGCCTGAGCACAACTTTCTGCCTTTGACTTAATTCCAAGCCAGCAGCTGTCGATCCCGGACGCAGGCACAAAACTCGTCCAGGTGTCCCACAGCCTGGAGGGTTCAGAAAGATATGCCCTCTTCCCTGGGAAATCAAAGCTCACAGACCCAGCCGAGTTCGCCAGAGTCCCTGGGCCAGGCCCGAGGCAGGCCAGCCCAGAGAGACAGCTCAGCCCCGGGTTACTGAGGAGTTAGGTGTGGCCTGACCCACCTCAGCCATCAGCAGCTCTTTCCGGGCCTGGCAAGCAGCCAGGGATGCACTCAGAGCCCACGCGGTCCACGGCCTGGGCTCCGGGGCGGGAGGCGGGCGCCAAGCAGCTCTTCTTGTTGAGGGAGATGGTGTCAGCTGGGCACTGTGTGCCCTGGGGAGCCCACCACCCCGCCCCCACGTGCAGACCTGTGCCACAGGGACGGTTCCAATCGCACTCTCTTCCTGCCATTCAGGGTCCCTTGACATGTCGCCCCTTTACTTATCCTCCCAGCGGCGCCCAGGCATCCCAAGCATCGCAGCCCCCGGGTGCTCAGCAGACAGCTGCAGGGCACACCCCCTTCCTGTGGCCCAGACTGGAAAGGTCGCTGGTCTGGCCCGAGGCCGTGGAGATGGCTGAATGGCGCAGACTGGCCGCCTGTGGCCGCCTGAATTGTGGCCGCACCAGCATCTCCCTCTGGTCCCCTGGGCTGCAGGGGTACGCCTGCATGGAAGGTGGGAAATACCCCAGATTCCTCTCCCAGGCAACCCCTGGGCCTGCCTGCACTGTCCAGTGCTGGACAAGGCTCTGGGGGCCTGGTGTGCCCCTGCCTGCCCCTCCCCGACGGGCTGTTCCAGGTCCACCTCCCAAGTCAACCGCTCGCATCCACGCCGCCCTCAGCTCTGCGTGGAGGGAAGCCCCGCGCACGCCACGCCCCCATGGGCCCTGATTAAAGCGGGCTGTCTCAAGAGCCCAGGTGTTGCTCCGGTTCTTTGGTTGAAGGCAAGGTGTCCTCTCGGCATCCAAGAAGAGGCTGCCCCAGCGAAAGGCAGGCGAGGGCACGCAGCCTCACAGACCCCTGACCGCCCCTAGACGTGCACTCCTCCCCGGGGTAGGTGAGCAGACTGCAGTGGGATTTCCTCTCCCCGGCCCCGGGCCGGAGCAGCCCGGCCGTGGCACCAGGCTCCAGGCGTCCATCCCAAACCTCTCCAGCCCCCGGGAGCCTGAATCACTCCTTCCTCCTCGGCAGGAGCGAGCCTTCCAGCTGCTCCGCACCCCTGAGCCAGCCCCTGGGATGCCGTTTTTAGAGCCGCGCTGAGGGCTCCGTGCCGGTGAATCAGAAATTCCGCCATTGAAATCGGTCTGCAGAAGCCCCATTTCCCCGGAGGCAGAGAGGAGAGGGAGGCGCCCACGCGGGGGAGGGACGAGGCTTCCACGTGAGCCGGCAGCCCGCCCCTCTGAGCGGCCGCCCTGCGGCGGGGGCTGCCCTGGGGGCTGCGCACACGGCCTTCAGGACCCTGTCTCTGTCTCTCTTGGCCTCTCTCTCTCTCTCTCTCTCTCTCTCTCTCTCTCTCTCTCTCTCTCTCTCTCTCTCTCTCTCTCTCTCTCTCTCTCTCTCTCTCTCTCTGGTTCTGCCTTTCTTGCTCTGCCTCTCTCTCTGCTTCTGTCTCTGGGTCTGTTTCTCTCCCCCTCTCCCCCCCCTTCCCCCCCCCCCCCTCAGGTGATGCATAATCAAACGTGGCTCGTTGGGCGCGGTCTGGGAGGTGGGGATGGGGGTAGTGCTCAGAGAGGAGGGTGTGCTTGGTGGACTGACGGCATCTTCCCCCCAGAGATGGTCCCTGTGTGGGCTGGGCGGGCTGACACTCTTGGGATGGGGCTGAGGCTGGAGCTGCTCCCCGGGCTCTGAGGCTTCCCTCCCTGCGTTGGCAGAGGGGAGGCTGATCCTGGCACTGGGAACCGCTCACAGAAGGAGCTGCCCCCCTACCCCCAAGCCCAGGCCCGGGCCTGAGCAACACAGCAGTTTGACATTAAACCACAGAGTAAAGGCGTCTCACTGCCCAGACGGAGCAGCAAGGACCCTCAAGCTGGAAGTGCACAGCGCCCTGGGCATTGCTGGTCACTGCCGTGCACTGTCCCCTAAAGTGGCCTCACACAGTGCAATGCCTTTTCCCAGTGTTGTTTGGTTGCAGAAATAAATAGAAAATACTGTCAATGTGGATTCCCTTCACATTTCATCTCTCTCTCTCTCTCACATGCCCCCACACACGTGCACAAACATGCACTTACACACACACACACATGAAAACACTTGCACACATGTGTGTATGCCTAAACACATGCCTATAGATACGTGTGTGCGCGCATGCACAAACATGTACACACATGGATACAGTATACACACATACATGTGCATGCTCATGCTTGAACATACACACCTATATGCACACACATGTAGGCGCACTGCTTTCCTACAGAAAAACCTATTTCTGCCTGTAAATCACATCTCCCCTGCACACGGTCACTCTTTATTTCCTACGTGCGTATCTCCAAGCAGCTTGGCCCTGCCTGCGGCCTCACCCTGCCTCAGCCCCGCTCTCAGTGGGCCACGCTTTGCTTGGTGAGGAGACAGCTCTGTTGGCTGTGGGCTGTGATTTGAGACGATCTAGGACCATCGAGAGCGACGTGGACAACATGGGCTCAGCCCACGGGGAGGCGCTGCAGGCTCCTGAGAAGATGGGAGGTGTGGGAGGCGGGAAGCACTGGCTCTCTGAGGTGAGCGTGAAGAAAAATAACAGACTGCATTGATGATAGTTATATGCATTACCTATGAAGTGGCAGTATTTGGGATGTATTGGGTAATTAAAATGTTAAAATTAGCCAAAACCGGTTTGACTCAGTGGATAGAGCGTCAGCCTGCAGACTGAAAGGTCCCGGGTTTGATTCTGGTCAAGGGCATGTACCCTGGTTGCGGGCATATCCCCAGTAGGGGCTGTGTAAGAGGCGGCTGGTCAATCTGTCTCTCTCATCGACGTTTCTAGCTCTCTATCTCTCTCTCTCTTCCTCTCTGTAAAAAATCAATAAAATATATTTTTTAAAAACATTAAAATTAGTGAAGCCTGTTTCGTTTTACTTTTTTTAAAATGTGGCTACTAGGACATTTGAAATTACACCAGTGCCTCACGTTGCATTTCAAGAGGACAGTGCTGGTGTAGATTTGGGGGAAGTAAAATCCTCTCCTCTCCACGTGGCCTGGCTGCTGGCTGTGGGGCAGAGTGGGCAGGAGCTGTGTGCAGGAACCGGGCTGGGGTGGGGCAGCTCATAAACTGCTGGGCCCTCCCTGCCCATGCTCCGCACAGACCCACAGTGGGCACCACCCGCTGCCCTTCCTATTCCCCGGGGAGGAGGTGGCACGCTGGACTGGCCCATCCCTGATTCTCAGATGGGACTCACAGTGTCACGCTGATGCTGAAACCAGGCCCGTGGGCCCCACCCACGTCACGCAGAGTCACTGAGGGAAACCCTGGTGGAGCTGCCCGGGAGCAAGCGGGGAGGCGGCGCTGCTGCCCCCCCCCCGCCCCGCCCCCGGGGGCCGGCCCAGCTCCTCCTCCACCACCAGGTGCCCGAACCCTGGGCGCACAGGTGTGCGTCACCCGTCACCTGGCAGCAAGCGCCTTCAGGGCCCGATGCCGAAGGGAAGGAGCTGAGTCATCCCTGCTCCCTGCTGACTTCCGTGGCTCAGCATCACCCCCGCCAGTCACTCATCCCCGCAGCCCACGGTGCAGAGAAAGGGCCGGAAGCAGCCACAGTGTCAGAAGCACAGCTCCTGCAGGGAGGGAATCCAGCCCCGGCTCCTTCCGGCTCCCCGGGAGCGCCACTCTGCCTCCGTCCTGGGCCCTGTGCTCACAGGAGTGCGTGTCTGAGTCTCATTTGCCGGTTACTGGTGTGGGGCCGGCCAGAAGGGAAATTGCTGGCATGCAGGTCTGACTGCAACTTCTCCACTCACCACACAGCACTGTATACAGCATGTTTCTTACATTTATTTTTATTTATTTAAAATATATTTTTATTGACTCCAGAGAGAAAGGGAAAGGGAGAAGGGGACAGAAACATCAACGGTGACAGAGAATCATGGACTGGCTGCCTCCTACTGGGGATCGAGCCCACAACTTCGGCATGACCTGAATTGAACCTGGGACCCTTCAGTCCACAGGCCGGTGCTGTATTCGCTGAGCCATGCTGGCTAGGGCCAGTACGCTTCTCTTTGTCTTCTGGAAATCGATCTTTTTCTGTTGCAATTGTTTGACTTGCAGAACGAAGGTGTTTTCCTCCCCCCAGAGCTCAAGTGTGAGGCGTGAAGAACCCGGTGATAAGTGGGCACCAACGCGGCTTTCTTAGTATTTTACTGTTGATCCCTTTTGTCCTCGTTCTGTATTATTTACTCAGCTGATCAGCTTTAACGAGCCCCCAGAGAGAGATTGGCAAAACGATGGAGGAATTCATAGCTCGATAAATTGGAAAAAGGCACCGCTTGTGCCCGAAAGCTCTCCTCCAGGGGACGCACCTGACGCTGGGAGCACACCCAGCGCCGGGGGAGCGGGAGGGAGCGTGTTTCCTATGGGCTCTGCTTCCTTCCAACTATAGAAACCCGTGAGGAGGATGCTGCGGAGTGGGGCGGGGCCTGCGTTTGCTCTCATCGCGGGAGCACCTGCCGGGCCATTATTTCTGCCAGCGAGAGCGCCCAGCGGAGCCCATGGGAAGAGCATTTCCACACACTCTCGAGAGCTCAGCCCACGATGCATATTGAGAGGCAGGAGTGTGGTCGTTTCCATCCCCCCGCCCCTCCCTCCTCCTTCCCCACCTTGAGAACCATTTAAAAAAAAAAAAAAAAGAGGAAGGGAGAGAGATAGAGAGTTAGAAACATCGATGAGAGAGAAACATCGACCAGCTGCCTCCTGCACACCCCCCACCGGGGATGTGCCCGCAACCAAGGTACATGCCCTTGACAGAAATCGAACCTGGGACCCTTCAGTCCACAGACTGACACTCTATCCACTGAGCCAAACAGGTTTCGGCTTGAGCACCATTTCCGAGAGAGCTCTCACGGCCTCTAGACGCCAGACGCAAAAGCCACGGAGCGCTGTCAGGCTGGGCCTGATGATGTTGAGCCTTTCCCTCCCTTCCCACATAAAACAAGACTGCACCCCTGCCTGCTCCCTGTCGGCTGATCCAGGAACCCCAAGGCCACAGCAGTGACCAGGATTATAAGGATGTCCCCCTCTCCCCCCAACTCCATGGCCTCCCCTGACCCATGCATGTGATTTTAGGTGTGGGCTTTGAAATCTTAGCAAATGGAGAACAAAACGTAGATGGCAGAGAGCGGTGAGCGGCCTGGGCATCGGCATTCCAGGGGCTGGACCGTGGGTGTGCGCCCTGTGAAATGTGGGTGCTGACCTAGGTTTCAGACGGCGGGTGCCAAGGAGAGGGAAAAGGGGGCGAGGAAAAGCAACGGCTGTGCTAACTCAGCTGGCATCTCCTGCGGCTCTGGGCAGTCTCCACGGACCCCACCCGCCCCTCCTTCCCGAGGCTGCATCCCCCACCTCCCACGCAGGCCCAGACCAGCACTCAGTTGCCTTGTCCCACTGTGCCTGAGGGTTGAGGGCCCACAGACTGAACCATGGGGCCTGGGACGAAGACCCCAACTCAGTCTGCTTTGAGGGGGACAACAGAAAGAGGAGGCTGACTGGAGTGTGGGCTGATCTAACCCCTATTAAAAAATAAATAAATAAATAAAAGAAGCATTTGTTTTAGGAATGGAAAATGTAAGAGAAAAGATTTAAACAAAATCGCGTTGCCAACATTTCCAGGCAAATGCAGGTTTGGCCAGCTGAGACAGCGTGAGTCTGGATGCCTATAGACCCGGCCCTCCAGAATGTCCCCAGTCCCAGCACTGACCACAGCTGCTCCCCTGGGGCCACCTAGGGACCTGGGTAGCAGGATCAGTAGTGATTAGAAACCCTGAAGTTGGCCTCAAAACAAGACAGGGAGCTGCCCAACGAGCCCTTGGGCCAGAGCACAGAAGCCACAGCCCTGCCTGGTCCCTTAAGGACAAAGCTGAGACTTGATTTTTGTCTCCTTGGGAACAGTTGGCTGCATCCGTCGGAGTCTCTCTGCCGCCCTCTGCTGACAGAACTAGGGTGAGGCCTCGGACAAACACATTCCCTTTTATGGAGTGAAAACCAACAGGCTTGGCTGGGCCCAGCAGGTGCTGCTGTCACAAGGGGTAAGTAAGAGCGGGATGGACTGAGCCTGGGAAGAGAGTGTGGGCACAACACAGGAGCAAACATTTCTTTTTTTATTGTTGACACTATTACAGATGTTCCCCATTCCTCCCTTTTTGTCCCCCTCCACCCAGCCCCCACTCCACCCAGGCCTTCACAACACTATTGTCTGTGTCCATGGGCTATGCATGTGCATATAAGTTCTTTGGTTAATCTCCTTGTTCCTTCCCCCCGCAACCCCTTCTGCCCTCTGAGATCTGTCTGGCTGTTCCATGTATCCATGTCTCTGGACCTGTTTTATTTGTCAGTTTATTTTGTTCATTAGATTCTACATATAAGTGAGATCATAGATACTTGTTTTTCTCTGACTGGCTCATTGCATTGAGCATAATAACCTCCAGGTCCATCTATGCTGTCTCAAAGGGTAAAAGCTTCTGCTTTTTTGAATAATTTTAATTGATTTCAGAGAGAGGAAGGGAGAGGGAGATAGGGATAGAAATATGGATAAGAGATAATCACTGGCTGCCTCCTGCACACCCCCTACTAGGGATCAAGCCTTAAACTTGGGCATGTGCCCTGACTGGGAATGAAACCATTACATCCTGGTTCCTGGGTTAATGCTTAACCAGCTGAGCCACACAGGTTGGGCAAGAGCTTTTTTTCTTACAGCTGAAGGGTATTCCACTGTATAAATATATCAGAGGCTTATTATCCACTCATCTACAGATGGGCACTCGGGCTATTTCTAGATCTTAGCTATTGTAAGTAACACTGCTTTGAACATAGGGGTGCATATATTCTTTCTGATCGGTGTTTCTGGGTTCTTAGGATATATTCCCAGAGGTGGGATTGCTGGATCAAAAGGCAGTTCCATTTTTAATATTTTTAGGAAACTCCATACTCTTTCCCATAGTGGCTGCATTCCCACCAGCAGTGTGCTAGGGTTCCCTTTTCTCCATATTCTTACCAGCACTTATTTTTTATAATAGCCATTCTGGCAGGTGTGAGGGATACATTATTGTTTTAATTTGCATCTTTCTGATGATTAATGACACTGAGCATCTTTTTCATTTATCTATTGGCCATCTGTATGTTCTCTTTGGAGAAATGTCTATTTGGTGCTCTGCCCATTTTTTAATTGGCTTGTCTTTCTTTTGTTGAGTTCTTTATGTATTTTGGATATTAACCCCTTATCAGATGTGTCCCTGGTAAATATGTTCTCCCACACAGTGGGGTCCCTTTTTATTTTGATGCTGGTTTCTTTTGCTGTGCAGAACCTTTTTAGTTTGATGTAGTCCCATGCGTTTATGTTTTCCTTTGTTTCCCTTGCCTTAGATGTATCAGTGAAAATTCTGCTATGTGAGATGTCTGAGATTTTACTGCTTATGTTTTCTTCTATGACTTTTATGATTTCATAACTTACATTTAAGTATTTTATCCATTTTGAATTTATTCTTGTATGGTGTATGTTGGTGGTCTAGTTTCATTTTTTTTCATATACCTGTCCGATATTCCCAACACCACTTATTAAAGAGATTGTCCTTACTTCATTGTATGCTCTTGCCTTCCTTGTCAAATATTAATTGACCATAATAGCATGGGTCAATTTCTGGGCTCTGTTCTGTTCCACTGACCTATATGTGCCAATACCAAGCTGTTTTGATTACAATGGCTTTGTAGTGTAGCCTGATACCCAGTTTTGTGATCCTCCAATTTTGTTCTTCTTTCTCAAGATTACTGGAGCTATTCAAGGTCCTTTTTGGTTTCGTATACATTTTTGGGATATATTTTTTAGATCTCAAATAAATGATCTAACCTTACAACTAAAAGAACTAGAAAGAGGTAGTTCGGTAATGCTGTGAACTTCCCGCTGACTGCTTTTGCTGTGTCCCATAGATTTTGCGTTGTTGTGTGTTCGTTTTCATTTGTTTCTAGGAAGTTTTTTATTTCATCCTTGATCTCATTTGGTAGAACATTCATTGTGTAATGGGAGCAAATACGGATTAGTCCATATGCCAGGGATGAATGTGAACTTGAGTCTATAGTCATGGACTGTAGGTCCTGTAGGCACCCAGGCAGGTAAACCACTGTGAAGGTGATGAGTACTGCTGGCCCTCCTTTTATGGGACTTTCTTTCCATCTGATATTATCCTTCCTTTTACAAAGACTGAATTAGGCTGCCTGCCCATCTGGCATCTTTCTTGATCCCTCTTCCCAGCACACTGCTCAGTCCTCAAGAGATCATTGCACCGGCCTCCAAACCTCCTTCCAACAGTCGCAGACCCAACAGCTAGAGGGACCTGACTCAGAGTCCACAGAGGAGTTAGAGCCACTGACTTTGAAAACTACTCTTAGACTATCAGTATGTGTGTGTACCTTAAAAATCATTTAAAGGACAAACATAAATAAACAGAAAATATGAACAGACCAATTAGTAGTAAGGAGATTGAAGCAGTAACCAAACACCTCCCAACAGTCCTGGCAGGTTGCTCAGTTGGTTGGATCATTGTCCCAAACACCAAAAGGTTGTGGGTTCGATTCCTAGTCAGGTCACATACTTAGATTGTGGGTTTGATACCCAGGCAGGGCATGTACGAGAGGCAGCCAATTGATCTCCCTCTCTCTCTCTCTCTCTCTCTCTCTCTCTCTCTCTCTCTCTCTCTTTCTCTCTCTCTCTCTCCCTTCCTCCCTCCCTCCCTCCCTCCCTCCCTCCCTCCCTCCCTCCCTCCCTCCCTCCTTTTCTCCCCTTACTTGCTCTCTAAAAATCAATAAACATATCCTTGGGTGAGGATTTAAAAAAAAAACAAACATCTCCCAACAAACAAAAATCCAAGATCAGATGGCTTTACTAATAAATTCTACCAAACATTTAAAGAACTTCATATGACAACTATGCTTTCATAAAAAATAAGATTAAAAACATTTAAAGAAGAAATAACACCAATCCTTCTCAAACTCCCTCAAATAATTAAAGAAAAAGGAGCGAGCACTTAAAATATCATTTTTTTAAAATATCATTTTTTAAAAATATATATTTTATTGATTTTTTACAGAGAGGAAGGGAGAGAGATAGAGAGCCAGAAACATCGATGAAAGAGAAACATCGACCAGCCGCTTCCTGCACATCCCCCACTGGGGATGTGCCTGCAGCCAACGTACATGCCCTTGACCGGAATTGAACCCGGGACTTTTCAGTCCGCAGACCGACGCTCTACCACTGAGCCAAACCGGTTTCGGTTTAAAATATCATTTGACAAGGCCAGCATTACCCTGATACCCAAACCAGACAGGACTGACTACGAAAGAATCAGAAACAATATTCCTAATGATTTCATATGCAAAGTTCCTCAACAAAATATTAGCAAACTGAATCCAGCAATATACTAAAAAGATTATAAACCATGATCAAGTGGGATTTGCTTCTGGGATGCAAAAATGTTTCAATATATGCAAATCAATAAATGTGATACACCACATTAACAGAATGAAGGATAAAAATCATATGGTCATCTCAATAGATGCAAAAGAAGCATTTGACAAAATACAGTATCCATTCATGATAAAAACTCTCAGCAAAGTGGGCATAGAGGAAATGTACCTCAACATAATAAAGGCCATATGTGACAAGCCCACAGCCAGCATTATACTCAACAATGAAAAGCTGAGAGCTTTTCCGCTAAATTCAGGAAAAAGACAAGAATGCTCACTTTTACCCAAACCCAGTACTGGAAGTCCTGGCCACAACAATTAGAGAAGAAAAAGAACGAAAAGGCATCCAATTGGAAAAGAAGTATAACTTTTTATTTACACATAACATGATACTATATATAGAAAACCTTAAAGACTACACACACACACAAAAAAAAAAAACTGTTAGAATTAATAAATGAATTCAGTAAAGTTGCAGGACATAAAATCAATATACAAATATCAGGTTTGTTTCTATACACTAACAAAAACTATCACAAAGAGAAACTAAGGAGAAAATCTCACTTATAAATGCACCAAATAAAATACTTAGGAACAAATTTAACAAAAGAGGTATAACACCTGTACACTGAGAATTATATGACATTGATGAGAAGAAATGAAGATACAAATAAATGAAAAGACATTTCATATTAATTGATGGGAAAAATGTATATTGTTTAAATATCCATACTATCCAAAGCAATCTACAGATTCATTACAATCCCTATCAAAATTCCAATGGAGTTTTTCACAGAAATAGAACAAACAGTCCTAAAATTTGTATGATACCACAAAGACCCCAAATTGCCAAAGCAACGTTGAGAAAGAAGAACAAAGTTGTAGGCATCACACTCCCTGATTTAAAACTTTATTACAAAGTTAGGGTAATTAAAACAGTATGGTATTGACATTAAAAAAAAAAATACACTGATCAATGGAACAGAAGAGAGTCCAGAGCCAAGAATATACAACAGGGAAAGAAAGGCGATTTTAATAAAAGGTGTTGGGAAACTGGAGAGCCAAATGTACAAGAATGAAAGTGGGCCCGAGCCCGTTTGGCTCAGTGGATAAAGCGTCGGCCTGCGGACTGAAGGGTCCCAGATTCAATTCTGGTCAAGGCCATGTACACCATGGTTGCGGGCACATCCCCAGTAGGAGGTGTGCAGGAGGCAGCTGATTGATGTTTCTAACTCTCTATCTCTCTCTCCCTTCCTCTCTGTAAAAAATCAATAAAATATATATTATAAAAAAAAGAATGAAAGTGGACAAAATGAAAGTACACAAAATTAACTCAGAATGGATCAAGGACTTGAAAGTAAGATCTGAAACCATAAAATTTCTAGAAGAAAACAAACAGTTAAGTTCACTGACCATGCTTTTGGCAATGATTTTTTGGATGTTTGCCAACAGTAAGGGCAACAAAACCTAACATAAACAAATGGGACTACAGAAATCTAAAACGCTTCTACACAGCAAATGAAACCATCAAGGAACTGAAAAGGTGACCTATGGAATAAGAAAAAAGATTTGCAAATTATACATCCGATAAGGGCTTAATGTACAAAATATAGAAAGAACTCAGCCAACTCAATAGCAAGGAAAAAATTATTTAAAATGGGTAGAGAAACTAAATAGATACTCTTTTTTCAAAGAAGAAAAATGGCCAACAGGTACATGACAAGATACTCAACATCACTAATCTAGTCATCAGGGAAATGGAAGTTCACACCACATTGAGGTATCACCTCAGACCTGCCAGAATGCCTATTATAAAAAAGACAAGAAATAAAAAATGTTGGTGAGGATGTGAAGAAAAGAGAACTGTTGTGCACTGTTGGTGGAATTGCAAATTGGTGCAGCCATTATGGAAACAGTATGGAGGTTAAACTGAATTACCATGTGACCCAGCAATTCCACTTCTGGGTACTTATCTGAAGAAATACAGAACATTAATTCAAGAAGATATATGCTTCTCTATGTTCATTGCAGCATTATTTACAACAGCCAAAATATGGAAATAACCTAGGTATCTATCAATGGATGAATGGATAAAGAATTTGTGATATATAATCATAATGGAAAATTATTTAGCTATAAAAAGAAGGAAATCTTGCCATTTGTGGCAATATGAATAGAGCTTGAGGGTCGTATGCTAAGTGAAATAGGTCAGGCAGAGGAAGACAGAGATGCTGTGTGGTCTCAATTATATGTGGACTCTAAAAAAAAAACACAACCACCCTAAACTCATAGATAAAGAGAACAAATTGGTGGTTGTCAGAGGTAGGGGTAGAGGGTGGGTAAAATGGGTGAAGGCGATAAAAATAAAGTAACTTTAGAGATGTCATGTTCAACAATGCTATGTAGTAGTCCCCCATTATCCACATTCTCAGACCCCCCAGTGAATGCCTGAAATCACGACAGTGCTGAACTCCATAGCTACTGCTTTTTCCTGCACATGCATACACTTCACTGGCCTCTCTGTGGCATATCTGAGCTGCCAGCATCACTAGTCTTGTGTTTGGGGCCATTACTAAGTGAAATCAGGGTTACCTAAACTCGAACACTGTGACAACATGACAATCAATTTCATGGCTGGGGTGGCTACTAAGTGACTAAGGGGCAGGGAACGTATGCAGTGTGGATATACTAGACACAAGGATGATTCGCGTCCATGAGAGATGTAGCAGGAAGGTGCAAGAATTCATCAAGCTACTCAGAACAATGCACAATTTAAAACTTATGAATTGGTTATTTCTAGAGTTTTCAGTTTAACATTTTTGGACTACAGTTGACCATGGTAACTGAAGCCACAGAGGTTGAAATCTCCCATAAGGGGCACTATTGTATTGAATACAGTAAGTCTTCACTTAATGTAATTGAAGTAGGTTCTTGGAAACTGACTTTAAGTGAAAAGACTTGTTAGGAAACCAGTTTTGCCCTATAAAAGCGATTTTAAACCTTTTTTATTTCATGGCACATATAAACTAATTACTACAATTTTGTGGCACACTAAAATATTTATAATAATAAAAGTGTAATATGCTAATTAGACTGGACGCCCTTCCAGACAAGCCTGGGCTGTGAGGGAAGCCCGGGTCCCGGGTGCCAGAAGGAAGCCGGCGCCAGCTGCTGGGAGAAGGCCTACTCTTGCATGAATTTCGTGCATCAGGCCTCTAGTATATTATATTTTTAGCTGATCTGACCAAAAAAAAAAAAAAAAATAGGTATATTTTGATTCATTCACATCAGATGGCTATGGTTTGCTATTGTCATTTTTTAAAAAATTTGACAATGTAAGGGAAAAGAAGTCAGTGCCCCTAATAGTCAGGTATTGCATGTTTTAAAAATTCTCACGACACACTGGTTGAAAATTGCTGCCCTGGGAGAATTGATATAAACAAGAGGTAAGCTCCTACTTATGACATATTTCTGATCACAAAAATATCAAATTTCTGAATAAAGACTCTCAAAACTTCTAATATTAAACATTGAAAGAGCCAAGACCGGTTTGGCTCAATGGATAGAGAATCGGCTTGGGGACTGAAGGGACCCGGGTTCGATTCCGGTCAAGGGCATGTACCTTGGTTGCGGGCATATCCCCAGTAGGGGGTGTGCAAGAGGCAGCTGATCGATGACTCTCTCATCGATGTTTCTAGCTTTCTATCTCTCTCCCTTCCTCTCTGTACAAAATCAATAAAATATATTAAAAAAAAAAACATTGAAAGAAATGTAGCTGCACATACATTTAAGAAAAATGAATTAAAACAAGTTAGATTATTATTTTCCAGCCTGTTTATCCCAGTTGTCAGGGAGGCTGAAGCCTCTCCTGGCAGCGCAGGGCACAAGGGACCCACCCTCACAGGACACCTTGCAAGGCAGGGCCACTCACACCCACCCTCAGATGGGGACACTGTGGACACGACATTCGCCTCACGTGCACATCTTTGGGACTTGAGAGGAAACCGAGGTCCCCAGAGAAACCCCACAGACATGGGGAAAGTCTGCAAACCTCACAGACAGCAGCCCCGCCAGGAAGCAGTATTTTTTCCTCATCAGTGTTACAATAAAACATTGAACAAAACAATGTTATTTAAGGTTCTGCTGTTTTTGAAAGTTGCTAAGAGAGTAAATCTTCATTATCACACACAAAATTTGTTAACTGTGATATGATGGAAGTTACCTAGACTTATGGTGACTGTTTCACAATATACACAAATATCAATGTTGATGTCAATTATATCTCAACTTGAAGAAAGGAACCCTTTAGTTCCCCCTTAGGAAACATGACCTCAGGGACCAGCCTCACACGACAGTCACACAGCCATCTCCCGTTATTTTCCTCTTTAATTCTCCCTTTTCAGACTGACTCACCACGCTTTGCATCCAAGTCTGAGGATCAGGGCTGGACCTACCCCAGCTGCCCTCAACCCTAGAGTTCCCAGGATCATGCCACCCTGTGGTCCTCATCCCCGAGGCCAGGCCACCACTGGGGGTGCTCCAGAGCTGTTGTGGCCGGCCAGGGTGTGATTCGCCAAGTCCTCAGAAGTACTGTTTGCCCAGAGATGGCCCCGTACCTGCTGGCAATGGCGTCTGTGTCACTGGGAGCCAGAACTCCAGGTCTCACAAGACACTGGCCAGGCTCAGCAACAGGGAGGCTGATAGCCCTGGGTCCACCAGTCCGTGGGGAGCTGATTTCTCATTGACTGTTCAACCCAGCTGGCCTGGAACCTCCAGGATCCTAGGGAGCTAGCCTGGGGAGCTGCTGTGAGAGGCCTGCACGTGGTGTGAGCCTTCATGCAGGGAAAGGAAGGGTGAGGACACGGAACTGTCAGCAGAGCTGCAGGCACAGGAGGAGCAGCCTGCCAAGAAGCCTGCAGGGTCCCCTGCACCGGACTGAGTGCACCAGGCTCCTGGGCAACTCGGTGCCTGGTGATCCTCGTGCTTCCGGCATGGAGCTCCTCTGTAATAGGCAACACTGCGGAGGGCACAGGAAGCCTGTGTGCGCGCCTGCGCGTGTGTAAAGGTGTGTATGTGCATGTGTGTACATGTGTGTGCACGCATGTGCAGGCACCACAGCTATCTCGGACAGACTTGGCTGGGTCACATACATCATTAATGACATGGTGCTGGACAATAAACCTGAAAGCCTGTCACAGGCCGGAGCCACTATCTCAGCATCAGGACCAGGTGAGGTTCTGGAAACTGAGCTCCCACAAGGGCTCTGGGTGATCCCATGAGTCTGAAGGTGCAGAACGCAGGGCGGGAACCTCCAACGATGACGCCCAGCACTACACACAACCCTACTGAGAAAGTAGGACTATCTGTGGTCCTTGGGCTGGGCGGAGCCGGGCCCAGGCTGGCCAGGGCAGAACCAGGGCAGGATGGCTCCTTGGAAGACGGCTGTGGCTGCAACAGCTTGGCTTCACGGTCCCACCCACTAGCATAACAAGTATGAAAAATAGAAGTATGTTTTAAATACTTAAACATTCATTTTTAAAAGTGGATTTTTTTTTTTTTTCATTTAAGGGCTTTTTAAACGTTTTCAGGCTTTGGAGAAACAGCACTAAGCAAAATGGACACCTCCTCCCTCTCCCGCCCCCAAATTCACTGTGACCTGAAGAAGTGTGTATTTGCAGGGCAGCCAGCAGACAGCAAACAAGACCCAGAAACCTCCTATTTGACAGTGATGCGGACTGTGAGGAAAACAGCAGGAAGGGCAGGCAGGTAGAAGTTAATCAGTGGTCAGGAGGCTGGATGCACACAGATCACCAGTGTGAGGGATGCAGGGCCCACTGAGTCTGAGGGCTCTTCAGGTCATCCAGGTCACGCCAAGAGCTGGACTGCGGTGCCCTGTGAGAAAGGACAGGAGGGCCAAGCAAAAAAGTGGCACTTACTGCATTGATCCAAAGGAGGCAGCTCATGTCCTGATTTCCTGATGTGGGATGGCAGAGAGAGCAGTGAAGGGTGAGTCCTAGGTTTGAGTCCAAGGAGTGGACTGATAGGGCTGTCACCGCCTGAAGGGAGATTGTTGAGGGAGCGTCAGAAATTCGGCCATATTGCCTTTTAGGAGCCCATCCAGTTACGGTAAACTGACAGTTTAAGGTCTGGGGAACCTGAAACTTTGGTGGCTTTAAGCCTGAAGGTGTCGGTGTGTGGGACAATACAGGTCTTGTCACTGGACTGCTCAAAACTTTGAGTGGATTTATGAGACACCATAGTGGGCAGAGCCACTCTTCAGACATTGGGGAGACAGGGAATTTGGGCCAAAAGCAAGTTAACAAATTAGATGAGATGCAAATAAGATAGGAATGAGAGAGGAGCCTTGGGATGGGCTCACAGACAGGCTCTGTGAAGGGCCAACATGTGGACAGGAAGAGCAGTCATGTGACAGGAAGAGCAGTCAAGCCAGAGGAGGGAGAAGGGTTCCAAGCTAGGGAAACATAGAGTGGAGCAGCTGGGTGTGATGAGCAGCTGGAGACAAAGTGCAGGGATTAAGGGCCAACCAGCAGCAGCCCTGAAATTGGGCACCTCACTGGCTAGTGACCTGGAGCCTATGCTGTTTGGACTTCATTTTGCATCAGGGATCAGTCATAGGGTTTGTCGGGACACTGAGGAGGACCCCTCTGGTTGTGTCAGTGGACTGGAGGCCAGCTAAGAAGCTTTCAAGAGGTGATGATGGCTAAGTAAGACAACAGGAGGCACGGGGTGTCGTGTCTTATGAACGTAGAGGTGGTGACAGGAGTGTTGGATTAGACATAGGGAGGAAGAAATGGTTACTCCAGCTGTTGAATGGAATAACTGGTTCCAGCTGAGATGGTGTGTTGTGCAAGAAACAAAGGATCTACCTGGAATGTGGAAAGACTGAGATATTGATTAAATTCAGGTGGCCACACCACACAAATGTGATACACAAGCCTGGGGCCTGAGGGGCTGCTTTCAGTGGGCAGGCTGGCGGCTGCCTCCTTTCCTAACAGAGTGAGTCCCAACCTGTCTGGGGCCCCAACCTCCTTGGCCTACTCCAGACCTAAATGGTCTGAAAGCAATCACTGGTTCAAGAATAGACACAGGTCCCCACTCTGGCCAATGAAATGTGCAATTTACTACTGGTTTGGCCTAATTCCTAAATGCCACGGAATATCCTTTTCCGCCCTAGATATTAACATGGCTCCTGCAGCATCCTGTTCTGAGGATGAAGCTGACCCTGAGGTGGCAGGACAAAGCGACAGAAAGGGCACAGATCCCTGGGGACATCCTGAGTTTCCTCTTCAGTGACATGATTGTTGCTGATCCCCAGGTAGGCTCAGATTTCAGGTGCTGTGGAATCACCCACATTCCATGAAGTGTCAAGTTATGGACCTGCAGGAGATTGCCCTATAAGGTGCAGATATAGACAAGAGGACATGCCTCCCTGCTGGCCCCAAGAGAAATGCAGAGGTGAACAGCAGAGTATGAGCCCCCAACCCCCATAAAAAGGCCCAGAGCAGCCCAGGCACAGGCCTGTGAGCAAGTGCAGTCTTACCAAGCCCGCAGCAGCCCAAATCCCCATGTATGAATGTCATTTTAAGCCACTGAGTTTTGGTGTGGCTATGCTGAAATAGCAATTAACATATCACCCTATTTCTTCCGAATTTCTTAGGCCAGTGCTGCGCATGGAGAGTGCAAACTCAATAAATATTTCATTAATTTGACAAATACTTATTGAGCATTTACTATGTCACAGTGTACAAAGGACAGGGGACACAATGGTGATCTAGATGGGCCTAATTTCTGCCTTCTCAGAGCACATTTTGTTATCATTGTGATGAGTTCTACAAAGGAAATACTTATGAACACAGAATAATGGGTAAATGGTATTCTGTGGTGTCAGCAAGGAAACAGAACATAGAATGAGAGCCAAGTAAAGATGCATGCATATGTGGGAATTCTGTAACAAGAGTGGCTTTACACATCAGTGGAGAAATAAGGAACTAATTAGTGATACAGGAAAAAGAAACTTTCCATATGATGGAAAAATGAAGTTGGGTTCTTACCTCAGACCATACACACACATACAGATCAATGAACTCCAGATGGACTAAAGACATAAAAATATATAAAAAAAAGACTGACTCTGAAGTGAGGAAAGATTTCATAAACAAGACCAAGATGCTTGAACCTAAAGGAGAAGATTGATACATTTACATAATTAAAAAACTGTAAAATAAGAAATACTCTAAATAAAGTTAAGAAAACTGGTACATACTAACACATAAATAGACAAAGAATAGCGAGAACAGATAAGAAATACCAAGTCAATAAGAAAAAGATAACCTAGTAGAAAAATGAAAAAGAATATGAACAGGCAATTTGTGAAAGAAAATTGGTCAGTTAACATCTAATCGACTGTCCACTAAAGTAATAATATACTTAGAATTTTCATCTACCTTCAGCTTTTTACTAGTGTTGGTATCACCACTGTTTAAGCATAGACCAATTACATAGTTTGAAAACCACACAACCACAACATCAACTCTGAGTGACTTTTGAACACAATTCATGAGACATGGCCCTTCAACACAAGAAACAAAATAGGGATATTTACTTTTGTGGTAAACCTTGGGCTTAATGAACAGTTTCCTCATGAAACTTGATTTCAATGCTAGCTCTGAATACCTTCAAACAGTAAGCCGACTGGAGAACCCTCAAGCTGCAGATCACTCACACGTGTGCAAAGAATAAGAAGCCTTTATAAATTAAAATACCAAGTTGGAAGAAACTTGTATTTCATTCTCATGTACACAGATGGGAATTCAGAAAAAGTTATTTTTAAAAAGATACACTCTTAAAGAATATTTTAATGTTTTAAAAAATCAAAAGAAAAATTGAACAGTGCCTAAATCTTTATTTTTCATAACCTACATTTTTTTCAAATTAGACAGTTTTACACTGAATGACACAAAAGGAAACTTAAATTACCAATAGTTACATATAAGCTTGATTCCAGTCTTAATGAAAATAGAACAAAAATAAAAATCCTCAAGAAAGCTCCTGTTTTGTGAACTGGCAGCTGTTGGCTCTCCTTCAGTCTTCGATTGTCTGCTGCTTTCTGTGTAACCCCTACCGACAGCTCACACCCTCCTCACCTGCTTACCTTGTGAGAAACAACCTGCAGCGCTCTGACTATAGCTAGTGACCGCTGGTGATGAGCCCACAGGGGAGGGCCTGATCAGAAACATCATGACACTAACTCTTTAAGAAGCAACTATAATACTTGAAATTCATGTCTGCAGAAATGGGGTCAGATTCCTGTATTTCCAAAGTATCATCAACACACGATTGTACAAGTTAAAATGTCATTTGTGATCGTTGTATCTCTGATTCTATACCTCAAAATACTGCTGGGGAAAAAGTTACATTTTAAAAAATGTACAAAGCCATATACTACTAGCCATTTGCATCACAGCTTCCTGTTGTGCCAACTCTCATTCTTTCCTATGTAGAAAATCTAAAGGATAGTATCAGGAAGGTTTTTAGGACATTATATAGTTATTTGGCATATCACTTTGCTTAATTAAAAAGGATGTTATAAAAATCCATCAGAGCAATGTTTCAATTTTGGATGCCACAGACTGGCTGTGGGAGCAGTCACTGCAGCGCACGCCTCACCACACTGTGACTGGTCAGTGACCACCTTCATCCTACACGCAGCTGCTGAGCTCTCCACTCACCAGCAGGCACTGCCTCACAGAAAGGCTTTGTAATCATATCATTTGGGGATGACCGTGGTTGCCTCCTCCAGCAAAGATCACAACACTAAGAAGTTCTAAGCTTGGAACTTGCCTTTCCGATGGTCTTTATGAGACTCATTAGTTTGGGCAGAAGAGGTCAGTTATTTCTGATTTTTTCATCAGCTATCAGGCAACCACAAAGAAATAATTTCCATGTTCCTTTTACAGGCATTTGCACAGTATTAGCACTGCGGTGTACTTCTAGGTGTATAAAGGATGCTGGCTGCTCTGAGGAGGGTGTTTTCCTCCGGCAAGGTAATCAGGCTGGGCTATCTGTGATTTTCAGTAGTAGATTATTTTTCACTTCCCTTGAAGATACTGCCAGTTTCTGCTTTCTACATTACACTTCAAAAACCCTTTCACGCCAACTATGATTAACACATATTTACATACTTTTAGGAAGAGCATGGACACATCCAAAGGCTTTCATGAGACTGTTCACTTCCCTCTGCAGTAGCAAAGCAGCAGAATCAGCTCAACACACCAGTTTAAAAGGGAAGAAAAACCTCAACAAATTAAAATAATATTCAAACCACAACATTTAGTTTATCTACATCCAGCTCAATAGCAACATTTATAATATATCAATAATTTTTATCAGATTTTTCTCTTTAGGGTACCTTTTTAATATGTTCTGATTATTTACAACTGTACAAGCAAAGCACACACTCCCAAGTGCACATATTTAATACAGTATCGACTATTTGCATTTACAGAATTTTTCAACAATCTGAAAAAAGATCAACTGTGTAAGATCTTCAAAGTATATTACAAACATGACGGCTAGTTCTCGTACTCCAGTACGTTCACTCAGTAAAACTAGCGCCAGTAGATCCCACATCACTGAGTAACTGCAATCCACTCACGCCAACCCAGGGGCCGGTCTCCGGGAACTCTACGCTGTCTTATACAAAAGTTAAGGCAAATTCATTTTCAAGTTTAAATAAAATTCAAGTCTTTAAATATTTGATGGAAATAACTTTTTTTAAAAAAACCAAAAACCCTCAGTCTTGTTAAATAACATTTTGTGGAATAAACTTGTATGGTTACATTTAGCAGGAAAGACTCTTAGTTTACTGCCTGCTGCTTAGAATACTTAAAGAAAAATTTAGGCATTTTAAAAGAAAATAATTTATATTTAACTTTATTATAAACTGCTAGCTTTAGTGCATGCGGGTTCAGAGTGCAGCACTTCCAGAAGGGAATCAGTGAGACCCTCATCTTGGAGGTAAAGAGAGAGGGAATTCTATCCTCCACCACCACAGGGCACCACAAACACATTCTCTCACGATTAAATAATGTCCAGTCCGTGTGCCGATGCGGGGGTACAGGGAGACGCCCATGGAAGCGGGCTAACGTGGGGGAGACTTGGGAGCCCGCTGGGCTTCAGGCCCTCCCACCAGCTCATGGGAACAAAACACCACCAGGGTCCAATGTCATGGTAACATGTCAGTGGGGCAACAAAGTTTATGTGTTCATTTAAGTTCTATTCACAATGTGCTTTGAATTTATCTTACATAATAGCCACTGAGACTGGAGTGAGAAGCTGGTTACTTGCTTGCAGTGCATCGAAACTCAAGGTTTTAGGCTCTCAGGGGTTCTCTGCAGATTCATTCTGCCCAGTAGATAAAAAATGGACTGTACTTTTTACAAAAAGCTAGGATCACTTGTTAGGATTCTGAATGAGTCCATGGCCCAGGCCAGTGTGTGGTACCCTCTGACCCATCCCCCCTCCAGGTTACACCCACAGCCCTAGGCTTCGCCCGTTTGCCTGTTAGTCTGACATCCTTAGAGATATGTACTTGCTAACCAGTTATTTTAAAAAATAAAGTAGCACAGTTCCGCTTAATTTAGAAAAACTCACTATTTATAGCTTGCATTCATAGCCACATGGAGGCTTAATAAAAATATCAATTTGTTAGGATAAATGCATTTTCTATCCTGAAAAAAATCAGACTTATGCATCACCTCCAATTAAGCACCAACCTAAAATAAGGTTTATATTAATTAAATCCTGAAAAATAGATTTTTTCAAGAGGGGGGGGAACATCTGACTGAGAAGAAAAATAACTTGCAGGCATCTCATGGGCCTTGTCTACACGGCAAGCTCCTAACCAGCGGCTCATTCTCGGTACCGAGTGGGACAGTGCTTAGTTGTGGTGACCTCAGCTCCTCACAGCCCTCCCTGATCTCGGCGCTCACTGAGGGGACCTGGGAGGGGAGCTCTGTTCTCTGTATGAATGCTTCCCTGCAGGCGGGGGTGAGGGCCGGCGGCCTGGTGGCCTTCTCTGGTCACTGGGTAGTCCTTGGTTGGACTTGGGGGCAGGGAGCTCTCTCTCCACCAGCTTCTTTTCTTCCTTCCCACAACCAACAGTGTTTGGCTTTTGTTCTTTTGGGGGTGGCAATGGGGAGGACGAAGGCTCTCTACTTGTCCTCTGGCAAATCTCGGCGTAGCTGGGTTTTCGCAGTTCCTGGGAAAAGACACAGCTCTGGGATTAATTACATGCAGAACATGACATCTCATTTCCAGGGGCAACAGGTGAAATACTGTTCTTCCAAGGTAAGAAACTTTTTTTTTTGCCCTGGTCAGTGTTACTCAATGATCAGAGAATTGGCCTGTGGACTGATGGCCTGGCCACAGGCTCAATTCCCAGTCAAAGTCACATACCTGGGTTTCAGGTTTGATCTCTGGCCCCAGTTGGGGTGGAAACAATCAATATGTGTCTCTCTTATATCAATGTTTCTCTCTCCCCCACCCTCCTTCAGAAAGTCAATGGGAAAAACATCCTTAGGTGAGGATTTAAAAAAAAAATGTTTTCAACTGTAACCAATTCCCACATTCAAAAATATTTTTATTTTTAAAGATGCCATAAATTTTAAAAATGTAGTTTCCCCTGCAGCACAACTTTTCCACTAAGAAACTCTAGAAATATCTTATAAAAATAGGCAAAACTAGGAAAGGCATTGATGTGTAAAATGCTGACTGAACTCCTTCCAACTTAAAGCATTCTTGAGCCACATGAGGCCTCAGAGGAGGCCTAAGAAAACCAGGTGCCCCCAGAAGACATGAACAGCACCAGCTTTCTCTGCCCCTGCTTCCTATAAATCAGGGGTCTTCAAACTACGGCCCGCGGGCCACATGCGGCCCGCAGAGGAGTCTGATCCGGCCCGCCAGGTTTTTTGGGCAGTGAGCGCAGCCAAGGTGTTACAGTAGGAATTAGTAGTTCATATAGTCCGGCCCTCCAGCTCTCTGAGGGACCGTGATCTGGCCCCCACTTTAAAAAGTTTGAGGACCCCTGCATGATAGTCCAGCTTACAAATGGACATCAGAATTGTCTTTAAAATTTTTGCATTCATTTCTAACTATAGAAGACTGATGGTGTGGGTTTAGAAAAGAAGAGTTAAAAACTTGGGGGGGGGAAGTTAGCAGGTTTTCAAGTAAGTGGGAGCATTAAGGCTAAGTAACCAAAGAATAGTTAAAATTATTTGTTAAATAAATCATGTTAACTTGAAAATAATTTTAACCTAAAAAAAAAAGTCTTTTCTTTAAGGAGTCAAAATAGTGGACAGTATGGGTTTAACTCCTTAATCTAAATGACAAAGCTCACCAAGACCAAACTTGAGGAAACACAAAACAGAACAGAATATGCTGGATCCACCTGGAGGGAAAGGAAAGGAAGCAGGGGTGGGCTGGGCGTGATAGGCAGGGCCAGGTGCCTCTGTGTTCTCAGTGCCCGTGAGCAATAGCCACAGTCAGATGGAGCATGTATCCTATGGGAACAGGATCTGGAGTTTTGAGGCAAGGACAAGCCCCCTCAACTGACACTAGAGAGCCCAGGGCAGTGGTGACAAGAAATAAGCAATTAGCACATATCCAAGGAATCCTGCACAAGAAGCACGCTGCACATAGCAGTAAAATTCCACCAAATTAGACTGCTGACAATGAGCTGATCTGAAAAGGAGCTGCTTTCCTCCGGCCCCGTGCCCCTAGCACCTACCGTGGTGGTGCCGTTCACCTGCACCGATTTACTGGCGGTGGTGGAAGTAAGTCTGTCTGCACTTGGGGCTTCCCTCGGCTTCTCCACCACCTTGGGGTCCCTGTGAAAAGAGCATCCAACACATGAGTCACAGATAACAGTAATCCCAGTGGGTAAGGAGGAGGCAGCAGGATTATACTTACTCGGGCAGGTGGGCGGGGGAAGGGGTTCGTTCATGGGCCACGGACAAGGTGCAGGGAACTGGCTCTGAGGGCTCTCTGCAGGTTGCTGTGGGAAGAGTGCTCGTGCCTGCATCTGCATTGAGGCTCTGAAAACCATTGGAGTTAGAGTTTACAGTTAGATAGAGAAGCATGGGCCACATCTCTCATCTACAACACACCAGCCCGACTGACTCACAGCTGCCCAGTACCTATTCCTGACAGATAGGTACTGGCAGGCAATCAGAAAAGGAAAGAGACCAAATCTGTCCTCCTAGCTTGTTTTATCTGCCAGCTTGTTTTCTCTAATGAACAAATATCAAAAACACCTATTCATCTCCAACACCATCATTCATTCAGAACTACCCGAAAGCTGGATGAATGGAAGTCCTACAACTAGAGAAGTAAAGAAGAAAGCACACTGAGACTGGTAGGAGGGGAGGACCGGGTAGGTGACACCCAAGTGTGCAGTTTATGTAATCAGGAAGGCCTGTGGAGGCTGCCCATAAGGAGCAGGGGGTCCTAACCCCAAACCAGACTTCCAGTCCAGATTTCCAGACCTGGGAAGAGAAGTCCCCCTAACTTTCAGTTGTAAAAATCAACAGAGATTGTGGCTGAGGGCCATGGAGGCTGCTGGACACACAGGTCCAGCACATGAACTTACTCAGACTCTGAACTCCAGCATCAGGCATTTTGGGGGAATCCAGACACATACGGGGAGAACTGAATTATCTGGCATTGGGGCAGGAACTGGGGGCAGCCTTCTCCCAGACATGGGTGCTCACAGGGGTCACTCTTCCTGTGCTGAGACCTCCCTTATCACAGAACTGACTGGCAGCCATATCTGAGTCTCCATCAGCCTGGTGCACAATGTTCACTCCACTCTGGTGATTCCCTGAGACCCCACCCCATCCAATTTGCAGCCTCACCTAAGCTTGTTTGCAGCTGCTTTTCCATATGAATGGCCTGTCCTGGCTCAGGCTTCAGACTTTCATAAAATTCCTCAAACAAGCTGCAGCTGGTGTCAGCATACCTCGAAGTATCAACAGAAGGCCCAAAACCCAGCACTAGCATCAGCCTGACTTACTTCACAGCTGGGCCTCACCTTGGCACTTCTAAACCCGATAGAATTAGCAGCCATCTGCAGATCTCTCTATAGCTCCTGTGAGATAGGCCCAGAGCCAGTGCACCTGGTGAAAAGCTTCAGCCCACACCAGATTACAACTCTACTCATCCACAAGCAAAATACTCAAGGGGCAGACTTGCTTCATAGGGGGATTCTCCTGCACAGCAGCTCTCCCACCGTAGTTGCAGCTGGTCCTCACAGCCAATTGGCATGGAGGTCAATTCCTCCCAGTGATGCCAAAAGCAATTAAAGCTCAACTTCAAGACTGTGCACACAGCCCACACAAAGGCGCACCTAGAGTGCTCAGCTCAGGTGACTGGGGAGGCTGAGTTACTGGGCCCTACAGGACACCCACTATATAAGGCCACTCCACCAATTCTAGGAGACATAGCAGCTCTACCTAATACACAGAAACAAATACAGGAAAACAGCCAAAATGCAGAAACAAAGAAATAGGTCACAAATGAAAGAAAGCAAACTACTAGATTCAGAGTTCAAAACCACGGTTATAATGTTACTCAAAGATCTATTTAGAGCTTCAAAGGACTTAGTGAGACTTTCAAGGACCTTATGAGAACATCAAAGACATGAAAAAGGACCAGTCAGAAATTAAGTATACACTAACTGAAATAAAAAATAATGTACAGGGATTAAATAGTAAAGATTCCGAGAATCAAATCAACGATTTGAAATATGAGGAACCAAAAACATCCCATTAGAAAAGAAAAAAGAATCCAAAAATATGAAGATAGTTTCTGGCACAACTTCAAGCATAGCAACATTCGCATTATGGGGGTTCCAGAAGAAAAGAGAGCGCAAAATACTGAAAACCTATTTGAAGAAATAATGACAGAAAACTTCCTCTTCCTGGTGAAAGAAATAAATTTATAAGCCCAGGAAGTGCACAGAGTCCCAAACAAGAGGAACCCAAAGAAGTCCATACCAAGACAAATCATACTTAAAATGACAGAGTTAAGCACAAAGAATCTTAAAAGTAGCAAAAGAAATGCTGTTAGTTACCTACAAGGAAGCACCCATAGGACTGTCAGGTGATTTCTCAACAGAAACTATGCAGGCCAGAAGGGAGAGGCAAGAAATATTCAAAGTGATGAATAACAAGGACATATAACCAAAATTATTCTACCCAGCAAAGCTATCATTTAGAACTCAAGGCCAAATAAAGAACTTCAAAGACAAGAAAAAGCGAAAGGAGTTTATTGCCATCAACTAGTATTAAATGAAATGTTGCACAGTATTCTTTAAGAAAATGATCAAAAATATGAATAAAATGGCAATAAATATGTATCTATCAACAATTGAATACAGCCCTGACCAGTTTGGCTCAGTGGATAGAGCATTGGCCTGCAGACTGAAGGGTCCCAGGTTCGATTCCGGTCAAGGGCATGTGCCTTGGTTTCGGGGCACATCCCTAGTAGGGAGTGTTCAAGAGGCAGCTGATCGATGTTTCTCTCTCATCAATGTTTCTAACTCTCTATCCCTCTCCCTTCCTCTCTATAAAAAAAAAAAATCAATAAAATATATATATTAAAAAAAACAACAAAAAAAACCCCCAAAAAACCAATTATATACATATCTAAAAACCAAAATAAATGAACAAGAAACCCAACAAACAAAATAAACTTGTGAGAAAAACAGAATCAGAGGCGCAGAAACATGGAACAGACTGAGGAAAGGGGGGAGGGAAAGCAAGAAGAGATTAACCAAAGATTTTATATGCAATATATATTACCCATGGACACAGACAATAGGGTGGTAAAGGCCTGGGACAGGGCAGGAGCAAGGTGGAGGGGGGGCAATGGTGGGAAAGAAGAGGGACATCTGCCGAAACCGGTTTGGCTCAGTGGATAGAGCGTCGGTCTGCGGACTGAAAGGACCCAGGTTCGATTCGGGTCAAGGGCATGAACATTGGTTGCGGGTACATCCCCGGTAGGGGGTGTGTAGGAGGCAGCTGGTCGATGTTTCTCTCTCATCGATGTTTCTAGCTCTCTATCTCTTTCCCTTCCTCTCTGTAAAATATCAATAATATTAATATATATTTAAAATAAAAAAATAAAAAAATAAAAACTGCCTACTAAACCTGTAGTTAAAAAAAAAAAAGGGACATCTGTAATACTTTCAACAATAAAGATTTGAAAAATAAGAAAAAAAATTTTAAAAGAAAAAATAAAATAACAACACAAAAACAATCCCAGGGAGTGATGTTAATTTTCTCAATTAACAGGGAAATAAACTGAACTCAGAACTTTTAAATTAATCATCCAAGATCTCCAACCATTGACACCCACCCCACCCCTGTACACAGTGACAGCTCATACATGCTGTCTTCTTCATGATGTGCAATTAACAAAGGCAGGAGAGTAAATAAATATTTGGAAGGACAATTAAGTGTAAAAAGACATTTCCTAAAATTGTACTTTTCAAAATAAACAAAAGGTTCAGAAGTAAACTAAACAGAAAAGTGCTGAGGGAGATGAATAAAACAGCAACATCTATATCTCTTTGTCCCTAGCAGGTCTCCCTGAAAACCATCATCTTTTATTACTTTGTATTCAAGGTTGTTTGAAATGTGGGAAAGGGAAATACCTCCTTTTTTGAAAAATATGTTACCAAGGATCTTTTGATCCTGATACGCTAGAGCACATGTGTCAAACACAAGGCCCGAGGGCCAAATCCAGCCCGCCAGGCCTTGCAATGTGGCCCGCACCGCGCTGTCATCACTGCACTCCACTGTCAGTTTATGACATTGTCAGTTTATGACTGTTCAGTAAACCATTCGGCCCGCTATTTAGGCTGGATTTTAGATTTTGGCCCCTTCTCTGATTGAGTTCGACACCCCTACGCTAGAGTGTAAGGAATCAGAATGTGATCAGCACCTCAAATGTGAGGCCTTCCTCAAGCCCCTGCACAGTTGCTACGTCCCCTCACCACCAGCTTTGAATCTCAAGTGTCACAGAGATAGAAAAAACTATTGTAGGAGCTCCCAAAAGAAGCAGAGATGCAGGCTCTCACCTGGCCATGGAATCAGGCTCTGACTTTTTTAAAGTAGCAATTCTTTCTTCTAAAGAAATCTTATACAGAAACTTAAATATAAGAAGTAATAATTGCCTTAACCAGTTTGGCTCAGTGGATAGAGCCTATTTGAAGATATTATATATATATGATATATATATGATATATATATATATATATGATATATATATATGATATATATATATATATATATTTTTTTTTAAATAAAGAAGTAATAATTGATAGGCCAGCTTGCTCTGTCCACCACTGGGGGGAGTAAAGTCAGTCTGAAACTAGACCACAATCTTTAAAATGCACTCGATCTATGAGGCACTTAGAACTCAGAAATTACTATTTAAAAGTTTAGAATAATGCGTCTGGATAGTGTGGCACAGTGGACTGAGCATTGTCCCATGGACCAAGAGGTCCCGGCTCTATTCTTGGTCAGGGCACCTGCCCAGGTTGTGGGCTCGATCCCCAGTAGGGGGCATGCAGGAGGCAGCTGTTTTCTATCTCTCGCTTTCTCTTCCTCTGTATCCAAAAATCAATAAAAACATGTATTTTTTTAAAGTTTAGAATAATGCACAAGATATGCCAAGTTTAATAGGTGATTGATGTTATAACCTTAAAGGTTAAAAACAGGAGCAGTAATTACATACCAGCATAAAGAGGACTGAAAAGTGGCTATAAATCCCATGTAAGCCTCAGCCTGGTGACTGATGGGCTTCAAAGTTGCATTTGGATAGTCTAGATTCGGCCTTCTCCAATCCGGGATGGGGGGAGGAGAGTGGATAGGGGGCAGGGTGTTCTGATGCCTAACATCTGGGAGTGATATGGAATGGGTTTCCATTAGAAAAATACATAGGGGGATTACTCCTGGCAGCAGCACAAATCTCTCTGTACCTCATTAACTATAGCAGATCCCAGAAGGAGTGCTGGAAAAGAATTCCGTGTGACTTCAGTAGCGCAAGCTGATTCCTGGGATCATAATCATGTAGGACTGAAAGCAGCCTGTCTGGAGCCTACAGAGCTCATCAAAAGCCACCAGTATTAAAGTTATTTCAGGCTTCTTGCTATTCGTGTAGTTTACTAAAAATTATATTACTCCTGGTATAATCCAGGTTGTTCTGTTTTATTCTTCTGGCTGGTAAATAAAGGCAGGTCCTGAATAGCAATAATAAAAATGCAATCTGAATTTCTGGGTGAGAGGAAGTATCTAAACTGCACACGGTGGCACAAGTTTCTCTCTTGAACCTTGGCAGACTGGGAACTAAGAGGTAGGCTCCCGTCCTGGGTTCAGCTTTGACTCTACCATTCAAAATTTGTGTGGCCTCTGAAAACCCTTTACCCTCTCTGGACCTTCTCTGTCTGTGAAAAAAATTGTGTGTGTAAAGAGCTCAGCCCAGTGCCTGTTAGGAAATCAATGCTTAGTAAATGCTAGCAACAATTAAGCTTGTGACATGTATCTTACCCTGTCCTTTGATCCTAGCAGCAAGCTAGACAGCCTGTTTTCAAACAAGTCCTCAGTCTTCAAGTGGCCTGCTGCCCCAGGCAGCGGGGGAAAGTTAGACAGCCCCAATTCAAAACTCGGGGATGGAGGTTTTGGTGGCGTTGGAGATTGGGTCTGACTCCTCTGAAAGAGAACAACACCACAAAGTTGCACAAGTGTAGACAGCACAGTGCTAAGAAACACACCAGAATAGTAAGACAATAATCTGTTCTCTAATCTTCTGATTTCCACATATGTCTGAAAACACAAATATAATCTGACCACAACAACACTTTGTCACCTAATCAAAGGTCACTTAGTAGGTCAAGTCACTTAGAAGGCAACTTCCATCATCGAGAGCATAGCTGTAAAGCTAAGCCCTCAAAGGCAACTGCTGTGCCGAGCTGCTTCTCTATGACCAAGACCCTTTGGTCCCTGGTACAGTGGACCAACACAGACCCTGCAAGACACAGGTAAGCTGCAAAGTGATAGCTATGAACAAGGAAGACTCTGTGGAACAAGTGGGCCCCACTGTCAAAAATCAGAGTAGCCTGAGTCTAGCCATTAACCTATTCATCTCCAGACAAATTTTGTGTTATGAAATAGTGTGTAATTTAGGTCATAAAGGATAGTAAAAAAAAAAAAAAGACTCTTCCAACTATCTACAACTTATGTATGGAAGATTTCCATTGAAGTAAAAAAATGATTTAACAACAACAAAAAGGGGGGGAGGGTGTTCAGTTATCCTATATCATAAAGGCTAATATGCAAATTGACCGAACAGTGGAAAGACCAGTTGCTATGATGCGCACTGACCACCGGGGGGCAGACACTCAATGTAGGAGCTTCCCCTGGTGGTCAGTGTGCTTCTAAAGAGGGAGCACTACTCTGCCAGAAGCCAGGCTCACACCTGGTGAGCACAGCGGCAGCAGTAAGGATGTCCGACTGACAGCTCCCAGACTGCGAGAGGATGCAGGCTGAGCTGAGGGACACCACACACACACACCCAAGTACATGAATTTCCACCGGGCCTCTAGTCTGAAAATAAACTTATAGAAACACTGCATTTTTAAATCCCTAAGTAAAAATATGGTATTAAGAGATTATCACATTCCTTACTTCAAGAAAGTAAATTCAGCAGAATAATATCCAAGTGTAAATCATCAACCCAAGCTCTCAGAAAAAAGGCAGTGATATAATTTTATTGAAAAACTACAATCAACCTGTTTTAATAAGGCAGAAGTAATTTTGTAGGTGTTCAAGTCCTTGGTTGAAGGCAAAAAGGAACAGAAAGGAAATGAAGTTTCTACTTAGGTGGTATTTTTTTGAATGTTAGCCACTTTAAGTGGATGCATTGCTCTCATCGGGCTCACTTAACTGTGAAGGGCTGATACTCCCCTAGAAACTTATACTAACAGGAAGGTCATTTCCTCCAGAAGCAGAATCTGGAGAAAGTCTGTTAGAACTCAAGTGAGAGCAGGTTAAGGATGACATGGATATGAGGTGGCAGCAATCCCATGCCTCCTCTGGGCAGCCTGCCAGCCACTCTCCTTCATTACAGTGCAGGCACTGAGTAGAGCCTCACTCTGCTCAGTCAGGAGCCCTTAGAGTAGAGCTTGCACTAACTAACAGGAACCATGATGGTCTCTGTAATTCAACAAATCTGGAAGGCTATGCATAGACACCATGATCTCAAAGCAATTTTCAAGTTTTCTTTTATATATCTTCGTGTTTTCAGAAGATAAGCATTTCTGAGGAGAAAGACTTCACAAAATTTTACTACATCTCAATTTTTAGGGACAAAGAGACAGGCAACAACTGCCCAGACACAAGAGTACACAATCATAGGACCTACTGATGGGATTTGCTCTTGAAGGTGTCTAACATTTTGTAGCATCTGATGGGCTTTAGGTGAGGTATGAATGCTGCCCCAGTCCTATGGGTTTGGTCGGGCCAACGCTCACCTGTATGATATGTTTCTAGATTTTTGAAATCATCAGACTGTGCAACAACAGGTGCAACCTCTTTAGTAAGTATAACTGTGTTATGTACCTGGGCTTCTATGTGGTTCCCAAGTATGAACATGTGAATGAAGAACATGGAACAAAATGAAACAGAAATGGCAACGAGAGAAAATTACACCTTTTTAGGTGACATAGTGAGTGAGCAATGGGAGAAAATCATGTAAGATAACTAGATTCTGAAGAGATTCAGATACTAATCTTGCTAAATATTATAGCAGGGATGGGGAACCTTTTTCTGCCAAGTGCCATTTAGATATTTGTAATATTACTAGAGGCCTAGTGCAGAAAATTCATGCACAAGTACAGTTCCTAGACCTGGCCTGTGATCAGGGCCACCTTCCCTGGCTGATGGCAGTAAGCCCACCCACCCTTGGTTTCCCGTTCACCATTGGGAAACCAGAGCCTGCCAGCAGGGGGAACAAACCGAGAGGTTGGCCATTCCCACCTGCTTGCTGGCCCTGTTCCCTTGGCCTGGTGCCACCAGTATCCAGGCAACCCATCCCCAGTTCCTGATAGTGACAGAGCCTGCCATGCAGGGGAAGGAACCAAGAAGTTGCCCGGCAGGTCCTAATCAGGCAATCAGGGCCTGTGGACAGCACCTGTGTTGAGTGTCTGCCCCCTGGTGGTCAGTGAACGTCATAGCAACTGGTTATTCCAACATTTGGTTGATTTGCATATTACCCATTTATTATATAGGATTCAAAGGCCATACAACATGATAAACTTAAAAATTAGTTCCTATATTTGGTCAAACATTTTATTAATGCACCCCTAATGTCTTGGCAGAGCCTTATATATTCCCTACCTCTGCATTACAGGAATCATTAATTCCAACTGAAATCAGCTGATATAAAGTGCCTCACCAAAGGGTTCGCTAAAAACTAGACTAAAACAGCTATGCATAGAATTATGAAAATTATGATTTATTTGCACTTTCTAAGTTCCAAAGAAAACACATCTTCTGTAGTGGGAAAGTACTTATTTGATGACTCAGGGGACTGAACCAATAATTTTCCTATCTTTGCCAAGTGTGGAGTTTTTCTATACCTGCAAGTCCAGGAAATACTTTTCCTTCCCTCGTGTCTTCCTGCAAACTGCCTGAATAATCTCCATGACGTGTGTAGAAATGCACCATATTAGCACTCAACAAAGTTCAGTAGAGAACTACACATAGGCTGAACTGTCATCACCCAAGAAGACAGAACCCCGCCTCACATGCCCATCACTCACATAAACCTACCACCATAAGTTACAGCAGAGACAATAATGCCTTCTGCATAATGTTTTGAAGGAAAAAGATGAGTGAAGTATTTTCTACATGGGAAAAGTTTATTCTGTTTATCAAACTGAACAAACCAGTTACTTTAAATTATAATATACTAGTGGCCTGGTGCACGAAATTCATGCATGGTGGTGATGGGGGTGTTCCTCAGCCCTGCACCCTCTCCAATCTGGGACCCTACTGCTGGTTTACAGGGATCAGGCCTAAACCAGCAGTCGGACATCCCTCTTGTAATCCGGGACTGCTGGCTCCTAACCACTTGCCTGCCTGCCTGCCTGCCTGATTGCCCCTAACCACTCTGCCTGCCAGCCTGCTCATCCCCAAATACCCCCCTGTCAGCCTGCTCACTCCAAACTTCCCCCTGTGCCAGTGTGCCCGCCCCCAACTGCCTCCCCTGCTGGCCTGTTCACCCCTAACTACTCCCTCTGCTGGCCAGCTTGCCCCTACCTTCCCTCCTCACTGACTTGTTCGCCCCCAACTGCACCCCTGCTGGCCTGATCATCTCCAACTGACCCCCACTGACAGCCTGCTTGCCCCCAACTGGCCCCCCCCTGCTGGTCTGCTTACCCCCAATGGCCCCGCCCCCCACCAGCCTGATCACCCACAACTGCTGTCCCATCCTGGCCTGATCACCCACAACTGTCCTCACCTCTTGGCTTCTAACCGCCTCTACCTAGGCCCCGCCACTGTGGCTTTGTCCAGAAGAATGTCTGGAAGGTCTCCTGGAAGATCTCCCAGTCTAATTAGCATATTAGCCTTTTATTATGTATAGAGGCCTGATGCACAAGTGGGGACCGGCTGGTTTGCCCTGAAGGGTGTCCCAGATCAGGGTGGGTGTCTCACTGGGGTCCCTGGCCGGCTTGGGTGAGGGGATGAGGAACATTTCAGGCTGGCCACAGCCCCTTCAGAATGGGGGGGTCCCGCTTGGGTGCCTGGCCAGCCTGGGTGAGGGGCTGATGGCTGTTTGCAGGTTGGCCATGGTCCCAGAGACCCAAGCTCCCAGGCCCTCCTTTTATTCTTTTTCCCTTCCAGCGCCTACTTGAGCTAAGGCCAGGGCAGACTTGAAGGAGGTATCTGGGATTTATCCTATCTAATAAAGGGGTAATATGCAAATTGACCATATTTCCACTACACCACAAGCCATGCATACCAGCCAATCAGGAATGAGTATGCAAATTAACCCAACCAAGATGGCTGTGGCCATGGAGTTTGCAGCAAGCGGGAGGCTTAGGTTTCCCCGGCAATGAAGGAAACCAAGTTTCCCTGCTGCCCTGGCCAGCCCAGGCCTACACTCAAGGCTACAAAGTTTAAATTATAGATGATAAATCCCAGATACCAGGGCCTCCGCTTGGGTCTCTAGGGTGCGTGGCCAGCCTGCAAATCACCTCAGGCCCCTCACCCAGGCCACTCCACGCCCCAAGGAAACCCCCACTGACCTGGAACACCCTCAGGGCAAATAAGATGGCCCCCATCTGTGCACCAGGCCTCTATTCTATCTAATAAAAGAGTAATATGCAAATTGACCATCATTCCAACACACAAGATGGCTGCCCCCATGTGGTCAAAGATGGCCTCAACAAGATGGACAACAGAGGAGGGCAGTGGGAGGGACCAGGTCTGCAAGAGAGGGCAGTTGGGGGCGATCAAGCCTGCAGGGGAAGGCAGTTAGGGGTGACCAGGCCAGCAGAGGAGGGAAGTTGGGGGTGACTGGGCCTGCAGGGAGGGGAAGTTGGGGGGTAGGGGGGCCAACCCAGGCCTGTAGGGGAGAGCAGTTGGTGGAGATCAGGCCTGCAGGGGAGGGCAGTTAGGGGCAATCAGGCTGGGAGGGAGCAGTTAGGCATCAATCAGGCTGGCAGGGGAGTGGTTAGGGAGTCATCAGGCTGGCAGGCAGAAGTGGTTACGGCAATCAGGAAGGCAGGCAGGTGAGCAGTTGGGAGCCAGCAGTCCTGTATTGTGAGAGGGATGTCCAACTGTCAGGATTGGAGAGAATGCAGGCTGGGCTAAGGGACCCCCCCTTACCCCCATGCACAAATTTCATGCTCCGGGACTCTAGTTTATAACTGAAACTTTGTAGCCTTGAGTGGAGGCCAGGGACGGCCAGGGTGGGTGAGAAGCTTGGCTTCCTCCATGGTAGGAGGAAGGTGATAAAAGAAGGTGAAGAGAGTAGCCCAAGCCTCCTGCTCTCTCCAGCTCCGTGGCCACTGCCATCTTTGATGGGTCAATTTGCATGCTCACTCTGATTGGTTGGTGGGCGTAGCGGAGGTATGGTCAATTTGCATGTTTCTCTTTTATTAGATAGTAAACGATACACAAAGACTCATGTAAACACCAGCAGATAGACTACATCATGTGCATAATATGTTCTGGCTATACCTACTGCACAATACATATGTGCACCTTATAATATCTCAGAAAACTAACCACCACCTTCTCCCCATTAAAGCATCAAAAATATCAGCTATCACTTCATGAATATCACATAAAAAAACAACTTCTTTTAAAATGCTTATTACATCTTAATATTATTCTTAAATGTAACTGTAATTACATTTCATGCTTGCTTAATATAAGTTAGATGTAAATATCTTGCAAAAATAATACAAGCTTGATGTACTCACTGTAAACTTTTCCTCCCTTTTCTTCCGGTAACCAAAGGAATTTTTCCTAGAGGAGAGAAAAGCAAAACAGTTAATTTTTCCCACTTTGGAGATTTTTTTATTGTTGACACTATTACACGTCTCCCATTCCCCACTCCACGTTGCCCACCTCTCCCTTGGTCTTCATCACTGCAGTCTATATCTATGGGCTATGAATGTATGTTCTTTGGCTAATCTCTTCACCTTCTTTTATCCAATACCTCCCTGCCCTCTGACATTTGTCAGTTTGTTCGATGTATCCATGCCTTTGTTTCTACAATATTTTGTTCATCAGTTTGTTTTGTTCATTAAATACCACATATTAGTGAGATTATGTTATTTGTCTTTCTGACTGGCTAATTTTGCTTAGCTCAATAATCTCCAGGTCCATCCATGCTGTTGCAAGGAGTTAAGGGTTCCTTTTTTTTAATAGCCACATATTATTCCATTGTCTAACCCCCGTCTTTTTATCCACTCATCTACTGATGAATACTTGCGCTGTTTCCAGATCTTGGCTATTATAAATAACAAAGCTATAAATATAGGCGAATGTATTCTTTTTGATTGGTGTTTTGGGATTCTTAGGATATATTCTCAAAAGTGTGATTGCTAGGTCAAATGGCAGTTCCATTTTTAATTTTTTTTAAAATTATGTTTTTATTGACTTTTTACAGAGGAAGGGAGAGGAAGAGAGAATAGTGACTGAACAAACGCCCAAGACTCACTTCCATCTTTTTAATCTCACCTCTCTAATGGAGTGCAAGTGGCAGAAGATAAGACAGTAAGCAGCGGCAAGCTGCATTAAAGGAAAGGAGAAAAGAGAGTGGGCATAGTCCACTGTTAGGATGTGGTAATGATCCAGATAATAACCACAGATATTGCGGGACCAATATTACCTGACTGAACACCCCTAGGGGATGGAAATTACCCCTAAATATGACCAATAGGCAAATAAACTTAGTACTGATGGAATTTAAACTCTTGTCTGCCTGGCTATACAACTCATTACCTGTTTATTGTGCGATCCTGTTGGCTGGAAAAGGAGCAATACTGGAACAGAAAATGTGGGCCCTCTGAATGGGCAGGAATGGGAGGAGACTAGAGGCTCAAATATTGTGGAGTCTGGTATCTACTTTGCTTGAACAGCTCCACAAATAATTACTGTAAACTAACATGGTTCCATTCTATCCATAGTTTATATTACAACAAAGATGTGACCAGTTAGGTCTCTGCTCTAAAAGTAACCCCTTTGGCCCTAGCTGGTTGGCTCACTGGATACAGCCTTGGCCTTGACTAGAATCAAACCCAGGAGCCTTCGGTTTAAAAAAACAAAACAAAACAAAACACCTTAGACGAGTTCAGCTAGTTATCTATAAGAGGGAGTTTCCTTCCTAAGATCCTGTATCGAATAAACCATTGAGAAAACAAACTAATTCCCCAGTGGGAGGCATGCAGGAGGCAGCAAATTAATGATTCTCTTATCATTGATGTTTCTATTTTCCCCTTCCTCTATGAAATCAATAAAAAAAAATAGTATTTTAAAAGTAATCCCTCTGAGTAGCTATATAAAACCTTTGATGGTTTAGTCTTCAATTTAATTTTTTGTGATGTATTGGAAAGTAATGATTATTAAAAACACATCTTAATTAATGAAATTTAAAAATATTAATAGTTTATCATTACATAGTACCCATCCAACAACAGTTCTGAGTAACTCACCTGCCTCTACCTAAGCCAGGAGAGGATTCGAGACTGCTCTGCTCTACCCGCCCGGTTCCTGCATCTCTCTTGGCAAAAGCTGGAGGGTTCTGTATGCGGGTTCTAGGTTGGCCTGTCTGCCTTGCTTGTGGGCTCCGCACACCATTAATTAATCGATCCGCGGTGAAGTTAAATATTGATGGACTTTCTAACAGCCCAGGTCCTCTCTCTGCACTAGGAATGGCGTGGCGCAGATGGGATTTACTAGGATTCCTGCAAATGAAATATTTATAAAGGTTCAATTATGAGTGATCACAGCATGATGAAATAAGCATGCTCACACAGAAATGTCTAAGGTAAAATGTGCTCTCTATTTTGAAAAAATATTAAAGTGGAAAGAATAGTTGAAACATGATATGTCTGATAGTGCTGACAGTGCAAATCTATAACTACAGTATTAATTTTCAAATGAAAAGCAGGTTCACACAGTTGCACACTGCCCCAGAAGACTTTATATGTAGGCACTATATGTAGGCAAGACAGAATCATTTTGGGTAATCATATGTTTCAAGTAGTTTTATTTCGGATGAACATTACTAGTGGTCAAGTATATCATTAGCAATCATCAGGAAGAGCCTCTTTACTTAAATAGGAGTCAGACACATGGTTAGAACCACCAAGGTTTAACACATTTTATTTTGCTTTTAAAATATACAGTGGCAGTGACCTGTTATTACAAATGGTAGAAAAACAGCATTTTAGTGAGTCACGCAACTTGCCTGCTTCTTGGAGGGTATTGTCTGAGTGAAGCCAGAGGAGTTGCGGCAGGTTTGAAGGTTGGAGACGTAAATCCATTTATAAATCCAGTATTTGGAAATGGAGTTACCTAGATTCATTAAAAACAAACAAGTCAACAAACCATAATCAGACTTTGAGTTGGTTAACACTGCCTAAGATGATAACCAATGTCATTCCTTGGTGTGTCAAGGAGTCTATATTCCATTTTATACTTAAAATATTCCTTTTTAAGGAAAAGCATTGTGCAAGATTATTGCTAATGGCCAAAGTCAGTCTGGGGCTAAGACCTTTTCCAATGCTGTTTCAGATGATCTTCCCAGCAATCGGATCCCCAAACATGGAAATTGACAAGAGAAGGAAGCACCTGCCAAGACCCCACATGCTTGTCTGAAAAGCCCAAGTGCTAAACCTACTGTACTGCAACACTACCTCCAAGCTGATAAAAAGTCAGCAAATTTCTCCTTAACCCCAATGACTTTAGTGGAATTCCTCAAAACACTGGTGGAGACAGAATCCCCAAAGCAATAATGAGAATTTCCATAATCTGAAAGTCAGACTATTTAGAAATATGATAATTACCCCAGAACTAGATTCTGACGATTGTTTTTCACAGGAAGACTCATCAAGAAAAATCCTTTGACGTATGAACTTTTACATGTAGAACTCTGGTATTTAAACAATTTTGCTTATGAGTTTATAAATAAGTTAGTTGCTAACACAATAATTTAACATAACTTTCTGAGAATTAATAAGCATCATCTGTTTACTTCTGCTCAAAAATGCAGTGTGTTTTAGAGCAGGCAAAGAGGCTCACATTCAGACCAGAGCCATCCCAAATGGCCAGACAACTGATCTAGGGTCCCAAAGCACCCCACTCTGGACGGGGATACGTATTATCATAGAAAGTAGAAACACAAGCTAACTCAAGAACTAAACAGCACAAGCATGGCAGTGATGTCATTTGGAGAAATTATTCAACACAAGAGGTTACAGACTTTCTTTCCTTTTACAGGTCTCCCATGACATATTAACTACATGGCTAGCAGTACACTTGTACAGAATATAGTAAATACTTAAAAAAAAAAGTGGTACATTTTCATATATATATACGTTCCATTTTTGCAATAATCACCTGCTTTACACACATGTTTTTTCCAGACTATTCCTTCATAGACACACATCTTTACATTCTAATAGGTAACAGGCACCCACCATCCAGCTGAGTCAACCCTCCTTCTCTCTGGCTCACCCTTTTCAGTTACCACCCTCCTTGCATCCATCAATCAGTGTAACAAGCCTCAGGTGATGTCCCCATATGACTGGGCCTGGCTCACATCCTTCATTTCCCAAATTTCCTTGATGTGGTACACAGCCATATCCTTGAAATTTTAAACTAAATTCTTGCTTCTGACCACAACCTTCCACACACTCTACCCTTTATTCGCTATGGTTTCAACAAAACCTGCTGGCAACCCGATGCAAACCTCCCTCCAAACAACCCACTCCACCTCCCAAGCAGGGGGCCAAATGGCCACTTCTTTTCCTGCCGTAGATTAGCCCTGACACATCCACTACATCAAACTCATGCCCAGGGCCTACCCAATCTTTCTAACATCTGCCACCAGCACAGCTTAAGAAAAAGGACTGGGTCCATTACAAATCTATGAATTCTAACCACAGGCTTTAACAGAGCTCAAAATATGTAAAAAATAAGTATGCCAAGTGACTAGCATAGGGCTGCTGTGAGAAGTCACACTGATACGATGGCCTGTCTTCCACGCCTCCCTGACTGTGAGAAATCTCTGAGAACACTGTTCTCCTTAAGGCATCCACCAGCTCCCCTGTACCCACCCAAAGCTGCATCACATTTTGTTTCACTAGGTACACATGTCCTTACATTTAGGAAAAGGAAAAGAAATGCTAGACAGGAGGGCAAGCAAACTGGGCAAAGGATTGAGTACAATGTTTGAAGGTTTTTAAATACACATGGATTCTTACTTATCTCCCAATTAAATTTAAAGCCCACCGCAAAACCAGGAGGTCTGTTTTTCTATAGCAAGCTGTAGACTTATCTGTTTTACTTATCAGACAAAGCTCTCTATCCTTCAAAGCGTCAGTGTCCACAACACAACTTTCTTCACATAAAGGACAAGAAAAGACAAGACTCACCAAGGGTGGATCGAGATAGCTGTGTGTTGCTGACCACGTCTGGGGAGTAATCAGGCTATAGAGAGGGAACTGCTGCTGGGGGCTATAGATGGGAGGTAAGTAAAAGGATGCCGTGTATCGGTGCTGCGTGTAAAGGCTCATATCCAGGGGCCTAAATCCATTCTTTGGCAAAAATGTATTTATAGCTATTGCCTTTGCTTTTATCCGTGCCTGTGTGAAAATATAATAAGTGTCTATTAGAATACTTTAGAATATTGGTTTACAAATAAAGTATAACCAGTGGTCTTGCTTACCTTAATTGGTTTTCCTTGAAAAGTTTTGACTTCTTCTCGCAGGTATTTGTAAGCCTAAGGATAAAATCATGCAAAATACCATTGTGTTAATCTTACAAATAAGGTGAACTGACAGTTAATACCTCAGATAAGGAATTATATTGTTAAAATACAATGGGCAAGACCTAGAACTGTGATTCTTAATCGTCTTTGGGCCACAGATGCCTTTTTAAAAAACAACCTGATAAGATATATGGAATCTCTACCCAAAATTCTCACCAACGACATCTGTATACATTTTGCAAGTATTAACAGATAACATGAAAGGCTCCCAGAGACTACAGGCTAGAATCCTGACCCAGGGGAAGCAACGAACAGGTGATGAATTCCTAATAATAACCAGAACTTAAGACCGACATTACAGTTTTGGAAATGAAAAAACTATGAACCAGGAGGTCATGGTTCCATTCCCAGCCAGGGTACATGCCCAGGTTGTGGGCTTGATCCAAAGTATGGGGGCGTGCAGGAGTCAGCTGATCAATGATTCTCTCTCATCATTGATGTTTCTATCTCTCTCTCCCTCTCCCTTCCTCTCTGAAATCAATTTTAAAAATGTATTTTTTAAGTCTTTATTCTTTCCCAAATCCCACCCCATAACACTGAAGGCTCTGACCCACTTGCTACCTGCTTCTCCTAGGAGCCTCCTCCCACACAATCCAATTAAAGTCCGTTTTTCAGATGCTTGTTTCTGTCCTCTGAACCCCCTGCATTCAAACTATTAAACGCTGAGAGCTTCCTTTATATGTGCTATTGTTTCCCCAGAGAAAAGTCTTCCTTTCAGGGCAAGGAGACCATCCTAACTCCTATGACTCCTCCCAGAGCCTTGTGCTCTTTCAAGTATCTTGTAACACATGTGATGCCAAGTGAAAGATAAGGTCAGGTTCGAATTTCCCAAAACACTTGCCAAATAGTAAGACCTGTCTCTGCCCAGATACAAGAACAGAATTGTTCTAGGCTGCTTGTCTTACATATCCTTAGACCATAGTGTCACTTGCTTTTCATATTTCTACAAAAACTGTCTACAAATATACACCTATTCAAGTTTCTACAACTTGACTTCCTCTGCACTTTATATTCAAACTTAACCCTGAAATGTGACAGCAGCATCACTGCCCAAATTTAGTTCCACTATGTACTTAATTGTTAAGTATTGATAAACTGTGTACTTCTTGAGGAAGAGAAGTTTACCTGTTGGGCATCAGCTTCTGTTTCAAATGTAATAAACCAATTATCATTATAGGCAAATTCACAGTTTATAAATTTTGGTAAATTATCTCCTTTAAATAGTGCTTCTACTTCCTATGGGAAATAGAAAGGTTAGAAATTAATTTTCAACCATGCCACCTTTTCCCACATGAAATACAAATGATACATGCTCTCAAGACAGAGCCTTAGAGTCTAATAAACTAATATCCATTGAATCACTCCTTCAAAATGGCTCAGAAGGTTCAATGTGGCTTCCAGAATTGGGGTCCCATTGCTATAGGAACATAAGTCCACAACTTATTTACAGCTTTCTCTACTCCCAAGATATCATTAAGCTAAATTAATGTGAAAATATAATTTTACCAGTAGCTGGGGGTGGGAGTGGGGATTTAAGAAATTTGAAAATTAGCTGGACCTTTGCTTCTGGCCAAGATAAGCCAGATTTAGCCTCTCACATGAAACAAAAACAAAAGACAAAATACATGGAATAACAGTTTTCAGACCATGCAACACAGGTAAGCTAGGGAGAGCCTAGCTCACACCTGGAGTTAATAGGCCACAGTGCTAGGAGGGTGAGCCTAGCTGAGCACAGCCTAGTCCATCCAGCCTCTCCAGGGCCCTCTTCAGGGCACAAAGAGGGTGCTGCCTCAGTTAGCACAGGGAAATCAGCTCTAGAAGAAAGGCAGCTTTGCTCCCACCTAACCACTTCCCCTAAGGACGAATCGGCTTCCAACTCAGACAACTGAATCTCAAAACAAAGCTCAAGAATATTCAAGAGGAAGGACTATAAAACATTACAGTCCAAACTGCCTGGCATCCATTCAAAGTTTACCAGGTATGGAAAAAAAAAAAATGATGTGACCTATAATGAGAAAACTCCAATCAAATAAAAAATATTTTTAATGGTCTATACGAAGACTTTCCTTCATTCTCTCAAGAAACGACCATCAGTATGTTTTACTACACACATGCAACTCAGTTTAAACATTTGGATATGTCACAGATTTTACAGCAATTCTTTAACAGTAGATTACTTTTCACAACTCAAAACAATCAAATGCTGTGGGCTTTTTTCCCTAAAATTATTGCCTAAGTTAGAACTTTTCAAATTATGATCTCTACTCCATTTATATAAAAAAGATGCCTTTGTGCCCTAGCTAGTTTGGCTCAGTGGATTGAGCATCGCCTGAGGACTGAAGGGTCCCAGGTTAGATTTCAGGCCAGGGCACGTATGCTGATTGCAGACTCGATCCCTGGCCCTAATCAGGGTGCATACGGGAGGCAACCAATTGATGTGTCTCTTTCATATTGATGTTTTTCCCTCTCTCCCCACCCCATCACCTTCTTCCACTCTAAAAATCACAGGGAAAAATATCCTTAGGTGAGAATTAAAAATTTTTAAATTTTTTTTTTAAAGATGCCTTTGTCTTTTTACTAAGACAACATTTGCACTGATGTAGGCCCATCAGCTGGAATGAAGCACAAGCTGCTCCTGCTCACTCCACTCTTTGCAGCATATCCTTGTCATGAAATATTTGTTTTGAAAAGTGATGGTCTTTATCTTAATTTGTGGGTTTATTATTATTACTTTAAAGTAAATAAATACTTAAACCTTTTCTTTTAATTTCTGAATACTGAAATCACCATTATTTTTTAAAATGTAAAGTTTGCAGTGAAGTCCTGAGACCAAAAAATTTAAGAACCACTCGCACATATGAATCACATTGAAATCATCAGTGTATAAATTCTGGGAAAAGTGTTAATGAACATATGCATTCTTTAAAATACACTCTTCAAAAAACACAGAAGTAAACAAAAAACTACACAAAAGGAGAAATGACTTACTTCTATAGGGGTGGATTCAGAAATTTCACGTAATATTACTATGCAACGATTTTGATTTGGCCTTACTTTTTCTCCCTTCTCATCCACTTGAACTAAAGGTAAAGCTATAAAGAGAAGAAAAATGAATGGTAAAACAAAATATTAAAACATACCAGTCATTTATATTCCATTATGATATAATATAGATACTTCAGTAGGATGTTACACTATGGAACTAAACACATAAAAAAAAACCCTGTATATATTGTAAATTAGCTAAAGGTTTTAAACTAATCTTGCATATTACATTTCTCAGAACTATAGAACATGATTTAAAAGTCCTATAGGAGGTATAATCAATGTTACCACTATGAAATAAAGGTTCTAAATACTCCAATAACTAACAATTACAATTCAGGGTTAATGGCTTTTCCTTTCTACAAGTCTCCTTAAATAAAATAATTTTCTGTCTTATTATGACTTCATTTTGAATTCAAAAGAAGTAAAGATTAAGAAAGCTGCTAATGCCCAGCTAGCTTGGCTCAGAGGTTGACCTATGAACCAAGAGGTCACGTTTTGATTCCCAGTCAGGGCACATGCCTGGGTTGTGAGCTCGATCCAGTGTGGGCGTGCAGGAGGCAGCCAATTCAATGATTTTCTCTTATCACTGATGTTTCTCTCTCTCTCTCTCTCTCTCTCTCTCTCTCTCTCTCTCTCTCTCTCTCCCTCCCTCCCTCCCTCCCTCCCCCCCTCCCTCCCTCCCTCCCTCCCTCCCTCCCTCCCTCCTCTCTCCCTCCCCCTCCCTTCCTCTCTCAAGTCAATACAAAAATATATTTAAAAAAGAACAAAAAGGAAAGCTGCTGGCCTTTACAAGTGGGTCAGATGGAACCAATCTCAACTAATAAGTAAAATAGGTTCCTGTTCTAAATGAACATTCAAAAAAAAGCAACACTGGAAAACACACTAGTTTTCAGAATTCAAACCTCATGAATTGTTTTTGCCAGTTTCTTCATTATTTGTTTCAATAATTTAATGACCTCATGACATTTGCCTAGAAACAGAAAATAGAGGAAAACCTTCATTTGTGAATAGAAAATCTAACTATGTTTGTAAGGTAAGATATTTCTCTTTTTTTTTCTACTACTAAATGGACACAGAAAAAAAAAATCTTCACTGACTGTCCACAGTACAACTAAGCCAGGGAGAATATGTAAACACTTTTGCATAAGAGTCAGATGGATAGTCATGGCAGTAACTCAGAGAAATGCGGCTTTAATTCGGGCACAGTGATTACCCATCATTTAGAAATATTTGGGTGGGGTGGGGGACGCGCATCGTACTGTGTTCTTTGGGAACGCCCATCAGAGCTACTCAGTAGAGCAGTCCTGAGGAGGGAGACTATAGAAATTATTCACCCAATACTTGTAAACAATATTATAAAATGAATTTTTATACTTAAAAATAATCCCACTAAAAAAAAATCAAACATATCATACATTTAATATAAAACTAATTCCCACTGAAGCCATTCTGGGTAGGAATGGAGAGACAAATATTACAAAGGGCACCAGGAAACCTTGGGCAGTGGTGGACATGTTTGTAATCTTGATCATGGTGAAGATTTCACTGATGTATATGTATGTCCAAAATGATTCAACTGCACACCTTAAATATGCATAGCTCACTATATGTCAATTACACCAAGAGGCCAGATTATTATGATCTCTAAACGCATAATAATCTGGCCACTCAGTGTATATCCTATAAAATAAAAGGCTAATATGTAAATTGTCCCCTCGACCAGTTCAACCAGCAGGCAGACCGGCCAACCGCCCATGTGCCCTCCCCCTGGCCAGGCTAGCCAGACCCCGACACATGCACGAATTCATGCACTGGGCCTCTAATATATGTGTGTGTATATGTGTATATGTATGTATATATGTATGTATGTATACACACAGAGACACTCTCTCTCTCTCTCTGAGTGGCCAGATTATTATGCGTTCAGATCATAATAATGTGGCCACTCAGTGTATACCTTGATAAAGTGGTTTTAAAAAAATAAATAAAATGGTTAGGTTGTAGAAAACTAAATATGCAAAGCAAACTAGGGCACCAGCAAACTATACTTTTTTATTTTACCCTCACTTGAGTTTTGTGGTTTGTTTTTTTTTTCTCATTGATTTCTACAGAGGGTGGGAGGGGGTATCAGGGGGAAGAAAGAAAGAGAGAGAAAAAAATATCAACACACACATCGATTGGTTGCCTCCCCCACTGGGCCGGTGCCATGGAAGCTGCAACAGAGGTGTGACCTTGTCCAGGAATCAAACCCAAGACCCTTCAGATGCACATGGCAGGTTAACTATTTTTATCCACATTTCCAGAAACACTGTGGGCCTCTGATGTACCCATATAAACCTTCCTTTGATGTTGCCAAATGTCTAAGAAACAACCTCATTCACAAAATCCTATAAGGAAAAACAAAATTTCACCAAACTTCAGTAGGAAGGTGAAATTTGAAAGGAACTACTTTAGTGACTAGAATGATAATTAAAATGTATTTTACTTTAAACAAAAATATCACAATTTATTTTACTTTTCCTTCATGTCATAACTTTTTTTCATTTCTCCATGGGCCTTTTCCACTCCCTAGATCTATGATCAATTATGGAACCCATCAACACCCATTGCCATGAGCACTTCACCACAATGGGGACTGGTCAGAAAGGCCCAGATTTCAGGGAAGAATCCAATTGCCATGAAGGACCTACAGCATTGAATGACTGTAGATCTTATAGTCAGACTGGTTAAAAAAAAAATGATAATAAAAAAAAATATATATATATATGTATATGTATACGTATATGTATATGTATATGTATGTGTATGTGTATGTGTATGTGTATACGTATACGTATACGTATATGTATGTCACCAGGTACAATGAAGCCTAGACTGTCATTCACTTACATCTCAGCACTTCAACAATCAAGTCCAGGTCGGTGCTGAGCTTCTTGATGTGGTCCAGATTAGCCACTGTGGTGATTGGCACGTACTGATCACTATCCATCTGCGATATAAGGTACATGTCACTAGCAAGATTCTCCCTGCAGAAAGAAAACAATCTCTCTTAATTAACATTTCTTTAAGAGGAAGCCTTACAAGGATATGAGTGTGGTGTGATGTCACTTCAGAGTTAGTTTAGACCCAACCCCACCTGTTATTTGCCTTAGGTCAATTTTTTTTCCAAAGACATTTAGAAAGCAGAGAGAGTAAAAGTAAAAATATACTGTCAAAACTAATCTTTATAAAATGTATCTTATAGCTATCTGTTCTAAAGAGTGTTTTAAGTAGCTTATTAAAAGCACAAACACAATTTTTTAAAGTAAGGAAATACAATTGAAAGAACAAGAAAATAAGAAAAATATGAAAAGACTAGGAAAGGTTGGTGACCAAAGTGCCTGCTGTTCAGTCTGAAACACTTCCCAGCACTTTCTAGCAACCAGGATTAAAAAGAAGGAAACTTGATCATAACATGACTTACAGGACCACAAGCTAAGTCACAGATAACCAGTCTGGGTGAATATGAGCTACTTCCTGGTATTTTGGCCGATGATGAACATTCTCAAGTATTAAGGCAGGCCCAGAGAAAAAACTGAAAAATCACTAATGCCAGATAAAATTTTACACATGCCAAACAGTTATCTTCTCGCTCAAAACGATTACATTTAACTCAATTCCATCTTCTTGTTTGTTCCGTCCTTCCATTTGAATCTAAAACTTCTATTCTATTTTTCAATAGAAAAAATATTTGGGAGGTGGGGGGAGAACACATCTAAAAATATGAATGTTGCATGAGTAAAACAATCTACTATTGCAATGTTTGGCATATTTTAAAAACTAGTGCTGAAAAATGTCTTTGTAAGATAAACAACCTAAGGACCCATAACTCAGAGTCTGGGTATGGAGGGGGCCCAGGAATCAAAATTTTAAAAAACAAACCAGATAACAATCATTAAGATGAATTTGTGGACAACTATGGAGGACTCTGGCCTACAGTTCTCCAACATGTCAAAGGTTACTTACTCACTATTACAGATTTCCTATTAATAGATGTATACAGACATAGATATTAACAGATGTACACTCCTTTTATGTAAAGCATCACATCTATCCTATATAATAAAGAGGTAATATGCAAACTGACCATCATACCAACACACAAGATGGCCACCACAAGGTGGCCAGCAGGGGAGGGCAGTTGTGGGTGATCAGGCCTGCAGAGGAGGGCAGTTGGGGTGACCAAGCCAGCAGGGGAGGGCAGTTAGGGGTGACCGGGCCAGCAGGGGAGGGCGGTTGGAGGGAACCACGCCTGCAGGGGAGGGCAGTTGGGAGCAACAAGGCCTGCAGGGAAGGACAGTTAGGGGCGACCAGGCCGGCAAGGGAGGGCAGTTAAGCATCAATCAGGCTGGCAGGGAGTGGTTAGGGGGTGATCTGACTGGCAGGCAGAAGTGGTTGTGGCAATCAGGCAGGCAATCAAACAGGCATTTGGGAGCCAGCAGTCCTAGATTGTGGGAGGGATGTCCGACTGCCCCTTTCTATCACTGATGGGTCTTGATCCAGCATCTAGAAGGGTTCTGGAATCTGGAGAAGGGCCTGTGTGTAAATTTAAAAAAAGTCCAGAGACGTAACATAATTTTGAAAGGCATTGGGGAGACCGAGTGTGTGAGAGGAGCCTGGCTGAAAAAAACCCAAGTTCTCCATATGCATATAAAAGCCTAATATGCAAAGTGTCCCCTCAGGAGTTCCGACTGACCAGGAGTTCGATCGCTCGCTATGATGTGCGCTGACCACCAGAGGGTGGCACCAAATGAAGGAAGGCCCTGGTCAGCAGCCTCTAGGGACCCTACCTGTGCATGAATTTCATGCACTGGGTCTTTAGTCTGTATATAATAGCCAGTGCAGAATACCACAAGTATTATATACTAGAAACACTACTACCATCCTTACCTGGATAAGCAGAATTCCAATGTTTTTTTAAGTACTTCTCGGGGGTCTTCCTGGCTTTCTGATTGAGACTCACTTCCTCCTATACAAAATAGTCAACTCAGGAAAAATGGCTTAAAATTTACGAAGCAGATGATTCAGTAATGCTTTCAATATACATATTAATTCATTTAGTGTATAGAGAATATAATAAAAATGCTGTTGTACTTACTAAAAAAGGAAAGCAGAAGCAAATAAATAAATAAATAAATAAATAAATAATCCCTTCACCCCCCAAAGAAAAACACAGTTTCAAAAAAATAATCTGATTATCAGATTTATTACCAAAGTTTAGCAGGTGCTTTTTATCACATAATATGTGCAAGTTTATGCTTTGTCTTAATTCTAAAAAAAATTTCAGACAGCCTACAAGATCACAGATAATAAAGCAATAATAAAATATAAAGAATCAAAATAAGGAAAAGATAAATACAGGCCAAAAAAATCAAGGATGAGGATAACAAACACACAGGCTGTAAGGACCACACAATTCCTACACAAGAGCCTTAGAAATGCGCCTTTAAAGTTTGAGATAGTCAAAGTCACAAGTGAGAAATTGTGGCATTACAGGGATGCTACTGAGAATACTAAATAAACAGATCCTTAAGAGGAAACTTTAAGATTGAGAAAACTAGTAAGTCTACCTCAGGCAGATGGTCATGGTCAATATCAGTGATAAATCATACTGACACTAAGTACTCTGAACATGATGGGATAAAAATGGCACTTGATCTCTGTGGTCTTTTTATCCTCCAAACCCATAACTCTGGTATGATCATGAAAAAAAAAAAAAAAATCAAACAAATTCCAACAGAAATAGAAGCACACCATACCAAAACAATTCAGCCCTAGCTGGTTTGGATCAGTGGCTAGAGTGTCGGCCTGCGGACTGAAGGGTCCCAGGTCCAATTTCATTAAAGGGCAAATGCCCGGGTTGTAGGCTCAATCCCCATTAGGGGACGTGCAGTAAGCAGCTAATCAGTGATTCTCATCATCGATGTTTCTATCTTTCCCTCCCTTTCCCTTCCTCTCTGAAATCAATAAAGAAACAAAGTTAATTTACCAGTCCTCCTTAAGACTATCAAGGTCATCAAAGGCAAGCAAAGTCTAAGAAATTGTTACATCCTAGAGGAGCCTAAGAAGACATGACAACTAAATATAATTTGGTATCCTGGAATAGGTAAAACGTACCAGTACTGCATTAGAATTTGTGGCAGATACATCATACTAATAACGTAAGATGTTAAGAACAGAAGGTACTGTCCTGCAGGTGTGGCTTAGTTGGTTGGAGTTTTGTCCAGTAAACCAAAAGGTCTCAAGGGTTTGATTCCCAGAGAGGCAACAAATCCATGTCTCTCTCTCTCTCTTTCTCTCTCTCAAGAGGAAAAAAAAAAAAAAAAAATCAATAAACACATGTATTTAGGTGAGGATTTAAAAAAATAGAAGGAACCAAGAGCACTCTGTACACAATCTTCTCAATTTTTCTGTAAATCTAAAACGATTCTTAAGCAAATGACAAGGCAAGAGACTCAAAGCTAACCATATCAATTACCACAGAAAATGTAAATGTTCTAAACATTTTAATTTAAAGCAGAGATCATGAAGACTTGACTTTTTATAAAAACAAACAAAACCCAAATGTTATATTATCTATAAAAAATGTACTTTAGTAAATATAAATACTCAAATAAGTTAAAAGTAAAAGGATGGAAAAAGATATACCCTGCTAGCTAGCACCAGTCAAAATAAAGCTGAGGGACATTATTAGACAGAGTAAATTCAAAGATAATTAATTACCAGGAATAAAGAAAGTCATTTCATGACAGAGGAGTCAATTCATCAAGAGGTCATAGCAATTCTAATACAGAGTTCCAAAAAAAATGCATGAAGCAAAAACTGGTAGAGCTAGAAGGAAAATAGACAAATCCAATACTGATAGAATACCTCTCTTAACTGACAGAACAAGTAGGCAGGAGCCAGGAATACAGTAGATTTGAATAAGACCTGACTGATATTTATAGAACACCCCTATACCAACAGCAAAATACACATTCTTCTTTAGTGCAAAGGCAACATTTACTAAGGCTGCCAATATTTTGGGCCAAAGAGATTCATGTCATACAAAGTATGTCCTTTGCCGGACCCAGAGCAGCCAGGTCGGGAGCAGCCAGGCCCGGAGCAGCAGCAGTCAGGCCTGGAGCGGCAGCAGCCGGGCCCGTAATAGCAGTGGCCAGGCATGGAGCAGCCGGGCTCGGAGCAACAGAGGCCAGGCCCGGAGCAGAGATAGACAGAGACAGGGGAGCCTGCTTGAGCCAGTACAGCAGCTCGGGCGGCTCCGGAGCAGACACGGGCAGGGTGGCCAGGGGATACTGCGAGTCAGGTGCAGGTCCCAGCACCCCCCTCGGAATGCCTCCTTGCATGGCGGGAGGCGGGGCACCACTAGGCCTCTAGTAAAAGATAAAAACATTTAGGTGAAAACTTTCCCACAACAAAATTGTAGGCCTGGATATTTTCGTTTTAAAAAATATATTTTTATTGATTTTTTTATAGAGAGGAAGAGAGAGGGACAGAGAGTCAGAAACATCGATGAGAGAGAATCATCAATCAGCTGCCTCTTGCACACCCTCTACTGGGGAAGTACCTGCAACCAAGGTACATGCCCTTGACTGGAATCGAACCCGGGACTTTTCAGTCCGCAGGCCGACGCTCTATCCACTGAGCCAAACCAGTTTTGGCGATAACTTCATTTTTTAATTTAAGGAAGAAATAATAAACTCATCAAGAAATTGAACAGGAAGGAATACATCAAAAAGAAAACTACAGACCAATATTACTCATGAACACAGATGTAAAAATTCTAAGCAAAATTCTGACCAATCTAATCCAGCAATGTATCAAGCATATTACATTATGAACTAAGTGAGGCTTTTCCCAGGAATGTAAGTGTGGTTAAATGTTTGAAAAATCATAATATAATTCACCTTTAACACACTAAAATAGAAAAAAATATATATATGACCATCGCCACAGATGGAGGAAAAGCAAGACATATTTCAAGAACCATTACTCATAAAAACTCCGAGGAAAACATAACTGAAGGTACCTCATCAAAACAATACTGGTCATATTGGTAAAAATAATTAACATTTTACTCAGTTCGAAGACTGTTTTCCCCCTTAGTTCAATCAGATTATGTTCATCTTTGCAATGGAACTATCTAGTACAATCAGGCAAGATAAAGAAATAAAGGGTACCAGACTGGCTAGGGAAAAAAACTGAATTTATTCACAGATAAATTCACATCTATGTAGAAAATCCAATGGAATCCACAGAAAAGTTCCTAAAACTAGTTAAGTGAGCTTAATAACAAGTTTACAGGGTATAAAGTCAATTTATAAAAATTAATTATATTTCTGTTTGGCTCAGTGGATAGAGCGTCGGCTTGGGCACTGAAGAGTCCCGGGTTCGATTCCGGTCAAGGGCATGTACCTTAGTTGTGGGCACATCCCCAGTAGGGGGTGTGCAAGAGGCAGCTGATCGATGACTCTCTCATCGATGTTTCTAACTTGCTATCTCTCTCCCTTCCTCTCTGTACAAAGTCAATAAAATATATATTTTTTTAAAATTAATTATATTTCTATCTACTGATAAACAATTGCTTAACAACTGCTTAATTTATTTAATAAACAAATTAAATTTTTAAAAAATCACAAGAGAATAGCACCAAAAAATTACAAAAAACTTAAGGATAAGTTGAATAAAAGATGTGAAAGACCAGTACACTGAAAAAAACCACAAAACAAAACAAAACAAAACAAAAAAAGCGCACCACCAAGCCAAGAAAAACCAAAGACCTAAACACGTGGAAACATATATCTTATTTATGAATACTGCCTTAGGATGTCAATTTTCTCCAACTGATATATAGATTCAATGCAATTTCAATTAAAAAAAACCTCAGCACTTTATAGCTAATAACCATCTTATTCAAATTTGTATGAAAATGGAAATTAGAAAATCCAAAATAACTCTGAAAAAGAACAAAATGAGAGGGCTAACACTACCTGTTTTTAAGAATTACTTACAGTAATCAAAAAAGCCTAAGAGACCGTTCAACCAGTAACTATGATGCACACTAACCACCAGGGGGCAGACGCTCAATGCACAGGCATGAAAACATGGAACAGATTGATGAATCTCAGAGGGAAGGGGGCTGGGGGACTGCAGGAGGAGATTAATTAAAGATCTTGTATGCATACTAGAAGCCCAATGTATGGATTTGTGCACTGGTAAGGTCTGTTGGCCTGGCCTGCAGGGATTGTCTGAAGACAGAACAAAAAGTTGTGAAACGTTTGTCCAGAAAATTACTTCTCTGGGCCACTGTGGGCCATGCTAAGGGCCCACTGGAAGTTGGTGATCATGAACTTAAAGCAAAACTATACTTTTATATAGTTTTGTTCAGTCACATATATCTATCCACTCAGGAATAAGCACATTATAGATAGATAATTATATTTAAACAAGTTTGAAGCATTTGCTAAGCAACTATGAAGGAAGTAATGAAACGAAGGCAAAAGGCGGGTCATGGGAGATTACAGATGTCAGGAGAGACATTCAACAAGAGCTAGCCAAATTAGCAACAGTGCAGACGTGGTCTTCAAGGATGTTATCCTTTAAGGGAAAAAATAAGTATATAATGCCAAACACTCACTGTACATGGTGCTGTGTGTGCACCTCTTGTATGTAACAACACTTGGTAGTGAGAATACAACACATAAAGGGAAGGTGTGCTTTCTCATTCATGTACCTTGTCTAACTCAAGTGTATCTCTAGAAGAGACTGAGCACACTTCACCTGCATCAGCTCTGCTAGCCAACTTAGGGTAGCTATTCCTTCCAATTAAAGTGCCCCAATCAACTGTCAATGAAAGTGCAGTCTACCTCTTAGGTCTCTGGGGTCTTAGATTATGTCAGAAACAAACTTGGAGGTGAGTTTTGATGTCCCATAACCTTTAGGCACTTTTATATCCACCCATATCCAGGCTCCCCCCTCCAAAAGAACTGCTCTCTTTTCCTTTTCTTTAATTCTTCTGAAAATAGCTTTAAATACCTCTTTAAAAAGACCAAACTTCTTTTAACTTGACTCTCAATTTCACACTAATGTTCCCTGTCTGTGGTCTCACACTTTGCCCCATGCTTCTCTCAGTCCAATGGGACTTGCTTTGTAGGAAGTGCTCAGGACTCACACTCTTTCTGTGATGCCTTCCCAGACCAGAAAGGAGTGAGTTTAAAATAGATTAAAAGGAAGCAATATCAGGCACATTATGCAGGGAAAGATTTAAAAAGCTAAATTTCGAAAAGCAACATAAAAAAGCCTGTACTCTATATGAAAATGAATTCATAAAGCAGCTTTACCTGTTTCACTGTTTTCAGGCAGAGACTCATATTCAGAGTGATCCAGAGCCAAAGTATTCATGGCTGTTTGGTCCAACTCCTGCAATTCTGACAGTGCTGCATTTTCATGACTTTTGTCACCATCTCCATTGGCATCCAATTCTGTAATTAGGAATTTTATCCCAGAAGATAAGTTAGAAGAGTAACTTTCTCTTAAAACAAAGCAAAACAAAACAAAAGCTTATGTACATAATTAGTTTGATTTTTTTAAGTTGATGGTGAAAGAGAGCATGGCTCTTAAATAGTATCACAAACCAGGACACAAATTTTAATTAACAATTTCTTAAAAGACAATTTAAAAGTAAACAAAGACCAAGCCTGGAGAGCAAAGATACTCCTCATGGCATTGAGCTCACCACTCACCCTCCTGGCTGTAGTCAGGGCGCTGGCAAGGGGTGTCCTCCCAGGCTGCATTCACACCACTGTCTGACGCACTACCTGCCTCCAAATGTAACACAGGGGTCCCCCATACTTTTGCATTGGGGTTTAGTTCCGAAACCTTGGCTGTCGGTACCTAAGACAAATTTTGATATATGCATTTGTAATCAAATTCTAATCAAATGCAATTAAACTTAATCAGAGTTAACATGCAGAGAATTTATGCTAAAAAGGGCTGAACCTATGTGCACATACTTTGGGGGTGAAGTCAAGGGCAACAGTAATAAAAGTGGATGCATTCAGAACTCAACTTAATTTGTCATTAGAATCTAAGGCTCTCTAGAGATAGTAACTGATAAATAATACGGATACAATTATCATCAATGCTTTAGACTACCCAACAAAATTTGCAAAACTGCAAATCTGAATAGAACATAGAGAAAATATACACTAATAAATATGCAAATTGACCATACCTCTGTGGCGCCCATCAGCCAATCAGGAGTGAGTATGCAAATTAACACAACAAATATGGCAGGTTAATTTGCATACACAGGCACGTAGTGGCTGGGATGCCTGCTATGAGGGGAATGAGGGGGGTGGGGGCGCACACAGAGGGAGCTACAGGAGCGGTGCTCCGGCTGGAGCAGAGAAGATTAAAGGCTAAAGCTGGAGCAAAGATGGAAGGCAGCAGCTAGAGCAAAGGCCTGGTCCTGGGTGCCAGAGGAAAACCAGTTCCGGCAGCCAGGGGAAGGAAGTCCTATTGCACGATTCTTCATGCAACAGGCCTCTAGTTTGAAAATAGACCTCAAACACTCATATAAGCAAACGATGTAGAAAATGAAAGTTCTTCCATAAAAAGGTCTCTAACAGCTCTGTCAGAGGGTGCTAGATGGGGCACTTCTGGTACCATGCTCATTTCAGAATTACTAGACTCTTGCTATCCAGACATACCAGATGCTTCTGCTCTGTTTGTCCCACATACTCACACTATCCCAAGTACTCACATGCTACCACCTTCACCTTCTTTAAGGATTGGGGAGGTCTTTTCCAGTGAACCTTATTAAACTGACAACCACCTGATTTTTCTTCTGCTCACTTGAGTGGCTCCACAAGTCTAAAGAAAAGTTAATGTCAAAAATGATGCTCAAAAAATAAAAAATAAAATGCTGCTCCTCAAATTAACTTCAGTTCTGCTACCATAATCTTTCAGCAAACCCAGCCAAATTATTCACCTTTTTCCAGGGACCAGAGCCTTGTCCCTACTGTATAAGGGGTCAGAGCTTCTAAAGGAAGGCACCAGAGTCCTGGTCCCAGGAGCCCTTGAGCAATGCCAGGCAGGAATTCTGAGCTTAGTGTTGCCTCAATGCATTAACACAAAAAGGTGCACATATTACCCGATGCTCTCCTAATGTAAAACGGGGCAGGATAAGTCATCAAAGAAACCACATGTAAATTAACCCTAAAAAAGACAAAATACGCCGAAACCGGTTTGGCTCAATGGATAGAGTGTCGGCTTAGGGACTGAAGGAACCCGGGTTCGATTCCGGTTAAGGGCATGTACCTTGGTTGCGGGCATATCCCCAGTAGGGGGTGTGCAAGAGGCAGCTGATCGATGACTCTCTCTCATCGATGTTTCTAACTCTCTATCTCTCTCCCTTCCTCTCTGTACAAAATCAATAAAATATATTAAAAAAAAAAAAAAAAAAGACAAAATATACCAACTTACACCATACATAAAAATAAACTCAAAATGGCTGAAACCGGTTTGGCTCAGTGGTAGAGTGTCAGACTGCGGACTGAAAGGTCCCAGGTTCGATTACGGTCAAGGGCATGTACCTGGGTTGCGGGCACATCCCCAGTGGGGGGTGTGCAAGAGGCAGCTGGTCGATGTTTCTCTCCCATCGACGTTTCTAGCTCTCTATCTCTCTCCCTTCCTCTCTGTGAAAAATCAATAAAATATATTTTAAAAAAAATAAAAAATAAAATAAACTCAAAATGGATAAAGGACTTAAATTTAAACTAAGACAGGAAACCATTAAGAAAACGGTGGTACATATACACAATGGAATACTATGCTGCGGTTAAAAAAAAAAAGAAGGAATTCTTACTACTTAAAACTAGAAAGCATTATGCTAAGTGAAATAAGCCAGTCAGAGAAAAATAAATATCCCATGATCTCACTCATTTGTGGAATACAATGAACAACATAAACTGATGAACAAAAACAGATCCAGAGACAGAAAAGCATCGATCAGACTGTCAAACCTCAGAGGGAAGATAGGGGAAGGTGGAGATAAGAAGGAGAGATCAACCAAAGGACTTGTATGCATGCATATAAGCCTAACCAATGGAAACCAATGGACACAGACACCAGGGGGGTGAGGGCATGAGTGTGTGTGTGGGGGGGTGAGTGGCAGTAGGGGGATAAGGACACATATGTACTACCTTAATCAATAAAGAAAAAAAAAGAGACAAAATAAATTCACTCAAATTGGGGTGATTAAAGTTTCAAGTAATAAACAACTATTTCTAAAATCGACAGTAGAAGCCGATGTGGTTAAAACTATTGTATCTACTTTATTCATATTCAGGAGGCAAGGCAATAAAGATTATGTCCACAAAATGGGATGTCTCAGTGAATGTCTACCTGGAAGTTTCCTCATTGTTAAGGTATTGATGAATGGGCAAAAAAACATGGTTCTCTGCCAAGACTGGTTTGGCTCAGTGGTGGAGCGTCGGTCTGCGGACTGAAAGGTCCTGGGTTTGATTCCGGTTAAGGGCATGTGCCTTGGTTGTGGGCACATCCCCAGTGGGGGGTGTGCAGGAGGCAGCTGATCGATGTCCCTCTCTCATTGATGTTTCTAGCTTTCTATCCCTCTCCCTTCCTCTCTGTAAAAAAAATAAATAAATAAAAAAAATAAAAATCAATAAAATATAGTAAAAAAAAAACACAAAACACATGGTTCTCCTTCTCCTTAAAAAAAAACACACAAACAAACAAACAAATAAACAACAACAAAAAAAATAGACCCAAGCCCTATTGCATTCAGTGGTTAAGAGCATCAACCTGCGTCACAGGTTCCATTTCCTGTCAAGGGCACAAACCTGGGCCCAGTGGCTGCCCATTGACCTATGAACCAAGCACACAAACCTGGGTTGCATGTTCGATCCCCACCCCTGGTCAGGGCATATGTAGGAGACAGCCAATCAATGTCTCTCTCTCACAGTGATGTTTCTCCCTTAACTCTCCCCCCCCTTCTTCCACTCTCTCTAAAACACAATGGAAAAAATAACCTCGAGTGATGATTAGCAAAAAATAAATTAATTAATAATAATAATAAAAGAATACTATACTCAAGAAGTACTGAGTCTTGAATCACTCTTTGTATATGTCTACAGTTCCGGATCATTTTGGCCTTTGCTTCTGCACAAGGTGTGTTTCTCTATTTGTCTCTCATCCTCCTGCCCGCATGCCCCCAATAAATACATCCCAAATGCTCAGTAAGTGCCAGGCACAGCACTAAGCCATCAGAATAGAACAATGCAGATACAAGCCTGGTGAACAAAGGGCAATGCAAAAGGTACTCTGCATCTAATACACCACCACTACCTTCCTCAGCATTCACACCTGTACAACCTGCTTTTTTCCTCCCTCTTAAATCATGTCTCTATTCTCTTTCTTTTCCCTAACACTTGTGTAAACCACTATTTCTAATTATATTGGAACCTCGGTTCTTGAACCAAATTCGTTATGGAAGCTGTTCAAGACGTGACTTGTTCGAAAACTGAATCATTTCTTTCCCATTAGAAATAATGTAAATTGAATTAATCCATTCCAGACCCTCCCCCAAAAATGATTCTGTTTTAACCTTTCTTATATACAGTACATTCCTAATATACTGATTAATCTATAGATAAGCACTTCTTAAATTTTTGGAACCACCCCCTACTAGCCTTATATGAATTTTTTATATAGCACTGCCTTCGAAATGCTCTCACCAGCTAACCAGCTAACTGCTTTTTGCTGATCTGATCAACAATGGTTTTGTTAACTATTCAACTGCCTTGGATTGTTGTTTTGTGAGCACTTTCACACCCTTAGCAACATTAGTACTCTTGATGGCTTCACTATGTGTTGTTTATGTTTTTTAATCTTAGCAACTCTTTTTAAAAAAATATTTATTGTTGAAAGTATTACATATGTCCCCCATTGACTCCTTCTACTGCCCCACCACCCGCCCTCCGGGCCTTCACCACCTTATTGTCTGTGTCCATGGGTTATGCATATATGCATACAAATTCTTTGGTTGACCTCTTCCTACCCACCCAACTTCGGCCTTCCCTGAGAACTCACAGTCTATTCCATGCTTCTATGTCACCAGATCTATTTTATTTGCCAGTTTAGTCCATTCACTAGATTCCATACATGAATGAAATCATGTGATACTTGTCTTTCTCTGACTGGCTTATTTTGCTTAGCATAATACCCTCCAGGTTCCTCCATGCTATCTCAAAGGGTAAGAGATTCTTCTGTTTTTACTGCTCCATAGTATATGTGTAAATGTACCACAGTACTAAGCCATCTTTTTTATCCATTCATCCTCTAATGGGTACTTGGGCTGTTTCCAGATCTTAACTATTGTAAATTGCGCTGCTATGAACACAGAAGAAGTACATACTATATATCCTTTCTGATGGGTGCGTCTGATTTCTTATTATATAGTCTTAGAAGTGGGATGATTGGGTCAAATGGAAGTTCCATTTTTTATTTTTTGAGTAAACTCCATACTGTTTTCCATAATGGCTACACCAGTGTGCATTCCCACCAGCAGTGTACTAGGGTTCCCTTTTCTCTATATTCTTGCCAGCAAAATTAACATCCAGAAATCGATGGCATTTTTATACACCAATAATGAACTCTCATAAAGAGAAACTAAAAAAGCAATCCCATTTACCATTGCAACAAAAAAAAATTAAGATACTTAGGAATAAACTTAACTAAGGATGTAAAAAACCTTCACTTGGAAAACTAGAGGATGTTGAAAAAAAGAGGTAGAGGAGCCAAGACCGGTTTGGCTCAATGGATAGAGCGTCGGCTTGGGGACTAAAAGGTCCCTGGTTCGATTCCAGTCAAGGACATGTACCTTGGTTGCGGGCATATCCCCAGTGGGGGTGTGCAAGAGGCAGCTGATCGATGACTCTCATCGATGTTTCTGACTCTCTCTCTCTCTCACTTTCTCTCTCCCTCCCTTCCTCTCTGTACAAAATCAATAAAATATATTTTTTAAAAAACAAAAATAAAATATGATTTCTCTTAATGCTTACATTAAAAAAAAAAAAAAAAAAAAAAAAGAGGTAGAGGAAAATATAAAGTGGAAGAAAATACCATGTGTATGGATTGCTAGAATCAATAACATCAAAATGTCCATACCACCCAAAATGTCAACACATCCCTATTAAAATACCAATGGCATATTTCACAGGTCTAGAACAAGCACTCCAAAAATTTATATAGAACAAAAAAAGACGGCGAAAACCCGAGCTGGTTTGGCTCAGTGGATAGAGTGTCAGCCTACAGTTTGAAGGGTCCCGGGTTTGATTCTGGTCACATGCCAGAGTTGTGGGCCTGATCCCAAGTAGGGGGCATTTAGGAGGCAGCCAATCAATTATTCTCATCGCTGATGCTTCTCTCTCTCCCTTTCTCCCCTTCCTTTCTGAAATCAATAAAAATATTTTTAAAAACCCACAAAAATGAAGAGCCACAGCAATCTTGAGAAAGAACAAAGTTGGAGGGATCACAATACCAGATATCATGTTATACTACAAAGCCACTGTACCCAAAACAACTCAATACTGGCACAAGAACAGGCATATAGATCAATGAAATAGAACAGAGAATCTAGAAATCAATTCAAACCATTATGCTCAATTAATATTTGACAAAGAAGCTAAGAACATACAATAAAGACAGTCTCCTCCTCCTTGCCCTAACTGGTTTTGCTCAATGGATAGAGGGTTGGCCTGTGGACTCAAGGGTCCCAGGTTCGATTCCAGTCCAGGGCATGTACCTTGGTTGTGGGCACATGCCCAGTAAGGAGGTGCAGGAGGCAGCTGATCGATGTTTCTCTCTCATCAATATTTCTAATTCTCTATCCTTCTCCCTTCCTCTCTGTAAAAAAATCAATAAAATATATATATATATTAAAATTTTCCTCAATAAATGGTGTTGGGAAAATTGGGCAGATATCTGATAAAGGAAATGAAAATCTGATATATCCAAAATATATAAGGAACTCATACAACTTAACAAAAGGAAAATAAACAATTCAATAAAAAAATGAGTAAAGGACCTGAATAGACACTTCTCCAAAGTGAAAATATAGAAGGCAAAGAGACATGAAAAAAACGCTCAGTCACTGATCATCAGAGATACAAATAAATGAGGTATCACCTTACACCTGTCAGAAATGGCTACCATCAACAAATGGCTTCTCTATGTTTTTACCTTTATGTAATTTTCTACTTCGTAAGTAGTAGATACTTAAATCCAAATCAACTCATGACTTAAAGCAATTATGCAGTATTAAAAAGATATTCTGAGATGTGACAAGGGTGAAAAATGGGAGACATAACTAAATCCTAATGGCATGACAACTAACACTGGAGAGGTGGCTAGGTGCCAGAATATTTATGTACTTACCTGTATTTAATCATGACAAGCCTGTCAGGTAGTAGTAATCACTGCCTCCATTTCAGAAATAAGAAAACCAAGAAAGAGGTTATGAAATTACTCCCCCCTCCCCCCCCCCAAAAAAAATGATGGTAATAAGAAAAAGTGCTCTAATGTCAGCAAAAACATTTATCAAGAGTTCATTAACTTCTTGTAATCCCCGCCCCCTATCGGGGTGGGAGAGGCCTATCAGGGGCGGGGCCAGCTAAGGGGAAGGGCCGAGGGAGGTAGGCCGGCTGGACCCCATCCCCAGATCAGGACTGTTTGCTGCCCTAGTGACCAGTCATTCCGGCGTCCTGGTCACTGGATTATATATATATATATATATATATATATATATATATATATATATATATATATATATAATATTATATGGAACTTCCAACTGATTATCAATAACTCGGCCTGCTTGGCCACCCAAGTCTTATTTTTTCCACTGAAAATCATAACCTAAGTAATGATCATTACAACCAGAAATGAAGTGACCTTAAAAAACACATTTTGCCCCAGCTGGGTGACTTAGTTGTTTGGAATGCCATCCAGTACACTAATAGTGTGCAAGTTCGATTCTTGGTCTAAGTATGTACCTAGGCTGTGGTTTGATCCCTGTTCAAAGTACATACGAGAGGCAACCATTCACTGTTTCTCTCTCACACTGGTGTTCCTCTCTCTCTCTCTCCCTCTCTCTCCCTCTCTCTCTCTCTCTCTCTCTCTCTCTCTCTCTCTCTCTCTCCTCCATCCCCTTCCTCTCTCTCTAAAAATCAATCAACATATACTCAGGTGACAATTAAAAAAAAGTTTTGAATCAATATGGTATAAATGACCAATATTACTCTTGGAAGAGTAAAGCAGCCCCAAATTCTGACGCTCTAAAGAAATTCTTCTGCTCAGCTGGTGTGACTCAGTGGTTGATTGCCGACCTATGAACCAGGAGGTCATTGTTCCATTCAGGGTCAGGACACATACTCAGGTTGTGGTTGCTGGCTCAGTACCCAGTTGGGGGCATGCAGAAGGCAGCTGATCAATGATTCTCTCTCATCATTGTTGTTTCTCTCCCTCCCTCTCCCTTCCTCTCTGAAATCAATAAAAAATATATATATATATTTTTTTCTTTAAAAAGCAACTCTTAGCCTGCAGACTGAAAGGTCTCAGGTTTGATTCCAGTATGGGCACATACCTAGTTGCATGTTGGGGACATGCAGGAGGCAGCCAATCAATTATTCTCATCATTGATGTTTCTCTCTCTCTCTCCCTCCCTCTCTGAAATCAATAAAAATATATTTAAAAAATAAAAAGATAAACTCTTCTACCCACCCAAACATTACGCGCCATTTAAAACAATTTACCCCTAGCAATTCATAAATTTGTGTTTGTCACAACATGAGATAGAATGGTCTCACTGACAAGTTACTGAGTAGAAACTAGAATAACTAATATCAGAGGAAGTAAAGGCAGGTGAAGAAAATACAACAGTTAAGATAAGAGGGCAACAGTTAAGAGGGGAAAAGATACACTTATACATTTCTTATTTCAAGTTAGCACAAACTTCCTGGATTTGTCCCTAAGTAAGTTTAATAATTCATAGCAATTCACTGGCTTTAGAGTCATGAAGTCTCATTCTTCTGGTTCTTGATCTGTAACATGGAGTAGTAGCTGCTATTTATAAGATTACTATTAAAAAAGATATCTACTGTGAAAACTAGAGTTGTGAAAAGCAAAGCATTATCCTAAATATAGTATGTCAAATTAGAATGCTGTTTGGATGTTATCTCATAATTGAAAAGCTAATTCAAAACAGTACACATGTATCTCACAGGCAGAAGAGCAGGACAGCAACAGAAACCATGTGCACTCTATATTAATGCACTAAGCACTGAAATTCGCAGTCAACTGTATGCAAATAGTTAAAAGGCCTAATTTTATAGTGTTTGCCTTTATAATAATTTAAGAAACTTGAATGTAACTCTGGTAAAACTCCCAAATGTGGACATGGAAAGAAAAGAAGTTAATGGATGATTCCCTAAATTATAGAATTTTTACTTATTTATCTCCATATAATAGGCATTAATTAACATCTACTCTACACATCTATCTCCTTACAATTACCATTTTTCTTGCCTAATGCAACAAAATTTTCAATATTAAAAGTATGCCCTTTCAATCATACATGTCCAAAAGGACTGCTTTAAGAGAAGACTAACTTCCCTTTTTATGGAATATTTGCATTTATTACAGAATTTCTAGAAAGATGCCCAAATTAGCTGCCCATTGCAGAATCAGCTGCGAAGGTTCTTCCAAATGAGCAGGACTTGAGCACTGTGGTCTGAAAAGCTCTGCAGATGTTTCTGACAGAAAGGAGACAGCAAAATTTCCGAGAATTAAAAGCAGCAAATTTTACCTGCCTTAGACGGTTACCATACAATGAAGCGGAAAGCACAGATTTAATTCATGTACACACTGCAAGTGTAAGTAACCTTTTAGAAAAGACTAAATATCCAATGGGTCAAATGCTTGTTCTGCTTCAGCAAGCTGGTGATAAGAAAGTCAGGACTGGCATGACAGCCTGCACAAGCACATGAATAAGAAGTCCACAAACATAAGATGGTTTACACAAAGCTGAATCGACCACCTGAGCAGTACAGGTTTAGTGCTAATAAGAGTTGACAAACACTCTGGCTAAAATACACCAAACAATAAAGTGAATTCATAGTCACCAATTTGGAAATGGTTAAATCAATGCTACGTAACTCATAGCTTTACATTTACATAAAGATTCAAACAACTGTCCATTGTTTAGAATAAACATTTGTTAATTTCAACTTAAGAGCAATCAAAATGAAAGATTAATATATCACAGCACAATAAAAACTGATAAAAACACTTACTAACTGTGCACTACTACTCTGCCATCCCCAAATAACACCATCTTCTGCGATTGGTAGCTGATAATGGAGCTTTTCCATCCAAAAGGGAGTAATCTTGAAGTCCTGTGGCTGGCTGTGCAGGTCCCCCATAAGTATTTGTTTATCCTCTAGTTCACCTTTCACAACTGTGTTAGTCCACAGACAGCCCACGGGATATCGACAACCACCACCTGCCAGGCTTTCAGAAAACATCTGACCTGCAAACCCTCCCATTGGATAATAGGAAAGTTCATTCAAATACAATTCCTCTGGGAAGCTCTGCAAATCCTCTTTTGAGGGGTTTTCAGATGTATTTATAGTGTCTTCTGAGAGTAATAAAACATGGTCCTCACTACTTGGTACTACCATTTCTTTGCTGCCACCTGAGATGACAGGAACTGCCTGCAGCACATTGTGAGGAACAGCTGTGTGTTTGTCCACTTGGGCAGGATCCTCACCAGCCAAATAGGAATTCTCATCAAGAGCGCCACATAACTCTATTTCTCCAAAATTCACCCTTGAACTTCCCACAAAATCCACTTCATCATTTAATGCAGGCTCTTTAACTGTGGCTCTGACATTTCTTTGTGTGAAGTGATGTGCAAGTCTGCTTGTCCCACATGGACCTCTGCAATAGCTGTCGTCGGAGTCACTGTCTTTCTCCCAGGAAAGTCCTTCCCCTATCACTTCTGTTTTGTGTCCTGCCACCACAGTGTCTAAAGTATCAGAGACGTCAGTGGATGTGCAGGAAACCTGCTCCTGTCTTGGATCTCCACCACAGTTAAAAGAGCAGGTCTCCTGTGCGTCTGCCATCTGTTCACCTGAACTCACAGGTGGTACAAGATGAAGATCTTTGTGTTTGCTGTCATTCACTCTGCAGGTTTCTTCACATTTTTCTATTTGATTTATTTCAAAGTCAGGTGCTATTGTTATACTAGAACTAGCACAAGCCAATACATCCTGACCGGGCACTGTCTTGCATTTTTCTATATTTGTTTCCCAATGAAAGATTGTTTTAGAACCTAACTTGAAATTTTCTATGTCATTTTTACTTGTCTCTCTGTGATTAGCCTTTAGTGACTGTTTTTTGGCATTTTCTAGTCTGTGAGGGCCACTCACTGAACTCTTTACACACAATTCATCCTCTGCTTTATGATTCTGGCCTGTTTCACTTTTTTCTTCGTCAGTGCAGTTGAAAATAAATGCAGAGGACATAAAGTTACTCTGAACACACCTGGGTCCATGAGGAGATTCATCCTTCTGGGGCACTTCCAGCAAACTCCTGAGATCCTGCGTATCTGTTCTTTGATATAAGCCCTCCACATTTTTTGCCTGCATTGCATGAGTTAAATCACTAATTTGGGCCTGGGCTATGATAGCCCCAGTATCTGCACACAGATCTTCCTGACTCAAAGATCTTTCAAAAGCCCTTTTATCATGACTTTCATCTTCAAAAATGCTCATTTCATCCTCATCTTGATAAGACAAACTATTTTCAGGTTGCAAAGCCAATTCTCCTTTGCTCACACGCTGGATGCTCCCAGTTCCCAGGCTGCAATCACCACTGTATTGTCCCTTTGTCATTGCTGGCCCCAGGTATTCAGATCTGGGGTCCTCACTTCTTTTAGGGGCTGCTCCTTGGAAATTAGCATGAACAAGAAGACACTCATTTCCAAAGCTCACTGAAGTGATACATCTATTTGATCTGTCCAATCTGTTAACATCTAAATTGGAATAATCACTGTCTTTTAGATGTTTCATAAAGTTCTTTCCTCCTCCCTTTTCAGAGTTTAAACTCTGATCTATATTAGCTTTTACAGCCTCGGTGTCAGCACTTTGTTCAATTAGATCAACACCCGAGTCACCCATCGGACTTAATAGTACTGAACTATGGCTCTCTCCTTCTTCGGGGATGGCACACATGTATTCTAGTGAGTCAGTGTCTATGTTAGTATTTGATTCAGGTATTGTGCCAACATTATGTAATGCATCACTTTCTGTGTAATCTGTAGGGAACCCAGTGTAAGGGTTTGCCCTTAAAGACTGAGCCTGCATGTCACCAGTGTTTCTTTTACAAGATGGGTCACTGTCAGTAAAAACTTTGAGACTAGGTTCAGTTTTTTCATTAGAGACTTCCTTCATGCCACATGGGTATAGTTCTTCCTGTGGTGCCTCTAAGTCCCCTGGACCTCCAGCAGTGTTATCTGTGGAGGCCCCTCTGCAAACCCCCTCAAAAGTGACAGCTGAGGGGCTCTCTTCTGTGGCAGCTGTTCCACACATGTGCACACATGGCTCGTCGTCACTGTCCAGGCTTCCAGGATCTACAACACAGATACTGTAAAACTTGCTCTCTCTTGAATTCCAGCATCGCTTCTGATCCACACAAATGGGGTTTGCCCTCTCGGTCTCCCTACCAGACTCATCTAAAGCATTTTTCTCATTACCACAACTGATGTGAACATTTACTGTGATTTCTTTTTCTACTACAGCATTTTTACATGTGCCAGAGTGATGGTACAGATGGTTATTTACAAGGGCTCCTTCCTGCTTGTCCTGGTCAGAAGGCCCCGGGACATGTGAAAGACACTCGTCCTCTTCAGAGGCAATACCTACAGAAAAACTCTGTGTGTTGTCAATGTCCACACTCACAGTCTCACAGACACTCTCACAGGCCTGCTCAACAGCAGCAGTACCTGAATTGTCAGTCTCATCCAAATTTTTATACCTATCTAGGAACTTATACATTAAAGAGGAAATAAAGTTAACCGATGGCCTTGATCTGTGCGCCCATTTGTGCCCAGACCTCACAAACATCCTTGGCCATATATCAGTCCCAGCAGCTGCCCTGCCGGCTCCATATTCAACATTGTGCAGCTCTTCACCTTCCAGTGTATCAAATAATACAGATAAAGTTTTACTTATCTTGTTCTCCGGGTCCTTCTCCTCCACAGGTTTTTGTAACAGGCCAGTTTTTTCATTGTCATTGTCACCACTGAATTCTTTGCTGAAGCAACAGCCCATGTTAAAAAGTTCAAACACATTACAATGCCTGTCGGCACTGTCTAAGCTCCAAGTGCACCTCACACTAATTCTCTATGGTTTCTGACAAGCCGACACCCAGATACCAAAAATAGCCCTTTGCACAACAGTCACATGTCCCCGCCACTCAAATCCAAAATCCTAATTTCAGCAGCCCCTGATCCATGCACTAAAACCTAAACAACACATGGGAACCAATGACTCAGAATAGCAACAAAATTTTTCATATTATTCTTCTTATTCTCACAAAACCAATTAAAAAGTAACTAAAATTAATATACCAGCCAGAGAAGGAATTCCCAATCTCTTGTTTTTCTACAGTGTTTCAACATTCTCTGAACTATATTTCATGGAATGATGACAACAAAGAAGTTACCTTATAAAGACTCCAATGGGAAATAACAAAAATTTGATCTTTAAAATTTATAGGTATTTATAGTGATATCTAATTTCTGGGGGGGAAATAACACTGTTGAAGTTCAGAAATAACAATGCTAGGCACAAAATTAAAATGGTGCATGTTAGAGAAACATGTTGAAACTTTATTTAAAGAAGTAAATACATAACATATTTTTGAAGTGTCCTTGTAGAAGGGATGAAAAGATGAAACAAAGTAACAAGACATACAAAACAGTAGTTTTTATAGTCTTTTCCATATATAAGATATAGTAAAACATCTACTTATTTCAAATTTATATTTCAGGCTATAACTTCTCTACTGAGGTCCAGCCAGCCCCACCTGCCCACTTCATTGCTCACTTGAATTTCTGCCAGGTGGATTTTTCCCTCCACAAACCTTTACTTCTCCAGTTTTTTCCACCCTAAAATAAATGAAACCAATTGCTCAACTATCCTTGATTTATCTTTCCCTCACCCCAACATCTACAACATCCAATCCACAGAGTTGTGTGATTGAATCTACCTCCAAAATAAATTTGCAATTCATTTACTCCAAGTCTAAGCCACCATAATTTCTCACCTTCATTGCTTAATAGCTTTTTTGATATGGTTTCTTTGTATGCATTCTTAACTCACTAAAATCCACTGTTAATATAATGAGATCAAAATAATATTCATATATGTCACACTATTCGCCACCTAAAATCCTCCAGGTTTATTCCAAATTAATTTCATCTGCTCAGAGACAATGCAAGGAGTTGCCAAATGGCTGACAAGAGCTTTGTTTTGTTTTTTGATACTATTTTCCACTTGTTGTTTCTGCTTTTAAATGCAATAACAGATGCCAATGAGGAAGTATCTCATCTTGAGAGTTTAAATTCTGAAGCCAGGATGTCTGGTTTCAAACCCTGGTTCTGCCATGTTGTAGTTAAGTATTCTTAAGGAAGTTATTTAATCCTCTCCAAGTCTCAGTTCTTCTAGATAGGATCACTTTTTGGTGCTCACTGGTTGGCTAGGCTTGTAGCTACTATTCAAAAATTTGGGGGGATAGGGAACAGAGGGATGTATGATAAATATGATTGATATTTTGGCTGGATAAATGCAAATCTGCTCCTGAATTAGTCAGATGTTTATTTGGTCATCATTATAGCAATTCTCCTTTAACTCACACTGTGTCCAACTGGGGGGAAGACTAAACCTTAAAGAAATGGTTCCTAAATCAAACTGCTAAGCATACTCACTGTCAATCATAACTGCAGACTATTGAGCATCAACACTAAGAGCTACAACACCAAGTAAGATGTCTACACACTTAAGTGTGCCATAGCAGTGTCAGTTAGAAAAAATGGTTGGAGCAATGCCACTGATAATGATGGAAAAAAAATGAACAATGCAAATGCTCCCCCCCCCCCAAAAAAAAACACAACCAAATGGCTAAAGAAATGATGGCTTATCGACATAAAGAATACACGGGGGGATAATAAAAATCAATGAGAAAAATATCCTTGGGTGAGGATTAACCACAAAAAAGGTTCCTTCCACCCTAACCGGTTTGGCTCAGTATCAGTGGAGAGAGCATTGGTCTGCGGACTCAAGGGCTCCAGGTTCAATTCTGGTCAAGGGCATAGACCTTGGTTGCAGGCACATACCCAGTAGGGGGTGTGCAGGAGGCAACTCATCAATGTTTCTCTCTCATCGATGTTACTAACTCTCTATCGCTCTCCCTTCCTCTCTGTAAAAAAATTAATAAAATATATTTTTAGAAAAAGTTCCTTCCTTTAAATAAAGTATAGTAATTTCAAAAGAAAACACTGCACGACAAGTACAAGGGAATATATAGATGAACTCATACTATATGGGAAAAAGTGAGGTGAAATATGTATCTTCTCATTGTACCGTTCTTTAAAAATAGGTGTAGTCTCTAATAAGATTTATTTTTTCTGTGAAGATACTTAAGTATATAAATTAAGTTTTAAAGGACACACATGCGAGTCAAGGTGGTCTCTTATGGTAAGTTCCAGCTCAAGTATTTAACGATCCTATGAAAACCTGAAATGTGCATCACCCTGCAAAACTGGTAAATAGTATATCCCCAATTTACAAAACCCAGTGTCAGAGATGTGATCTGCACAAGGGATGCTAGGGGTACTGAGTAGCAGGGCTAGACAAAGAACTAGCCACATGATATTCTGTTATAGGCCATTAACTCTTTTAAAAAAAAAAAAAATACATTTTTATTGACTTCAGAGAAGAAGGGCGAGGGAAGAGATAGAAACATCAATGAAGAGAATCATTGATTGGCTACCTCCTGCACGCCCCCATACTAGGGATTGACCCTGCAACCCAGGCATATGCCCTTGACTGTAACTGAACCCAGGACCTTCTGTCTGCAGGTCAACACACTGAGCCAAACCAGTTAGGGCAGCCATTAACACTTAAAAATAGCAAAAAAATTATATGAAGGTAGTACTAATTGCAAGTTATTTCTCCACAGAAATGAAATATTGAATTCTTTTTCAGATAGGTCTTAATTCTCACCCACAAAGTAATTTACAGAAACAAAACAGACCAAAACCCCCCACAGAATCCAAAAGCTAGTTTCACAGCCAGCAACAGGTTTTAAGACATTTTGAACATTATATTAGACTGCAAATCAACCAGAGGAAGATTTGTTCTTTTAAAAAATTATTTTTATTGTTTTAAAACTCTCAATGATTTCTGTTATTTCCCTCTTAGACTACCATTTGGATTTTAAGTTACTAAAGCTATTCTAAATTTCATTTTTATTAAGTCATAGCCCGAGGACATGTTTTATTGATTTTTAGAGAGAGAGGAAGGGAGGGGGAGGGCAGGGCAGAGAGAGGGAGACAGAGAGAAAGAGGGCAACACATCAATGAGAGAAACATCATACTGTAGATCAGTTGCCTCCTATACATACCCTGACCAGGTATCAAACACAAATCACAGATATATGTGCCCTGACAGGGAATCAGACCCACAATCTTTTCGTGTATGGGACAACATTCCAATCAAATGACCCACTGGGCCAGGGCAATAAAATTTATTTTTTTAAAATCAATGTAAAATACAATTTAAAAAAAGAAATATAATTGTTTGGAAGGGTCTTTAAAAAAAAAAAAAAAAAGCCTTCCTTATTAAAAGAAGATAAACAATTCAATCCCCTCTAATTTCTTACATGAACTGCTTATATGTGGGGAATGTTAGGAAGTTTAGTACCATAAATTTTGTGCGATTACTTTTAAATTTTACTTTCAAAAAAGATTCACTTTTTTAATTTTGTGTAAGATTTATAAGATCACATACAAGATTAACAAGCTAAATCTGGAATAGCTCCAAATGCACCGACATACGCAGACCCAAATGGTATAAAGCAGGATTTAAAAACCAATAGCTGTCCATTTCCATAGTCTTTCATTAATCATAGCTAAAATGTGAACCAATTTTCCCCCCCATTACCATTTATCCCCTCTATGCCCTTTTCCACCTCCAGCTACCCTTCCACACCCCTCCATGCTCCACTATCACCACAATGTTGACTATGTCCATGCTTTTTTTTTTTTTTCCTCAATCCCTCAACCACCCACCACCCCAATAGATCTGTCTGCCTGCTCTCTATTAGTTTCTCTCTGCTTGGTAGTTCAGTTTGTTCATTTAATTCCACATATGAGTGAAATCATATGGTACTTATCTTTCTCTAACTGGTTTATTTCACTTAGTCACAGAACTAGAACAAATGTTTAAAAAATTTCTATGGAACCTCAAAAGACACTGAATAGCAACAGTGATCTTGAGAAAGAATTAAGTTGGAGGAATCACACTACCTAATATCAAACTATACTACAAGACCATAGTAATCTAAACAGCATTGTACTGGCATAAAAAGAGACATATAAAGCCTTAGCCAATTTGGCTCAGTGGATAGAGCATTAGTTTGTAGAATGAAAGGTCCTGAGTTTGATTCCAGTTAAGGGTATGTATATCCGGACCAGGCACATGCAAGAGGCAACCAATTGATCCGTCTCTCTCACATTGATATTTCTCTCTCTCTCTCTCTCTCTCTCTGTCAATCCCCCTCCCTTTCACTCTCTCTAAAAAAAAAATCAATGGGAAAATATCTTGGGGTGAAGATTAACCAAAGAGAGAGAGAGAGAGAGAGAGAGAGAAGGGGGGGGTACATGGAGGGAGGAAGATATCAATGAAACAGAATACAGTAGGTCCTCGGGTTACATCGGAGATCCCTTCCTATGGATCAACATAACGCAATTTTCACCATAAGTAGGAACCAGCTACATAAGCACCTACGTCACTTACAGGGAGCACATACACAGCAGTAATGAAGTGAAACAGTAAAAAAAAATTAAAAGAGAGGTAACAATTCCTGACCTTTTCTTGTGGCAAATAAATAATAAAAAACATAAAACACGTGTACATATGTCAAAATGATGGAAGTTTTTTTTTGTTTTGTTTTTAATAAATCAAAATTTGTGCATGGGTATGGTTGCTAGGCCTGGCCAATGATCAGGGCTGATCAGGGCCTTCTTTCCCTGGCTGTCCACCAGGGTCTTCCTTCATTCGCATTGGCCCCTGGTGGTCAGAGCACGTCATAGTGATCAAACTCCGGGTCCAACTCCCAATGGGACATTTTGCAATATCAGCTATATATATTAATATTTGACAAAGGAGGCAAAAACATACAATGGAGGGCTGTTGGAGGCAAGATCAAGCCAGCAAGGGAGGACAGTTAGGGGCGATCAGGCAGGCAGGTGAGCAGTTAGGAGCCAGTAGTCTCAGATTGCAAAAGGGATGTCCGATTAGAGAGGGTGCAGGCTGGGCTGAGGGACCTCCCACCCATGTATGAATCTAACATACACATAATAGATGATCAGTGACCCTTTAAATGACCCTTTAAACTCTTAATGAATATAAGACATCAAATTAATACACAAGGCACTGGGTCCCCCCTACCAATTGAGAAACATCAACATTTTTTAATTAGTTTACAATAAATTTTTGTTACAAGGCAATATCTGTGAGCCTCCAACGTGATATATCTCAGGACTAAATTACCTGACTCAAAGCTGGGATGGAGCTTGTCTGAGAAGTGGTTTGAGATATGGGACCATTCATCTGCAAATTGAAAACATCAAACATACCATCACTACAATGTGAAAAAACATATTTTCAAACCACAGTAATCGAACACAACAAAGCCCATGAGAAAAGCACATTTTTATATGACAAAGCAAATTCAGGGAGATATTCAGAGCAATATAGAAGCCTTAAAATTTTAAATGTTGAAATTCTGACTGTACATAAAGTAAAATCCTACTAAAGTAGTTTCAATAGGAAAAATTTAAAAAAAACCAAGAAAACACACTTTTCCCAAAGCCATTTAGAAACTTTAAATATTACTGCTTGACATGATCAAATCTTACAATTAATGAATGTAGTCAAAATAAAAAATTTGTTATAATTCTAATTAATTCTTTAACTACATACCACTGCAATGGCTATAATGCTATAAAAGTATTTATAAATCACTGTATTTTCTTGGTGATTTCATATCCAAGGCTTTGACCTGGCCAGGTAGCTCAGTTGGTTAGAGTGTCCTCCTGATAATTTCAAGGTTGTAGGTTCCATCCTTAGTCAGGACACGTAAGAATCAACCAATGAATGCATAAATAAGTGGAACAACAAATTGATATTTCTTTCTCTCTTAAAATCAATAATTTTTTTAACAAAGTTAAAATCTAAGGCTTTAATATCTAGCTACTAGTTGCCATTTGTTTTCTCTATCTCCTAGTACTTAACTTTTCTCTACTAAGTTACCCATAAATTTATTGCATGTAAAAATCTGTTATCAGAAGAAAAGGAGATACACAGGCCCATGACAGCCTCAGCTATGTACTCACCAGATGATCGCTGTCTTTCCCTTCCTGGACTCGCTGGCCCTGCGGTTCAGCCACAACCTTAGCGTCCTGATCAGAAGTCATGAGCTGTTTACTTTGTGGCTCCACCGGGAGAAGTTTAATGTTAACTGTAGGATGCTGTAAAATGACAAAGACAGTAAACTGGTAACTTGAAGTACAGATATAACTGATTCTACTTTATAACTGACTCTAAGTTTTCCAGGATATGTTTATCCCTCTGGAGTTCAAATAGTTTAGAGAAACCTGCCCATAATTTACACCTTACTTACTCAAGAAATACCTTGGTTTTTTAAAAATAAGTTTCTTCTTCACAATAATTTGGTGACCATGATGTTTTAAGAGTTAGAAACTGTGTCAAAACATATAAACCTATTCATGCCCAGAACTGTTATTTTTAAAATAGAAAATTACAAAATTAATAGAACTCCAACTTGGAATTTGATGACTCCCCAATTTATATATATCGTTTTTGACCAGCCCCATTAATTTCCTTTCTTCCAGGACCAGTTGTCAGGAGAAATAAACAATAATTGGTTAAAAGGAACCCCTTCACACTCTGAAACATAGTGTAAAGGGGCCTCTGCTATAAAGTACTGGCTCAACTTTACACATAACACCTCCTGATTTTCCCATGTCTTACAAAGTAACTCTGGTTTTAAAGGGATGGTGGTTTTTAGGCCTTCCTAATTTAGGTGTCAGACCCAAGATTCCTGGACACACAGGTCTGCCTCCAGGCTACTCTGCTTTACAACAAGATAAAGACCTTGATTTAACCCACGTATCTTTTCAGACTCTTCTGAGTGGTTGATAAAGAAATCTAAAAGCTAACTATTTTGTCTCCTGGATAACCATAAAGCTTATTAGTTTCTATAATGATGCTCCTTATTCTCAATAACCTATTTATGGTTAATGCTCAAAACACTTGTTAATGAAATAATCTGATGATCAAAGATGGTCTCATCTAATTATCATTGTGCATAATCAATCATAAAGGTACAAAATCCCTTAAATGCTGTAAGATAGATATATAAAGGCAACTACTTATGAAGAAGAAATGCTTGGCTGAAACCGGTTTGGCTCAGTGGTAGAGCGTCGGTCTGCGGACTGAAAGGTCCCAGGTTCAATTCCGGTCAAGGGCATGTACATTGGTTGCGGACACATCCCTGGTAGGGGATGTGCAGTAGGAAGCTGGCCGATGTTTCTTTCTCATCGACATTTCTAGCTCTCTATCCCTCTCTCCTCCTCTCTGTAAAAAATCAATAAAATATATATATTTTAAAAATAAAATAAAGAAGAAATTCTTGAAACAAGTTAAATCTGTTTCAAGAGGTCAGTGTTTTTCAAAATGTAGGATAAAGGACAAATACATTAAATTGTAATAGAGACCTAGATCAATTCTCACAAAACTGTCGCATCCAGAAAATAAAGACATAGATTGGTATCCAGACTGATAAGTCACAGAAGGTAGTCCTATAGATGATTTTCATCACTATTAACTTCTACACTTTTAAGATTCTCAAAAAAATGTTTGGTTAAACGTGATATATGATAGCCAAAAAGAGGATAGGGGGAACACAACTAGAAGATATATTTAACTATATAAAAGCCTAAGTGACCACTGCAACTAAACGGATGACTGAACAGGCTGTGTGGGGCGACCAGGCCGGTAGGGAGGTTAGTGAGGGGTGACCAAACAACCAAGCAGCAGGGCAGCTGGGGGGAGGGGGCAGTTGGGGGCAATCAGGCTGGCAGGGGGCCATTTTGGGGTGACCAGGCTGGCAGGGGGGGCAGTGAGGGACAATCAGACCAGAGGCAGAAGTGTTTAGGAGCAATCAGGCAGGCAGGCAGGTGAGTGGTTAGGAGCCAGTGGTCTAAGATTGTGAGAGGGATGTCCTGAATTGGAGAGGGTGCAGGTTAGGCTGAAGGGACCCTTCCCCCCTGTGCACTAATTTTGTGCACTGGGCTGAGAGAGAGAGAGAGAGAGAGAGAGAGAGAGAGAGAGAGAGAGAGAGAGAGAGAAAGAGAGGGAGGGAGAGAGGGAGAGAGAATCCTATCTAATAAAATAGTAATATTCAAATTAACCATCATTCCAACACACAAGATGGTTGCCCCTATGTGGTCAAAGATGACTACCCCCATGTTGACACAAGATGGCCAGCAGAGAAGGGCAATTGGGAGGGACCAGGCCTGGAAGGGAGGGCAGTTATGGGCGATCAGACCAGCAGGGGAGGGCAGTTAGGGGTGACCAGACCAGCAAAGGAGGGAAGTTGGGGGCAACCAGGCCTGCAGGGAAGGACAGTTGGAGGGGTCCCAAGCCTGCAGGGGAGGGCAGTTGGGGGGAACCAGGCCTGCAGAGAAGGGCAGGTAGGGGTGACCAGGCCTGCAGGGGAGGGCAGTTAGGGGCCATCAGGCTGGCAGGGGAGCAGTTAGGCATCAATCAGACTGGCAGGGGAGTGGTTAGGGGGTGATCAGGCTGGCAGGCAGAAGTAATTAGGGGCCATCATGAAGGCAGGCAGGCAAGCAGTTGGGAGCCAGCTGTCCTGGATTGTGAGAGGGATGTCCAACTGCCCATGAGGGGTTCCAGTTTAGAGAGGGTATAGGCTGAGCTGAGGGACACACAACCCCGGGCATGAATTTCGTGTACCAGGCCTCTTGTGTGTGTGTGTGTGTGTCCTATATTTTTTCAGGCAGTCAGAAATCACATCCTGCTGATGGAAACAGCAACACAGCAGACAGACAATAGTCTTGCAAAACAAACAACAGAAGCCAGGATATGAACTTGTTACAAACTTACAGTAAACATAAGCAGAGTTCTGCAAAGTGGACAATTACTAGACAAGCAGCCTGGTTTTGTTTCACATGAAAGACAACACAAGATGCACAATGGCCAAACTTTGGCTTTGATTAAAACAACAATCAGGGAAATAATACTGATAGAATATTTGATGGTAGATGTTACAATGATATTATGATTATGTTTAATAATAAGAGACCCTGGCTTATAGAACTGCATGTTGAAATATTTACTGGGGAAATAAGACAATGTCTAGAATTTTCCTCATAGTAGTACATTGGGCAGAGATATGGGACTTCATTCACCATTCCTCCTCCTGGAGAAGGATATAGGGATCATTATATGGTCCTGTCTACTTTGGTACGTTTCAATGTTCTTTAATACAAAGTTATAAAGGTAACCAGGCCAGAATATCAGTCCAACAGAAAGAGTGGTCCATAAACAAGAAAGGTTAACGTCACACCACTATGGCTCTTAATTACGAACCTACATGCAAACGGGTTTTCAGAAGTTTCCTACAACTACCAAGTCTGCCAACAGAAAAGTCCCCTCTTGTAAACAGTACAACAGATACAAATTAGACTTTATTGCCAAAACCGGTTTGGCTCAGTGGATAGAGCGTAGGCCTGCAGACTGAGTCCCAGGTTTGATTCCGCTCAAGGGCATGTACCTTGGTTGTGGGCACATCCCCAGTGGGGGGTGTGCAGGAGGCAGCTGATAGATGTTTCTCTATCATCGATGTTTCTGGCTCTCTATCCCTCTCCCTTCCTCTCAGTAAAAAAAATATTTTTTAAAAATTAGACTTTATCATCAAATGTCTGAATCTAGAAAAAGATTTAAAGTACAATGAGGATTCCCTAGCCCAGTGGTCAGCAAACTGTGACTCATGAGCCACATGCGGCCCTTTGGCTCCTTGAGTGTGGCTCTTCCACAAAATACCACCGGCGGGTGCGCACATACAATACGATTGAAACTTCGCAGAAATCAGTTTTTTGCTCTCAAAAGAAATTTCAATCGTTGTACTGTTGATATTTGGCTCTGTTGACTAATGAGTTTGCCGACCACTGTCCTAGCAGGTTTGGCTCAGTGGATAGAGTTTTGGCCTGCGGACCAACAAAGGGTCCCAGGTTCGATTCCAGTCAAGGGCATGTAGCTTGGTTGCAGGGTCCTCCCTGGCCCAGGCCCTGGTCAGGGCTCATGCAGGAGACAACCAATCAATGTGCTTCTCTCACATTGATGTTTGTCTCTTTCCCTCTCTCTTCCACTCTCCCTAAAAATCAATGGAAAAATACACTTGGACAAGTATTAACAACAACAAAAAAGTATGATGATAATGATGCAGTTACTGACAATCCTTCCAATAAGTAACTTTTTCATTACTTGTTCAAGAGACCAAAACTACTTTGAGACTTAAAACTATAAACTATTGCTTCCTGGCATGGCCAAAAAGCAGGTCTCTGGGTTACAAAGAAAAATACGCAAGAGGAAAAACTTACCACCAAACTAAAGTCCTTTCTGGCCTAAAACCCAGTTTGGAAACTTGACTGTTCAGAGGTAACCTCAACACAACTTTAATGAGCTGATTAAGAGAGGTCATTTCTCTGATTTAATTCCATTGCTCTTTAGAGGAAAAAAAGGAGAGAGATTAAATTAAGCCCTCTTCCCATGTAATGAAATCCTCCTGTTTGGTGGACTCTATCCTAACAGTACATTTTCCATCTCAATGTCAAAGCTATACTGAAAAAGCTTTGACAATCTTATTAAATACTTGGAAGAATATAGTTCTCTTAGCTCTGTTTCTAAATAATTCTTTTCACATATATCTGAAATGTTTCATAATTAAATATTTATTAAGGTCTTTTTAAAACACTCTAAGCAATCCTTAAAAATGTAAATCAATCTAAAACTTAATTATATATTAAGTTAGTGGTGTAACTATTCAGAGAATTATTATAAGTGATTTTAAGACAGTGTCTGCAGGGTTGTCCGGGAAGCATCTACCTAAGTTGAGAATGGGAGCCCTGGACACTAGCCATAGAGCAGTGGTTCTCAGCCTTTCTAATGCCACGACCCTTTAATACAGTTCCTCATGCTGTGGTGACCCCAACCATAAAATTATTTTCGTTGCTACTTCATAACTGTAATTTTGCTACTGTTAATGAATCGTAAATGCGACCCACAGGTTGAGAACCGCTGCTGTAGAGCCTAAGACCATCGGAAAAGACAGATATTTACATTACATCTAACCATAGAGGAATCTAGCAAGCCACTGCTGGCCTGATTGCCCATACCTGCCCACCCTTGCACGCCTGGTCCCTCCCAACTGCCCTCCACTGCTGGCCATCTTGTAGCAGCTATCTTGTGTCCACATGGAGGCAGGATCTTTGACCACATAGGGGCAGCCATCTTGTATTGGAGTGACAGTCGATTTGCATATTACTCTTTTATCAGATAGTATGGAGGCCTGATGCATGGGTGGGGTCCAGCTGGTTTGCCCTGAAGGGTGTCCCAGATCAGGGTGGGGGTTCCCTTGGGGCATGGGGTGGCCTGGGCGAGAGGCCTGTGGTGGTTTGCAGAGCAGTTCCCCCCCCTTCCCGTCCCCCTAGCAACCCAAGTGGAAGCCTTGGTATCTGGGGTTTATTTATCTTCTACAATTGAAACTTTGTAGCCTGGAGCGGAGCTTCCTGCTGGCTCCAAGGCCCCAGCCATTTTTGCTGGAATTTATTTATCTTCTATAATTGAAATTTTGTAGCCTTGAGTGGAGGCCTGGGCCTGCCAGGGTGTGTGGAAAGCTTGGCTTCCTCCATTGCCCAGAAAACCCAAGCCTCCTGCTTGCTCTGTGGCCACAGTCATCAGGGTTGGGGTTAATATGCATACTCCTGATTGGCTGGTGGGCATGGCTTGTGGGTGTAGTGGAGGGATGGTTAATTTGCATACTACTCTTTTATTAGATAGGATATTCACACTATCATAGGATAAAGTACAAATTACATTCATTTTAAGTACTCAAATTTTCAGCATTAAAGAGAGATACAAGCCGAAACCGGTTTGGCTCAGTGGATAGAGCGTCGGTCTGCGGACTGAAAGGTCCCAGGTTCCATCCTTGTCAAGGGCATGTACCTGTTGCGGGCACATCCCCGGTAGGGGGTGTGCAAGAGGCAGCTGGTTGATGTTTCTCTCTCATTGATGTTTCTAGCTCTCTGTCCCTCTCCCTTCCTCTGTAAAAAAATCAATAAAAAATATATTTTAAAAAATAATAATAAAAAATAAAGATACAAACTTAAAAGTCAAATAAGCTAGTAAAATACATATCATGTTTTCTTAAAACAGGATATGTAACTTTTTAAATTAAGTTATATCTTTTCTTTGGCTCTCACCAGTTTTTCCACTGATGTCCTCTTTGTACTCCAGGATCCAATTTAGGCTCCCACACTGCATATTAAGTTGTCACTTCTCTTTGGTCTCCTCCAAATTGTGACAGTGCCTCAGTCTTCCCTTACCTTTCATCTACACTTTACCCTTGACAAAAATTCTGGCTATTTTATAGAATGTTGCTCCATTTGATATGGACACATGGAACACGTGAGACACCTTACTATGAAAGCACGGAAGCTATCAAACACTCTTGTGGACATGTCACAGGACCAACAATAAAGAAAGGGGAACTCGAGATGGGCAATGTGAGGATCAGAAAGAATCAATGGATACAAACTTTATAAAAATTCATATGGTTCAAAGCACCACCATCACCTTTGGAGGCTGTTATGACACCAACTCATTTATCTGAAGATTACAAAAAGGAAACAATGATTAGCCTGCCTTTCCTGGACAACTATTTTAGCATAACCAAACAGTTCATCAGGGTAAGTTGTTTCCTATACAGGAACCACAATTAACCCTTTGCACTCCGAACCATTCTGGACATTGGCTACCAGCTACTCGACGCTACTTAGCGGCGGAAACGTGCGTTGAAATAACTCAATTCCCTGTAATCACTAATAAACTGCAATGTCCCCTGAGAGGGGACATCCAAGTGATATGCTAGAATTCCGATGTCCCCTGAGAGGGGACAGCGGAGTGCAAAGCGTTAATAAGTGGAGAGTGAATGACAGAATTAGAAAATCAAAGCACTGCAACATCTAATGAAATTAATAAAGTCAGTGATCAATGCTAAAATTAAGTGAGGAGCCATCAGGGAACTTTATAATGGTTGATCAGATGAATGTTGACTGAAGCTACTTTTCAATCTTATAGCTAAAAGTCAAGTGAAGTATTACATTCTTCTTGGTGTTGTGAAAGAGCATCACCTATCAAGTATTCTTTGGGGAAAAAAGCCTTATTTAATCAAGTAACTGACTCCCAATTTAAAGTAAATTCTGGGACAACACATCTATACTAAAAGGGTAATATGCTAATTAAACCAGGTCAACCGGCCATCTTCCAGACATCCAACTTCTTTCCAGACAAAGCCATGGTGGTGGGGGACGAGGCAGAGGCAGTTAGGGTTGAGATCAGGCCAGCAGGGGAGAGCAGTTGGGGGCGACCAGGCCTGCAGGGGAGGGCCATTGGGGGCAACATCAGGCCTGCAAGGAAGGGCCGTTAGAGGTGACTAGACTGGCAGGGAAGTGTCGTTGGGAGTGACTAGGCTGGCAGAAAAGGGCCATTGGGGGCAACCAGGCCAGTAGGGGAGGGCCATTGTGGATGACCAGGACAGCAAGAGAAGGCCATGAGGGGTGACTAGACTGGCAGGAGAAGGCAGTTTGGGGCATTAGGCAGGCAGGCAGTTGAGTGGTTAGGAGCCAGGGTCCTGGATTGAAAGAGGGATGTCTGACTGCCAGTTTAGGCCTGATACGTGTGAGGGATCAGACATCCTCCGAGGGGTCCCAGATTTGAGAGGGTGCAGGCAAGGCTGAGGGACACCTCCCTCCCCCAGCATGCATGAATTTTGTGCACCGGGCCTCTAGTGTTAAATAATACCAACAAAGATTTTAGCTAAATCCAAAATGTGGGGTATGCTACGAGACAGAAGACCTTAGTTCAATAGCAAGTGTAAGACATGAAAAAATGGGAGAGTTGTATTGCTACAAAATACAAAAGCTTTAATCAAAATAACCTTGTGTGAGAACTATATCTGTATCCAAAATTAAGTAACAGATCAAATGCAGAAGCAGATGAGAATCCAGCTGAGATTCTATTAAATCAGACATTAAGGAGACTGACAAAAATGCCACTCTCCCTGTTAAATTACTTTTTGTTTTGGAAAAGATTGCTATCTTTTCATAAGCAATATTATTTATATGTAATGGATTTGTTATTATTAAAGAGAAATATATTTTTAAATTTTCTTAACCTTAGTTTTTAGAGATAAGGATCTTCAATATTTAAAAGTATAAAGAGGTCCTGAGATCGATGGAATAGAACTGAGAATCCAGAAATACTTTACCTTTATGAAAATACTTTACAATTAATTTTCAAAAGGGTGCCAAGACCATTTGATGGGGAAAGAATACTCTGTTCAACAATTGGCGTCAGGACAACTGGACATCTATCCACATGCAAAAAAATGAAGCTGGATACCTATTTCACTCTATATAAAAATTAACTCAAGCCTTAGCCAGTATGACCCAATGGATAAAGCATCGGCCTGCGGACTGAGAGTTCCAAGTTCAATTCTGATCAAGGGTTGGGCTCACTCCCCAGTGTGGGGTGTACAGGAGGCAGCTGATCAATGATTCTCTCCCATCATTGATGTGTCTATCTCTCTCTCCCTCTACCTTCTCTTTGAAATCGATAAAAAATGTATTTAAAAAATAAAATCAATAAAAACATATTTTTTAAAATATTTTTATTGATTTTTTACAGAGAGGAAGGGAGAAAGATAGAGAGCTAGAAACGTCGATGAGAGAGAAACATCTACTTGCACACCCCCTAATGGAGATATGCCCGCAACCAATGTACATGCCCTTGACCAGAATCAAACCTGGGGCCTTTCAGTCTGCAGACCGACGCTCTACCACTGAGCCAAACCGGTTTCGGCTAAAAACATATTTTTTTAAAAATTACCTCAAGCTGAAACCGGTTTGGCTCAATGGATAGAGCGTCGGCTTGGGAACTGAAAGGTCCCTGGTTCGATTCCGGTCAAGGGCATGTACCTTGGTTGCAGGCATATCCCCAGTAGGGGGTGTGCAAGAGGCAGCTGATAGATGACTCTCTCTCATCGATGTTTCTAACTCTCTATCCCTCTCTCTTCCTCTCTGTACAAAATCAATAAAATATATATTTTTTTAAAAATTACCTCAAAATGGGCCAAACACCTCAATGTAAGAGCCAAAACTATAAAACTCAGAAGAAAAAATTGCAGTAAATCTTTGTGAGCTTGCATTAGGAAATGACTTCTTAGGATACCAAAAACATAAGCAGCAAAAAGAAAAATGATTTTGTCTTCACAATTAGTTAACTTTCATGCTTCAAAGTACACCATCAAGAAAGTGGAAAAAATAATGAACAAAATGGTCAAAGATATCTGCAAATCATATATCTGATAAGGAACATATATCTAGAATAAATCATTTCTGAAACTCAGTATAAGAAGCAGAATCTGAATTGGCACTTCCCCAAAGATACAGAAATGGCTGATATCCACATGAAAAGATACTCATCATCAGGGAAATGCTAATCAAAACAGAAGATACCACTGGCTGGCCATAAAAAAACAAACAAAAAAACAAACAAACAATAATAAGTGTTGGCAAGGATGTGGAGAAATTGGAACCTTCCAACATTGCTGGTGGAAATGTAAAATGGCACAGCCACTCTGGTAAACAGTTTTAGAATGTTAAACATAAAAGTATCATATGACCTAGCAATTCCACCCCTAGGCATGGAATCCCATTCCCAGATATAATATATCCCAAAAGAGATGAAAACATATATCCCCACCAAATCTTGTTCATGGATAGTCATAGTAACATTATTCAGCCAGAAAATGGGGAAAAAACAAATAGTTCAGTCATGCACCACCCAGCCTAAAGATATTTCAGTCAACCTCAGAGGTCCCAAAAGATTATAAATCAATTTTAAGCAAAAACTTGTGACCATTTAAACTGCAGGGGTCTTCAAACTACGGCCTGCAGGCCACATGCGGCCCACAGAGGAGTCTGATCCGGCCCGCCAGGTTTTTTGGGCAGTGAGCGCAGCCGAGGTGTTACAGTAGGAATTAGTAGTTCATATAGTCCGGCCCTCCAGCTCTCTGAGGGACCGTGATCTGGCCCCCACTTTAAAAAGTTTGAGGACCCCTGATTTAAAGAAAAGGTTGGACCTGACTAAGGATGAATTCGCCGTTAGTTCTGGTTGATTTATATAGTCAAGGAGGCTAAGCAGGCTGTCCTCTCCCTGTGCCCACCCACTGGCTGGGGCCCACAATTGTCAAGGGAGCCAGGAGAGAAGGCTGGCTGGGGAGAAGGGGAACCCAGGAGCCCACCCATTGCCTGCTCCTGCATACACACTCTTGTACACCAACTTGCTTCTCTTCCCTCAGTTACTCTTTATCTTCCTCGTAGTCCAACTCTCCTCTCTCTCTCCTTGTCCCTCTCTCCTTTCCCTTCTCTCCCCATCTCAAGCTTTATCTCTCTGGGTCTCTTTGTCACGAATACTTTTTCATCCCATTCTCTTCCTTCCCTCCCTCCTCCTGACATCTACTCTCCCTCCAAAGTGCCCACCTCTATAGCCCTGACCCTCTAACTCAAACACACTCAAACACACTCAAACACACACACACACACGCACACACACACACACACACACACAACTTGCTGGAACCTGCCGGCAACGAACAGTACCTGATTCAGGGGGTGAGGATGAGAAAAAAGAAAGACAAGAAAAGACGGGGTCGGGAGGACTGAGACTGAAGTCTGCAGTCCCGAATTTATTTTTCCAACCTTTAAATACAATTCTGAAGGAGGAAATATTTATTTCAGGCAATCATACAGGTGGCCGTTTCTGCTAACATGATGAGTTCCTGTACAGATATGTTCCTTCAGCACCTGACCTTTTACAACCATCTGACCTTTTACAACTCCTTTTACAGCTCCTTCTGTGTCAGCAGGCTCCTATCAATTGTTTTACCCTAAAGTAAAGACATCTGCAGTTAGCAGCATTCCTAGGGGTAGTAGTAATTTTCCACTTAGGTTAATGGAAAAGGGGGGCACATGAAAAGCTGTGTCCTACACCCATGCCTGCATTCAGGCATATAGAACCCCTGCATTCAGAGCAGCTCCCCACACACAATTTATCTTTTATGCTGTATTTTCACTGTATCTTTTCTATGTTTACATACACAAATACTTATCATTGTTACAATTGCCTACAGTACTCAGTATAACCATAGACTATGCCATACAATCTAGGTATGTAGTAGGCTATACTTCTAATTCTACGTTTGCACAATGCCACACTTCTCAGAATAATGTATCCCTGTCATATAGGACAGTAAACTATTAAAGGTTAAGAGGCTCATTTTCATACATGTGCCTGATATACTTACTTCAGTTGATTTTCAAGTAACAGTGATAGAATCATAGTTTGAGAACTTGATGATTTCTAAAACCAAAAGGTATCATTTTCCTAAAGGGCAAGACATTATTTTCCTTGGTACAAATGGGTGATGTGGAAACATGACTTGTCTCTGGATCAGAAGAGATAAGAATTAGAACTCTGTATTATAGGACAGAGCATGAGCAAAGGAGATATATAGTATAAGACACTTCTACACAAACATGTGTTCTAAGAACACCAGCATAACTATTAGGATCATTTTACAAACAACAAACAAACAACAAATGAACAGTCAGCTAGATAAGTAAACACAATTTGACTAAAGATGGAAAATGGGCTTAGGAACTTTAGAGACTGCCCTGATTACCGTATTTTTCGGACCATAAGACGCACCGGACCATAAGACGCACCAGTTTTTAGAGAAGGGAAATGAAGAAAAAAAGATTCTGAAACAAACAGTGTCCTAAAATATTTTATGTGCATTAAAACCCAACATCACAGTCATAAACACATGTAATCAACCCTGTAAACAGCAGCATTTAGAACCATTTAGAACCATTATTAACAAATACAGTCAGCAAAAGACAAAATGTACTGTAAAACACAGTAACGAGAGACTTCAGTAATAAATTAGAATAAAGTTGAAGATTTATGGTAAAGGTTCTGCTGAGATCTACAGTACGCCTACCCAGTAGTCAAGCACGGCAACAGAGGGCGGAGAGGAATGATTGGGGGAATAGACGCGGCATTCTTTCGGGCACGGAGTATGGGCCAGCAAGGGGTACAGGCGATGATTACGGTTTGGATTACGCAGTTACCGTACACTGCACCTGGGCTGACATGGAGATATGGCTGCAGCGAGGGCATGGAGGCTGACTACCATACATGGGAACTCCTCTACCACTCAGGGTTTACAGAGCGGGGCAGACACTCTGGGCACGGAGGAATGGACAGTGGCTGCAGCAAGCACACAGAGCCGGGCAAGTAAAAAAACTTTTTTTTTTAAGTATATGTGTAGGCTATATTTGGACCATAAGACGCAGGGACTTTTCCCCCCCACTTCTGGGGGGAAAAAAGTGCGTCTTATGGTCCGAAAAATACGGTAAGTACTGCAAGATCCCCTTTGAAAAACAATTAGAAAAGTCAAAATTTGTTACTTTCAATGTCTAAACATAACTTTGTAGAAAGGTAGTTTACCTTCCAGACCTTTGAAACTAAATAAACCCATTAAAAAACAAAAAAAATGATCAAAGAAGCTATATCTAATCGTTAAAGCACAATCATAGCCATTTGGAGGTTGAAAGGACACTCGTTAATATGTAATACAAATTTAATAAACTTAATATGCCCATCGCTAAAGAGGTGTAAAAATCTAAAATACCATAATAGGAATTATAGTTCCTTATTCATTTGCCTTGTGATGCTGGATAGATTATACTGTGTATCTCACAGCTGTTGACATCAGATTATAAACTGTATATACCTGTTTTACTACAGAATAATTTGTATCTTGGGTGCTGTACCTTCCATAGTACCTTACACATATACAGTTAACCCTTGCTGAGGTTAAAGGCACCAACCCCTGCTCTTAAATCCAAGTGTAACTCTTAACTCTACAGTCAGCCCTTCATATCTGCAAATTCAACCATGAATCAAAAACAGTAATTTTTCATCTGAAACTGGGAATCACAGTTGGGAATGTAAAGACAGTTTTCGTTCTGAGGATGTTTAAACCTGCAAATACAAAGGGCCGACTGTATTTTTTTTTTTTTAAATTCTGTGCATAAGTGGACCTGTGCAGTTCAAACCTGCATTGTTCAAGAGTCACCTGTGCTGTTCAAGCTTCACCTGTACACTCAACTAAATTTGTAGGCTTGAATAGGGGGGGATATTTACACAGCAACAGATGGCTGTTTCCAAGAAATATGTTATTATAGTTCTTTATATTTTCTTTAAGTTCATTATCTCTATGACTATAGGCCCAGGGCACGAATTCGTTCATGGGTAGGGTCCAGCTGGCCCAGCCCTAATGGTGGATTTGGGTTGGGCCTGTTGGGAGGAGGAAAAGGTGGGAAGTGAGCCGGCTGGCCTGCCTTAATCAGGGCCTGATCAGGGTTGGGCCGGCTGGGGGGAGGGGCTGAGAGCGATTGGCCGGTGGGCCCCGCCCCCGATTGGGGTGAGGGGGTCGACTGGGGATGGGGCCAGCCCTATAGAGGGGCTGTGGGTGGTGGGTTGATCACCTCTCCCCTGAATGGGGTTAGGGGGGTGATCTGGGACCAGTGGCCTGGGGGAGGGGCCATGGGTGGTTTGGCTGGTCGGCCCTGCCCCTAATCAGAGTGAGAGGGCTGATCAGGAGCTGAGCCGGCTAGGGGAAGGGGCCTAGGGCAGTTGGCTGGCGCCCCTATTGTGGTAGAGGGGAAATGAGGGGTGGGGCTGGCTAGGGGGAGGGGTTGTGGGCCCATAGGGTGATAGGGGCTGATCTGGGTCAGTTCTCTGGCCACAGTGAGAATCATAGCAACAGGTCGTTCTGATTTTTACAGTGTTCTGGTCTTTGGCTTTTTATATATATAGATAGTCAGTTCTTTCCACTGAGTATTCTCATAATAAATGTGTCAAAGACACGGACAAACAAAAGAAATCCAATCTCAGGAGACATTTAATTACACATTTAACTGGCATCCAGTATAGAAATATTCCTAAGTAGATGCTGCCAATCAACTTCAAAATTAAAATTTTAAATTACCTTTTATACATACTCATCTGTGCTTCTACTGGAAAAGATAGTAGTGGGAAAAGGGAATTTATTTTTACACCTTTATCTGCTTCTGCTCCTAGGAAGAGCATAAATCAGACACTAGATGCAAAAACTTACTTTCTAGTCAAAAAAGTATCTACTTGAGAAGCAGACCAAAAAAAAAATTCCACTTAAAGAATTTTCCACTAATTGCTTTTAATTCAGAACTTACCTAGTAATTTCACACACAAAAATAAAAATGGTCCCTTCCAGCTTTAAGCCTTATAATTGGTTTATAACATATCTTGCCTTCGATTCTTATTAAGATTCCAAACCAAACAAAGAATTTAGATAATCTCATTAGCCTTCTGCTAGGAGAGAAGTATTTCATCCATTAAATGTCTGATAAACTCCAACAACCACTGCAATTCTTGATAATAAAGAAGCCTAAAAAGCCCTAGCCAAGTAGCTCAGTTGGTTAGAATGCCATCTCAATATGCCGAAGTTGTAGATTTGACCCCCCAGTTAGGGAACATATAAGAATCAATGCATGAATAGGTGAAAAAACAAATAGATGTTTCTCTTTCCTTCCTCTCTTTCTTTAAAATTCAATTTTAAAAAATTGTTTTAAGCCTAAATAAAATGTTATGTGAAACAATATGAAAACTAAAACTCCTACCTCTTAACTTTGTGTGTGGTCGTAATGGTTATTTTGAAAAACTAAAGTGCAAAGTTGATGTAGGTAATCATATCCTTAGAGACACAGCCTTTCTGCTCTCAAAGTATAATTTCTTGTTCTTAATGGGAGTCATTCATTTCCCAGGAGAAGAGCACCCCCTGAAGCACCTACACTTTTCCACCAAAGGGAGAAAGAAGCAAATGGAAAGGATAATGACTAATGACCTCTTTAGGTGGATTTTCATAGGGTGCACACCTTCCTGAACACTCCCAGGAAGTGCAAGGCCCAAACTTGGAAACTGCATGGGATACAAGGCAGCATGTCTACTTCATTTAATCTAAAATGGATGAAGTCAAATATAATTAATATTTTTTACATATGTTTTTATTTATTTTAGAGAGGGAGAGGGAGAGAGAAACACTGATATAAGAAACACTGATTGGCTGCCTCTTGCACCCTCTTCCCCCACTGGGGATTAAGCCAACAATCTGGGCAGGTGCTCTGACTGGGAATTGAACTGGTGACTCTTTGGTTCACAGGAGGATGCCCAAACAATTGAGCCACACTGGCCAAGATATGTAAGAAATATTTTTAACAAAAATGTTCAATTCCATTGCTGAAAAGCTAACTGCTCTCTTCCAGTCTCTTTAGGATATATTCTGACCTCTATTTGTCTATCAACATTCAGCACATTAAGAACTACTACTTCCTATGTTGAAAATGACAGCCCCTGCCATGCCAGATTCACAGCATCTCACTCAGCAGCATGTCACCTTTAGAGACCCATCTTTCTTGCCTTATTCAGATCCCCTGACTCCTACCCCCAAGTCTTCTCATTTGTTGCAAAGGTACTTTTCATTGAACAACCGTTTATCTTATTTTTGTCATCTCTTTCTTTTTTTTTTTTTTTTTTTTTTTTTTTTAATATATTTTATTGATTTTTTTACAGAGAGGAAGGGAGAGGGATAGATAGTTAGAAACATCGATGAGAGAGAATCATCGATCAGCTGCCTCTTGCACACCCCCTACTGGGGATGTGCATGCAACCAAGGTACATGCCCTTGACCGGAATCGAACCCAGGACCTTTCGGTCCACAGGCTGACGCTCTAGCCACCGAGCCAAACCGGTTTCGGCTTGTCATCTCTTTCTTAGCCACATACTAACCTCCCTCAATGGCAAACAAAATGTATCTAGAGTCTAGTATAGGGGGAAAAACAACTTACTGCTGATATTTCAGATGTAATATTACCTTTTGGACAAAGAGCAGAAGTGTCTGGTTCAATATCTTCACTTTCTCTTATTTACATTTGAAAACAAAAACGCTAATGGCCAAATGTAGCATTAGTATACCTGTACCAAAGAAAAGTCAGAAATCCACAAAAGTCTTAAGAGACCCAGAAGTCCTCTTCAAAAACGAACTATGAGTAGTGCATTGTCCAACTCTTCAATGGAAAATCTCATTCATCTCACCTGTCTAATAATCCTGCTTTTATTCAAGGATTGCCAATCAAATTCTACTACACGTTCCAATTTATTATCATTTAACTATCAGTTTTTCAATTGAAAGCACATTAATACTTAAAGAATAAGATGTACGTGGTAGTAAGCCAACTTAGAACACAACATTTTAAAGAATGACAGACAGTCTGAGTAGAAAGCAGCTTAAAGCTGCTTTAACCCTGTGCTGCTGAGATTGGGACATGCTTATTCCTAGGAGGGCGCTAAAGAACCAAAGTGGAGGTGGTAAAATGGTCCTGGAGCTATACATAATTAATTTAGTGGGGGGAAAAAGAAAAAAAAAACTGGGCCCACCTGACACTAATAGAATATTTTCACTTCATCTTGTAACAAACCAATTTTTTAAAGTACATCAAAGATAGTTTTCACATATATTAAAAACTGGTTTGGCTCAGTGGATAGAGCGTTGGTCTGCGGACTGAGGGGTCCCAGGTTCGATTCCAGTCAAGGGCATGTACTTTGGTTGCGGGCACATCCCCAGTGGGGGGTGTTCAGGAGGCAGCTGGTCAATGTATCTCTCATCGATGTTTCTAGCTCTCCATCCCTCTCTCTTCCTCTCTGTGAAAAATCAATAAAATATATTTAAAACAAAAAAAACTTTGCTGTGGCTCTGGCCAGTTTGCTCAGTGATTACATTCGGCTGGCAGACCAAAGGATTGTGGTTTCGAATCCTCCTCAAGGGCATGTACTTCGTTTACAGGTTTCCCAGCCCTGGTTGGAGCATGTGTGGGAGGTATGGGCAGCTTTGGAGGCAACCAATTGATGTATTTCTGTCACATCGATGTTTCTCTCTTTTTCTACTCTCCTCTTCCCTCCCTTCCATTCTCTCTAGAAATCAATGAAAAAAATACATTCAAGTGAGAATTAAAACGAAAACATAAAAAAACACACACACAACAACTTTGCTGTGGGGAAAAGGTACTTCTGATCTATATTAATCAAACAGCAAGAACATCTCATGTGTGTAATGTTTCTCCAAATTAAGGACAATGAATATCAGCAAGTCATGAAGAAATTGTGAAGGTCTGCAGAGTAAATGGCTCTTTGATGCAATAGATGGTTGTGAAATGTGCAACCTGTCTTCCTCAGGTCCTGACCAAAGCTCCACAGGGCTCTTAAGGTCTTGTTAATCAATAAGCAAACCACCTTCCTTAAAATTCAAAGCCACTGATGCCCTGGCCAGGTGACTCAGTTGACTGGAGTGTTGCCACATACCCCAGAAGTTTGCAGGTTCTAGTCCCATTCAGGGTACATACCTCCATTGTGGGTTTGATCCCCAGTAGGGACATTTATGGGAGCAACCGTTCAATGTTTCTCTCTCACATTAATGTCTCTCTTTCTCTCCCTTTTTCTTTTTCTTTTCTCTCTTCTCTCAAAAATCAATAAATAGCCCAATCTGGTTTGGCTCAGTGGATAGAGTGTCAGCCTGTGACTGAAGGGCCCCGGGTTCGATTTCAATCAATGGCACATACCCAGGTTGCTGGTTCAATCCCCAGTTGGAGGCATGCAGGAGGCAGCTGATCAATGATTCTCTCTCATAATTGATGTTTCTATCTCCTCCCTCTCTGAAATCAATAAATTTTTTTTTTAAATCAATAAACATCCTCAGTGACATACCCTTTAAAAGTGACATATGTCTCATTTTTAAGATCTATATGCATGTGCATCATTCCTTTCTTTAATTTAGTATTCCAACAGATAAATATTTCTTAGCACTTTGGAGAAAGAAAGGGAGTCATCCTATTACAATTATAATCCCATACAGTTCTAGAAAATCAGACCTCAGAAGTCAAGATAAGATACCTTAAATACAGCCTGGACACATAAGACAACTTGAAAAGATTTCAAGAAAATGAATTCTTTTTCTCAGGAGTTTCTATGTCAAAGAAGGTTTGGAGAGGGAGAAAAAAACCCCACAGCTGTTAATTGAAGGAATACTGGTCCTTCATCTGTAGTGTGGATCCCATACCCTCCTCTTGTCTGGTACCATCAACCTCTTTCTCCTTGTCACTATTTAAACATGCCCCATCTTCTGCTGTCTCCAAAGACAGAGCCACAGGTAGGGAGAATGGAGGTGTGAGAAGCAGGAACACAGAAGGACAATGCAGCTCCTTTGAAGGGGGCCATTGGCCACCTTACTGCTAGATCTATGAGGTGTGTGATCCTCTCCAAGTACTATCTGCTTCCTCCAAATTAGGGTCTGGGCCTTGGGTGATGCTTACTCTGCCCTGCCTGCTTTTATTCTCCTCCTTTCTCACTTCTCCCTACTTTTATGCTCCTCATTTGCCCTGCCTGATTGGAAGTTACTGCAAACAATAGGCAATTCTACAAACTGACACTGGAATCCTTATCCAGTTTAATTTATGTGCTCCTCTTGTATCTTTTTCTTAAATAGAATCAGTCTATTTTTATGCATTCTTATTTCTTTTTCACAAAGATTTTCACTTTGTTCTTTGAAGTACAACTTAGATACTCAACAAATAATATGAATGGCACAATGCTTCTAAAATGATTATTCCCATTTTTTATTGGAATAATTTATTTATTTTTAATGATGAATTTTTACTGATTTCAGAGAGGAAGAAAAAAGGAGAGATAGAAACATCCATGATAAGAGAATCATAGATCAGTTGCCTCCTGCAAGTTCCCCCACTGGGGATCGAGCCCACAACCCAGGCATGTGCCCTTGATCGGAATCGAATTCAGTTCACAGGTCGACACTCTGTCCTCTGAGCCAAACCAGCTAAGGCAATAATTTATTATTCTAACAGAAGTACAAAATATGGAAAATAAGTGTATTTGAATCATTTTAAAGTAGAGTTACACCAGCAAATTTGAGTTTTTAGCACCTTTGAAAAGAAATATTCAGAGTTAAGACAAGTGGCAATACAGGCTCTGACCAACTAATTCCTCTGAGTGGGTGCAATTCCTAGAACAGTGTAGTCATTTGGTTTTTTTCCCTATATGCTTGAGACACGAAGATAATGAGAAAGGTGTTCATTAAATTCACGACTGGTGGCTAGAAGGTGGAAGAGAAATGTTGAGACAAAGGGAGATGACAAGCTGGACAAGGAGATCACATAGCTAGACTACAGGCACTGCTGATGAAGTACGTGGTCTTATTCCCCATTAAAAGAGTTGACAGTGGTAAAGCGGTTTGGCTCAGTGGTAGAGTGTCGGTTTGCGGACTGAAAGGTCCCAGGTTCGATTCCGGTCGGGGGCATGTACCTTGGTTGCGGGCACATCCCCAGCGGCTGGTCGATGGTTCTCTCTCATCAACGTTTCTGGCTCTCTACCTCTCCCCCTTCCTCTCTGTAAAAAATCAATAAAACATATTTTTTTTAAAAATAAAAAAAATAAAAAAGTTGACTCAGAAGCAAGAACTTGACAGATATAATCCCACTCTATTCTTCTGCATAATTACAAAGGTCACAGTGTATTTAAATATTTTTCCCATCTTGGAGAGGTGGCCTCATGTTTGTTCTACTGCAATTTGTGACCACTGATTCACTCTGCTGTGTGGACAGGCTTTGCCCCTGGTTGCACTTTCTGTAGCCTCTTTTAAAATGTTACAATGCAACCAGATACCTCCCATCTTTCCTCCTACAGGTCCCCCCCTCTGCCTCCCTCATTCCCCGATTTTTCATAGTCTTATCCATATACCTCATTTAATAGCAGTTTTCTTAGTAATTTTCTTAGTTATCAAGACACTCCAAAGTTGTCAGATAACTTTTCCTGAGTAACTGCTTTTGTAATACTTTTATCAGTTTATATTAGTTAAATTGTATAATTGCACTAAGGAGAACAGCCCTGAACAAGTTTAGGGACAAGAAAACTGGCTTTTCTAAGCACAACTCAACTTGGTAGAAAGAGAAAAAGAGACAAAGCAGAGTGTAGCCACCAGTCCCAGTACTTCACTGTCCTCAGGTAAGTAAGACTTACCAAAAGAGTGAGTCTACTGGCCTCACTGTGCCCCAGTTCTGCTCTTCTATTCTTGGCTGTTTATGGCTGCGGTTAATACCATATGCTGAATTTCCATGCAAATTTCTGGTGAACGTTTGTTTGTTTTTTACCTACAGATTCTTCTAATTCATCCCTCCTTGCCGTTTAAAACAAATAAACAAGCAAAAACTAACTATCGATCCCTCAATCTCAAGGAAAGACAGCATATCATCTACCCAGTTGCCCAAACCAAAAACCTGCAAATACATTTCTAACCTCTTCCTCTCAATTAAATTTGTATCTTCCCTCCCACCTTTCAGTTTACATTTTCAACAAGCAAGGCCAGCTGAGATGTCACTCCATCTTTCCTACAGAGCTGGAGTCCAAAATCCTTTACTAATATATCCAGTGACACAGTATATCAAATGAGTCCTGTTGCTCCAGTATGTATATATTCTTCACTATATTCCTGACACATACTTAACAGAATAGAATCTCAGGAAATATATGTTTAGTAACTTGGTCTTTTGTGCAATAAACATGTGGAGAAAGACTCCTAGTATTTAAACTATAACGCTCAAAATAAATAAATAAATAAACAAACAAACAAACAAACAAACAAACTATAAAGCTCAGAAAATGAAATGAATACAAGTGAAAGCTTCTGCTGCTACATACTCCAAATGATGTGACAATGGGGGGGGGGGGGCAGTATTTTTAGGTTAGGGTAAAATTAGAATTACTTTGAGTTCATGTTCATCTTATTTTAGATATTCTCTAGATTTTGTATATATATACATGTGTGCATATATGTAAGTGTGCACTTGGGATCTAAACATACAGAATAGTTAAATACAAAGTATGGGAACAGTAAAGAACTATGTTTAATTATCAAAATAACAAATCATTGAAGAAGTTCCTATGTGGCAAACACACTAAAACTGTTATTTGTATTGAAGGGAGAGGTCAAAGATCCTTTTGAAATATGCTGTAAGCTATAAAACCCTTTCACTAGAAAAACAGACCCATACTAGAAATGTTAAACACAGACTCACAAGTCCAAGGACACTCTTCCCCTCCCCCATCTATGAATAACAGGCAGAGTCTGAGGAGAAAGTTAACCAAAAACTCTCCACTCTCTAAGTGGTGAGCCTGGGCACCCCCATTTTACCTACTGTGAGCATTTTTAAGGGAAGCACAGCAGAGAGCATATAAACTAAAAAAAATTTCAGTCATTACTGTTACTAAAGAGCCAGAGGCCAGACCAGGGCAGCTATGAAATACCACACTATGGTCAGGAAGCCACTGCATCTAAGCACAGAATCCAATCCCAATCTTCAAATATTAGAAGGGACAATTGAACATGCCTGCATTTTTCTAAGATGACAGTGCAAAACAGTTAATATTAAAATACACGAACACCCTCTAACAGAAGATGTTGCTTTCAAGTGACATTATTTTTTAAAAAGAATTTAAGTTCTGAAGTAATAAATTCAAAAATATATACAAATTTGGAAAATCTGTTTGATATTCCAAAGACATAATACATTTCCACTTTAGAAATAACTGGATAACAATTCTTATGCCAACTAGTATTATAGTTCAATAGACAATGGACCTAATAACATCACCATAAAAGTTCAAAGCTAACTATCAGAATCAGCTCCAATAATGTTAAACTACTGTTTGGCCTTATGGTGTGGGATACCCCTGACCTCAACGATCATCACTATAAAAACTACTACTAAAACTTTTTATTCAAAGCCAACATATCTGACCCTTAGCTATGCTGTGTGGCTAGTCCTCATCTCTATCATGTTACTTAGGCCCAAGGTGGGTGCTACACAGGACACCTACGCTTTTCCAAAGATGCAATCTGCAGTAGTCTTGGAAGCAAGAAGCTAGACAGATCCCATATTCTGCTCTTCCCTCATTCTGCGAACTGTTTCCAGGTCTCAGTTTCCCATACAGCAAAACAGGTGTTCTGAAGAAAAACAAAAAAAGAAAGCAAGGGCTTTGAGTTCTCTGAATTATATGCCAAATATTCTGTTTGGGTGGGAACTACAGCAATCTGCATTCATTTCTCAATTCTGTAGTAGAGTTGCAGGCTGTTAAATCTGAAATTAGCAGATATTGAGTAACAACAGTTGTTGAGGAGGGTAAACAGGATAAAAGAGATGTCACAGTGCTCACAAGTCACCTCTCTCCTTACAGAAAGGCAAAGAGTATGGATGGAGGTGCTGACACTGTCAAAAGGCCTGAATACAGAGTTCTGCACCAACAGCATAGACATGAAGGTTTACAACTATCTGAATGCTTCAGGAAGGCAACCACTGAATTTAATTTCTCTGAGACTATTTCTCAAAGAAAACATGTAAACTGCAATCTGAATATGAGACGAACTGGAAGGCCTGTTAGCACCTTTATAAACAGATTAACGCTAAAAATTAAATTATCTTAAATGACATAGAAATCCTTTATTTTCCTGGAATATATAATTTATTTCAATGTTTTAAAAAGCACAGTTTAATAGGTGCTTTAAGAATTTGCTTTTAAAAAAATGCCAACCTAAAATCAATGGCATATATAGAATTAACGCTTTAACCAATTTCAATTTTTCTTTTGAAATACCACTGTTAAGACTTTACCTAGAGAACCAAAATGGCGACATAGATAAACAATGGTATTCACCGTCACCCACAACCACATCAAAATTACAACTAAAATACAGAACAATCATCATTCAGAATGACCTGAAATTCACTGGGCCCTACAGGACAAGGCCACTCTTACCAATTCCAGGAGACGTAGTAGTAGCTCTACCTAAAAACAAACACAGGGAAGCAACCAAAATACAGAGACAAAAAAATAAAACACAAATGTAAGAAATGGAAGCCAACTACTGAATATAAAATTCAAAACAATGGTTATAAGGTTGCTCAAGGATCTTAATGAGAGCTTCAAGGGACTTAGTGAGTTTGAGAATTTCAAAGATATGAGAAAGGACCATTCAGAAATCAAGTATACAATAATTTAAATAAAAATAATTTACAGGGATTCAACAGAGTCAATTAAAAATTCCAAGAATCAAATCCAATGATTTGGAATATAAGGAAGCAAAAAACACACAATCAAGAGAAAAAGAATCCAAAAATATGAAGATAGTGTAGGGAGCCTCTGGGACAATATCAAGCATACCAACATTCACATTATGGGGGTGCCAGAAGAAGAGAGAGACCAAATACTGAAAACCTATTTGAAGAAAATAACGACAGAAAACTTCCCTTACCTGATGAAAAAAATAGATTTATACTCCAGGAAGCTCAAAGAGTCCCAAACAAGAGGAACCCAAAGAGGCCCATATCAAGACACATCATAATTAAAATGTCAAGAGTTAAAGACAAAGAGAGAACCTTAAAAGCAGCAAGAAAAAAAGTTAATTACCCACAAGGAAGTGCCCATAGGACTGCCAGCTGATTTCACAACAGAAACTTTGCTGGCCAGAGGGGGTGGCAAGAAATATTCAAAATAATGAATAGCAAGGACATATAACCAAGATTACTCTACCCAGCAAAGCTATCATTTAGAATTGAAGGTCAGATAAAGAGCTACAAGATGAGAAAAAAGTTAAAGGAGTTCATCACCACTAAACCACTATTACATGAAATATTGCAGAGTATTCTTTAAGAAGATAAAAAATATGAATAAAATGGCAGTAAATATCTATCTACCAACAACTGAATCTAAAAATCAAAATAAACAAAATAACAATGGAGTCCCTCAGCCTGACTTGTGGGGATTGGATGGAAACCGGCTTTCCGACATCCCCCGAGGGGTCCTGGATTGTGAGAGGGCACAGGCCAGGCCGAGGGACCCCACCAGTGCACGATTGGAGGAACTGTGGGAGGGTTCTAGGACATGTCTGGCTCGTCTCACCCAGTCCCAATTGGCCAGACTCCAACGCAGCAAGCTAACCTATTGGTAGGAGCATCTGCTCCCTGGTGGTCAGTGCACATCATAGCAACTGGTCAAACTGTCGGACACTTAGCATATTAGGCTTTTATTATATAGGATATGCACTACTATGGACACAGACAATAGGATGGTGAAGGCCTGGGATGGGGCAGGAACCTGGTGGAGGGCAACGGAGGAAGGGGAGGAAGAGGGATATCTGCAATATCCTCAACAATAAAAATAAAATAAAAAATTTTAAAGATTACCTAGCCTTGCCTGGTGTGGCTCAGTTGGTTGCAATGTTGTCCCATTTTCTGGTAGGACACATACCTAGGTCACTGGTTCAATCCACAGTGGGGGTGCATACATGAGGCAGCCAATTGATGTTTTTCTCATACATCAATGTTTCTCTTTCTTTCCTTTTCCCCACCTCTTCCTTTCCCTCTCTCTAAAATCAGTAAAAACATATCCTCAGGTGGGAATTAAAAAAATAAAAATTTTAAGACTATACCTGGATAAGTACCTTATGTGAGTTCCATAACTATAGTGCAATGGAAAACTGAACTCAGATAAGACACCAATGTTATAGTCTTCACTCTACCACCAACTAACATATTTTTCTAATTAATTTTACCTCTGTGAGCTTCAATTTCTGAGTCTTTAGAGATCTAAAATCCTAAGACTGCAATTGCAGTATTACACTATTTCCTGGTCATTATTTTCAGAAACTAATTATCAAATCTAAGTTATAATATAGACCAAAGCTCAGCCTTAGAAAATGACTGTCCTACTTCAAACTGTTGTTTCATTCACACCAAACACTACTTGAATAGCAAAAAGAATGGAAAGTTTCCCTCTCAATTTTATTATTCTAGACAGATTACAATGGCACTGATACAAAATACTCCATGCTACTAGATTAAGGCTGATTAAATGTATTGCTAGTTATTAAACATTTAGTAAGCATACTCTTCACAAATTATCAATAACCTTCACAGAGCAAACTGGAAGTTAATAATCTTGCTTTTATTTGCCCACTCATAAAATTATCTAGTAATACAATTTGTGACAAAATAATGACTTTGGGAAAGCATCTGATCTGTTTATCTTGAACTGTAAAATCGTGATTTCATAAAAACTTACAAGTTACAGATTAAAAACCTCAAATATGACAAATATACTAGTACTCTAAATATTCTGAACTTGAAAGGCATAGTATGCTCAGTGTTGTGGGCTTGACTTCAATACTAAAACTCATGGTCATTTAGGAGCTCAAAACATTCTCTGCCAGAAAGCATTTCACTCCGTGATTAGAGTTCCACCAATCACAGAGACTTAAATGCTATGTGCCTGAATGCTCTGCAGTTTTACTTGGGGAGTCTACTTTCTCCTTCCAAAGCATAAAATAAGTGGGAGGAGCCATTAAAAAAAGGGGGGGGGTTAGACAGAGCAACTTCTGTCAACTGCCTTATTCATTTTGTTCTTTGGTCTGCACTGATTGCCAATCCCCTCCCTAGCTATGTAAGGTGTGAAGCAGCAAACATTGCTGATTCATCAGTTACTCATTTGCACAATGGCCTGTACTCCAAGTGACCCACTGAAGGGAAACGGGAAACAGATTCTAGTCTAACAAGTACCACTTTAAGATTCAGATATTAATAAAAAAGGAACACTGACCTTCCAGAGAAAGTGTCAGCCATAAAGGTTTTCAAATTACACTGCCACACTACATGACAACTAATTATAGTACCAATTGTTTGAAAGTTTTTATTTACCTGCTAAAAACACAAGAGAAAATGCTTTTGACTTTCAAATGTCTACATTTTTAATTCTACTTTTAAAAGATCCTGGTATTCTCTGACTATGCTAAATTGTAATAAGCCAGACAGCAATGGATTACAGTACTATATACAGTTTGTGAGGAAACGATGTATACATGGCAAGGCAGAAATTATACAGATAACAAAATCTCAACAATGAAACACACATACTATAATGTAATCAACAAAAAGAAAAATCATGCTCAGAAAGTATAGTCATTTTTTAAAATGTTTTTATTGATTTTCAGAACAAGAGATAGAAACATCAGTGAGAGAAACATCAACATTGATCGGCTGCCTCCTGCACGTCACCTTGTCAGGGAATCAAGTCCGCAACCTGGTGACTGGGAATCGAACCATTGACCTCTTGTTCATGGATGTATGCTCAACCACTGAGCCACACCAGTAGGCAAATATAAAGTCTTTAAAGAACAGACTTTAAAGGGCTTGACATTTTCAGAAGAAAACATTTGGAGAGAATGTTTAACATGTTCAGAGAAAGATGAAACTTGTAAATCTTTATGAAATTGGTCACTATGTTTTTATCCCCATATCTTAAGCTATGACAATAAAACAAAACTTTTTGAATCCTGAAAATAGAATGTTCTCGTTTTTCAAAGATGTTTCTAAAAAAGGAATCTTGTTAATTAGTCTGCCTTAATAAAAGCTGAAACAACAAATACACTTTAAAAAACTGACAAATGCTAGCAAACTTAAGGCATAATTTTAAAGCATTTTTTTAAACATACATTATTATGTGTAATACAAATGAAAAGGGTTCTGAGCAAGCTATTCTTCAAATAAAGACTTTTCCACTGTGATAAACACAGTTGTAACAAGAGGGCTCTCCACGTTGGGGCCAAGTAATGCCCATCTGTGTGTGCCCATTCCTCCCCCTCCATGCTATTCTCCACAAAGCAGAATGATCACTTTAAAAAGGCAATTCTGGTTTTGAAATCTTCCAACTGTTTTTGGAATATAGAACAAAATTTTCATCAATGCTGGGACCTTCCAGACCCAGTAGGATGTAGCTGCTACCTCCCCAGCCTCAGTCTCATTCAAATTAGTTCCTCCAAATCGCTCTGCCCTCCTGAGCTCAGAGTTTTTACAGTTATCCTTTCTGCCTAGAAAGCCCTCTTTCCACACCCAACCCTTCCTTAGAGAAGGCCTACAGATGTCTACTGGATGATCTCAGCACTGCCTACTCTCGTATCTGATTATTTGACTGCCTGCCTCAGGCAATCGAAAGGGGACAATATATCCCCTTTATTCATCATTATAATCCTGATATTTATTCATAAATTATTTCATTTATACTGTGTACCATTCTAAGATCTGGGATCATATCAATAAATAAAATACCATAGGCAGAAACCCTCGATCTCATAAAGTTTACATTCAAGTATGAGAAGGCAGATCATACATAAAATACGGAAATTATACAGGATGTTATAATGTAGCAAGTGCTACAACGAGAAAATAAAGCAGGGAAGGGAGATGAGGGGTGCCTGCTACCAGCTATGCTATAATAAATGCGCTTGTCATACTCAAGGAAGTGTGGAGTTGAGAGTGATCAAGAAGTTTCATTGCAAGGAAGCTTGAGAATGCAGATACCAGTCTTTTAAATAAAACAATTCACTCTAATTTCTTCTAGACCTCGGCCTTAGAAAAAAGTTCAGGTACCATTCATCACTGTATTACTAGTGTGATCAAAAACATCTACTCAATCCCCGCCAGCTAGGCTCAGTGACCTATGAACCAGAAGGTCACAGTTCAATTCCCTATCAGAGCACATGCCCAGACTGCATGCTTGATCCCCCAGTGGGGGGAATGCGGGAGGCAGCCAATCAATGGTTCTCTCTCATCATTGATGTTTCTCGCACTCTCTCTCCCTCTCCCTTTCTCTCTAAAATCAATGAAAATAAATTTTCACTATTGCAACTGCTTTGTTTTGGGTTAATAAAGTGTGTTTTAATCTTAAAGCAAAATAAAGGTAAAAAATATTTATTAAAATGGCACTTTTAAAGACTGAAAAAGTGTAATCTAGGTCATGTAAATTACTCCATCTGAAACAGTACTGTAAATATTATACTAGATGCAGCTATCAAGTCAATTAACATTTTATAAATATAATATTTAAAATTTTTTGTTAATCATTTGAGGATATTTTTTCCATTGATTTTTAGAGAGAGTGGAGGGGAGCAGAGGGAGAGAAACAGCCATGTGAGAGAGACGTAGATTGACTGCTTCCCACACCATGCCCCACCAGGCCAGGGGTGGAACCTACAACCTAGATACACCAGGAATCAAACTAGACACCCTTCAGTGAGAAGGCTGTAGTTCTAACAGCTGAGCTACAAAAGCCAGGGCTATAAATATAATTTATATGCACTTTCTATTGCACCCTTTCCTAATTAAGAACTCCATGGCTGTTTATTTCTCTAAAACTGAGGAGGGAGTTGTCTTTTAGGTATGCCTTTATCCCTCTAGTTGAACAAAGTTTACTAAACATCTATAGTGTACCTGGCCCTGGGCTGAGCAAATAGATTACAAACACAATCTGTCCCACAAGGAACTTCCATTAATTAATTAGGTGTCATGCCTAGGGTACTATGAAAATGGGAAAGCACTCAGCACCACTTTAGAAATGAAGGCAGGGATTTCTGAAGGCCTCCTAAAATCTTTGTAAGGATAGGTTAAAGGAAGGCATTCAACCTCAGGCAAAGAAACTACAAAGAGCAAAGTCAACAGCATAGTTTTGGGGGTTTGGTGGGGGTGGGGGAAGCAGTGACCAGTGAGGCTGACCACAGGTGGCCCTGTCAGCAAGGAGAAGGCAGAGAAGAAAGGCCCCAGAGGGCTAAGCCTGTTTTGCTCTGGGCCTGGGCACTTCTTTTTTTTTTTCTTTCTTTTTTTTAATATATTGTATTGATTTCAGAGAGGAAGGAGGAGAGGGAGAGAGAAATTTCAATGATGAGAGAGAATCATGATCAGCTACCTCCTGCACACTCCCAGAATGTGCTCTGAATGGGAATTGAGCTCTGATCTCCTGGTTCATAGGTTGATGTTCAACCACTGAGCAACACTGGCCAGGCTGAATATTTTGTTGTTTTGGTGTTTGTTTTTTTTTAAATATTTTTTTCACTGACTTCAGAGAGGAAGGGAGAGGAAGATAGAAATATCAATGATGAATGAGAATCACTGACTGGCTGCCTCCTGCACACCTCCTATTGGGGATCAAACCTGCATGTGCCCTTGACTAGAATCAAACACCAGACCCGTCAATCTGCAGGCTAACGCTCTATCCACTGAGCCAAACCAGTAGGGCAGGACTTCTTATTTAGGAAGGGGACAGTCACTCCTAAGGAGTTTTTTAAAGATTCTACGATTTTATTTGATTGAATGATTGATTGACTGGTTTTAGAGAGGGGGAGAAAGAAAAAGAAAAAGATTGATTTGTTGTTCCACTTATTTATGCATTCTTTGGTTGCTTCTTGTATGTGCCCTGACCAGTGATCAAACCTGCAACCCTGGCATATCAGGATGACACTCTAGCCCAGAAGTCACCAACCTTTTGGACCTCACAGACTACCAGTGGTCCACGGACCACCGGATGGCGACTGCTGCTCTAACCAACTGAACTATGTGGCCAGGGCAGGATATACCTTTTAAAGCAACCTCTGGCTGTCGTGTGACTAAATGGTGTATATAAATGAGAGCATTTTATCTTTATCATGCAAATAAATACCATCATAATTCAGATTTCGTAAAGAACTGTCAAGTGAAGACTATCCTACCTAATGATTATCAAACGCCCCCTAAAACTTAAGTTGCATGCTTTCAAATTCAAATATCAAATGTCCTCCATGTTACACAATGCACTCTGTGGCCTAGGTCTCACTAGCAGGGAAGTAGGGTTGACACTAAAGAAGGAACCAGACCCTGACAGAGGCACAAAAGCCATGACAACTTAACCATAAAAATTGTGCAAAGACAGTGTTTATAAAGGTATTGAAGGGATAACAGGTATGGAGCTTGAATGATGGGAAAAGGAAACGTAAGCTAAGTAAATGTCTTCCTGTTTCTAAGGAAGACATTCATACTCAAAAAATAAATTGTTAGAACACTAGGAATTATCATCCTTCTTCTAATAAGAGAACCTAATGGTTTCTACCTTAGAATTCCATATGCCAATAAAGAAATTCACTTTCTAATCATGACAATTCCAGAAGTAGAGTAGTTCCAAACAGATCAGCCAGTGCAACAATTAAGAGCAAAAAGTTTAAAATGAACTAAACTAAAATCTTATCTGTTGAGTTTAACCCTTTTAGAAGGCAGTGCCTCATTCACTGTATACTCTAAAATTAGCTTTCACAGAAAAAGGAGAACTCTTTACAGGAATAAAGTTTTACAAAAGAGCATAAACAAAAAAAGCCCTGCAGTGGTGTCTGTTTTTTAACAATGTATTTCCATAAACACAACAACACTGTTTTTGTTTTTTTTTCTCCATTAGTAAAAGGTTGAGTGAAACAGTCTTACAGAAAGAATTACAAGAATATACTCTTAGGTTTTCTTGCATTTACCAATCTGAAAAAGAAAGTCCTTAAGCATGAGGACTCTGCAAGAGTACAAGCATGTGTTAATGAAAGCATATTTAAAACTTGTGTCTTTAACTTTAGGACAACAGCAAATGGATTTAAACTAACATCTATACAGCTTTTTGCAATCTCAAGGAAGCATCATAAAGACAACACATGTTACTAAAATTAGATCTAGATTATAATCCTAGTTATCATGCAAAAGTATGAACTCCAGCATGACACTGAAATAAGGAGTTTCTCAGCCACTTCTTGGCTAGCCACACCAACCACACAGGTCTATCATATCACTACAAAAACTTGTAAATATTGTTGCAAATCCATGTAGAGTAAGTAGTGAGGCTATTTGCAGGCACTGTTTATTGTTTATTAGCATTAACAACATGATGTTCCAACTTGCACTTAAAATATTTTAGAATTGTTTTATGATATATGAAGATTGCTTAAAAAAACAACCACACAAATGACTGAATAAAATATTTGTTTCCACAGTTTAACTATATATTTGTCAAAATGTGCTCATTTGTGGAAATCATATTAAGTTCAATAAAATCTCCAAATCTCAATATTTTTTAAAAACTCAATCTCTAGGAACATTACAAAAAATCAAATTTCTTCCTGAATGTGCTGTCATTTAATTTCAGCTACTCTTCTACAAAACATGTTAAAATGAGTACTACAAACTTTTGTACCCACATTATCGCCTGTTTTCTCTCTGGCTCCTACTCAAATACTACTATAGTCTGGCTATGACTCCTTTCTCCAAATATACATTCTGTCCTCAGAACCTGATTTCTCTGCCCAGATACATGTGATTAATTTTTTTAAAATCTCTGTTAATAAGTTAAAATTGTCAATCACGGAAAGAATATTGAAAATAGTAATAAGGTGAGCACCATTTTCAAATTTCTTAATAACAATCTCAATAATTTTAAAAAATAGCCCTAGCTGGTTTGGCTCAGTGGATAGAGCATTGGCCTTCGGACTAAAGGGTCCCAGATTCAAGTCCCGTCAAGGACACATGTCTGGGCTTTGGGCTCATCCCCCCCCAGGAAGGGGCGTGCAGGAGGCAGCTAATCAATGATTCTCTCTCATCATTGATGTTTCTATTTCCTCTCCCTCTCCTTTCCTCTCTGAAATAAATTAAAAATGTATTTAAAAAAATAGTAAAATCAGCCAACACAAATGTGTTCCAACAGCCATATGAGGCTGATATTGTCATCCATTACCTTTAGAGATTAAAAAAGTGAAGCCCCAAGAGTGTAATTTCTAATCGACAAGAAGCCCTGCCATTATTTCGTGTAAATAAGGCATCTCATATTAACTTTTCAAAATACAAGATGAAACTTATTTCTAACCAAACACAAGTTTCAAAGGGAAGTACACAGTCAAATTTATGGTTGAATAATAATAAATTTACTAGTCTGATGCCTTCAGAAATTATTTCACTTTAAGCAACTCAAGCAAAATTCAGTCAACCGATTTCTTTATAGTTTAAACTGCTTTTCAGTATATTAAATACAGAGGAAAGTCGAAAAACCATAACCATTTCAACTTCTGTAAATTACTGGGACTGTAAATTAGAGGGAGCCAGGCAGGTGGGGGAAGCTTGGAAATTGCACCTTGCCGAATACTATCTGACCACCCCAGAGAGGTGAACATCACTCTTTCTCAACTCATCCCCTTCATCTTTGCAAACCAAGTCAGCACCTATTTCAAGTGTGTTTTAAATATTTAATACAACTTAAGAGACCAACTAAATACCAAAAGAGAAAAAATTTTCAAAAAGGAAAATAGCTTGTACGCTTAACAATATTAGTCTTCAAGCTGGCATTATCTTTTTAAAAACCCCTCACACTTAAAATCTAATTTCCCTGTACAGTCCAGGAAAATACTTCCATTCTTTCAGCTATGCAAAACTTCAAACTTTCACTTAAGATTAGGACAAGTTACATCACAGCCGGGAGGGGCTCTCGAAATCATAAGAGTTACCCTACAGATAATTTCCTCAAGTTTCATGTCAGCCAAAATTAAGGACCATTTCACAAAAGAAAAAAAGAAAAAGAGGGGGAAAGTAATATTAGCTACACAAAGAATTGCAATACAAAGTTACACTCAAGTGTTAACTCTTCCAAGTTTACATTCTGATTGGACAAGACGGAGAAGCAGGTGGGTAAGAGATTCCCGACCTGTCCCTTTCTCCACCGTGTCTCCTGGCCCTATTTCGAACAGCGGATATATTAAGATTTTATTTCATTCTTCTAATTCCTTCACAATCTGCCTCTGCTCAACCCTGTCGAGAGAACCGGAGTTTCCCAAACACACACCGAGCAACAGGATCCCCACTTCCTGGTCCGAATGACCCTGCACCCTCCCCGGCCGGCCAGCCGCGGCCCGGGCCTCCTCCGGGGCGGAGGCCGGGGCGAGGCCGTCGCAGTGCGGGCCGGACCCGCGGAGGGGCCCAGACCCTGCCCTGTCCTGCCCGGACTCCAGACCACGCTCCTGCCGGATCCACAGCCCTGCCCGGACCCCGGACTGCTCCCCCGGCCCTGCCCGGACCCTGACCTGCGACACAGGCCCTGCCCCTGCCCGACCCCAGACCCTGCCGGACCCCGTCTGTATCTCACCGGGCACCCGGCCCGCCCCAGACCTCCGCCCTGCCGGGACCCGGCCCAGACCCCGACCCCAGCCTGGACTCTGGCCTTGCAGAGGCGCCGCCACCCAGTCCGACGCCCGACCCTGCCCGGCCCGGTCCTGCCCGCCGCCCAGCCAGCCGCGTCCTCCGGGAAGATGGCGGCCTATGACAGGCGGGCTGGGCGCGGGTCCGAGGCGGCGGGGAGAGCGCGGAGGGAGGAAAAGGGAGCCCTGGACTTGCCGGCCCGCCGCGCTCACCTGTCAGCGCCTCCGCCGCCCGGCCGCCGACCGCCGCAGCCCCGGTGCCCGGCGACCGCGCCACACGCGGACGGGCCGTGAGGGAGGGGCGGGAGCAGGGGCGCGGCCGGCCCGGGCGAGCGGCGGGGGACAGCGCGGGGCGGGCTGACGGCGGGCGGCAGCAGCTCCTTCCCGTTTCGGGCCAGAAAATGTCTCAACCTCGCGACTCCGGGGCCCCAACGCTCCTTCCCGTTCGCATGAGAACACACAGCTCCCGCTTCCGGGACTCGGCGGAAGTCCCGCCCCGCCCGCCCGCGCGCCCGCGCGCCCGCGATCTCCGCCGCCAGGTCCGCCGACTGGCGCTCACGGCCCGGGAGAGCCTTACGTCATGAAGGTGCGGCGTCTCGATTGGCCGCACGAGGCGTCCAGCCCTCCCTCTCCTCCTGACCTATCCGCGCGCGCGCGCGCGCGCGTATCTCCTCTCCCTTTTTCCCCCCGGCGCCGATGATTGGCGCGGGCGCGCACGTAGCCAGTCCCGCCCCGCGCACACCGCCCCGCCCCGCCCCGCCCTGTCCACGCTTCCCGGCCCCACCCCGCCTTCCCCAGCGCCCCACCGCGACCTGGGGAATCGCTGAGATTCGGCGGACCGCGAACCCCAGCCCCCTCACCCCGGGACCGCGTTTCCCAGGCCTCTCCTCTAGCGGTCGGCGTCCCAAGTGGAGGTCCGGGAGCCCCCTGAGCGGGCTGAGGAGAAGGCGGTCAGGTCGCAGGTGCCTTCAGTCTCTCCTCGCTCTCCGGCCTGTCAGCTATTTTCTCAAAGGTTTCAGGGGGAGTGCTGGAAATTCGGGTATCTTCCCAAACACGACCTCTTGACCATTTTGTGGGAAGAAAGAAACAAAAGAAAAACATGTACACCTTTTTTCAACTTGCTGCCTGATTTCCTGTATACCTGCTCTAATTGATTATTGATGGTGACATACATATGAATTAGGCCAAATGACAGGATTTGACCCGTGTTATGATGGCTTTCTGGGTCATTCTAGCCAGACTTTCGGTGCACCCATGCTTCTTATTGGTTCTTCCTGATGTATATCTACATTCTGGACTTACGGGACTCTATTGGTAGGGTCACAAGATTGTCATCAGTGTGGGATGCTTCCTGCTCTGTGATGTGTTTTCACATTCCAGCTCTAAGACACTTGTAAGTTGAATAATAATATTCATAATACTGTCTTGAAGGAGAATAACCACATAAAGGCTGATATTTCTTCTAACACTGACATCATGTACAAATTTTAGGGGGGTGGGGGGGACAACGTTGAAAGCTCACTTTCCAAGAGAACCTGCCTGTTGGATACATTGCAGAGCCCTTCTCGGGTGCCTCCTCTATGCTCAGGTCCACTTGTAACCTTTGAGACTAAGGCCTCTAGGCTTCCTGGTGACATCATCCCTGGGCCCAGTGATGTGGTCTGCCTGTGAGAGACCAGGGATAATTCTCTAAAGTTGGTAAGTTAGATTTTCATCTTGCTATACAAATTCCTCAATTTCAAAAAAAAAAGAAAAAAAAGACTACAAACCTAAATGATAGAAAACACTGTATTTAAATGGCATCTCTTACTTTCTGTTCATGTCATGTGATCCTTCCTGAACAATCAACACTGGGCTTTTTTGTTCCTCTATGATTGTTTGTGTGTGTTGTTTTGACACATGATTCAAATGAAACATCCATTTTCACCTTGGGATGTGAGGTTGTAACATAAAGCACATGTTTGTAACATTTATACCTTAAAAAGTAAGATCCACCTTTTTTTTTTTTTTTTTTTTTTAGCAAGCAAGAAGTTATTAAGCACAGCAAAAATGTACTTAGGACAGTGAAACAATGAAGCACATAGAAGTAGCAGGAGACCCTAGGCAGGGCTGCCTTGGCTCACTGGGAAGTCAGAGAAAGGGGGTGGTGGTGGTGTAAAGGTGGCCTTGGAGACAGGTTCAGGGGATTAGCCCAGGACAAGCTGCCCCTGCCCATTGTTCTCCTGGTTGCAAGTCTCATGGGGTCCCTTACAGGTTAGAGGGGGAGGGGGGGGTCCCTTAAAGGTGAGTGGGGAAAGAAGAGTGAGGGGAGAGAGAGCCCCAAGATCAACTTTTAGAAACCATTTTAACAAAAGTTTCTCAAATCATGTCAAACAGTTACAAGTCCTACCGATCCTACCTAAAAACACTTTCCTTCTGCCTCTAAGGATGGTTTTACTCCTCTCCCAATTGTTTTCATAGCATGGAGGCTGGTCTCTGGTTTCAGGTCTCCTTACTCATTATGCCAACAGACACTTCCTTAAAAAGCCTCCTCCCTCATGGTTAGATTCCATGTCAGGGCACATGCCCAGTATTAGGCTCAATCCCCAGGTGGAGGCAGCCAATCAATAATTTGCTCTCATCATTGATGTTTCTATCTCTCTCTCCTTCCTCTCTGAAATCAATAAAATATATATTTTTTAAAAGCAAAAAAAAAAAAAGCCGCCTCCCCACAAGACTTGTTGTCTGCCCCAGAGGGTGAAGTCCACATGGTGTTCCATGGACTAGAAGGCCCAAGCCTGCTTCAGTCTGTCCCGTCCAGCCCTAGGTCAGACACCCTAACTTTTCAATCACACTCAAGTAGCAAGTATTTCAAAATCACTGCAGTGCTTCCTGGGTGTAGGTGGAAATAATCCATAGGCTTACACTGTAGGACCTTATCGGTTACTGAAAGGCCAATCAACTGACAGTTGCCATAGTGTGTGGTGAGTCCTGCTAAAGACCAGAACAAAACAGAATTATGGGTTCCCAGATGTTTGTTGTTCCTGAAGTTGAGGGTAGGGCGTGTTTTCGTTCCTGAGCACTGTGCTCCTTTAGTGTCCTTTTATCTGTGCTTTTTCCTCTGCTGGAAGTGTCCTTCCTCTGCTTCCACTTGTGTTAAAATCTTGCTAATTTCTCAAACTACAGCTCAAATGTCAACCATAAATCTTTTCCAATTCACTCTGAATCCTCTTAGCAGTCTGTTCATAGCTCTGTGAAAGCTGCTATAATGATATTTACATGACTGTCTGCCAAACAGGGGAGGAGGCTCATAAGAGTGATATCTAGCACCATGTGGAGGGTGGAGGGTGGGGACATAGGACCTCGTTAAAAATGTCTGTTGATTTAACCAATGAGAAAAGCAAGACATTATTCTCTTAGTAAAAGCCTAAATTTCAGCTAATATATGGGAGCAACCTTTTTTTTTTTTTTAAGAGAATTTTAATAATGCCTCTTATTTTAAAATATATTTTTATTGATTTCAGAGAGGATGGGAGAGGGAAAGAGAGATAGAAACATCAGTGATGAGAAGGAATCATTGATTAGCTGCCTCTTGTATGCCCCACACTAAGGATCCTGCTTGTAACCCAGGCTTGTGCCCTGACCAGGAATCAAACCGTCAACTCCTGGTTCATAGGTGGACACTCAACCACAGAGCCACGCCAGCAGGGACTTTTCTTTGCTGTGAAAAAAACAAAACAAAATGCCTTTATCCATGTTTTATTTTCCATTATTGAAAATTATCTTACCAGGATGTTAGCAAACTCATTTGTTATGCACAAATTTTATTTCTAACTAGAGGCCCAGTGCACAAAATTTGTGTTTGGGGGGAGGAGGTGTCCCTCAGCCCAGCCTGCACCCTCTCCAATCTGGGGCCCGTTGAGGGATATCTGACTGCCCGTTTAAGCCCAATCCCACCGGGAAGTCAGACATCCCTCTCACAATCCAGGACTGCTCACAACTGATCCCCTGCCTCTGCCTTATTGATGCCTAAATGCTCCCTTGCCAGCCTGTTTGCCCCTAACTGCCCTCCCCTGCAGGCCTGGTTACCCCTAACTGCCCTCCCTGCAGGCCTGGGTCCCTCCCACTGCCCTTCCCTGCAGGCCTGGGTCCCCCCTAACTGCCCTCCTCTGCCAGTTTAATCACCCCTAACCGCCTTCCCTTGCAGGCTTAATCGCCCCCGACTGCCCTCTCCTGCAGGCCTGGTCCCTCCCAACTTGCCCTCCCCTGCTGGCCATCTTGTGTCCACATGGGGCAGCCATCTTGTGTGTTGGAGTGATGGTCAATCTGCATATTGCTCTTTTTTTAAAATATATTTTATTGATTTTTTACAGAGAGGAAGAGAGAGTGATAGAGAGTTAGAAACATCGGCCATATTACTCTTTTATTAGATAGAATAGAGGCCTGGTGCACGGGTGGGGGCCAGCTGGTTTGCCCTGAAAGATGTCCCGGATCAGGATGGGGGTACCCTTGAGGCATGGGGTGGCCTGGGCGAAGGGCCTATAGTGGTTTGCAGGCTGGCCACACACCTGGCAACCCAAGCAGAGGCCCTGGTATCTGGGGTTTATTTATTTTCTACAATTGAAACTTTGTAGCCTGGAGCAGAGCCAAGCTTTCTTTTGGGATTTATGCATCTTCTATAATTGAAACTTTGTAGCCTTAAGCAGAGGCCTGGGCCGGCCAGGATGTGCAGAAAGCTTGGCTTCCTCTATCTCCAGGAAAAACCCTAGCCTCCCATTCTTTCCAGCTCCATGGTGCCGCCATTTCTGGGTGTGTTTTTTGTTGTTGTTGTTTTGTTTTGTTTTGTTTTAATATATTTTATTGATTTTTTACAGAGAGGAAGGGAGAGGGATAGAGAGCTAGAAATATCCATGAGAGAGAGACATCGATCAGCTGCCTCCTGCACACCCCCTACTGGGGATGAGCCCGCAACCAATGTACATGCCCTTGACCAGAATCGAACCTGGGACCCTTCAGTCCGCAGACCGACGCTCTATCCACGTAGCCAAACCGGTTTGGCTCTGTTTGGATTTATGTATCTTCTATCATTGAAACTTTGTAGCCTTGAGTGGAGGCCTAGGCCGGCAAGGATGTGCAGAAAGGTTGGCTTCCTCCATTGCCTGGGAAACCTAAGCCTCCCTCCTGCTCTCTGTGGCTGTAGCCATCTTGATTGGGTTTATTTGCATATTTGCTCCTGATTGGCTGGTGGGAGTAGCTTGTGGATGTGGTTTATGGGTATAGCTGAGTGATGGTTAAATTGAATATTACTCTTTTATTAGATAGAATAGTGTAAAACTATTCATTTACTAATTAATTAAATACTCAGCAAGTCCCTACTCTACCTCTGGGGGTTTGGGGGCCTGATGCAGCAGGGGCCAGACATGGCAGGGATCTCCTTTTTCCGAGTCCCACACAGAAAGAGAGATGAATGAATCTGTTCTAAGTGGAGGTGGCCAGGGATTGAGAAATAATAGAAATAAAGAGAGAAGACACACAGATAGATTTTAAGCTGGGAGCTGGGTGGGCCGCCATTCTGTCTGCTGGAGAGGCAGGAAGATCCCAGCGCATTTATTTTATACCCCAATGCCAGGAAGTAACACCAACTTATTTTCATTCTTAAGTAGACCCTAGGATGCCTGGATTTACATATCTAGTCCTGCCCCTGCTAACACCTAGGCTAATATGAAGGCCAAGCTGATTACACTTTCCGCCATCTTGGGGAAATGTGTATTCTAGACGCAGCTCTGCCAATCGTCTCAGTCTCAGCTGGCAACAATTAAAAGAAATGCCCATGTGCCTCTGCATGGAGGCTGTACTAAGTTCTGGGGAGATGCACAGCACAGACCAGAAGTCAGGTGAGCAGTGAGGGATAAAGAGGAATAAGTATGACTATGGAGTATGCACAGAGTGCCCAGGTAGCAGGCACATGGCAAGGGCTGCAGCCAGCTTGGGAAGGAGTCAGAGAAAGTGATAACTACGTAATAGCCAAGGCCAGAGAAACAGGAGTGGGGGTGCTGCCAGCAAACCGCCCAGGAGGGAGGGAGAGACCAGACCTGGTCAGAGAACAGAAGTGTTTGAGCACAGCAAAGCATAAAGACAAGTTAATGAGGAGGAAGTGGGCACAGGAGCCCGGAGGGGTAAGCAAGGCAAGAATCCCAAGGGTCTTGTGAGCCACTTATCAATAAAATGTTTGAATTTGATAGTCAAGATTTTAAATCATAATAATAAAAAAGATTTTATGATGAGGCAAGATGGGGTATGTAAAAGGTTTTACACTCTGGAGGCTCTCTGGCCCTCAAGAGCCACGCAAATAGAAACACAATAAGGAACTGGTAGAAATATCAACTTGGATGATGACAGTAATACATTAGAACACAATGGGGGAAAAGAGTGCATGAGTTTATACTAAGAATATAAATAAAAGTGTAAATGACACGAGTATAAGTTATCAACACTTCTATTTTCTATTCTATGTTTTTATTGGAGAGAGAGAGAGAGAGAGAGAGAGAGAGAGAGAGAGAGAGAGAGGAAGAGAGAAATAGAAACATCAGTGATGAGAGAAAGTCATTGATTGGCTGTCTCCTGCACGCACCCCAACTGGGGATGGAGCCTGCAATCCAGGTATGTGTCCTGACAGAATCGAACCTCCTGGTTCATAGATCTACATTCAAACTCTGAGCCACCCTGGCTGGGCGCCATTTCCATTTTATACATAAGGAAGGTGATCCTCGGAGACTTAAAACAATCTGCCCAAAATCCCCTTGCTAGTGAGGAGAAAGCCAGACTAGAACTCCAGATTCAGTGTGTTTTCTACTACACTATAAAATATTCCATGTTCTGTCAGCGGAATGGAAGTCTGTTTGGGGAAACTTCATATTTCATTCAGTGGAAATGTTTTTTGCTATATCTTGTTTAACATAGCAAAGTGGAAGACAAACAGCTTTCTATATAAAGTCTTAACCAGACTTAATCTATTGCTCACTAATAAAATACAGTCAGACTGTGACATCTGTGCCCAGAAAAGAACAGCTTCAATTCCTCCTGAAGACATTAGAGTGTTGTATGGGTCCAGCTCTGGTTATATAACATTTGTGAATGAAGATCTGAGTTATTTTAAGCCTACTTGAAATTAAAATTATTTTAGTCTTGAAGTCTTGATCCTTTCACCAGACCTTAGTGTGTTTGCTGGAATGCAGGTGGATGTGGCTTTTTTGATAGGCTTCCACACACATCCCCACAAAACAAAAACAAAAATACAGAAAACAACAACAAAAAAGGACTATTCAGTGAATACCTATAAAGAAATTTATTGTTGTTTTTTTCTTTTAATATATTTTTATTGATTTAAGAGAGGAAGTGAGAGGGAGAGAGAGACAGAAACATCAACGATGAGAGGGAATCATTGATCAGCTGCCTCCTGCATGCCCCACACTGGGGGGAGAGCCTGCAACCCAGCATGTGCCCCTGACTGGAATTGAACCTGGGACCCTCCAGTCTGTAGGCTGATGCTCTATCCACTGAGCAAACCAGCCAGGGTTAAAGAACCTGTTTTGACCTTAAGCATGATATTATTTGTTAAGGGGTATATAACAAAGGGTTTATTTTTGTAAGTATACAAAAGAAATGCTACATATGATATAGGCTGTGTTCTCAAAAATATTACAATATTTGGGGGGAGATGAGACATTTATGAACAAGACAATGTATAACAAATTACTAAATCAGAAGACAAAATGTGTTATTCTAAAAATAAGTGCTATAGACACCAATGGTAGGGAGAAGACTTAGCTTGCAGTGTTGGGACTTCAAGGACTGATGTGTTTCTGAACCAGAAAGACAGCATAAGTTTGGTGTGTATGGAGTACAGTGAGAAAACTGGAGTATAAATCAAAGAGTCCATAGTGCGGAAGCATTGAGAGTCAATATGAGAAATGAGAAATTCAGGATAGTCCCAGGTTGTAACTGTCAGCACCAAACCAAGGAGTTTTGACTTCATCTTAAAGGCAACTGGAAGACTTTGAAAAGATCAAGTTTCAAAGTTTCACTTAGAAGTTGTTGAGTTTAGGTGGCAACTAGAGGTCAATCTAAATAACTACAGAGAAAATATTGAATGTTCAGTGGAAAGTTGGGCCTTAATATTTTGACTGGATAAAATCATTGGCTCAATCATCAGCCTATGGACTGAAGGGTCCCAGGTTCAATTCTGGCCAAGGGCACATGCTTGGGTTTCGAACTCGGTCCCCAGTGGGGAGGGGGGGCATGCAGGAGGCGGCTGACCGATGATTCTCATCATTGATGTTTCTATCTCTCCTCCTTTCCTCTTTGAAATCAATAAAGAAATATATTTGTGTGTGTGTGTGTGTGTGTGTGTGTATAAATATATATATATATATATATATATATATATATATATATATATATATATATATATATATATATATATATTGGGTCGGCAGCTAAGTAATTGCGGATTTTTTAAAGAAAATCAAAGACAATTTTTTCATGGAACTAAATAACTTTATTCTGTAATGTATTGCCCATTTTGATCAATGACCTTTTGCCATCTTTCAGGCAGCATCATAATCCCACGTTCAAAAAACTTCTGGTTTTTATTAGCAAAAAACTGAATCAGGTACGATTTGACATCATCATCATTATTGAAATTTTTACCATTCAAGGAGTTTTGTAAAGATCGAAAAAAAAAAGTAATCAGATGGTGCAAGGTCAGGACTATATGGTGGATGTGGCAAAACATCCCAACCAAGCTCCATTAATTTTTGCCAAGTGACCAAAGATGTGTGTGGCCTTGCATTGTCATGATGGAATACAACACCTTTTCGATTTGTCAATTCGGGCCGCTTTTCTTCAACTGCATTGTTTAATTTCGTTAGTTGTTCAATGTAGACATCAGAATTGATCGTTCGGTTGGGTGGTAAGAGTTCAAAGTAGACAATTCCTTTGTAATCCCACCAAACTGATAACAAAACCTTCTTTTGATGAATATCAGCTTTTGATGTTGTTTGAGTTGGTTCACCTGGCCTGCTCCACGATCTTTTCCGCTTGATATTGTTGTAAACAACCCATTTTTCATTGCCAGTTATCAGTCGTTTTAAAAATGGATCATTTTCATTACGTTTCTTTAGCAAATCGCAGCTGCTAATGCGTTGCGTTAACTGTGATTCTTTAATTTCGTGAGGAACCCATGTATCGAGTTTTAAAACACAGCCAAGTTGTTTTAAGTGATTTTCAATGCATGTATGTGATACATGAAGCTTCTCTGCAATCTCACGTGTTGTACTGTGACAGTCCAAATTGATTATTGCTTTGATTAGGGCGTCATCAACTTCAACTGGACGACCAGAGCGTTTTTCATCTTTGAGTGAAAAATCACCAGAACGAAATTTGGCAAACCAATTTTGACACTGCCGTTCTTTTAAGGCTTCGTCACCATAAACAGCACATAACTTTTTATGAGCTTGCGATGCGTTTTTCCCTTTGAGGAAATAAAAAAGCAAAATATGACGAAAATGTTCCTTTTGATTTTCCATTTTTTAACGAACGCCAAACGAAAACTACAAAACAGATCAAAAAACTTTTTTTACTGATTAACAGCTGAATAGCCAACTATCAAATAACAAAATGTGTTTTACATTTGTACTACGTCTGCAAACCTAAAAATTCAACTGAAGCCATATATGTGTGAAACCCGCAATTACTTAGTTGCCGACCTACATATATATATATATATATATATATATATATATATATATATATATATATATATTATTATCATTTTTAATCATTGGCTCAAGCCTAACTGGTGTGGCTCAGTGGTTGAGCGTCAACCCAGGAACCAAGAGATCATCAGTTTGATTCCCACTCAGGCGCATGCCTGGTTGTGGGCTTAAACTCTGCAGGCAGGAGGCAACCAATTGATGATTTTCCTCTCTCATCAATGTTTCTGTCTCTCTATCCCTCTCCCTTCCTCTCTCTCTCTAAAAATCAGTAAAAATACTATTTTTTTTCTTTTAAATCATTCATTGGGTTGGGTGGTGAGGTTATTGGTGGCAGGGAAGTGGAACCCTGGTTCTCTATGGTGAAAGGAGCTCAGACCTCAAACTTTCAGGTCAGTTCATTTGCTGAAAATGAGGTTAACTAGCAGGTTGGAGAAATGATGAGGTCTGTAAAAGTTGTGAGGAATGTGCTTGGGAGAAAATGAATGTTGAAGCTGTCCTCTTTACTACTAAGTAAGTGACTTTTACAGATTTTAGGAACTTACCAGTAGCCTGTTTTTCTCTCCTGTCTAAGGTTGTTACATATCTTATTGATGGAACTCCTTCTCCTGCCCCCACCTGAGAACAGATGAACAGAGAGAGCCCCATTTCCCCATGACCTTGCTATTACTTTTAAGTTCCAGTTGGTGTTATAGTAATCCAGTATTGCATGATACCTATTTTTACCTTATTTTATACTCCTTACGTTAACTACCGTGTTTCAGCACCTTCACATATGTTTTTTGTCATATCTATTTTCCCTTGGCTAATTTAGATCCAGATTTATTACAAGAAGTATCTGTTGGAGACAGCTTAGAAATGGAATGAGATGAGAGGGGTAATTATGTTAAAGAAAATAGGAAGTTATAGAAGAGGAAACAGGGAGACAAAGGTAAAGAAGGGAGGAGACTTCTCAGATCAAACTCCTAGACTCTCCTAGGAGCCTGACCCCCTACCCCTTATTTTTCCAGGATCAGATTCCATAGGCATCACCACACCCCCTTTTCTTCTTCGGAACCAAATCCATTTACTTAAGTCCCAATTCCTTCCAAATAACTTATTTTAACAAGATCTTCTTTCCCAAACATTGTATTTGTAAACCAGAGGTCAAAAAGAGACTTTGGCCCTAACCAGTTTGTCTCAGTGGATAGTGCATTGGCCTAGGGACTGAAGGGTCCTGGATTCAACTCCAATCAAGGGCATGTACCTTGGTTGCAGGCACATCCCCAGTAGGGGTTATGCAGGAGGCAGCTGATCGATGTTTCTCTCTCATTGATGTTTCTATCTCTATCCTTCTCCCTTCCTCTCTGTAAAAAATCAATAAAATATATTTTATTTTAAAAAGAGAGAGAGAGACTTTGTCCTGGAAGTTAATTTTCTTTCCGATGTATAGAAGGTAGTGGGTTACCAAAGCTGTATTTGGGAGTATTACTAATATTCAGCTTTGAGTGAATCATCATAAATAATCATCACAAATATGGGAAGTTCTTTTAATTTCATGATCTAATGACATTTTTGGAACCATGTCCCCTGTCTTGGGTTATTACATTGAGGAATACCAGCTAACATCCCAGCAGCTCTAGAGAGGTACCTGAGGCAGAACCGAGACTCCTGCCAAGGCCATAGAGGCTCCCTGGGAAGTGGGTCCCCCAGCTCCAGCGCAGCCTTCAGATGAGATCACACACAGCCCAAGCTGCTTCTTGACTAAGTCTTGCATGGGAACTAACCAGCAGTGCCATTCTGAGTTTCTGACTCCTTTTTGAAGGGGTAAGCTGGACCTTTTCTTGTGGTGTATTAGTCTGCGGTTTGGGCTCAGTCAGCCTCCCTCCTGTAATTCGTCTAACTGTGAGGTGCACGTTGGTGCATTTCCCAAGAGAGTGTTTTCAACATACATGAGAATGTGAATCAAAAGCTAGTTTTCAGCCTTAATTCTAAATGAGAGTGATTTCTGTCAAGTGTTCTTTTTAATGACAGTTGGTAGGTTGAGCTAAGATTGACATTATAGAATATGTTTTTTTCCTTCACAAAGTTGTTGCAGGAGAAGTGGGCAGTAAGAGTTATAGATATTGAGCTGAAACCGGTTTGGCTCAATGGATAGAGCGTCGGCTTGGGGACTGAAGGGACCCAGGTTCGATTCCGGTCAAGGGCATATACCTTGGTTGCAGGCATATCCCCTGTAGGGGGTGTGCAAGAGGCAGCTGATCGATGACTATCTCTCATCGATGTTTCTAACTCTCTATCTCTCTCCCTTCCTCTCTGTACAAAATCAATAAAATATATATTTAAAAAAAAGAGTTATAGATATTGAGAATTAGTACATAAGATGCTACAGGAAAATAAGGAAAGCAATGGGAGAGCAATACCATTTGTGTAGTAATTGTAGTTGTTTCTGATCTTGCCAAACTGTAAGCCCATGGTTTCAGAGACTTTGTTATCTCTAGCATATGCAAATGCTTAGCATCTCAACTTCCATGCCCTGAGGGATGTGTGTGGCTTGGTCCTAGGAAAACTTAGCTCTTCAACTTTCTTGCTGACAGAGGAAAGCATCCTGAGTAGGCGAATGGAGCACAGAGGAAAGAGGAATGTGGGGTGAGAAGACATGCACACAGCTGTCTCCAGTGCCTTAGAAAACAAGGGAGAATGTTAATAGCATGACCAAAAATCAGTCTTACTGTCATATAACAGGTATAAATTAGAAAAATCTGAACCAAAAGGACAGGAATTCTGAAGTTCAACTTCTCCACCAACTTTCTTGATGACTTATTATGTTTCATATCATTACCTATGTTAGAGATCTTTTCATGTACTTATTTGGCATCTGAATATCCTCTTTGTCAAAATGTCTTTACAGCCGGGACCGGTTTGGCTCAATGGATAGAGCGTCGGCTTGGGGACTGAAGGGTCCCGGGTTCGATTCCGGTCAAGGGCATGTACCTTGGTTGCGGGCATATCCCCAGTAGGGACTGTGCAAGAGGCAGCTGATCGATGACTCTCTCTCATCGATGTTTCTAACACTCTATCTCTCTCCCTTCCTCTCTGTATAAAAATCAATAAAATATATACTGTATATTTAAAAAAAATGTCTTTACATATCTTTTTTCCAGGTTTTACTTGGATTGTTTGGTTTATTTTATTATTGAGTTGAGTTTTGAAAGTTCTTTATATAGTTGAGATACTAGTCCTTTGCTGGAAATGTGCTTTGTGAACGTTTTGTCCCAGTTTGTAGTTTATCTTTTCATCTTCCTAACATGGTCTTTTGCAAAATCATACAAAAGGTTTTATTTTTGATGAAAACTAATTTATCTGTTTTTTTCTTTTAGATATCATGTTAATAATATCTAATTAGCCATGGATCTTGAATACTTTCTGTGTGTTTTTTTCTAAAAGTTTTATAGTTTTGTATTTACATTTAAGTCTATGATCCATCTTGAAATGGGGTAGACTGATTCCATCACTTTAGTTTTCTTTTTCAAAATTGGTTTAGCTATTCTAGTTTCTTTGTATATATATATATATATATATATATATATATATATATTCTAAAAGTTTCTATATCTACAAAATATCTTGCTGGCATTTTGACAAGAATTACATTAAATCTATATTATATCTATGTGGGGAGAATTGGAATTTTTCCTATGTTTATTCTTTCAATCTATGAACTCCCTATATTTTTCCATTTATTTAGATCCTTTTGATATCTTTCATTGTGTTTTATAATTTTCAGATGCATACAAATTCTATGCATGTTTTGTTAGATTCACATCTAAATAATCTTTTTCAGTGATTGTAAAATTACATTGTATTTTTAATTTTGGTGTCTATTCATTATTAGTATATGCAAATATAGTTAATTTTATATGTTTACTTGTGGATCCTGTGATCCTGCTAAACTCATTCTAAGGCTTTTTTGGTTGATTCCTTTGGCTTTTCTCTGTAGAGAAGCCTGTCATCTGCAAATGACAGTTTTCTTTCTCTCCTTCTTGTAAATATGCCTTTTATTTCCTTTTCTTTGCTTATTATATTGGCTAGGACTTCCAGCACCATGTTGAAAAGAACGGTGAGAGCAGACCTCTTCACCTTGTTCCCAGTCTAAGGGGGAAAGCACTGTCTTTTCCAATAAGTATACTGTTATCTGTAGGTTCATGTGTTTTATTAAGTTGAGGAAGAGCCACCATATTCACTTTTTTAATCATGAATGCGTGTTAATTTTATTGATATGCTTTTTCTTCTTTATTTTGGTAATGTGGTAGATTACACTGATTGACAGTTGAAAATTGGGCCAGCTTTCCATCCCTAGAATAAACTTGATCATGGTATAGAATTCTTTTTATATATGCTGAGTTCTATTTGCTGTTTTGTTAGAAGGTTTTGTATCTATATTTATGAGGATATTGGTCTGTAGGTTTCCTTCTTGGTACTGTCTTTGTCTGGATTTATTGTCAAAGTAATACTAGCTTCATGAAATAAATTAAGAAGTGTTCTCTCCCCTTCTGCTTCCTGGAAGATTATGGAGAATTAGAGTTAATTCTTTAAGATGTTTGGTAGCATGCTGCAGTGAAATTACTGGGCCTAAAGGTTTTAATATTTTGGGCAAAGTACTTGCTTTCTACACATGGTTTGATGGTATGTCAATGAAAGTCACTCAAAGAAAATGTAAGTTGGTACATACTAACTTGCTGAAACTTTAATAATTTTTTAATTTCATACAGTGATTTAGTATTTATGCATATGTATTTCCTTTGATCATCATACCAATGTTGTGAAATCAAAGGGACAGGATTAGTCACATCTTTCAATTTTATTTCAGTTAAAGAAACAGGCTCAAAGGTTGAATGACTCAGCCAAGTTCACTTAATAAGCTGGGAAGGAGCAAAAACAAGCTTGTCACTCAGATTTTCTGATTCACTTTTTTTTTTTTCCATGATGGGAAATGTGAGATTATATTTGCTTAGTGTTTTAAAAAAATTAAGCTCTTCTAGAAAAGACAGATGAACATAAAGTGTGTTTGTGAAAACTGATTGCTCCTAGTTATTAATTCATAGAAGCAGGAGTTCTCAAAGCACTTATGCTCCCCAAGCATTTTTAAAAATATACATTGTGAAAGGAGTTCTGGGGGAGTTTTTAAGCCCAGTAACAGAGAGGCTTTTATCTATATTGTGGTCTTACAGTTTTGTTTGCATATCATCTTTTTGAGACTAAAGGTCCAGACCAGTCTACTCCCTATGAAGTATGTCATTAGGTTAACTCCACTTGTAATCCGAATTCTACCATGTCTAAAAGCAGAGAGGGCAGTTGGAGATGGGCAGGAAGTAGGAGGACAGAGCAGCAGGCTTTCCATTTGTTCCCCCACAGACAGCCTCTCTTCACCCTGGTGTCTGCATCCCTTGCCAATGCTCAGAGGTAATGAGATAATTAAGAAGAAAGGCAAATAGTCAGTGGTTATATTTATATTTCACAAAATGAATACACACACACACACATACACACACACACACACACACACACACACGCTCAGAAAGCTCTGCTTTCTCCTTTCAGATTATCCAAATCTTACACATCCTTCACAGTATTACTCATGTATCATCTCTTCTCAAAGCCTTGTACAAATGGGATTTCTCCTGCCATCAGCATTTTTACACACTTATTTTTTTTTTCTTTGCAATTTTGCATGCATGTTCACTCTTTGAATAAACAATAAGCTCTTAATTTCTGGGATCAGATTCTGTATGAGTTCATTCACTGCCCAACTCAGGATATTGGATATAGGTGTGCAGGCCACCATTTGGTCAACTAGTCTATTTGCTACACCCTAGGTGTGCTTAGTGTTTTCCCCATTCGTTCCTAACCGGGCTCTTTCCTTTAGTTAGAATGTCCTTCTCAGTTCTATGAGCTTTGTCCCTGGGCTATTTAATGAGGGCAAGTCTGTTAAGGAGCAGCAGCAGTTGTGCTTAAAAAAGGTGGGGGGTGGATTTATTGCTTCCCCATCCTTTCATATGCACATTTCATACAAGCTGAAATGCTAAAATAATTGTATGAATGACATCCATATAGCCACCACTCTTGTTCAACTGTTTTTATTGTATACTAGAGGCCCAATGCATGAAATTCATGCACGGGGAGGGGGGGTGTCCCTCAGCCCAGCCTGCACCCACTCCAATCTCAGATCCCTTAAGGGATGTCTGACTGTGATTGGACCTAAATGGGCAATCGGGCGTCCCTCTCATAATCCAGGACTGCTGGCTCCCAACAACTCGCCTGCCTGCCTGCCTGCCTGATTGTCCCTAATTGCTCTGCCTGCCAGCCTGATCACCCCTAACCATTCCCCTGCTAGCCTAATCGAGGTCTAACTGCCCCCCTGCTGACCTGATTGCCCCTAACTTCCTTCCCCTGATGGCCTGATCCCCCCCTAACTTCCTTCCCCTGATGACCTGCAGGCGTGGTTCCCTCCAACCGCCCTCCCCTGCTGGCCTGGTCACCCCTAACTGCCCTCCCCTGCAGGCCTGATTCTCTGTAACTGTCCTCCCCTGCAGGCCTTATCACCCACAACTGCCCTTCCCTGCCAGCCAACTTGTGTCCACATGGGGGAGGCCATCTTTGACTACATGGGGGTGGCCATCTTGTGTGTTGGAGTGATGATCAATTTGCATATTACCTCTTTATTATATAGGATTGTTTTGAATGGTTTATACTTACTTTACCTTATAATTCTTTTTCAATTAATAAAGTAGTAAAAATGAAAGTACATATAGAAAAAAGCCATTAGGTCCAGGGCCTGGGCCCAGGCCTAGCAGCTCTGGGTGGCTGTCTGAGAGCTCCCTTCCACCAGCTCCCTTCCTCTGTGGGCTGGCTCACCTTTGAACCAGCTTCTCTCTCAGCTTCCTGCTGAAATCAGTCTTGCCCAGAAACCTGGCCTATTTGGCTAAACTCTTGACACTCTTTGCCAGTCTTCCTTCCTCTCCCCCTTATCCTTTCCTTTCTTTCTGTTCCTGGAACTATGCAGGTGCCTCCCTGCAACTCTGAGTATCATCCACTGTTTATTTTTGCTGCCATGATCCATCTTTTTATTGCATTCTTCCAGGAATTGAGTTTCTGTCCAGGTCAAGTCTGAATACTGCATATTGGATTGTAGGGCCAGCCTGATCCTCTGGGTTAGCACCCTCCTCCTCAACCCTGGTTTCCCCTCCTCCCTTTCCAAAGATTCATGACCCTGTGGTCTTAATATGGGATGTGGTGGGTGAAAGTCGCCTCATTTCTCTAAGTGGCTGTAAGCATCATTAATGTGTCCCATGCTCTGTCATCTTAAATTGTAGTTATTTAAAAACATCTGATTTTCCTTACCAAATTTTAATCTCTAAGTGGCATAAACAATTCCTCACATGCCTTTTCTCAGCCATAGTACCTCCATAAGAAAAAGTGTATTTCCTAAATTTATTGAATGAATTTACTGACTTAAGAAAGGAATAATTGTGGCAGCGTGGATTTAGAAAGGTTTGAAAGCATCACGATGATCTGGATTTAAAATAAGGGACAGTCCTAGTGGGAAGGAGGAAGGTGGAAGCTCTGAGCAAAAGCACAAGGAGAGAGCCACCTCCTGCAGACAGAGGAATGCACATGTCAACACACTGGTAAATATAGGAGTGCATGGTGGGAACTAGGGCAGTGCCTGGTGGAGCAGAGGGTCAGCTGGGGAAAGCTGAAGTGTTAGAATGGGTAATGGAGTATGTGAAGAGGAGGGTAAGGGGTATCTCAGGAAGAGCTTTGAGCTGCAGGCGAGCATAGCATGATGACTGCTTCTCTGGATAGCAACGAGCAGGATATAGGATGGTAAGGAGGCCATGGTAAGGAGAGAAAATAATTTCTGACAAATAGTATTTCACCTTAGACCCTGTTGTTTTGTTTTGTTTTGTTTTGTTTTGTTTTGTTTTTGTTTTGTTTTTTCCATCTTGGACTCTTTGTTCCTTTGGGCAAAGGAACACCCTCTCCTCACATTGGCTTGGAAGATGACAAACTTCAACTTTTAGTTTTGCAAAGAGAAGCCAGTTTTTTTGTCAGAAGTTTGGTATGTGCTAAATGTGTTCACAAACTGTTCTAAAGGTAATCGGGAAAGAAATAAAACCAGAACATCTGATTAGGAAGGTATTGAGTAAGACCACTGTGTGTTATGAGATTTCTTCCTAGAAGTCAAATTGTTCCAGCAAGGTAGATGAATGGGCCAGTGCCACCATTCTTTCTACATTCCGGAAAGTTTAAGAATGTTCTTACTTAGAAAATCACTGGAAAATCTGACAGAAGTGCATGGCCTGAATAATTTCCAGGGATTTTATTAGCGTGTGCTTTTTGCAGGAATCCAGAGTACAGCCTTTCCTCTGGTTCCATTAGATTGCATCAGTGTTCTTGCTATACTGGATCCCGAGGGCGATAAACACTCTTAATTCCTGTCACTCCCTTCTTACAACCGCTTATGCTTCTCGACTTGAAAACATCTATTCCTATATACTATTGCCCGGAGCCTGGGGTATCTTCAGTTACATAATCTCGAACTTCTTTCCTAACCTTCAAAGAAAATACTCATATTCGGTTCTTATGGCGAATCCACAGACAGACTATAGGGGTTTCTGGTGTTGTTGTTGTTGTTGTTGTTGTTGTTGTTTTTATAAAATAAAAAGAAAGAAAGAAAGAAAGAAAGAAAGAAAGAAAGAAAGAAAGAAAGAAAGAAAGAAAGAAAAGGAAGGAAGGAAGGAAGGAAGGAAGGAAGGAAGGAAGGAAGGAAGGAAGAAAGGAAGAAAGAAAGAAAGAAAGAAAGAAAGAAAGAAAGAAAGAAAGAAAGAAAGAAAGGAAGAAAGAAAGGAAGAAAGAAAGAAACTATATGATTTGAACTCCACAGTTATCCCAGAGCCTGACACCGAGGCCCAGCTCCATGACTGTGACCTCCACAGACTGCTGCTCTGAGGGCGCATGGCTGCCGCTGACAGTTCCTTTGGTCTGTTTGGTCGCAATTACAGTGAGTGTGAGCCTGAAGAACACACTTTAACACAGAGGAACTGCAACCTCCTGTCATGTGAGAACATTTAGATGACAGGCAATGTGCTTCATGCTCAGGGATGTGCCTGCATTGGTGGGTCTCAGCATGTCTGAGGGGGCTCAGACCTCTTTCAGAATCTGAGGGAAGTGATGGACACTTTCCCTAGAAAGATGCCCATCAATGTTTGTCATTTAGGGATGCACAGACAGACCAAAGGACCTTCCATTGATCCAACAGTGTGAATCCTGCCTTAGGGCTTGGACTGTGGCCTCTCCAGATCCACACCCCGAAAGAGCCTGTGACACAGTGAACTTTCAACACCCACTCAGCAATAGCAGAGCAAACAAGGAGCTTAGTTATTGTCTTGTCCAAATAACATTGAAAATCCCAGGAATATTTTTTTCTCCCACTTATTTGTCATACTTTGGTTTTAGTTCAGGGGGACAAGTTTATGTTCCACACTGGAGCAGGGGAACATGGGGCCCCTGGGTCCAGTTGGGGGCGGTGATTGGTTCTGGCACAATGTTCAGAATCTACACACCGCCCCTGCCTCCCTCTGTGTCCTCACTGACTCCTTGCTACCACAGACCTCCTCTGCCTCTCAGACCACCGGGCTTTCTCTTGTGTTGGAGCTTCTGTGTATGCTGTCATCTCTTCTGAAATACCCTTTCCTGTCATTTTGTACCCAGTGAAAACCAAAGAGCCAGGGCTTGCCCTGAGAGAGGAAATAGAAAGGGGCTGAGGGAGAATAAAATGGAGCAGTTTGGGTGGCCAGGGATGGACTTCTCTGAGGTGGAAGTGTTTATGCCGAAACTTGAAGGGTTTTAGGCAGATGGCATAGCATGCTCAAAGGCCCTGCATGAGAAAGGGCTAGGCAGGGTCCCGAGAGTGAAAGAAGGCTATCCTATTGGTCTCAGTCAACCTGGGCTGCCCAACGGAATACACAGACTAGGGGCTTAGACAGACATTCATTTCTCAGTCTAAAGACTGGAAGTCCAGGGTCAAGGCAATAGCAGATCTGGTGTCTGATGAGAACCCACTTCTTGGTTCATAGATGGTGTCTTCTTGCTGTGTCCTCATATGGTGGGAGAGGCACTGGAACTCTCCGGAGTCTCCTTTATAAGGACACTTATCTCATCATGAGGGCTCCACCCTCATGACCTAGGTCACTCCCCAAAGCCCACCTCCTACTACTGTTCCCTCGGGGGTTAGAATTCAGCACGTGAATGTGGGGAACTCAGACATTCATCCCATGGCACTAGCTGAAGGTGTGAGTGAAGGGAGAGGTTGGGGCTGCAAGAGGCATGTGGCCATACAAGGAGTTGAGCATCTCTTAGTAAAGATTTTGGATTTTATTCCAAAAGGGGATCATTGAGCATTGTAAATCAAAGACCGAGAGATTATCTGATTAGGATTTAGGAACATCATCGCTCATATTTATTCTGGGCATAAAATGGGTTGGAAGAGAGCATTGGCTTTCAACTTGTGAAGATTTTGACCCAGGGCATATTTGGCAATGCCTGGAGATGTTTTGGACCTGAGGGTTGGTAGGGGGCGGCGGGAGCGGGAGCATGGGTGCTGTAGGCATTGAATGAGCGGAGGCCAGGAATGCTGTTCAACACCCTACAATGCATAGGTCGGCACTTACCCACACCCCACCCCCACGACTAAGTGTCATCCAGCCCCAAATGTCAACAGTGCTGCTGCTGAGAACCCGAGTGAGGGTGGCAGCTGGCCAGGTGGACTTGAACCAAGCCGGCAGCCGCACAGCTAGGGTGGTGGACAGCTTCCAACAGATCACAAAGATGGAAAGCAGGATTTGCTGACTGATTGCAAGTATGGGGACAGGAGGCAGAAACCAGCAGGAGCCTCGTGTTTCTGAGCAACCACGCTAAGAGTGGATTTACTCCTATGGGGGATACTAGGAAACTGTGGGGGTGAGAGAAGCCAGGATTTCTTTTCGGATGTGTTTGGTTGGAAGTAAGCACAAGACATTCAAGGGCAGGTGTCAAGTCAGTTGTCTGAACGTCAAAGGAAACACGAGGACTAATGTAAAACTGTTGGAGTTTTCAATATATGAGTCTTGGAATCTTTGAAACTGATGTGATTGCTTAGGGATGTGAGAAAAGAGAACTGGAAACGCAAGGTACAGCCCTGGGATTCACTAATGTCCACTAGATGTGCTTTTATGAGTTGGTCCTAACCAAAAACACGCTCCACACTTTGAAATCCTCCAAGTTGATGAACACTGATGTTTGCTACATTACATTCTAACCTTCATTTTTATTTTAAAAACGGTATCCCCCTTTTTAAAAGCTGTACTATGACCTTCACCAAATTTCTAATCTTGGAAATGTTGACGTTGTTTATTATCAGAATATCCGAGGACACCCACTCCAGGAGCCTGCAGGATATGTGGCTCCGGCGGAATGTGGACGAGGCTGAGGTGAGGTTGGCAGGGTTGATGGAAAATTTCTGAGTCAACACATGGGCTCTGATGCTGCAGGGCCTCAGCAGAGCAACTGCGGTCCCAAAGGGGTTCTGCTGCTGCTGCCGCCATTGACGCCATCTGCATGGTACGGCACTCTGCAGAATCTGGAGCACAGTGGGTTTACCACTGCTCTTGTTGAGACACACAAAGACATTCATTCTGAATTATCAGGTACTAGCGGCCCGGTGCACGAAATTCATGCACGGGGGATGTATGTCCCTCAGCCCAGCCTGCACCCTTTCCAATCGGAAACCCCTTAAGGGATGTCTAACTTCCCATTTAACGGGTGGTCGGACATCCCTCTCACAATCCAGGACTATTGGCTCCCAACCACTTGCCTGCCTGCCTGCCTGATTGCCCCTAACTGCTTCTGTCTGCCAGCCTGATCACCCCCTAACCACTCCCCTGCCAGCCCGATTGCCCCTAACTGCCCTCCCCTGCTAGCTTGTCACCTCCAACTGCCCTTCCCTGCTGGTCTGGCCACCTCCAACTGCCCTCCCCTGCAGGCCTGATCACCCCTAACTGCTCTCCCTTGCTGGCCTGGTCACCCCCAACTGCCCTCCTCTGCTGGCCTGGTTCTTCCCAATTGTCCTCCCCTGCTGATCTGGTCCCTCACAACTGCCCTCCCCTGCTGGCCATCTTGTGGCGGACATCTTGTTTCCATATAGGGGCAGCCATCTTGTGTGTTGGAGTAATGGTCAATTTGCATATTACTCTTATTAGATAGTATACCAACATCCCATGTGAACATGCAGTTTTCAGACCAACCTGCAGTTGGTCTGAATATCCTAGCTATGAACCTCAAACTCTAGCTTTAGGCCTAAAGAAAACAACAACAAACAGATTTGCATGGTAATGAAAGCAAGATGTTCTGTCATAACACACTGCAGCCACTAAGAAATAACTGTCATCTAAAAAGATGAGGGTAGATGATAAAGAACAACCAGTACCAAGTGCAGCCAAGACCCCCTAAGTAGGCAGTGGAGCCATTTGCCCCGAATTGGGGTGCTCACAACATTACACAGTTTGGTTTAGAAATGCTGGGGTCTCTATTCACAACAACGTCTCACTAGACTCTGAATCTGTGTCCTTCGAGGGGCCCTGTGGGTCCAGCTCCTGGACAGGGCAGGATCCAGTATTTTCCATGGCCATTGATAGGCAGCCCCTGGCTTGTGAACCAGCTTAAAGAGTGGGGCCTGCACTGCCTCAGATCCGGCCACCACCATGGGCCAGTGGGGAACCTTAAAAGGACCTGTAGTTTCTGAGAAAACACCAGCAAAGTAACTCTTCCTCCGCTGGTTCCTGTTCCACCTTGCCTGGGTGCACTGCCAGCTATTGTAAAGGTTCAGAGACCTGGTTCACTCGTGGCCACACTTCTAGGAAGGTTCAGTCCACTCCTGCTGGGGAAAAAAGATGGTTATTGAGAAATGGAGCACGTGGGGGTGGGGATGAGCATGGCCAGTGTAGAAGGGGTTTGACACGGTGGCCGTGATGCGTCCTGAGAAAGACGTGCACGGAAGGAGGGTCTGGGTCAGACACTGTGACCAAGCCCAGCTCTGCCCAAAACAGGGCAGGAACTTCTCTCTCATGGCCCCTCTTCTTTCTGGAGCTGCACAGCCCTGTCTGCAGGACCCCGGAACCAGGCTAGGCCTATCCACAGACATCACATACAGCTGGGTGGCAAGGATGACAGGGAGGGCCTGTCTTGGCAGCCTAACCTCCACTGTGAACTCATCTGAGTTGCTTACCCTTTCCAAACCTCGGTTTACTGATCTGTAACATGGGGATCATGCCATCAGAGTTTGTCACTCAGGAAACAGGGGTTCTTATTTATTCACCCAAAAGCCACTATTAGTATCAGATTCACTGGTCCTGATTCATTATCGCTATATGTTAGGTGTTTGGCGTGATTTAATACATATAGAGATACTTTGAAAAGACATAGGATTCACCCTCAGTTGTATTTGGTGAGTCAGTGGGGACCTGAAATACCATGGGTGACATTATTCCAAATGTCAGACATGGATTAGCTTTGGGACTATGACTTATTTATAGCCCGAGGATCCCCTGAGCCACCTTTAGAGATAATTAATAGAAAGCCTCAAAGAATAATTAATGTAGGTCCCTCATATTTATCAGAAACTGCATTCAGCACCACTGAAAACCCTCCTGTGTGAAATGACCAAGCAGTCTTCTGCCCTGGGCTGTGTTTGTGTTTATTTCTGGAGAATAGTGACTCACCAAATGCTGAGAATATTGCTCCTGAAATTTTTGTGACGGCTACTCTAGGTTTCCCTTCCTGCAGTGCCACTTCACTTAATTATAGCATAATCGTAACCTGCAGTGTTTCAGCATATTCACACTGTGAAGGTGCGTTTATATTTCTGTTATCAGTGGGCACTTCTTGAAGAAAACATGTGGTATTTGATCCTTGGGTTCTTGCAGCTATAGACAAACAACCCTGCTATTTAAAGGCCCAAAGTCCGCTCCTTCGGGACAGCCTTCTGTCTTTCCTCTGCCAAGTACTCCAGTTAGCACATTCCCTCTGCCCAGGACACAAGTGTGCCCAGCGTGCAGTCCAGCCAGGAACAGGCTACATAAATTGTGAATAAGAGTCTCTTTCTGCCCAAGCCAATGTGGCTCAGTGATAGAGCGTCAGCTCAGCAGCGAAGGGTCCTACGTTTGATTCTAGGTCAAGGGCACGTACCTGGATTGCAGGCTCATTCCCTGCCCTGGCCAGGATGCATGGGGGAGGCAACCCATCAATGTGTCTCTCTCACTTTCTGTCTCCCTCCCCTCCTTTCCACTCTCTCTAAAAATCAGTGGGAAAAAAAGATAGGGTGAGGATTAACAACAACAACTAAAAAGAGTCTATTCCTTCTTCATTCTTACACTTGCAAGCTTTGGCTGTTTTTTTGTGGATTTCCTAAAGAGATGTTAGCCCAGACAGAGAGAATGCAGAATGAAAATGTAAACACTGACTCATTCATGATCCAGAAACACTTACCTCATCAGTATACTGAACTCGTATTTTATCTTTTTTTTTTTTTTTTGGGGGGGGGGTGCTTTTTTCCCCCCCCGGTCTATTTATGTTTTTATCTCTGCCTTTTGTTGATCTGAAGGATGACCCTCCAGATGAAGATGAGATACCAGATCTGGAATGAGGGAAAATGGAGATAGCAGATGCGACAGAGTCATACAACTGTGGAGGACTCCTATGCCAGCTCCAAATACTCGTAAACTTGGCTCTTTGTTTACAAACCTGCATGGCCCTCCAGGTACCTCGGGGTCCTCAGACAGGTCAGAATAGAAGGACCACAGGTAGGACTAGAACCATCAGCCCAGATGTGATGGTACTAATTCAGAAACAGGCAAGAACTTTAAGAAATATGAAACTAACAGAGTCTTTGGAGACATTCAGGACAACATTATATCCCCAAAATAATACTAGACTGCTCATGGGAGCATCCGTACAAGAAAAGTCTGTAGGGAACTTAAAATGTTAATTTTTCTTTACTGAAATTAATTACAGAATTCAAAGGCCCAGCTGAGTAACAGGATGGACCAAGCATATAATCCACAGGATGTGTTTGAGGAAATACGAACACACACTAAGAACACAGGGGCAGGATGAGGGGTTTCTGCCTCCGGTGCTGGGCATGGTAATTCTGACCAGAAACAACAAAAGGCACAGCATATTATAATCTCCTGGGAAACGTGCTCAGACTGAACAAGATCCCAGGGAAAGATGGGAATCTACTTTAGCTCAAAAGGTATTTGCTGCCAAAACCGGTTTGGCTCAGTGGATAGAGCCCTGGCCTGCGGGCTCAAGGGTCCCAGGTTTAAATCTGGTTAAGGGCATGTACCTTGGTTGCGGGCACATCCCTAGTAGGGGGTGTGCAGAAGGCAGCTGATTGATGTTTCTCTCTCATCGATGTTTCTGGCTCTCTCTCTCCCTTCCTCTCTGCAAAAAATCAATAAAATATCTTTTTTTTTTTTTTTTTTTTTTTTTTTTTTTTTTTTTTTTTTTTTTTTAAGGTATTTGCCATTGGGGAAGAAGCACTGAGAAGACTGAGCTGGCTTTGACCCAGAATCCTGCAAGGGGAGCCACTCAGTGACCATGACTGAACCCCAAATTCCTGGTGAGCCCAGAGTAATCAGCCTCCCAGAGACTGTATGCTGGCTGTGCGGCCTTGGGGGGCCCATAGGCTGGAGGACTGGTTTCGGGTGCTGCTGCCCTTCAGAACATAGCTCCTTTGCTTTGTCATTTATGGTCACTTTGCATGTAGAGAAATAATTGGGAGGCTGGAGCGTAAGTATCTCCTTGGCAATATTTCTTATTTTTGTTTTGTCCTGCGTTTGGCAATTATACATAAAGGACTGATTACACCTGTTCAAAGTGAAAATAGAACGAAGATGAATTCAGCTGCTAAAAACACTGCTCCCAGAATAGTGTGGTGGGATTTGAGCAGGTTCACTACTGATTGTCCTGGTGGTTTTAGTCCTATCACTGTGAATTAAATATTTACTATGTCCGACATTTAAAGGGTGGCAGGTAACTGGTAACCCAGCAGCCAGTTATCGCCTGCACGTCAGAAGCTGAAGAAGAATATCCCTCCTCAGTCTATCAGAGCCCTGCTGAGCATGCCCCATCCTGAACTACTCCTTTTTTTCCCAAATAAAAATTATATGTATTTAAGGTGAACAATGCAATGCTTTGATATATGTACACACTGTGAAATGATCATCATGTCAACCTAATTAATACCTCCATTGCCTTAAATAATTACCTGTATGTGTGTGTGTGTGTGTGTGTGTGTGTGGCACACTTAAGATTCACCAAATTTCAAGTACATAATATAGTATTGCAAACTCTAGTTGCATTGTCATATATTGGTTTTCCAGGACTTATTCTTCCTGTATAACTGAAACTTTGAACCCTTTGACCATAATCTCCCCATTTCCCCTTCCCTATGTCCCCTAGCAACCACCATTCTATTTTCTGATACTGTAAATTTGACTTTTTTAGATTCTATATGTAAGTGAGATTATGCTGTATATGTCTGACTCATTTCACTTAGCATAATTTCCTCCAGATACATTTATGTTATTTCAAATGTCTGGATTCCTTAATTTTGTTTATCTTTATTGTTGAAAGTATTACATATGTCCCTTTCCCCCCATTAATCCCATCTAGCCTGCCCCCACCTCCTACCCCAGGCTTTCACCACCTAATTGTCTGAGTCCATGGGTTATGCATATGTACAAAGTCTTTAGTTGATTATCTCCCACGCACCGACCCTCCCCTACCTTCTTTCATTTTTAAGGCTGAATAATATTCTATCATATATATATGCCATACTCCATTTTCTTTCTCCATTTGTGTCTCAGTGGACATTTAGGTTCTTTCCATGTTTTGGCTATTGTCAATAAAGCTACCATGAACATGGGAGAGTGGATATCTCTTCAACATACTGATTTTATTTCCATTGGATATATACCCAGAAGTGGGATTGGTGGATCATGTGGTAGCTCTTTTTAGAAATTTTTAAAGAACCTCCATACTGCTTTTCCAAAATAGTTGTACCCATTTACTTTTCCACCAACAGTGCACAAAGGTTCCCTTTTCTCTACATCCTCACCATCACTTGTTATCTTTTGTCTTTTTTATAAAAGCCATCCTAACAGATGTAATGTGATGTCTCATTGTGGTGTGGGTTTTCAATTCCTTCCTGACTATTAATGTTGAACATTTTTTAATGTACCTGTTGGCATTTGTTTATCAACTTTTGTGAAATGTCTCTTCAGATCCTTTACCCATTAAATTTTTTTCTAGATTTTTAAAAAATGATTTTTAGAGGGAGAAGAAGGGAGAGGGGAAGAGAGAGGGAAACATCCATCAGCTGCCTCCTGCTACCCCCTACCAGGAATTGAGCTGCCTGGGAATCAAATCAGCTTTTCTTTTCTTTTCTTTTCTTTTCTTTTCTTTTCTTTTTTCTTTTCTTTTCTTTTCTTTTTTCTTTTCTTTTCTTTTCTTTTTTCTTTTCTTTTCTTTTCTTTTTAAAATATATTTTATTGATTTTTTACAGAGAGGAAGGGAGAGGGATAGAGAGCTAGAAACATTGATGAGAGAGAAACATCGACCAGCTGCCTCTTGCACACCCCCTACTGGGGATGTGCCCGCAACCAAGGTACATGCCCTTGACCGGAATTGAACCCGGGACCTTTCAGTCCCCAGACCGACTCTCTATCCACTGAGCCAAACCAGTTTCGGCTCAGCTTTTCTTTTTTTTTCTTTTCTTTTCTTTTCTTTTCTTTTCTTTTCTTTTCTTTTCTTTTCTTTCCTTTCCTTTCCTTTCCTTTCCTTTCCTTTTCTTTTCTTTTCTTTTCTTTTCTTTTCTTTCTTTTTTTTTCTTTTTTTTTTTTTCAGGGTTTCAGGTTTTTATTTATTTTTTTTCTTTATTTTTATTTTTTTTAAAAATCAATCTTTATTGTTCATATTATTACAAAGGTTCCCCATTTCTTCCCCCTTCCACCAGGTTCCCACCCCACCCTCCGCCCCCTCCCCATCCCCCATTGTCCTCATCCATAGGTGCAGTTTATGTTCAGTCTCTTCCTCCCTCCCTTTCCCCGATAGTAAATCCCTTTTCAGATAGTAAATCAGTTACTTAGCATTTTCTCATATCAATAATACCTCCACATGCCCAATGATACATTTCACACAAAAGACATTTTCAAATAGGTCAACCAGCCTCATCCAGGCCCCACCCAAGGCACTCACAGATCAACACCCCGGCCCTATACTAACTCAACACATCCAGATCTAAGCCTTCATCACTTGATTCAGCAGACCCTCAAGTTCCCACAAAAGTTTCCAGCCATGTCTGAGAGGCAGCCGTGGGGCAGGGGCAGGTGAGGAGCGAGCTGTTCCGGGCCTGGCTGCTCTGGGCCTGGCCTCTGTTGCTCTGGTTCGTTCCACAACCAGCTGCTCCGGGTCTGGTCACTGTCGCTCCCGACCTAGTTGCTCTGGACTTGGCTGCTGCTGCTCCAGGCCTGGCCGCACCTGACCCAGCTGCTCTGGGCCCGGCCACTCCGGGCCTGGTCGCTCCAAGCCTGGCAGCTGCTGCTCCGGGCCTGGATGCACCCGACCTGGCTGCTCCGGGCCTGGCCGCTCCCAGCCTGGGAGCCGCGGCTCCGGGCCTGGCCGCTCCCAGCCTGGCAGCTGCTCCTCCGGGCCTGGCCGCACCCGACCCGGCTGCTCTGGGCTCGGCTGCCCCGGGCCTGGCCGCTCCGAGTCTGGCCGCTCCCAGCCTGGATGCTCCGGGCTTGGCTACTGCTGTTCTGGGCCTGGCTGCTCCCAACCCGGCTTCTCTGGGCCCAGCTTCTCCGGGCCCAGCCACTCCGGGTCTGGGTGTTCCTGGACTGGCCACCCTGGGCTTGGCTGCCTCCGCCTCAGGCCTGGCTGCCACTGCCCCAGGTCTGGCTGCTCCAGTGCTGGCTGTTGTTGCTCTGGTTCTGGCTGCTGCTGCTCTGGGGCCTGGCTGCCGCTGCTCCGGGCCCTGTTGCCACTGCCTTGTGCCTGGGCACTCTAGGCCTGGCCGCCGCTGTTCCAACATTCTGTCCTTTTTTTTTTTAAACGCATATATGTTGCAATGTTGGCTAGTGAGTTGAGTTCTGACTTAGTCTTTGATTTTTTAAGATCTTCTTTGTATTCTTTCTTAAGTAATTTTACTATCTTTTGTTCTCCCTTGATTTCTTCACATTGAGCACTTCTTCGGTTTCTTCCTCCTTGTCCTGGGAGCTCAGCAGGTTGGCCTGTGGCACCCCTTTGTTCTCCGCGGGCTCCCGCACTGCTCCAGCCTGTTGCCAGGGTCAGCTCCGCCCAGGAAGCAGCCCAAGGCCTTGGCTCTGTTGCCCGCGCTCAGAGGTCAAAGGCTCAGGGGCACCCCCCCCCCCCGGGGGCCCCGTCGCCCGGCTCCCTGCTGGCACCCAGCTGGCCGGTGTCCGGCAGGGGCTCCTGCTCCCTGTCGCATTCCTCAAGTCTGGAGCTTTTTTTTTTTCTCTTTCTCACTAGGGGAGTCTAGGATCAGAGTCAACAGACTGTCCTCTGCGTGCAGTGCATGCGACTCTGGGGGCTCCGCTTTTCGCCACTCCCCTGGGATTCCGCCTCACAGCCCCGTCTCCCCCAGCTCGAGCCTGGGTCCCCAGGGTCTGGTCCAGGACTGGGGTTCAGAGCAGTCAAAACTGGGGCCCAACACAGCCGGGGCTCCCATTTCCTTCCCTCCAGGGCAATCCCGCATCAGAGTCAACATTCCTTCCCTTGCAAGCAATGTGCGCGACTCCGGGGGCTCGGCCTTTCGCCGCTCTCCCAGGACTCCACCTCACAGCCCCGTCTCCCTCTACTTGAGCCTGGGTCCCCAGGGATTGGCCCAGAACTGGGGTTCAGAGCAGTACGGACTGAGGCTCAGCTCCACCGGAGGCCCTGTTCCTTCCGGCTAGGGTAATCTAGTATCAGAGTCAACATTCAGTCCTCTGCGCGCAATGTGTGCGCGACTCCGGGGGCCCTGCTTTTCGCTGCTCGCCTGGGATTCCGCCTCACAGCCCCGTCTCCCCCTGCCGGAGCCTGGGTCCCCAGGGTCTGGCCCATAACTTGGGGCTCAGCGCTGCCGGTTCGGGGGTTCAGCCCAGGCTGGGGGTTTTATTTCCTTCCTGCTAGGGAACGCCGGGCAGCACCCAGCCCTCTTCTCCTCTCCGGCTGCGACCTCTCCGCGCGCACGCGTGCGAGCGCGCAGCATGTCTCCGTACCTTAGGTTTTTTTTCAGCTCCTCTGATTTTCCTTCTGGTTTTCTCTTTCCTTCTTGTTGTAGAATTTTCAGTCAGTCGATTACCTGTAGCTCTGGGCGATGTCCACTCTACATTTTAGTTGTATTCCATTGAATTGTTGTGTGCTGCTGTGGTTAGGTGTCTACCCGAGCAGCCATCTTGGATTCTCCTCTTTTCTTTTCTTTTTCTTTTCTTTTTCTTTCCTTTCCTTTTCTTTTCTTTTCTTTTCTTTTCTTTTCTTTTCTTTTCTTTTCTTTTCTTTTCTTCTTTTCTTGTTCTTTCTTTTCTTTCCTTTCCTTTTCCCTTTCCTTTTCCTCCCTTTCTCCCTTCCTCCCTTCCCCTCTCCTTCCCTCCCTCCTTCCCTTCCTTCCCCTCCCTCCCTTCCTCCTTCCCTCCCTCCCTCCCTCCCTCCCTCCCTCCCTCCCTCCCTCCCTTCCTTCCTTCCTTCCTTCCTTCCTTCCTTCCTTCCTTCCTTCCTTCCTTCCTTCCTTCCTTCCTTCCTTTCTTACCTGAGGATATTCTCCCATTGATTTTTCAAAGTGGAAGAGAGAGGGAAAGACAAAGAGAAATATCGGCCTGTGCGCTGAGAAATATCGATGTGAGAGAAACACACCAATTTGTTGCCTCCTGCACGTGCCCTGACAGGGTAGGGTTGGGAAAGAGCTTGCAACCAAGATGCATGCCCTTGAACAGCCTGAATTGAACTTGGGCCCCTTTGGTCCGCAGGCTGATGTTCTATCCATTGAACCAAACCTGCTAGGACTTTTCCTCCCTTCCTTCCTTCCTTCCTTCCTTCCTTTCTTCCTTCCTTCCTTCCTTCCTTCCTTCCTTCCTTCCTTCCTTCCTTCCTTCCTTCTTTCCTTCCTTCCTTCCCTAAATATGTTTTATTGATTTTTTTTTTTTTGAGAGAGAGAGAGAAAGGGAAAGGGATATATATAGAGAAACATTGATGAAAGAGGAACATCACCCATGGACTGCCTCCTGCAAGGCCCCCAATGGGGGTCAAGCTTACAACCTGAGCATGTGCCCTGATCAGGAATTGAACTGTGACCTCTTGTTTCCTGGGTCAACGCTCAAGCTCTGAACCATACAGGTTAGCCTATGGGCTAACCAGTAACCTTAAGTGCATGGGACAATGGGACAATGCCCAACCAACTGACCACCGGCCAGGGTGATCTTTTGTCATTTTAAAATTAGATTATTTTGTGTCCTGCAACTTTACTGAATTCGTTTGCCAGTTCTAACACTTTTTCTACCCTTATGATCATGTCTTCCTCAAACAGATCATTTTACTTCTTCCTTTCCAATTTGGATGCCTTTTATTTCTTTTTCTTCTCTGATTGCTCTGGCTAGAACATCTAGTGCTATATTGGATAGAAGTAGTGAGAGTGGGCATCCTTGTCTGGTATCGAATCTTTGAGGAAAAGCTTTTTCTTCACACATGATGTTAGCTGTGGTGTGGGCTCTGGTTGTGACTGGCCTCTGGAGTTTGTGTCAGTCGAGACAGTGGGGTCCTTGGCAGTGCGAGGGCTGCAGGATCCTCAGTGATAAGGCTGCTACAGTCCCTCCCCTCCCTTTTCCTGTAGGGGATTCACAGTGGGGGGATTCCTTTAGTCATGGAGAGGTTCCGTCTCGGGGTCAGTGACATAGGGGAAATAAATGATTCCATGATTTTTCTATGTGGTTATCCTCAGTTTTTGCTGCAGTGTCCTAATTGTATCCCAGAGCTTTCCCAGAACTATTATCATCTATGGGTAGTTGTTAAATTCTGTTGTGTTGTGTTTCATTTTTTTTGGGGGGGGGGGGGAGGGCAGGGAATGAGTGGGGGCAACAAAGGCCCTAAGGAGAACAGTCTAATGTCGAAAGTCTTTAACTTATCATTTTGTTCAACCTGAAAGTCCACCATCCTGCTCTTATCACCTGCATCTCGACTCCCAGGTCACCTGCCAGTGGTGTAGCCAGCTGGGGAGTCCCACACCACAGGTCACAGGTGTGCTCCGTGATGGAAGATTAGGCAGGTGCTGAGCATACCACTCTCATGACTAAATAAGAGCTTTGGCTTAGGTCATGGCCTTTTCAATAAAATATTTTACTGCCTAGGCAGCAAGTGTCTTTGCCTGTTGCCTAGGACGTGCGGCTTATGTTTTCTACTCCATGGATTTAAACAAGCTTTTCTAGCCTGCCTGACACACAGCAAAGCCCGAAGAGCTTAATACTCTTTCTGCTTTAAGTTCTAGCAGGAAATAAGCAAAGTAAACACTATCCTGTAAACTTGAATAACTCGAAACTGCACTTTTTTTTTTTTTTTTTTTTTTTTTTTTTAATATAATCCTTTGAAAACCCTGGCAAGGAGGAAACCATGTGAGGGTGTTTGGAACCTTGGGTCTTAATTTCTCCCTCTTAATCTGTCCTGACTCAGCATGTTTCTGGCTGGCTGACAAATCTCACTCTGCACTCTGGTCCCCACAATATGCCTTTCATGCTTCACATACACGTGGTGCCTGCCAGCAGCCTGGCAGAGAAGGAGCTCTCACACACACCTCTCTGCGGGAGAAGAGGCCCAAGTCATGTTCCTGCTTTACCCACCGAGCCCGAGAGCCTTCTTGGTACAGCTGCCCTAGGAGCTGGCTCAGACCAATTATCTACTCCCAACTCCTGACCCCATGAGCCCTGACAGCCGAATGAAATTGTGTTTGCACCAGTCCCCACCGCGAAGTGTAATGGCAGCTAGGGACTTGATTTGCATCACAAGCTACAAACTGTGTAGTTACATTACCAGAGTACTGACAGGGCTCCCATCTGCATGCCCAAGGCTGTTCCTACTTCCAAAAGGCACTAAGGAGCATAGGCTAATGTAGAAAATCTTTAACTTATTCTTTTGTCAACCTAAAAGGACAAGAACAGGTTAGATTCCAGCTGGACTGCTTCCCTATTGACGGTGGGCTGAGGGCTGCCTCCCAGGGCTGCTGGTAGAACTGTGACCCCTAGAGCCAACAGGAAAGACCCTTTAGGGCCTGGGGAGTGGCTTGGAGCTAGACATCGCGCATAAATAGAAAATTTTAGGATGCCCTTTATCTGGGGGAGGGATCACGGAAGGTGCTGGAATGGGACTACCATGTAGACAAATATTGAAAGGAGAGCTTGACATTTTCAAGATCTTGGTATTTACTTCTGCCTCATTTTAAAAACAATATATTTTATTGATTTTTTACGGAGAGGAAGAGAAAGGGACAGAGAGCTAGAAACATCGATGAGAGAGAATCGGTGATCAGCTGCCTCCTGCACACCTCCCACTGAGGATGTGCCCGCAACCAAGGTACATGCCCCTGACTGGAATCGAACCTGGGACCTTTCAGTCCACAGGCCGATGACACTCTATCCATTAAGCCAAACCGGTTTCGGCACTTCTGCCTCATTTGCAGCCTGAGCTGTTGTCTGTTGTCCACATTTTATTCTTTTTGAGTCTCATTTTGTGAAGTGAATAAACTCCACAACAAATACAACCAAGCCTAAAACCCCAAGCCTAAAAACACTTCAGACTGTTTGTAAACATTGTGACAATGGAAGAAAAGTTGGTCCCTTCTGTTGAATCTAAAAATGTTTCTTCTCCCAACTGTTATCTAGTCCTGTCCTCATTCCTCTCTCAATCACAAATCAACCTTCTGGATCTCCATCATAAATCAATGTTTCCTCTCTTTTCTGGAAATTATTTTATTGGATTTTTTTAGTTACAAAAGCTGTACACATTTATTACCATGCATATGGAAAATCTAGAAAAGCCCAACACAGAAAGTAAAAACTTTCTACATTCCACCACAAAAAAAAAAAAATAATAAGCACTCTTTAATAATGGAGATAAGCCCTTTAATGATGTGTGTGTTTATAAAAGTGGCACTTACTGTGCATATAATGCTCAGAAAGTGGCTTTCCCACTGTTATAACCAAAGGTATAAGTTGTGTGGCGGTTTCTGGAGTTTTTTATTTTTATTGTTTTTAAATATATTTCTTTATTGATTTCAGAGAGGAAGGGAGAGGGAGAGAGAAATAGAAACATTAATGATGAGAGAGAATCATTGATTGGCTGCCTCCTCCACACCCCTTACTGGGAATTGAGCCCGCAACATGGGCATGTGCCCTTGGCAGGAATCAAACTACAGACCCTTCAGTCTGCAGGCCAAATCTCTATCCACTGAGCCAAACCGGCTAGAGCAGTGTTTCTCAAACTTCTCTCATGATGAGAATCACCTGGTGGAGTTGTTAAAACACAGATTCCTGAATCCCAACTAAGAAGTGCTAAACTAGAATTTTTGGGAACATATAGGTAAAATTGCATACCTAACTTAGTGCTCTGTATATAAAATCTGTCTTAGAGCACTAGTTAAGTATACAATTTTACCTATATGTTCCCAAAATTTCTAGTTTAGCACTTCTTAGTTGGGATTCAGGAATCTGTGTTTTAACAACTCCACCAGGTGATTCTCATCATGAGAGAAGTTTGGGAAACACTGGGCTAGAGCTAGAGTTTTTTAGAAGTCCAGCTTGACCAGGTGGACTGAATAAGGATAGAGGTCACTGAATAAGGATGGAGGGCCATAGAGAGAATCTGGTCCCATCAGCCTAAACTGCCCACCTCCCTGCTCTGGGTGACTGTTCTGCATTTCTTTCATCACACCTAATCCTAATTCTGCTATACTTGCACTCAGGAGCAGCTACCTTCCCCCAACCCCTCAATTTCTGTTAGCCCCTTCTGTTACAGAGATCCGGAACAATCAAACAATGCAGGAGAGTTTGGAGACTCACTTTGTTCATCGCGCGATGGGCTTAGAGAAAATGAATTCAAATTCTAAGCAAGGTTACAAGCAGAACTTCCCTTTTTATTAAAGAGCCAGCCCTATGTGCACTTAGTGATTATCTCGCTGCTGGCCTTGAAAACAACACAGTTCTCTCCAATTAAAAAATGCACCTGGCCTGGCATTGAGAGTATGGGCATATCTAGTCTCTGGCCTACAAGGTCAGACAGCTAAGTTTATCTTCCTCATTATTCAAGCAGGCTAAAGCAGGCTAGAAAGCAAACATTTTTTTTTTTTTTTTTAGAATAAGAAGCCATCTAAGAAAAACAGCAGAAAATTCCAAACAGCAGTTTTGTACAAAATAAGGGTTTTCCTTCTCACTTCTTTCTATTTATCCAGGACTTCCTTTACACATGACTTTGCCCTCCTCCTATATAATCACCTTCCATTGCGTGTGGGTGGAACCTTGTGCCATAACTCCTGTGATCATGCTACATTATTTTTTTTCAATTTCTTTATTGATTAAGGTATCATATATTTGTCCTTAACCCCCCATTCCAGTCCCCCACTCCTCCCCACTCATGCCCCCACCCCTCTATTGTCCTTGACCACTGGTCAGGCTCATGTGTATGCACACAAGCCATTTGGTTGATCTCTCCCTTTTATCCCCACCCTCCCTTCGAGGTCCAACAGTCTGACCCATGGCTCCTTATCTCTGGGTCTGTTCTTGTTCATCAGTCTCATGCTACATTATTTGGTAAAAGGAATTTTATAAATTTGAACAAGGCTCTGAATCACTTGCCTTTGAGCTAATCAAAAGAAAGATTGCCTTGGGGAGGGAGGCTGACCCAACGGGGTGAGCTCTTTAAGAGCAGAGGGTCTGGGAGGAAGAAAGCAAAGACCTGAGAAGAGAGGTGTCTGCCTGTGGAGGGGGATCTCTTCTGGGAGCCAATAGTGATCTAACAGCCAGCAAAACTCAGGGACCTCAGAGAGACCATCACAAGCAACCTGCATGAGCTCAGAAGAGAGTCCAGAGCTCCAGGTGAGGCCACAGGCGCTGTCCACAGCTTGACTGCAGCTTTGTGAGACTGAGGAAAGGGCCCAGCTAAGCCAGACTCAGACTTCTGCCTTATCACAGATGAATGGAGTTTGTTTGCAGCACTGGTTAGAGGTAATCTGTTCTGCAGTGGTAGAAAACTAACGCCTACCCTCCCTACCAAAGCCATATTACAAGCTACATTATTTCAGCTCTTCTTACAGCATCTTCTACTGCCTCGCCCTTGCATCCCTGTATCATCCCTGCCTGGAGAGAAGCCACTTCAGGGCTAACTCCACTACTTCCTGCCCCTGTCCCACTCCAGGGCTCCCGAGGGTATTGCTTGTGGAAGCCAGTAATCTCAGAGACTGGAGGGTCCACTCAGCCATGCTCTGCAGCCTGTCACTTCCCCCTCCTTCTCCAGGACGCTGGTTCAGACCTCCCTTGTTCCTCCTCAAACCACTAAGCTTCCCCAACTCCACCACTTTTCAATTTCACAGAGAAAATAAAGGCCATTGCATAACAACTCCCTTTCTTCCCTGACACAGACAGCTGTGCCTCCTGATTCTTAGGAATAGGCGAGATCTTCCTGGCTCAGGCTGAGAATACTCTGGAAAGAATTTTCTACATTTGTCACCCTGCCTCCCCTCTCCCTAGTCACCATCTTAGCCCTCTACCTGGCCCACGCCTCCCTCTGTCCATAGAGACCGCACCTGCTGAGTCGCAAACAGCCTCCCCAGGAACAGCCTTCGGTGTTGACGCTCTGCCTCAGGTGTCTCAGCCTCCTTTCTGAGCGTGTCTTCCCTTGGCTCCTGGCCTCTTCTCTCTCTCTCTCTGGCAGCCCTTCTCTGTTTCTTTGATAGGTTCCTTTTCCTCTCTTTTCTAACTTATGGTGCCTCTAGGGTTTCTGCTGTGTGTCCTCACTCTGCCCACTCTTACTTGGTGACTTTCCATCGTCATCTCTGTTTCAATTACTCCCAAAGCAGCTTTCATGTACATCAAGCATGTCAAACTCAAAAGCTAAGACAACAAATAAATAAGGTTTAGGTTTATGTGGGCTGCAAAAAACTAAAAGCTTCAATTTTCATAAAAAACATAAGTTTATTTCAATAGAGATATGCTGAATACAAAGGGCTGAAATAATGAGTAATCATTAACATAAAACAATAGAACTTTTTAAAAAAATATATTTTATTGATTTTGTACAGAGAGGAAGGGAGAGAGATAGAGAGTTAGAAACATCGATGAGAGAGAGTCATCGATCAGCTGCCTCTTGCACACCCCCTACTGGGGATATGCCTGCAACCAAGGTACATGCCCTTGACCGGAATCGAACCCGGGTCCTTCAGTCCCCAAGCTGACTCTCTATCCATTGAGCCAAACCGGTTTCAGCCAATAGAACATTTTAATAAAAAAAAATATTTTTTCTTGAACATGAACTTACCAGACACTGAATAACTGCACAAATTAGTAAGCATAACACAAATAAACCTATTTTTCTTGTTCTCCAAAAGCAAAATATTTCCTGTTGTGTACACCAAACAAGTCAGTCCAAGACTAATGACATGGCAATTGGCTGCTAACATATTCGCTGCTAGTATTAGTGGAGAGAAATGGCGTGCCTGCTTGTAAAGCGCCTAAGGGAAATGAATGCAACAAAATTATAGTAATCAGTCATTAGCGAACATTGTAGATCGTTATTAATAACTAGAGGCCCGGTGCATGAAAATTCATGCACTGGAGGGAAGGGTCCCTCAGCCCATCCTGTCCCCTCTCACAATCCAGGAGCCTTCAGGGGTGGGAGTCGACCTAGCAATCAGGGGAAGGTGACGTCCCATCACACCTGTGCTACTGCCACTGCCGGCAGTGCAAGCCTTGGTTGGCCCTGATTACCTGAGCCTGGGGTGGCCCTGTGCAGCCAGGCAGCCACCATCCAAGGCTTGGCAGGTCCTCGGGTGTTGACTGGACAGCTGCCATCCAAGGCTTGCCTGTGCCTTGGGCAGCTGGAGGGCTGAGGGGACTGGGGGACTCTGGAGGGAGGCCCAGACTTGCCTCGTGCCTGCCACCCCAGTGGGGCTGAGGGGACTGGGCACTGCCATCTTGTGGCTGTGGGTGGTGCCATCTTTGAAGGTGGGCAGTCAGTTAGCATATGCCCTCCTTATTGGCTGTGGGCACCACCATATTTTGCAACGGTGTGAGGGTCAATTAGCATATTTCCTCTTTATTAGAGAGGATTATGTATAACAGGATATTGTAAAAATTAAGTAACAAAATTCTTTTTAAAAAAAAATATATTTTATTGATTTTTTACAGAGAGGAAGGGAGAGGGATAGAGAGTTAGAAACATCAATGAGAGAGAGACATCTATCTGTTGTCTCCTGCACATCTCCTATTGGGGATGTGCCCACAACCAAGGTACATGCCCTTGACTGGAATTGAATCAGGGACCCCTCTGTCCACAGGCCGACACTCTATCCACTGAGCCAAACCGGTTTAAGCACAAAATTCTTATTGAAATGTTTCTCATAGGCTGTTATATTGGCTGGGCTGCAAAAATATTTGTTGTGGGCCTCATGCAACCCGCAGGCTGCAAGTTTGACATGCTTGATGTACATATACCCTGAACTTAAATTATGTGTCCCTGACTGTCTACTTAACACTTCCCAGAGGGATGAAGATGAGCTCATACCAAGTTAACCCAACTGAATTCTGCCTGTCCCCTGCTGCCTTTCCCCTCCCCTCTTCAGCCCAGTGCCCAAACCAGTTGCTCTATTTTGTAAGCAGTCTCTGTGAGAGATACTAATGACCAGTTCTGCTCCTGATAACCACTCATTCCCTCCATGTCCCTCCACTGGACACCACTAGTTACTAGTCCACATTTCTCCCTCATCTGATCACAACAGTGATCTATTTTGTTCTCTCAATAACCATTCTTGCCATACACAAATGTGCTGATAACGCCTACTCCAAACCCTGCCCAGGTACCCAAACCCCTTTCTTACCTGGCTCATTTTCTCTTTCTTTCTTTCTTTCTTTCTTTCTTTCTTTCTTTCTTTCTTTCTTTCTTTCTTTCCTTTTTTTTAAAAATATATTTTATTGATTTTTTTACAAAGTAGAAGGGAGAGGGATAGAAAGTCAGAAACATCGATGAGAGAAAAACATTGATCAGCTGCCTCCTGCACACTTCCCACTGGGAATGTGCCTGCAACCAATGTACATGCCCTTGATCGGAATTGAACCCGGGACCCTTCAGTCCGCAGGCCAACGGTCTATCCACTGAGCCAAACCGGTTTTGGCTGGCTCCTTTTCTTTCTGACCCTCTCCCTTCTAACACCCCTCCTCAAATGTTACACTCCATCCATACTGGGTGCTAACCATTTCCTAAGTGTCGTGCCATAGCTCAACTTCAGGCTTTCACCTGTGCCTTCCCTTCACCGATGATGCAATTTTGCACTTGGAGCTCAAACAGGAGCCAACGAGGGTCCATCAGAGCCTCCCCGGCCTGACCCGGCAATGGGTGGGGTGGAGAAGGAAGAATAGAGTCGGCAGAACTGAGGGCTGCAGGGAAGGCAGAAGGCTGCTCGAGGAAAACAAGAACAATGTCATGGACAGATCAGATGATGCCATCCATGCTAAGAGTCAGTCTTGACAGGTGAACATTAGAAAGAAGGACATTCATTCATCAGCAGTGATGTAAAGAGGAGGGGTTGCCACATGGGAAAGAGAGCAGAGACCACACTGGGAACCTGCTTGATCATTTCTGGTAGGCAGTCATCTTTCCTCTTGAACCTGCCTCTTATGCGTCTCTCTGTCTGTGGCATAAATGACACTGACTGCTTTTTTCCCCCACATAAATTTTTCTCCTATAGGAAATAAGCACTTGTGCTCCAAATCAGAAAATACAGCCTTAAATTGAATTTTTTGTTCTGTGGTTCTTCCATATTTCTCAAACTTCAGCCGGGACCGGTTTGGCTCAATGGATAGAGCGTCGGCTTGGGGACTGAAGGGTCCCGGGTTCGATTCCGGTCAAGGGCATGTACCTTGGTTGCGGGCATATCCCCGGTGGGGGGTGTGCAAGAGGCAGCTGATCGATGACTCTCTCTCATCGATGTTTCTAACTCTCTATCTCTCTCCCTTCCTCTCTGTACAAAATCAATAAAATATATTTTAAAAAATAAATAAATAAATCCTCAAACTTCAATCATTCAACAAGTAATTTTTGAGTATCTACAATGTGTCAAAACTATGCCTGGTGAGGCTCAATAAGGAGGGTATGGTCCAAGGTGCTGTGTGTGAGTCAGTGAAAAAGACAGAGACAGAAACGTGCTCTGGATTTAGCAACCACGGGTTCTTGGTGCTGCTGATTGATTGGTGGAGTGATGTCAGATAAGCAATGAGAAAAAAAAGAAGAAAAAAAAACTCACTCTAACCGGTTTGGCACAGTGAATAGAGCATCAGCATAAGAACTGAAGGGTCCCAGGTTTGATTCTGGTCAGATCCCCAGTGGGGAATGTGCAGCAGGCAGCCAGTCAATAAATCTCTCATCATTGATGTTTCTCTCTCTTCCTCTCCCTTCCTCTCTGAAAACCAACAAAAATATGTTTTTTTAAAATCATGAGATTGAAATTCATGTTTCTAGGCCTGCCTCAGACATACAGACAGAATTGCCTGCCAAGGGTCCTTGGAGTTGCATGTTTTATACTACAACACAGGTGTGGGGAATGTCCAGCGCATGTAGTATTACTTGGTCTGGCCCTGCCAAGGCAATTGTAGGCGGCACTTGAAATTCAATAAATCCAGGAGCTTTTTTCATAGTAATATATATATATTTCTTTTAATTGATTTTTTTTTTTTTTTTTTTTTTTTTTTTTTTTTTTTTTTTTTTTTTTTTTTTACAGAGAGGAAGGGAGAGAGATAGAAAGCTAGAAACATCGATGAGAGAGAAACATGGATCAGCTGCCTCCTGCACACCTCCTACCGGTACATGCCCTTGACCAGAATTGAACCTGGGACCCTTCAGTCCACAGGCAATGCTCTATCCACTGAGCCAAACCAGTCAGGGCCATAGCAACATATTTTTTAAGTTGATAATTTTGTGTGGCCCTCGAATGATGTTATAAATACACAAATGGCCCTTGGCAGAGAAAAGGTTCCCCAACCCCGTTTTTATAGGTTCTCCAGGAGTCTCTTGGGCTGGTTTCTCCTGTATCTGAATGGAAATGTAGAATAAAGATGATGAGTCATGGTCCCATGCTCCAGGAGTCCACAAGTCCACCCTGACAATGTCCAGAGTGGCAACATGTGGAGAACAGAGTGCATTCCATAAAAGGAGCTCTAAGGAATAAAAATTTAGGTACCCACATTTTTTAAAACAAAGTTGGGGGGGCTTTTTGTTTTCTTTTTTAAAATACATTTTTATTAACTTCTGAGAGGAAGGAAGAGGGAAAGAGAGATAGAAACATCAACGATGAGAGAGAATCATTGATCAGGTGCCTCCTGCATGCCTCATTGGGAATCAAGCCCACAAACCAGGCATGTGCCCTTGACCGGAATCAAACCCGGACCCTTTAGTCTGCAGGCCGATGCTCTATCTACTGAGAAAAACTGGCCAAAGCGGTACCCATTTCTGTAGCAAATCATCATTTTGGGCTAAATGAAAACTGACCATCGGTAAAGTGAACCAGAGACCTGGCTCAGCAGACATGACAGAAGTAAAATCCAAGTCAGGGTTAAAGGTCACAGGCCACAAAATGCAGGTATCAAGGTCTGAGCACAGGTGACTCCACCTCCAGGCCCGGCTGAGACAGCAGTGGATAATGACAGCATTTTCATGCAGGGGTGATGTTGGCCACCTGACCGAGGCTGGGCAGCTGGGGAGAGAGCAGTGTCTCTTGGCCTAAGGCTGAGCCAGAGTTAGAGCTCAGAACGTTCAGATCTTAGAGAGGAATGGGAAAGAGGGATGACTATAGTAGGACAGGGAACGTTGGAAATGAGGGTTGTAGAAGATGGACATGCACTTAGGGTGGACGTCCTGACCAGGAGAGGACGCCAAGCAGTCCTTTCACCCCTGGTCCCTGCCTTCCACTCTGAGCCTCTAAGACGGCTGCTGCTGGAGAGTCAGAAGAGAGGAGGGAGCCAGGCATGGTGATGAGACATTTGTGTGACTGTGTACCCCAAGCCCCCACTCTGCACCCACTGGCTTCCATGGGAGAATTACTTCCTTGGTCTTGTCTTGGTGAGTGCCAGGGCAGTGCAGAGACTGTGACCGAGGAGCATGGGAGACCCACCTCGCTGCCTCTCGGACTCAGTGGGAACCTCTCAGGGACAGAAGACAGTGGTGCAGAGGACTTTCTGTGGTGAATGAAAGGCCAGGTCTCTTCTGGACTCTGAGCCGGATGGTCTGGGCTCTGTCTTTTCTCTGACCTCCTTTCTACAACCTCCATCTTCTTCACGTGGCTCGTGCTACAGGTGCCTCAAGGATGACCTCGGAGGTGCTCTGAGTGCTCCTCCCACTTCAAATTATGTAATTCTGAGATGGTCCATATCTTCACACAGCTGGTGATCCATCCAGAGCCCCAAAATGCAACAGAAGATATGAGGGAACTAGCAAAGTACAGATATTTGTATGTAAGTATAACAAGATAAACAAGAAAGAACTATGTCCTTTTGAGTCATTTCTACATGAATCATTTATTAAATAGTCAAATAATTGATGAGGCCATTGTTTATTCACCGAGTCGTTCAGCAGACGTTTGTCAAACGCCCGCCAGAGGCTGAACCTTAAAGATAAAAAGGAAATATGGAAACGTTACTGTGTTGAGGCATGACTCTCCTTTGGAAGAGAGATTTATGCCCACTATTAATGTAATAAAGTGTTACAGGAGTGTGACGGATGAAATTTCAGCCAAGTCTTTCAGAACTGCCCCACTACCTTATACCATATCGCCAACAGAAGGAATTAATGCAGACACTCCAGCCCCTCCCATCTGTTGAGGAAAAAGGCTTCCTGGTGGGTCCATTTGTTATTTTCATTTGTCCCTAAGTTTGGGGTGTTATTTTTTTAAGAAAAGGAAAACTCTTACCATTTGCAACACCATGGAGGGATCTAGAAAGTGTCATGCTAAGTGATATAAGCCAGTCAGAGAAAGGCAAGTATCACGTGATCTCACTCATATGTGGAATCTAATGAACAAAATAGATCCAGAGACATATAAGCATGGGACACACTTTTGAACCTAGAGGTTAGGCAGGTGGGTGGGTTGGGTGGGAAGAGATCAACCAAAAAACTTGTAAACATATATGCATAACCCATGGACACAGATGATGAGGTGGAGAAGGCCTGGAGTGGGGGTGGGGGTGGGCATGGACTAGAAAGGGTTAATGGGGGAGAAAGGAGGGAAAGGGGTTAATGGGGGGAAAGTATGTAATACTTTCAATAATGACAATTTTTTAAAAAGTAATCACTAATCATCTGAGTGTTACAAATCAAAATGACAATGAGATATCACCTCATACCTGTCAGAATCACTATCATCTACAAATCAACCAATGACAAGTGTTGGTGAGGTTGAGGAGAAAAGGGAACCCTAGTACACTGCTGGTGGGAATGCAGACTGGTGCAGCCACTGTGGAAAACAGTATGGTGTTTCCTCAAAAAGTTAAAAGTGGAACTCTCATTTGACCCAGTCATCCCACTCTAAGACTACATCCTAAGAAACCCGAAACACTCATCAGAAGGAATACATGCACCCCTATGTTCAGAGCAGTGCAATTTACAATAGGTAAGACTTAGAAACTGCTTAAGTGCCTATCAGCAGATGAGTGGATAAGAAAACTATGGTACATCTACACAGTGGAATACTATGAAGCAATAAAAAAGAACTCTTAACATTTACAACAGCATAGATGGAACTGGAGAATGTTATGCTGACTGAAATGAGCCAGTGTGAGAAAGATAAGTATCACATGATCTCACGCATATGTGGAATCTGACGAAGCAAATAAACTGATGATCAAAAATAGACCCAGAGTCATAGAAGCATGAACAGACTGTGGAACCTCAGAGGGAAGACAGGGGAAGGTGGGTACGAAGAGATCAACCAATGAACTTGTATGCATATAAGCCTAACCTGTGAACATTAACAATGGAGTGGTGAGAGCCTGGGGGGAAGTGGGGAAGGGGGAGGGACGGGAGTGGGCTGGAAGAGGTTAAGGGGAGCGTGGGCGGGGAGGACCTATGTAATACTTTAAACCATAAAGATTTAAAATAGTAATAATAATTTAAAAAGTAGAAAGGAGCTTAGGGTGCTTAGTGAATTGAATTTGTTCCCACCTGAAATCTCTCTGAAATGCCCGTAGAGGTGGAGAAGGAAGAGAAGAAAAAAGGGGAGGACATGGGGCAGGAAGGGGAGGGAAGAGTGAGAAGACTGGGAGCAGGAAAGGGTGGCTGTGGCATCATCATGCTGAGGACATAGAGCCCAGGGGACAGCCCAGAGGGAAGCCCGCTGGCAGCCCTGTGCCTGACACCTCACGGGGCTCAGAGACAGGAAGTAGCAGGGACACATGAATGACGGAGAAGATGGGCCTGAAAATGAAAGGCTTGTTGGAAACTTGAAAAGAAGCCCCTCCCTCCACTGCTCACAATAAGCCAACTTGGAAAAGGGCTGGTCCCTGGACCGGATCAGAGAGAAGGTCTCTGCTGAGTGGTTTAAGAGAGCGACCACACATTGAGGCGTTAGGCCACCCCACACCCCCTTTCTTTCCGTGGTAAGTCTTGTAGCACGGGCGGCTACAGGACAGCATCTTCCAGGCAAAGTGTGGACACTTTTTTTTATAGAATCTCATTAGTCTTTGAGAGAAGCCCCTTCGATCTTTTCTCATAGGAAGCACCCCGATGACACCCTCCTGCCTCACTACTCCACGCGGCACATACACAGCAACCATCACCCTGTTAGAGACCCGCTCCTACGGGTGGATGGCCCCAACCCACCTGACTCTGGAGGAAAGCAGCCATGTTGAATTCACACCAGAACAAACAGAAAGCCATTCAGGGGAAATGGACACAAGAATACTAGGGATTTGCACCCTCAGAGACAGATGAGGTGAGGAGAGGAGACACTGCACCCAAGAAACAAGATATATCTTTGTTTTGGTGGGTTGAGGGTGCAGTTGTGGACTGAGGGGTGACCCAGACATGTCATAGTATTCCAGAACAAGGCGGTAAGGGATGGTCCTGAGAGCCACAGGCACAGGGGGAGAGCACTGCCATGCACAGAATTGGGAACAAATGCCACTGATGACTGGAAAGCAATGTTGGACTACAGGAGTTGATGGGACAAGGACCCTCTTTCCCCCATTCTAAGGGCAGATCACCTCCCAGGAGAGTCCTCATCCAGCCCAATTATTGGAGCTGGACATGGAATAGCCGAGATTCTCAGGCATTCAGGAATCTCGGGAAATTAGTGGAGATGTGTTCCTATCAAATGAGGGAGTAGACAAAAACACAAGAACACAGGGTCCAGAAAGAAACTCCAACACAGGAGAGAGGGGCAAATTCCCCACAGTCCCTTGGTGGACCCTGAGCAAACCCAGCACAGACTAGAGAGGAAGATGAGGCCTCAGGAGCTCAGCACCAGGAGATGGGACAGACTGGACAGGGATGTGATGTTCATGTCGGGAAGAGGAGTACATCCAGAGCCAAGAGGGTGGGGGATATTTATTATAAGTGCATAGAAAGGTAAACTGTAGGAGGATCACGTTATTCACGTTAGGGGAGGAAAGTGTAGAAGAAAGAAAATGGAATCATAGTTTTTTGTAGGAACTGTGTTTACATGGATACAAGTCAAATAACCCAGTGTTACAATAGAGCATGTTAAGAATATAAAGGCCGGGAGGTGTGTGTGTGTGTGCACGTGTGTGCGCATGTGTGCTTGATGGTGAGCAGCAGCCAGCAATGAATAGCTAATGCCTTGCCACTCAAGATGGGAGAGAATGATGACCCTAGAATAAAAGGAGTAGGAGACAGCATTATGCACACTTTCAGAGACAAATTTGTGAGCTGGACTTATTGGTCCCGGTGTGGCCTGGTATCACATGATTTAGTGTGCAGCTGAGATTAAGATCCTGCGAGCAGAGATTTCTGGGGGGCCCACGATGCCCATGAAGATGGCTGCAGTCAGTCCGGGCCATTGTTTCTGGGATGTTTCTCCCCTAAACTCCTTCACAGAGAAGCAGAACGTCAGGATCTTGGGTGTGGGCATCTCCTTTATTGTGTCAAGCATTGTGTTAGCTATACTGGACACTTAAGAGACATACAGATAAGGAAAGTAAGGGATGGGATTGCCTAGAGACTGGTTCAAGGACAACCTGGTACTCACCTTGCCACAGTGCTCCGTGAGCGTTGTGTGCCCTGTGCATGAGGTGCCACCATATAGTGGGTTAGGGAGAGGGAGTGGGCAGGCAGGTCTGGGGCCCTATCCCTGTTCAGGTTACTAGTGTTATTTAGCCTGCAACAAAATATAATCAGAAGAGATGTTTTGTTTTAGAAAGCAAATCTAAAACAGGGAAGGTGGAAATTAACCAGAGGATTTTGGTTCAATTTGAAAAAATTCTCTCTGCCCAGCCAGTGTGGCTCAGTGGTTGAGTGTTGACCTATGCACCAGAAGGTCATATTCAATTCCTAATCAGGACACATAAGCCCAGGTTTCAGGCTCAATCCCAAGGAGGGGGCGTGCAGGAGGCAGCTGATCAATGATTCTCATCATTGATGTTTCTCTCACTCTCTCTTCCTATCTGAAATCAATAAAAATATTTTTTAAATTAAATTAAAGCAAATTCTCTCTCCAGATATTGTATATTATGTTAATAGTAATATATTACATAACCCATGTTCAGGAGACATACTCAAGCAGAGGTTTTCAGCAATGGATGGAAATTTAAAGTCAATATCCACTGAGGTTCTATCTCCAAGACTCTATAATCATTATGGCATGAAACCCTCATTAAGTTGAAACCTGGTAATTTGCAATAGTCACCCAGGGCTCAAGCTACAGTATACCTTTGAGCTAATAAAAGGGCTTTTTAAAGCAAGTCATGCTTCTTGAGAGAATGTTGAGGTTAAATATTATAAACACGCCACACAATTTATAGGTTAGTTAAAAGAAGTTTTAGAGATAGGTCCCAAAGAATTTTCAAATGTACTTGACTTTTCACTAATTCCATTGGCCTTTCCTCCAATCAGCCTACATTGATAGGGTTTTGCTCCACGTGGGCATCTAAACGCCAAAGGAAGGTTTTAATGCTGTCCCCCTGATCTAGTGAACATAACAGAGAGGACACTCCGGACGGACACTCCCACTTCCCAGCTGGCTGGTGTGAAGGGACTCTCCTGAAGTCTCAGCACCTGTTTCCTTTGCTTTGTTGGTGCTCTCTCCACAAGCTGGAGTTCCTTTGAACCACAGAGAAGAGCTTGGCTATGAACTGAAAGCACTGGGAGAAAGAGACTTCTCTCAGAAACCATGGCAGCAGAGGTGAGCCCCTGTCCACACAGCTGTTCCTGGGTCAACAGCATGCTCAGGAGAAGGTGCCAGAAAGAGTCCGAGATTCTGTCCTGGCTGCAATTCAGTGTGGGTCCACAATGTGGTGTTTGGGGAGAAAAGTGGTATTACCTTAAGATTTTTGTGCATTGTCTGGACCAAGGGCAGTTCCGGCACTATGATCCTCTGCTGAGGTCAGACCACACCTGGACACGGTGTTGAGGTCTCAGCTCTTTTAGAAAGACGTGGGCAAACAATGGCAGGTTGGGGGTGGGGATTTTTTAAAACCCTGAAAACTATGTTTTATGGTGAATAGTTAAATAAAATGTGGATAGTTTCTGAATTTAATAGGGTTTTGAGCAAACATCATAGATATTTTCAAATATTTGGAAGGAAATTGAGAAAATGATTCATTTTCACTAGGTGTGGCTGGAAAACTTGCAGTTGGTCTTCCCATATTTACCTTCCCTGTTTGTCTTTCCTGCCACCCCACCCATTGCAGGTAAGGGTTCAGTCTAAATTGTATTGCCTGGAGTCTTTGCAGGGAAGTTTGGTGACAAGCACTCCTCCTGACTTACAAAAGCTTGTGAGAAATAAAAGATTTCCAGTGGTAGGCTAGAGACAGGAGTGGTACTTTTATTAGTAGAAAAAGATATTCTAGGAGTTAGGGAATGGGAGTGGGATGACTTGCTCCAGGATTAGAGGCAACCTGATCCCCTTCCTATGAAGGTGCCCCTGGAAGGTGTGTCAGGGGGCTGCACACCCCACAACAGCCCCAACAGGACAGGAAGTAAAGTGGCCATGAGCATTCCAGCATGATCAGCCCATGCTCGTTACCACTGGAATGCCCCTGATATTTGGCTCTGCTTGGGCCCCGGTTATTGACTAGTGACTGGGAACTTTATTAACACTCAGATGAAATACTGCCATCAATACACCCAGAGGCCCAGTTGTGGATGAAAGTTGATTTAAAGAAATGGTAACTTTCTGTGCATCTGTATTTATGGATTGACTAGTGGTCTAGAGCATGGATTCGTGCACATTGAAAGGAAATTAATTAGGATGTGGCCAGCAGGGCAGGACTGAGCCAGACAGGACCAGACACACCCAGAAGCCAACCTCCCGTAGTCTCTCCCTGGCCAGCCACACCTGGGGCTCAAAGGGCATCTGTGGAGTGAGCAGGGGAAACCGGCTTTCCGACATCCCCTGAGGGGTCCTGCAGTGGGAGAAGGCACTCTGCAAAGTTGCTGTCGTACAGGGTGTGGAATGCAAATGCAAGTGCGCAGTAAACCAGAGTTGGGCTGACAGTGCCCCAGTAACAACATAACCCACAGCCAGAGGTGGAATCACAGGGCCCCATGAGGAATCGGGCTGCCTCCTCTCTGGTTCTGGGGTGCGTCACCTGAGAACCATCACTGCCAAGTCACTGCAGCTCAGCAGCTCCTGTGTTGAGCATCTGGTCAGTACACATCATACTCACTGGCCAGTCATGTGATCAGAAGGTCAGATAGTTGCTTAGCCTTGTGTATATATATATAGGTAAGTATACATTTGCATAGCTCAATGGCAGAGAAAGGGTTAGGTGAAAAGGGTTCTGGAAGGATATTTTAGCTAACACAAGAAAGAACTTTACATGCATTGACACTACCCAGCAGTGGGATGGACTGACAGGAGAAACCATGAGCTCTGGTCACAGGTGAAAGCTAGTTTCTTATCCCTCAGGAGTGTCTTACAGGGAAAATCTCATGGTAGGTGGTACAAATTGGGTTAACTGGTCTCTTCCAGCCCTTCCAAATCTGGGATTTCCTGGTTTTCTGAGTCATTGGAATCCCTGGCTCAAAAGTGGGAGTAGGGCTGGGACTCTAAGCTGCGTATACCTGTTTACACAGGAGGCCTGTGAAAGCAGTGATCACAGCCTGTATCTAGCATGGTCAGGGACTCTGCACTGCAAACAACTGGGGTGTTTATTTTACTCTGGCTCCTGGAATGAGTGCTGGAACTCCTTTTCAAAGAGAGAAAGACAGCTGCATCAGCTTTGGCCGTTCTCAAAGTTGGGAGTGTGTTTTTTCTTCCTTAATGTCTATTGTGATAACGATAAGACATCCAGAGAGAAGAGGGTGAAGTAAAGGCTGGAAGTACAACCGGAAGACTTAGGGGCAAAAAAAATAAAATAAAAAATGACAGACTGAGAAGGAAGAATGGAGACATTGCAAATGCCATTTCCAAGCCATGTTAAAGGTTTATGGCAGGATGTGCTGGCACTCCCAGTGTTGGGCTTGGCTCCACTGTCCTCCGGAGATCACTCTGCTGTGTGTCAGATGAAGTTGTAGGTGTTTGCAAAACCAATTAAAGTGGCATTAGTGTGCATGCGTGTGCGCACGCACACACACACACATACACGCTAAGCTGCCCAGGCAATGTTGGTGCCCAGATACTTGGCAATTGTTCAGACCCAGATATCATTTTAGAAAAGAGTTCTTTGGGTAAACTTTTGGAACAAAAATCTGTTCTTTAATTTTAATTATTTTTCATTTTACTCAAGAATTCCATCAGTTCAAATATTGGTTCAAGTAGCAAATTTTTGACAAGGTTATGACAATTATTTTTGTCCCTCTCAAGTGAACGATCAGAATGTTCTGTGTAAATGCCACGTACATTAATCAGGGGCAAAGGGAGACTATAAATGAGGAAGAAACTACTCCCATTTATTGCTCTTTAAATATAGAATGTGTCAACTAAATTTACAGCTGTTTGTATTACATAATTTAAAAATACTAAAAAGTTGAGGTGAAGACATATGCCAAAAGAACTTCTTCACTGATACTGCCCCTAGGGCAATGGAAGCTAAAGAGAAAATAAACAAATGGGACTACATCAAAATAAAAAGCTTTTTTACAGCAAAAGAAACTATCAACAAAACAACAAGAAAGCCCACTGTATGGGAGAACATATTTGCAAATGTTATCACTGATAAAGGTTTAATCTCCAACATCTACAGACAGCTTATACATTTAATAAAAGGAAGATAAATGACCCAATTAAAAAATGGGCAATGGATCTAAATAGAATCTTCTTAAAAGAAGACAGAAGGAAGGCCAAGAGGCACATGAAAACATGCTCAAAGTCACTAATTATCCGAGAGATGCAAATCAAAACAACAAGGAGGTGCTATCTCATACCTGTCAGAATGGCCAACATCAACAAATCAACAAACGACAAATGTTGGCAAGGAAAAAGGAACCCTCGTGCACTGCTTGTGGGAATGTAGACTGGTGCAACCACTGTGGAGAACAGTATGGAGCTTCCTCAAAAAACTGAAAATGGAACTCCCATTTGACCCAGTGATCCCACTCCTAGGAATATATACCAAGAAGCTAGAAGCACCAATCAGAAAGGATATATGCACCCCTATGTTCATAGCAGCACAATTTACAATAGCTAGGATTGGAAACAGCCTAGGTGCCCATCAGCAGATGATTGGATCAAAAAACTATGGTAATCTACACAGTGGAATATTATGCTGCCATGAAAAAGAAGGAATTCTCATCATTTGCAGCAACCTGGATGGAATTGGAGAACATCATGCTGAGTGAAATAAGCCAGTCAATGAAAGAGAAACACCACATGACCTCACTCATTTATGGATGATAAAGAACATTATAAACTGAAGAACTAAAAGATAGATATAGAGACAGTAAAGCAACAAGCAGACTGTCAAATTACAGCAGGGAGGGTAGGGAGATCTGGTTGTAGATAAGAGATCAACCGAAGGACTTGTATACACGCATATAAGTACAACCAATGGACACAAAACTCTGGGGAGGGAGGGCATGTATGTGAGGAGGGGTAATGGTATATGTACACAAATAATAATTTAATAAAATAATAAAATGAAATAAAAATAAAAAGTTGAGGTGACTAAAGTTATTTTGTAATAACAGTGGGAAAATAATTTTGTCTCAATTTATCAGGATTTCTGATTTCAATTCAATATTATTTGACGATTTGAACACACCTGGCCATCAGGAAAATATTTGGGAAAATCTGTTAGGCCATGGCAAGTTGCTTTTATTGTACTAACTCTCCTGATAATAAACTCTGTATTAGCCAAAACCAGTTTGGATCAATGGATAGAGCATTGGCCTGCGGACTGGAAGGTCCCGGGTTCGATTCCGGTCAAGGGCATGTACCTTGCTTGCGGGCATATCCTCAGTAGGGGATGGGCAAGAGGCAACTGATCGATGACTCTCTCTCATCAATGTTTCTAACTCTCTATCCCTCTCTTTTCCTCTCTGTGAAAAATCAATAAAATATATATTTTTAAAAAACAACTCTTTATTAAATATTAAGAGCAGTAGTTCGAAGGCATCACAGATGAACAAAAGCATATGGAAACTGGAAACACAATTCTGGAAGTAGGATAAGCAAACTAGTGAGTGTAGCTTAGCCACATCTGTTACGCCCAGACTTCATGATCCCCAAGGACCACCAGGGAACCGAGTCCAATGCAATAAACAAAAGAGCCTTTTCCATGCTAGCATGGGCTCTGTCCCACTCATGCTGGCAGCATGGCGGAAGAGAGAGCGAATTTCGCCCAGCCCAGGGGTTTTACTCCGGTCGGTGGTGATGTCACAGCCTCGGCTAACCCCGACTGGCTGGGTGAGGGCCAGGGCCCAGCCACAGAACAGAGGATAACTCCGCCCTGCCCCACAGTGGAGTCAGGAGCCCATCCTCGCCCCATCCTGCCCTCTCACATCCATCTGACTTTTCCCCTTTGAAAACATTTCCTGTTCTGTCAGGACACCCGAGAACAGAGTTCAAGCAAAAATCTCAGGAGGAGCAGGACTGCTAAGGGCTAGCCAGCTGCACCCCCTGGCCAGTCAGAGCTGGGGTGGACTCAGGGGAAGGAGCTATAAACACCAGGCAAGGGGTCACCCTTGGCCTTCATCAGCCGAGTGAAGCCGTGTGTCTGGATGGATCTAAGCATCTTTATTTGCAATATTTGCCAGGAGATGCCAATGGTGTGGACCTGGTTTAAGAGCCACTGGTCTCGCCAAAACCAGTTTGGTTCAGTGGATAGAGCGTCAGCCTGCGGACTGAAAGGTCCTGGGTTCGATTCCAGTCAAGGGCATGTACCTTGGTTGTGGGCACAACCCCAGTAGGGGTGTGCAGGAGGCAGCCGATCAATGTTTCTCTCTCATCAATGTTTCTAACTCTCTATCCCTCTCCCTTCCTCTCTGTAAAAAAATCAATAAAATATATTTAAAAAAAAAAAAAAAAAGAGCCACTGGTCTCTCTAATCTCATACCCCAGCCTGTGGACAGTGAGGCAGGCAAAGTAAGAATGGCTAGAAATGCTCATTGGTTCCTCAAGGGTCATCACACATAGTTATCCTCCTCCTGCCTATAGACCTTGCTAATGAGGAGACAACACAGTGATGCAGGTGAAACCCCTCTGTCATTCAGAGCACTGTGGATGCTTAATCATAATAACACTTATGTAAAAGAGTCATGTGATACAGGCTGTGAGTAGATGCCCCAGGCATAGAAGACCAAGAGCTTTGTATTGCATTTCCCCTATTGAAGAAGGAGTCCGAGTGTAAATGACACTGGCTAGCCAACTAGCTAATGGTTAGATGCCCGTCCACCCTTTAAGGAGAGAATTTAATCCAGCTGGAGATGGTGTCTGTGAACCACCACACCAGTGTCTTCAGCACCGTGGTTTCTTTCAGCACCAACTGAACAAAGTCACCAGGACTACTCTTGGTGACACTGTACATTCCTGCCTTTGTTAGGGTGGGCCAGGTGGATGAAGGGGCTCCATTCTCCTGGAAAGCAGTGAGGAGAGAGGAGGCCTAGGAAACCCCCGCCACCCGCTGCCCCTCTCCAGGACAGGAGGAGTCCCACATCAAGTCCAGGCTGATGTGGCCTAAATCAAGGCAGTGCCTCAGGGCCACACTACCCACTCAGATACCGATAGATGGCACTGGCTTGATTTAAGGTTGGCTTGTGTTGCTTGTTTTATATAATTTTTCTGAAAAGTGCTAAATTCTGTCAGCTCATCTTCTCTCTGTAACATTGGCCATGGATTCAGTAACATCCCTGTTCCTTGGAACTCACAAGATCAGGATGCTTATCCATCCTGGCATGGGGTGATGTTCTCCATGGCTGGAGCTTGAGTGTTGCTCAATAGATTGGATTATAAATTAAGATCTGGCACCAATGTTCCAAACAAGGAAGAAGCAGCCTTTGACATAGAAGAATAATGAGGGAGAAGCATGTCCCAAAGCTCGGTTATCAAAAGACCTGTTTGAGCATTTTTGCCAGGGCACTTAGTTACATAATTGACTGATTAGAGAGAAGGAAGGAACAAATGTCAAGGTGCTTTAGGCTCAATGGCGTTGTCATAAAAGAGCAACACGTTAGAGTTTCTTGACAAAGGAAATATGGAGATGAGTTAGTTAGACACGTTAAATGTACATAGAATTTACATTCTATAATACTTAAAATATAAATTCTTCTCACAAAATAATGAACATTTACATTTGTCAATCTAACTCCTTAAAAAGGGCACTTCTCCCGAGTAGATGTCCCTGCTGCCTGGTGCCATCCTTCAGGGAAGCGCATGGTCCAATCCTCCCGTGGCCTGAAGTCACAGGCCATGCTGGCTGCTGGTGACAGTGATCAATTTACCTCACGGTGGAAGGCGGACATTTTTTAGACTCCGTTTGTTCTGGGCAGACTCCAGTGACTATGCCCCATTGCATCCTCTCTAGGATGTCAAGCCTGATGAAAGGCTTTTGGGTGAATCCGATGTACCCTGGGAGGTTGTGAACAACTCACCGCTAGTAAATCCTCACTCACAGTCTTGTGCAGAAGAAAATAAACCACACCAACAAACTGGTGGGCAGGGGTGGGTAAGACCCCTGACCACTGATCCTATTAACACAATTGATTCCTCTGCTGAAAACCAGGGAAACTGCTGAGCAAATGGTAACTGGTGAACAAGGGGAGGGGGCGGTAATGACTAGAATTGTCAAGTGATGGAGAGTAAGGTATAGGTAAGATTTTAGCAATCATTGCATGTAGGAGTTGACATTATGAATAATTTTAACTTTCTTAATTATTTTCTGTATTTCTATAATTGCATGTATTTCATTTTCAGAAAAAGTAAATGATGTTGCTAAATTGTCTACCAGACTGTGAGCTCTTCAAATGCACAGTAAATTTTTTGCACCTGTTTGTATTCCTGGTGCCACGGGGGTCCTGGAATATGGTGGGTCTGCTTAGTGCCTGAAGTGTGGGCAGTTCCTGCAAGGAGTCTGAACTTGTTCCGGCCTCCCTGACCATGGACAGGTGGTGGGAGCTGAGCAGATAGGGCCAGCAGTCTGTGGACAATTGGCAGGCTGGCCACAGAACTCCCACTGGGTGGGGGTCGAGGCTCTGTCGGGGCTCTCTGAGGGGAGTCAGCACTCAAGGCCAGTTAGCTAGTGAGCAGAAGAAGATCCTGGGAGAGAAATCCAGCCAGGGTTTTTAAGAAGTGCGGATAGCTCTTCACATTTTATGGCATCGTGCCAACAAGACAGTAGGGTGCCTTTCTGAGGGGACCCATGAGCATGAGAAGCTTTGCCTTTTGGGGGTGGGAGGATGCCTGGAGGACCCTGTTTCTAGGGAGAGAGGCATTGGCTTCCTTGCCCCTCAGTTCCCATCTCCTAGACCTTCCCCCCCCCCCCCCCACACACACACACACACACAAGCAGGCTCATTGTCTATGGCACAGGTGTCAAACACAAGGCCCGCGGGCCAGATCCAGCCCGCCAGGCCTTGCAATGTGGCCCGCACCGCGCTGTCATCACTGCACTCCGCTGTCAGTTTATGACATTGTCAGTTTATGACTGTTCAGTAAACCATTCGGCCCGCGATTTAGGCTGGATTTTAGATTTTGGCCCCTTCTCTGATTGAGTTCGACACCCCTAGTCTATGGCATGCATTTCACACTTTATTTTCTTGCACTGAAAAAAGGCAAGCTGTTCTGATTTCCCTGGAATACAAGAATTTTAGGGGATAAAGACGTGCCATGGGGTTGGAGACACTGGCAAACTCTCAGGGATGAGTCTCAGGACAAAATCATCTTGCCTCCGTGGGCTTCAGTTCCTTATTTTCTCTTTCACTTTCAGAAGGGATTTTGAGCATTTTAAAATAGAATCGATACCGGTGGACTGGCCATCCACTCTGAGAAGTAAAACACGGCAGGGGCACAGAAACACCTTCCCTTCCTGCCGCAGCCACCGGCTCATCATCCATGCCTGCTCCCATGTCTGCGGAGCCATGGTTCTTAGGTGGGATAGACTTGACACCCGCATGGGTCACAGTGTCTAGCTGGGCTCTGGGCTTCCACCTACCTCTCCTCTCAACATGGCAGTCAGAGGTCTCCCTGTGAAACAGGGGCCAGGTCGGGTCACTTTTCCTGACCCCTGGCAGGGTTTCCCATTTCGCTGCAGCCGCCCAGTTCACAGGCTTGTGCCTCACTCGCACTATTGGCCGAAACCAGCCCCTGATATCCATGTGGTTTTGCTTCCTCCTTCCCGTCAGGTCTTTGCTCAAATATTGCTTGTCCACGCACCCTCCTTGGCCTCCCCTTCCTGCTCTGTATTTCCTCTCCACAGCAGGGATGGCTGTCTGGCATGCCCTTCACTGGAATGTGGCTCTGTGAGGTGAGGGTTCTGTCTGTTTTGCTCACTCTTGTATCCCAGAGCCTGCAATGGTGCCTCATATGTTGGAGTTAAATGAATGTGTTGAATGAAGCTCCGTTGGGAGCTCTAGCTCTGAGCCGCTTGCCCCCATCATTGGGCTCCGTTACAAGTCAGGAATGGAAATCCTGTTTCATGACCCCAGAGGAGCCAGTTCTGACATCAGAGCCCAGGCGAGAAATACAGCCACAGCAAGCTCATCCAGTGGCCAGGCTATAAATGGAACAGGAAGCTTGAATCACACAGATGATGCCAATGAACCAGAAGAAGACTCTTCAGATACCCAGGGACAGGAAGCCACATGGCCCAGTGAGTCACCACTGCCCTCTGGGCCTCATTCCCCAGACTCCCCTGCACCAGGAGAGGATAAGCGCCCACTCTGGAGTATCTTAAATTGAAAAGAGCTGGCCTGGCTATGAAGAGATATGGATTCCAGTTGCAGTTTCCCTTTAACTAGCTATGTGTCACATCCCTTGTCAACTCTGGGGTTCAGATTTCTCCATCGTAAACATGGAAACTGATCAAATACAATACCTGCTTTTAAAATAATCCTATATAATAAAAGGGTAATATGTAAGTTGACCCTGATGGTGGAACAACCAGGAATGACCGGTTTGCTATGATGCTCACTGACCACCAGAGGGCAGACACTCCACACAGGAGCTGTCCCCTTGTGGTCAGTGTGCTTCCACAGGGGGAGCTCCATTCAGTGAGAAGCTGGGCAGCAGTGGTGGTGGGAGTCTCTCCTGCCTCCATGGCAGCACTAAGTATCAACAACTAATGGCTTAGGCCTGCTCCTCGTTAGTCAGATGTGACAACCCCTGAGGGTTCCCAGGCTGCCAAAGGGATGTCTGACTGCCATCTTAGGCCCGATCCCCCAGGGAGCGGGCCTAAGCTGGCAGGTGGACATCCCCTAAGGGATCCTGGACTGTAAGAGGGCCCAGGCCGGGCTGAGGGACCCACCTCCCCGCCTCTTGACCCCCCCCCCCCCCACCGCCCAGTGCACGAAATTTCATGCACTGGACCTCTAGTGTTTAAATAAAAGGTTAAAAGAGAATATCATTGTGCATTTATTTTTACTTGGTTTTGATGCCTTTATTTAGTGACTCCATTTACTTTTCTTGCAAATGTCTTCTGTATGGCCTCACATGTAATCAGGGGTTCAAATGTCTACTCTGTGTCCTCGCATGTAATCCTAGTGTTCAACAGAAATGTTTGCTGATTCCTCACAGTCGAGCCTATATTGTTTCCTCCACCTTCATTTCTAGAGTGGGTGTAGCTGAATTCCTATTCCCACAGTGAAAGTACTAATTAATTAGTTCATTAACTTGGCAAATATTCATTGGGAGATAGTTTCACCCACACAGATGATGCAAGCCTACAGCAGGCTACAGGGGTCCCTGTCTATGGGGGTGGTGGTGGCCTTGTGGGAGGTCTAGACATAGAACTCTTTTTAAAAAATTGTGCTTTCTGAAGAGGGCTCTATTTACAGTGATGCTTCAGGGGAATTATTGCAATACATCTCTCAACCTGAGAGTTGATATAAATTTAGGGATAGGGAGGAGTGGGACCGGAGGACTGGTGACAACAACAAAATGTAACATAAATTAGGAAAATCAGATTGTTTGGTTCTCTTCTACTTCTGTAATAGCAATTCCATTTCCACTCTTTTGAGAATCCTCGCCACTTTTTATTTTAAGGACAATATTTCTCTCCTTGTTCCTTTCAGGATATTAAGGCTGTGAATTAGTCCTAAACCACCCAAAGTTTCTCAATCACCCAACCTGTTGTTACCATCATTCGATTCAACAGAAAAGAATAGGTAAATCTCTGCTGCACAAGAGTGCTGTGGAATTCCCACCTACACACTCCCCTTTGGGGGTCTGGATGGACCTATGCAAACCCAGGCTGTGCTGGTGAGATACTTAATCAGCTCACAGAATATACAATATCATGGAGTTTTATGTATTGACCCCTTAGATGTCCTGGCTTCATAATACACAGAGATCTCAAACATCAATGTTCGACTCAGGTGGTACCTCTGTTAAGTTTAGAATTATAGAAAACTTTTCTATTAGCTACTAGAGGCTTGGTGCATGAAATTTGTGAGGGGGGGGGGGTGTCCCTCAGCCCGGTTGGCACCCTCTCCAATCTGGGAGCCCTCAGGGGATATCCAACTGCCAGCAGTTGGACATCTGTCTCAAAATCCGGGACTGCTGGCTTCTAAACGCTTGCCTGCCTGCTTGCCTGATTGCCCCAAACTGCTTCTGTCTGCCAGCCTGATTGCCCCCTAACTGCTCCTCTGCCAGCCTGAATGATGCCTAACTGCTCCCCTGCCAGCCTGATTGCCCCAACTCCCCTCCCTTGCCCAGCCTGATCACCCATTGATGCCCAACTGCCCTCCCCTGCAAGCCTGATAGCACATAACTGCCCTGCCCTGATGTGACCCACCTCCTCCACCAGGACCTGCCTCCTCTATGCTGCTTGGGGCTGTGGACCCCCAGGCCTTACTGCATAGAACAACCATCGGGCCCCAATGTGCGCACAGCCATCTTGTGGCGGCCATCTTGTGGCGGCCATCTTGTGGCGGCCATCTTGTGGCGGCCATCTTGTGGCGGCCATCTTGTGGCGGCCATCTTGTGGAGGCCATCTTGTGGAGGCCATCTTGTGGTGGCCATCTTGTGGCGGCCATCTTGTGATGATGTTGTGCACAAGGGTGTGAGAACCACCTAGGCTTTTATTAGTATAGATGGCTTGTACACAGAGAGGAGAAGAAGAGAGAGAGACAGAGAGAGAGAAAGAGACTGAATTCTGATGAAAGAACTGAAATTATAAATTAAGAAATCACACAAGTATTTCTAAACCTCATTTGGCCTCTTAGATATCTTATTCATCCATTTATCCATTAGTCTATCCTAGGGGTGTCGAACTCAATCAGAGAAGGGGCCAAAATCTAAAATCCAGCCTAAATCGCGGGCCGAATGGTTTACTGAACAGTCATAAACTGACAATGTCATAAACTGACAGCGGAGTGCAGTGATGACAGCGCGGTGCGGGCCACATTGCAAGGCCTGGTGGGCTGGATTTGGCCCGCGGGCCTTGTGTTTGACACATGTGGTCTATCCATTCATCTTACCCACACACCCACCTGCCCATCAATTCATCAACCATCCATCTATTCACCCACCTGCCATTCTACCCATCCTTACATCCAATCACCTACCCAGTTATTACCCATTCATCTGTCTATCCATCCACACACCCACCCTTTCATCCCGTATCTGGTGATTGTTTATCACAGTAGATCTTTCTATCATCGGAAAGATCCTTTCTAGCTCCAGCATTCTATTATTTATGGACCCAGCACTGTTCTAGCTACTGTGAGGTATACAGGAATACAAAGCATGGATAGGGTCCCTGGGTTTATAATTGGACTTGGAAGTTACAATCTAGTTTGCAGCCAGACAACGGCTCACATTACTGAATTCAGTAAATGCATAATTGCATTTATAATTGTGAGCATGCTCTGACACTTTCTTATTTAAATCATGATAACTAGCAAAGGAAATTATATTACCAAGCACAGTGTCTGGCACGTTGTTAGTATTATAAACAACAACAATAGCTGACATATACACTAGTGGTTCTCAGCTGTGGGTGACTGCCTGCCAGGGGAGAGTTGCCACACCTGGAATGGAGAGGCTAGTGCTATAGGTGTCTAGGGGGTAGAGCCATGGATGCTGCTAAGCACCCTGCAGTGCACAGGACAGCCCCCAGCAAGGCTGTGTCAGCCCAGAATGTCAGCACGGCCAAGACTGAGAAACCCATGTGCCAGAAACAGATCATTGTTTCACTAATAGAAAGATGTGGACAAGAAACCGGAAGGCTGGTCAACAACCTTAACTGAAAACAAAACAAAACAAAACAAAACAAAACAACCTTAATTGCTCTAACCAATCACTGTTTAGTTGAGACATTGGTAGCTGAAGCAGCCTCCACCTCTGTTTGTCTTATGTACATTTCTGTTATTTCCTGCCCAAGGGCTATGGGTGTTTCCCATAGTCTCAATAAAAGGGATAGCAAGGCCAGAGCAGTCTGTAGTCTTCCCACTAGAGGTAGGCTCCCGTATGGCCCCCAATATTCCCAAATTAATACTCTTGTAGTCTCTTTTCATTTGTGTGCGGCCTTCTTCTGAACCTAAGCCCTGAACCAGAACCCTGAACCACGTGGGACGTGAAAGGGGTTCCCACACCCAGGTGTGTCCACAAGTGCAAGTGTGTGTACATCTGATACACTTACTTTTACTTGGCACATGTGACCTCATCTAACACAATAGTCCTATGAGGAGGATGTACACATTTCCTGTGGCTGCTACAACACGTTTCCATGAACTTAGTAACTTAAAAGGGCTCAGCTTTCTGATATGGCAGTTCTGCAGGTTAGCAGCCTGAAATGAGGACCACTGGGCTAAAACCCAGGTGTTGGCAGCGCTGGCTCCTTCTACAGGCTCCAGGGAAGAGCTGTTCGTTGCCTTTTGCAGCTTCTAGAACCATCCCCACTACTTGGCCCATGGCCTCTCCCTCCATCCTCACACTAGCAACATTTCCTCTCTCAGACTTTACTTTCATGGTCACATTTTTCTCTCTGAACAGGAGGGGATGACTCCCCTTTTCTAAGGACTTGTGTAATTAGACAGGGCACAGATAATCGGAAATAATCTCCCCATCTCAAAATGCTATATAATCGTAATCACAGCTGCAAGGCATTTTTTAAAATTATTGATTAAGATATTATAATTTTTTAAAATTATTGATTAAGATATTTAAATTATTGATTAAGATATTAAGATATTACCTCCCAACTCCCCCACTCATGGCATCACCCCTCTGGTGTCTGTGTCCATTGGTTTGGCTTATATACCTGCATACAAGTCCTTTAGTTGATCTCTCCCTTTTATCCACCCTCCCCTACCTTCTCTCTGAAGTCAGATGGTCTGAAAGATGCTTCTCTGTCTCTATGAAAAGCCCTTTTTGCCATGGAAGAGAACATTCCGGGGTTCCCAGATTTAGGACGTGGACATCTTTGGGCACCATTCCTTTTATGATAGATGCTACTATTATGTCCAATTTTATGAAGAGAAAAATTGAGGTACAGAGAAGCAAACAACTCATCTAAGGCTCTACGGAGTGGGGACCTGGGTCCAAATCCAGCCTGTTGGCTCCAGAAGGGCTCCTTTCCCTAAGTCAGACCGTCAGATGGACAGATGGACAGACAAAACCAGGAGAGCGCTGGAGTTTCACTTACCCTGAGTCTTCTCGAGCACTTCCTAGACTGAAACCCCAGTAAAAAGGTAACCAGTCACAGGTAGGCAGGAGGAGAGAAGAAGGAATGGGGTCTGAGTGAAGTTTGCCCTAATGTCTCCAGCCTGCCTTTCTGCCTCATGCTGCTCCCCTCCACCTCACGCCCATTCTGAAGGCCCAGCGTCCTGAGATTCACGCTTCCTCTTTAACACAATTGATCAGGGCACATGTGTTAATTGCGTCAGGAGAAATGCGGGGGCCTGTGTATGTGGGAATGGTATGGTGGGAGGCAATGGCCTGCTGGGCCTGAAGCTCCATCTCCTCTAGGCAGGGCTAGAGCGCGATTTCTGGGGGCAGCTGCAGGGTTAGAAGAGTGCAGCCCCTCCTCTGTACCCTCAGCCCGCCCCCTGTTGCTGACAGAGCAGAGATACTAGGACCTCCGGCTCCTTCTCTTCCCAGTGAGCACACACCCTGAGCTTCCTGCCCCGCCCCAGCAAGTGTGTGGCCCGCAGCCTGATTGCCAGTTCCTGCTCCAAATACCTACCAAGGCCCTGGAATCGCATGGGGGCCCTGCGTGGCGAGGAGCAGCACTTGCGTCTCTGGGTGATGGGCGCCTGCATGACAAACGAAGCAGGGAAAGACAGCTGAGGAGACTGGTACCGACGTCTACGCATCATCGTCATCCAGCACAGTAACCGCTGATTGATGCTGGCACAGATATCAGAATACGTCAGCTCTTGACATGCTGCCTTCTTGGTCGTGTCACCATTCATTCCCTTGCTCCTACTATTAATGAACAGCTTTTGATTGACACGAACCACACAAAGCTGGATGTTGTGAGTCGGGTGCTGTCCCTGCCTCCAGGGAGCAAATGTGCGTGCGGGAAGACGACAAACCTACAAACCCAATCCTGTGTGTGATCAGAGCAGGCCAGGCAGACAGACGCCTGGCTCCTAGGGTGAGGTGAGGACGTGGCGAGGAGGGTTTGCCCAGTAAAAAAATAAATTGGAGCCCCAACCAACAAAGAGGGGTGGGCACTCCCTCTGCAGCCGCATTGGGTTGCTCACTGCTGGGCTGGTGAGGTCGGGGGCAGGCAGGCGCAGGCGAGGTGACAGGGAGGCGGAGACCCACGGAGAACGTCATGCCAGCCCATCTGGGTCTCACTGTCGCATAGGAACTCGACAGGAGCGACGCCTGTAATTTTAGTGAGTTGATAACCACTTTTCTACACAGTAGAGAGACAGGTGCGAATTAATTTTAATAACCCCACATAGCTAAAATGCGCAGTGGGTGAGCAATATAAAAACTATGAATAAGCCCAGCCGGCGTGGCTCAGTGGTTGAGCATTGATCTATAAACCAGGAGGTCATGGTTCTATTCCCGGTCAGGGCACATGCCCGGGTTTGGGCTTGATCCCCAGTGTGGGGCGTGCAGGAGGCAGCCAATCCATGATTCTCTCTCACAAGCGATGTTTCTATCTCTCTCTACCTCTCCTTTCCTCTCTGAAATCAATAAAAACTATACGTTTTATTAAAAAGGACTTGTATACCTGTACTCTAACTCTTCCGTGTGAGGTGGGTTTATACCCTGGCCCCAGGCCTCAAGTCCCCAGGGCAGACAGTCTAGACAAGAGGGAAGCCCAGGGCTACCGAGGAAGGAAAGGCACCTTCACCTACTGAGGGGCTGATAGGTGGAGGCAGGGGTGATGGCCAGTGAGGAACGGTGTGATCCCACTCTGAGTGACAATGATGGTCCTTTAGTGCAGGCAGCAGGCCCTGACCTCCCACCCTGTCCTGGATGCACACTCCTCGACCTTGGCAGTTTCCCACCCTGGGCTGCAGGGGGGCTCCTGTTGATGAAAGAAATTCCAAACCTGAAGAAAGATTTTAAAGAGGTTTTTTAAAGAAAATATTTTTATTGATTTCAGGGAGAAAGGGGGGAGGAATAGAGAGATAGAAACATCAATGAGAGAGAATCATTGATTGGCTGCCTCCTGCCTGCCTCCTAGTGGGAGTGGGGGAAGATTGAGCCCGCAACCCAGGCTTGTGTCCTTGGCTGGAATAGAACCTGGGACCATTTAGTACACAGGCCGACACTCTATCCACTGAGTCAAACCAGCTAGGGCTTAAAGAGTTTTTGTTGTTGTTGTTGTTGTTTTTAAATAAATAAATAAGTGAATGGAAATGAGACAGGAAAGAAAAAAACAATTTTAAGTTAAAACAATCCTAAAGGTCCTCGCTTCAGCAGTATACATATACTAAAAACAATACTAAAGATGTATAACAATGATAAATGTTATTTTTAGCAAAATAAATAGGAATTTAAAATAATATTATTAAAAATACTTAAATTATTAATGAAGATCTGAAAGTGACAATACACAGTGTTGCTGAGGGTCTGATGAGGCAGGGACTATCATTTTCTGCTAATGAGAGTGTCTATTACTCCATTCTTTAAAAAGTAATAAAAGCCTTAAAAATGTGCTTACCTTTTCTGAAACAATAATTAAACTTCTGGTGAAAATTTTAAAGGGAATAACTTGAAATACCAAATGTCATATTTATAGTAGTAGAAAAATGAGGAAAAAAACTAAATGTTAAAAAACACTTGAATGGTTATGCTGGAAGCCAATTCCAGCATGTCATAATTGCGAGAGTTTCATCGAAAGGTTTATGGAACTTGGGGACTCAACAAGAGCTGAGTCACATATGTTATCGCCTGTTGGGAATGGCTAAGAGGCACTTCCCCCAAATCTGAATAGAATGATTGTTTGCTGCCAGACAGCTCAGGGCATCTTAATCTACATGTTATTGCCTCCTGTTGGCCAAACACCTGAACAGCCAAAGGCACTTCCCCAATCTGACAATGCTTCCCCAATCTGACAATGCTTCCCCAATCTGACAATGCTTCTGTTCAAAACCCTACTCTATGATGTGTATATCTCTACCTCGCCTTAGGACAAATTGTGTTAATAAAAAGCAAGGGATCCTGAGATAAGGAGAACTTGATTTCTTTAGCCAAGCTCCTCTACCCCTCCAAATGCCTTTCAGTATTATGTTTCATCTCTGGACTCTTATTTAATTTACACACAGCCCCTTCTCCAGGTTTCCAGAACCCTTTTAGATGCCGGATCAAGACCACCAACAATATGGTTACTACATCAATTATAATATATCCCTTTAATGAACTATTTTGCATTCATTGAAAATAACGCTTGTAACTTATGTGTAATAGTATGGAAATAGGATTATATTTATAATTTAAATTTTAAAACTATGATTAAAATGTAAAAAAAAAAAAAAAAAATACTTCTTTTAAGCCAAGATTTAGGGGCCAGGCCCAGAAGCAAAATATTAAATGATGGAGAAAATACTCAGAGAAGGGCAGTTATGTGATTCCTTTCCTGCATTTAGAATCAAAGGAGAAGATGTAAGGAAGGCTACATGAAGTCATTGGTGGCAGATTAAGGAGGAAGGAGAGAGTGAAGTGGGTAAGTCTATAGAATTGGGCAAAAAGCAAAATGGAGAGACATGCTTCTTTTACACTGGTGGGTACAGGTGGTTAACACTTCCCAGGCACCATTTATAGGGATATTTGGGGAAAGTGATGGGGACTGCTGCGGTTGTCCGCCCTGACCCTTGCAGGTCTAGAGAAGAGATTGTTCTGACTTTTTTTTTAATTTTTAAATATATATCTTATTGACTTTACACAGGAATTGAGAGTCAGAAACATCGATGAGAGAGAAACATTGACCAGCCGCCTCTTGCACAGCCCCCTCTGGGGATGTGCCCGCAACCAAGGTACTTGCCCTTGACCAGAATCAAACCTGGGACCTTTCAGTCCGCAGGCCAACGCTCTATCCACTGAGCCAAACCAGTTTCGGCTGTTCTGACATTTTAAGTATGGTATTCCAAATGCACAGAAACAGTGGACAGGGCTGCTCAAGGCAGAGATTAATTTATTATATAGGCCTAAGGGACTTCCCACTGCAGCCTGCTCAATTAGGAATTATGACAGAAACATCCTGTGTGATTCCTTTCAGTTTGTCAGGCCTGCCAGGTAGCCACTGTGCTGGTCACAGCTTCACAAAACTGCCTAGATCCACCCCAAGACCACCTGATCCGATTTGCGGGGCACGGGGTGGGGGTGGGGGGCAATCTGAGTTTAAAATGCTCAGGTGGTGATCACCAGCAGTCCTGAGAATGTCTCTCTACTCCCAGCCAAACCTCCTCCTCCAGAGACCACCTTTCACACTTGGCCTGTAACTTCCCTGTTTAATTTATCATGTTTTCTATTGATTTTTGGACTTAGCTATATGTCTTACCTCATGAGACACTTTTAGTTATTTATTTTTTTAAATACTATCTCTTATCTTTTTAAAATATATTTTTATTGATTTCAGAGAGGGAGAGAAAGAAATATCAATAATAAGAGAATCAGCCGAAGCCGGTTTGGCTCAGTGGTAGAGCGTCAGTCTGTGGACAAGTCATTCCGGGCAAGGGCATGTATCTTGGTTGCAGGCACATCCCAGGTAGGGGGTGTGCAAGAGGCAGCTGGTTGATGTTTCTCTCTCATCGATGTTTCTAGCTCTCTATCTCTCTCCCTTCCACTCTGTAAAAAATCAATAAAATATATTTAAATAAATAAATAAATAAATAATGAGAGAATCATTAGTCTGCTGCCTCCTGCACATCCCCTGATAGGGATCGAGCCTGCAACATAGACATGTGCCCTTGACCTTTCAGTCCGCAGGCTGACGCTCAACCCACTGAGCCAAACCAGCTAGGGCGTATCTCTTATTTTTAAAATACAAAATTACTAACAGGTATCAGATGTGCGAAATGACAAGTCCCATTGCTGAGGGCTTTGCCTCTAAGACAACAAACAGAAGAGGTGAGGCACACTCCAGCAGAGCTTGAGTTTCCCGTCCTCTGCTCTGGCCTCCACTTCTTCCAGGTCATGAAGAGGCCTCTGGTGTCGCAGAGTAATTTCTTCCTCCTTCCTGGGAGGAGCAGCCTAACCACTGGCACTGCCTCCTTCTTCCCAATCAGTGGGCATTCCCCACCCACAAGAGGTGTGTCCCTCTAACCACACCTCTCACTGCAGGAAGGAGCAGAAGGGGAGCCCAGGAGTGTGGAGAAGGTTCCACTGAATGGTAGAGCTGCAGCTCTCTGAGGTCCTCCCCTCACCACAGGGTGCATGAGGGGGGTGGACGGGGGCTGCAGAATAGGAAACCCAGCTCTGAGCACCTCTGAAAAGCCAGTGGGAGGGTCAGAGTTGAGGGAGCTGGTGGAGCAGGTGCTCACAGCTTTCAGAGAATGGGTCCTGTGATAACTACCTAGATCCTCAGGTTCAGACTATCATGCTGAAGAGTCCCCATCTTTCTCAGGGCCAGGGTGTGTGCCAGCATCCCCAGAGAGTATGTCCCAGGGCAGCCCGAGGATCTCCGGAAACCCTCTCAGCCAGAGTCTAGCTGGCCGGGGGGTCCTGACGAGAGTGCAGAGAAAAGGTCACCAGTGGAATTTGGACGGTTGCTAACCACGTCTGCAACTGGCTAGATCAGCACAGATCTGTCCGCTCTGAGTGCTGGAAAAGAGTCCTCCCACATTCATTCATACTTCAAATTAGATTTGAAAATGGGGTTGTTTAAAAATGAAATTGTAGTTGGGGGGGGGGGGGGAGAAGAGGGACATATGTAATATTTTCAACAATAAAGATCTAAAAAAAAAAATGTTAATGGGCACATTTCTACGGTGACAACTTTGGTGTTTCCTACAACACCCCAGCCTGGCATTGCCTAGTCAAGCGAAGATGTGGAAACAATTAAAAATGCAATGAAGCCCAAACCTGTTTGGCTCAGTGGTAGAGCGTCGGTCTGCGGACTGGGGGGTCCTGGGTTCGATTCCGATCAGGGGCATGTGCGTTGGTTGCGGGCACATCCCCGGTGGGGGGTGTGCAGGAGGCGGCTGGTCGATGTTTCTCTCTCATGACTTTTCTAGCTTTCTATTTCTCTCCCTTCCTCTCTGTAAAAAAAATCAATAAAATATATATTTTTTTAAATGCAGTGAAGCCGGGACCGGTTTGGCTCAATGGATAGAGCATTGGCTTGGGGACTGAAGGATCCCGGGTTCGATTCTGGTCAAGGGCATGTACCTTGGTTCCGGGCATATCCCCAGTAGGGGGTGTGCAGCTGATCAATGACTCTCTCTCATCGATTTTTCTAACTCTCTATCTCCCTCCCTTCCTCTCTGTATAAAATCAATAAAATATATTGAAAAATAAATAAATAAAATAAAAAATAAAAATGCAGTGAAGAATGGAATTCCACTCCGGCCCCAGGAACAACTAAGCCCTAGGAGTCTTTCCCTTCCCTGAGCAGTTCAGCCGGTGGGCGTGGACCCCCAGGAAGTGTCTGTCTCTGTTCACGCCACCTCCCGGACAACCCGGACACCACCTGGATTTTGTCCCATGGTCGAACTCTGTCCCCTTGTCGCCATGATCATCAGCGAGAATGTAAATCCTCTTTTTCTGGGAAGAGGAGGGAGGGCAGCCCTCGCACCACAGGGGAACCTTGGGGAGATGCTGAGGAAACCGGCCCCGCCCCTGGCTGAGAGGCTCCTCCCGACTCTGTCTCCACAGCAACTACTTTGGGTCCCAACAGGATTCTCAATGAAAAAAAGGAAAACCCATGTTCAGACGGTGCCTTTCACTGCCTTTATGTTTTATATTTCTCTTCTACTCAGACAACACATATAAACCTCCACACACGTAAGCGTGTGCAGACTTCTGCACAACTGCAATTGGCTGTGAATATGTTTTTGCCTGCAGGCCAGAGTCATGTCTTATCTATTTTTTCTTTAGCAAGAAAACAGTCGGACCAATTGGTAGATTAGTGGGCACCTCTGCTTTTTCTTGCTGCTGCAACAAATGAGCACAAATGTGGTTTAAAACAACATACATTCATTACCTTACAGTTCTTCAGGCTGGACATCTGCAAGGGGTTTCCCTGGACTGTGTTCTTCCTGAGGGCCGAGGGAAGGAGCTCTTTCCTGGACTTTTCCAGCTTCCAGAGGCACCCTCCTCCCTGGGCTCCAGGCACCGCCTGCCATCTTCAAAGCCAGCAGGGGTGGTTACTACCGTGTTTCCCCGAAAATAAGACATCCTCCGAAAATAAGACCTAGCACATGGAAAAATAAGACATCCCCTGAAAATAAGACCTAGCGCATCTTTGGGAGCAAAAATTAATATAAGACACTGTCTTATTTTCTGGGAAACAGGGTAGTAAGTCCTTGTCACATCAAATGGCACTGTTGCTGATACCCTTCCACCTAAAAGGATCCTGGTGATTACTTGGGCCCATCCCACGGATGCAGGATCATCTCCCCACCTTCAGGTCAGCTGGGAGTAAACGTCATTGTCTCTTGATCGCCATGGTGGGTGACACAGTCACAGGTTCCAGGGACTCAGCCATGGACATCTTTAGGAAGAGATTAACCAAAGAGCCTATATGCACATATGCTTAGCCCATAGATGGTCAATAGCGTAGTGAAGGCCCGGGGAGAGGGCAAGAATAGGGTAGAGGGGGTTAGTGGGGGAAGAAAAAGAGGATATCTGAAATACTTTCAACAATAAAGATAATTTTTAAAAATATATTTTATTGATTTTTTACAGAGAGGAAGGGAGAGGGATAGAGAGTTAGAAACATCGATGAGAGAGAATCATCGATCAGCTGCCTCCTGCACACCCCCCACTGGGGATGTGCCCGCAACCAATGTACATGCCCTTGAATGGAATCGAACCTGGGACCTTTCAGTCCACAGGCCGACGCTTTATCCACTGAGCCAAACCAGTTTCGGCAATAAAGATGATTTTTAAAAGAATTTTTCATAAACATTTGCTAAATTTTTTACCATATCTTTCATATATATATATATATATATATATATATATATATATATATATATATAGAGTTTTCACAGAGAGAAAGAGAGAGGGATAGAAAGCTAGAAACATCGACGAGAGAGAAACATCGATTAGCTGCCTCTTGCACACCCCCCACTGGGGATGAGCCCGCAACCAAGGTACATGGCCTTGACCAGAATCAAACCTGGGACCTTTCAGTTCGCAGGCTGATGCTCTATTCACTGAGCCAAACCGGTTTTGGCTTACCATATCTTTAAAAAATAAATTTATTTACTTATTTTGTTAATCTTCACCAGAGGATATTTTTCATTGATTTTTTTTTTATTTACACATCAATTGGTTGCCTACTGCATGCACACAGACCAGGGTCAGGGATAGAGTTTGCAAGAGGTACGTGCTCTTTTTTTCTTTTTTTCTTTTTTTTTAAATATATTTTATTGATTTTTTACAGAGAGGAAGGGAGAGAGATAGAGAGCTAGAAATGTCAATGAGAGAGAAACATAGACCGGTTGCCTCTTGCACAACCCCCACCGGAGGTGTGCCCACAACAACATACATGCCCTTGACCAGAATCGAACCCAGGACCTTTCAGTCCACAGACCGACTCTCTACCACTGAGCCAAACCGGTTTCAGCGAGGTACGTGCTCTTGATCAGAATTAAACCCAGGACCCTTCAGTCTACAGCCTGATGCTCTAACCACTGCTCTGGCTTGCTAGGGCTACCATATCTTTTATATCAGCTCCATTGGCTTGTCAATATTTGCTGAAACATTTTTTTTTTATTGCTCTCCAAGTGTGAATTCAAATGACTTCATATCTCAACATAATGGTCATTTGTTAGTCACTGAAAGCTTTCCAAATAGAGTATGTAAGGCTGTAAGTCTCTATTGGGCCAAAGAATTGCTGAGTTCAATGCACTACCAGTAGCCTTCAGCTGGCAGAAGCTGCAGGAGCCAAACAAGTGTCATTGATTAAAGAATAGCTTAAAAATGGTGTTTGCCATCACCCCCTGGGTGATTTAACGGCCTCCTTCTTAGGTTCCTATATGTCTTTCATGCGTGTGTGTGTGTGTGTGTGTGTGTGTGTGTGTGTGTGTGATGCATGCCACCCGGTGCTGGTGAGGTCCTTTCTGCCTCCATTGGGAGTGACAGAAGGAGACAGGGTCCCATCACAGAAGGTCCTCAGTGCAGTGGGGAATGAAGAAGGAAGCCCTGCCCTCAGACAGGCTGGGTTCAGCTCCGCCTCCACTGTCAGACTTGGGGTGGGAGATAAGGACTCTATGCTCCATTTCTTTATGTGCAAAACAGACGTAACAACCCCAGGTTGTGGCCTCTCCCCCCAGGTTGTAACCCTCTTCCCCCGCTGCCCCCCACCCCCCAACATGGACCTACCTGCAGGCCTTCGTGTGGATCCTATGAGAGCACACAGCTGGTGCTCAGGGAGTGTGAATATTGTTGAGGCCACAGCAATGACCCTACTTTCAATGCATTTGGTATACAGTGCTTGAAAAAACACTTCACCATCATTTAGTCACCTGCCCGGCATGAGTCAAACGCCTCATCCATTAACCCACACACGGAAGAAAACAGAACCAAGCCAACCTCAGTGAACCATGGTGCCATCTGTTCACCTCTTGGAAGAAGCCACTCCCCTCACCTGGCTTGTCCTCTCTCTGGTTTGAAATAAGACCCACCAAGGGAAAGTCTGAATTCATCTTTGCAGAGACACCTTCCTGGTTCCAATAGCTACCACCCTTCTTTCCTGCAACTTTGACAGGTTGTCTACACATTACCTGTCAACACTCTTTTGCTGTGTTTCACTTCTGTTTAATATTGTGAGCATGCAGAAATTCTATTTTTCTGACAAATTAAGTAGTCTGTTGGTTATTTATAGTAATTCTTGGAGCACAACCTTTTCTCTCCTGGTCAAGAAGAAATCTCAATAAATGGTGTTACAAGGAGAGTTTTCAGTTTGCATTTTTTCATTAATAAAAAGGAAATCATTGCAAATGTGAGAACTTTATAAATAGCAACCAGTTGCTTGTAACAAAAAAAATTCAAAATGACAGTGATGTTATGACACTGAATTTGAGAACCACTGGTCTCGATTTCCAATTTGATCTTCAATGTACAGGCAGTTCTCACCAAATTGTGTTGTAATAAACTTAAAAGTTAATTTGTCAATTGGCATTTTGCACTTTAAAGCTTGTTTTCCCATAAGCTGTGCAATAAACACACACACACACACACACACACACACACACACACAAAACCTCCCCCACAAAAAACAGAAGTTCTCAGGATATCCCACCACAAACATGCCATCTGGGTGTTGTGTCTGGACTTAACTCAGGGTACTGAAGTCCACAGTGTCACTGCCTGGTTCACATGGGAATGTGGAGAGGAAAGGTCACTGTGTATGAAGGTATTAAGTAACTAAGGAGGAGACAGAGACATCAGGGAGGGGAAAGCCATCAGATAGGAGAAAGGTGGGTGCAAGTGGAGCTGTGATGTTTGAGGGACAGGAGCCCCTGTATCTCTAAAGGAAGATGGTGGGAATGACCAACTTATGACTATATTGTAAACTGTAAACTAGAGGCCCCGGTGCACGAGATTTGTACACTGAGGGGGAGGGAGAGTCCCTCAGCTTTGCCTGCACCCTCTTGCAGTCTGGGACCTTAGGGGATGTCTGCCTGCCGGCTTACACCCAATTCCCCCAGGGATTGGGGATGGGGTCTAAGCCAGCAGTCAGACATCCCTACCCCTCTCGCAGTCCAGGGTTCCCACAATCCGGGACCCCTCGCTCCTTACTGCCCGCCTGCAGTGGAGGTGGGAGATGCTCCTGCCACCACCGCTGCTCTGGCCAGCCAGCCCCCAGCCGTGAGCTGGGCTTCTGGCTGAGCAGCGCTCCCCATGTGAGTGCACTGACCCCCAGGGGGCAGCTCCTGCATTGAGCATCTGCCCCCTGGTGGTCAGTGCATATCATAGAGAGCAGTTGTTCAGTTGTTTGTTCGATTTGCATATTAGGGTTTTGTATAGGATGGTGCTGGCTTAGACGGTTATATGTTCAATTTTGTCTTTCTGGCTAAAATGAAACAATTATTGAGCACAGAGAAGGTGTCTTTTATGCTACATTATGTTCCACTCAATGCCTTACATGTAATAAAACCTTGAACATAGTAGTTTCCCAGGCATGTAAAGTGATTTGGTGGCATTTCATTATATAGGTGTCCCCAATACATGTTTATACACAATGTCTATAGATTCTATTACATTTTGAAAATGAAATGTATTTTAATAAACACTGCCTTTATAATTGATCAAAGTGTGTATATATATTTTTGGACCCTGTATCTTTATCGATCCCTGGAAAATTACGCTGATGAATTCTCACCATATTTAGACATAATGTCATCTTCACATGTGTAGCTGATGTTTTTGTTGTTACTTTTCAAAGAACTAACTTGGGTACTACTGTTTAGACCCAAGTCTTTCATTTTGCTATATAAATTTTTGTTAATCTCCTTATATAGGTTTCTTCCTCTCTTCTTATTGGTTTGAGTAGTGGAATCATTTTATGGACCAGGGCTTCAAGAACTGGGACATGTAGTTAATACTTTTAAATTTTATTTATTAAAAACATTTTCTGCCAAAACCGGTTTGGCTTAGTGGATAGAGCGTCGGCCTGCGGACTGAAAGGTCCCTGGTTCGATTCCGGTGAAGGGCATGTACCTTGGTTGCGGGCACATCCCCAGTAGGGGGTGTGCAGGAGGCAGCTGATCAATGATTATCTCTCATTGATGTTTCTAACCTTCTATCCCTCTTTCTCTCTGTAAAAAATTAATAAAATATATATATTTTTAAAAACATTTTCTGGGGGAGGCTGAGGGAAGGCCAATGGCGGGGGGGGGGGGGGAGATATATGTACTACTATATGTAATACTTTAAACAATAAAAAATAATAAATTAAAAAAACATTTTTATTAGGAATATTTCAAACATATATTAGAGAAAACAGTGTAATAGACCCTTATATATTGACTGTCATCCCTCCCCCTTTTTTAACCCATGTCCCTGTGCTTGAGGATAGAACCAGAGGACTGGAAACCATCCAGAATGAAGACATGACACGGAGGGAATCGCCCATTTTTAACAATGATCATCATGGATAACCTTGTTCTCAATTTCAAACAGGATATTCTCCTAAGTATTATGATAAGGTGTTTGCTGAGTTTTGTTTCTGTTTGTTTTGTTTCCTTTGGTAGATTCCCTGAAGGATATTCTTATCACTATTCTGCCAAGAGTGTTGTTGTTTTTGTTATGTATAGATGTTGAAGTTTATCAAATACTTTTCTTACATAACCATTTTATTTAAAAATTTTGTGCTGTACTTCACTGGTTTGGGCGGAGTTATGACCCTGTGGGGAGGGTTTTGTGTGATGGGGGGATGTGGGAAGCCAGACTTAAGGGCCTCACTGCTTCAGAGTGGACAGCCCAGGACCTGCACACCCACATTCTTTGGGAGCACAAGGCCCTCGCCCACTACCCCTATTTGCATAAATCTATTAAGATTCTATTTTCCTTATGAGTCTCCAATTGTGGTTTTATTAACCAAGACTTTGTAATGTCATGTGCCTGGACTCTGGGGGTCACCAGAAAGCCTTCTCAAAACTGATCAAAGCCAATCAAAAGCAAGAAATGGCCTGGTAGGCACCTTGTTTACTTGGTTCACAGCAATCTTTCCAGGCAAGGAATGAAGGTTGCTTTCCTAGGAGATGGCAGAGAGAACATCAAGGCATTTTGGGACCTCAAAAACTTGAAGATTACAACCAAACCCTTGCAGGCAGAGTCCCTGGAGACATATAAACCGACCCCAAAGGTTCCCGGAATTCTTGGACCCCTGAGTCCCCGGAGCCCCCTGAGATCCCCAAACCTTAAGTCCCCGGCAACACTTCCGGGTCCCTAAGGCCCCAGATATCCCCAGAGAACCCGGGGCCGCCGAAACCCCTGAGATCTCCGGACTCTTGAGTCCCCGAGAACCCCGCATGGCCGAGACTCAGGAGATACCAGGAACCCCGAGACCCCGAGACCCCCCGAATCCCAAGGCCCACCCGAGACCCTCCAGATGCCAAGATTCCCCAGAATCCCCGGGCCCCTGAGTTTCCGGAGACCCCTGGATGGCGAAGACACCAGACCCCAAGGGCAGCCTGTCAGGACCCTTCCTTTATTCCGCAGGATCTGAACCTCCGGGCCGCTCCATTCCGGGATCCTCAGCCCCCAGCGCGCCCCGAGCCCACCCCGGCCTGTGACTCCTCTGCCAGGGACCTCCGGCCAGGCGGGGCGCTGTGTGACCCGAGGTCTGTGCGAAGTAGATGCAGGAAACTCCCGGAAGTGACGCGAGGTCGGCGGAAGTCCCGCCTCTGTCACCCACGGAAGTCCCGCCCCCTCCCTCCACCTAAGTCCCGTGTGTCTGCCGGCTTCCCTCGTGGCCGACCGCCGACATGGCGCACTACAACTTCAAGAAGATCACGGTGGTGCCGTCCGCCAAGGTAAGCGGGCCGGAACCTTCCGTTCTCGCCTCTTTCCTCGGCGAGTCGCCGGAGGGCCCGGACCCGCAGCGCTCTTCCGCGGGGCCCCGCTACCCAGGCCGCATCCTCAAAATTAGGGGTCTCCCGGGTTAGGCCCGGCCCCGCTCCCCCCAAAAAAGGGTGGTTTCCTTTCTTAGACCTTATAGTCCTCTACAGCGACTAGGGATTCCTTCCTCAGTGATTGGAGTCTTTTCCCAGAGGGGAAATGGGATTTTTCCTGACATTAGGGTCCCGTCACCCCCAAACCCCCCGAGGTGAGGGGGTCCTTCCTCAGACATTTGGGTTCTCCTCCGAGAGGAGGGGTCCTTTCCCGAGGGGAGGGGAGGCGGAGAGCTTTTTGAACCAGAGAACTTTAGAACTGGGCCCTCGAGGATTCATAAAGGTGGCAGGTGGAGGAGGGAGTAGCTATCTGGAATCTGACATCTGTATCCCTCCTCCCTGCTGGTGCTGCGGGCACCTGTCAGCTGGGGAATTCACTCAAAAATCTTCAGTGTCCTTGGTCACCTTAACAAGTCCTAGGAAATTATAAACGGTGGAATTTCGTTTTAGCCATCATTTTATGTGCTTTTAAAGTTGTAGGATTGTTTGGGGTTTTTTGTTGTTGTTTGTTTAATACTGTGGGGTATTTTTTTTTCTGATTTACGCTTGAGTTGTCTGACTACTTAAGTTTCAAAGGTTTTTAGGTGTTTGGGAATTAAGATAAAAGATTTATTTCAGCAGCCATTTGCTAAGTGTTGTTTTTTTCTTTTTAAGGCCAGAAACTATAAAGATAAACAAAGTTGTATATAAAAGATTTAGTTAGAAAAGGTGTCATTTAAAATATGTACTATTATTAGATATTAGTCTTTTAAGAAGGTTTCAATAAAGTGGATGAAAAGTAGGTGCATTTGGTGTAACTCTTATTTAATTTAATTGCAGGACTTTATTGACCTGACATTATCGAAGACGCAACGGAAGACTCCAACGGTCATTCATAAACATTACCAAATTCATCGCATTAGACATTTTTACATGAGAAAAGTCAAATTTACTCAACAGAATTACCATGACAGGCTCTCACAGATTATAATGGATTTCCCCAAATTGGATGTAAGTGACTTTAGAGGCCACGGATGCTTATGTAAATGCTAGCTTTTAACCAGTTTGGTCTACTCACCTGACAGATCATGAAAGAAACAGAAAATAATTGAGTTGTCTAAGTTTACTCAGTGAGTGAATGGCAAAGTTGGGAACAGAACATGGTTTGTTGTTTTTAAACTTCTTAATAATTTTACTTTCTGCCAACCAAACCCCATCTAAGTGGGCCCAAAGCTATTTCCAGGCTGTGAAACTTCGAGGTTGGCAGGGTCTATCCCAGGGTCTCTGAAAGCTGTCACTGAATCTGGAAGCCCAGAGTTCTAGCAGCTCACCAGCTGGTCTGGTTTCTCTCCTGCCTGTTTCCAAGGCTCCTTTCTGGACTTAAGTTGGGTCCATGCCCTGAGGTCTACCACTGTTTGTGATCTTGTTGGTTCATCAGCCAGTGATGGTCAGTTCAGCTCTGGCTTTTTTTCACTAGTGGTAAGAAATTGTTTGGGGGAACTGTGATTTTTCATTAAGTCACAAAAGTTGAACTCTTTCTTCATTCTTCTGCATAGTGCAGTTTGCCCATTTATTTCGTTGTAGAAAGGTAAAGCAACATTGCTTATGAAGTCCTCGTGTAGGATCACATGGTAGCAAGGTTATGTGAGATGGAGTAAATTTGCCACTGTCCTAAAATAGTCTTTGTATTTAAAAAGATAATAATATAAAAAATGAAGTAAAAAGATATTGATGATCCTAGTCAGTTTGACTCAGTGATTAGAGCATCGGCCTGCAGACTGAAGGGTCACGGGTTCGATTCCTGTCAAGGGCATGTGCCTTGGTTGCAGGCTCCATCCCAGACCCTAGTCAGAGTGCATATAGGAAGGAACCAATCACTGTCTTTCTCACGTCGATGTTTCTCTCTGTCTCTACTCTGCCCTTCTACTCTAAAAAGTCACTTTATCTTGTGGTGAGGATTAATGATGGTTTGTTTTAAAAAATACGGAAATCTTAAAGATAAAATTTAAAGGTTTCTGCTAGAGGAGTGACACATGTCTTTCAATAGATACTTTTGAATAAGTAATTATTTCTTGAGAAAGAGGCTTCCCCTTCTTCCCTCTCAGGTGTGCATCCTAACCTCTGAGGAACCCCGTAAAACTTGCAGCCACAGGAGCAATGGGCAGTGGCAGCTTGTCCCGAGCTAACCTGTCTCCAAGGCCCCCTTTTCTCTGGTTTCTCAGTGAGCCAAAGAAGCCCCTCCTAGGTGCTCTCCTATCCTAAGTCTTTCCTTGTTTTACTGTCCCCAGCTTTAAAAAGGTGCGCTCAAAATTGAAAAACAAACAGATATATAAGGATGAGATTATTCTAAAATAATTTGATATTAGGAAATACCTGGTTTGAATGAACAAAATACTTTGGTCTAATTAGTACCAGATTTCTGTGGTTATTTGCAAGAAGTTTTATCTTCTGTGGCATCCTTTTTTATACATTAGAGGTTCAAATTTATGAACATTGTATTTGTGTGTGTGTGTGTTTAAAACTAGAGTTAGTTGTCTGAGAACAGTTTCAGGGTAGTGGGTTAGTGCGAATTACCATTCATTGAATGATTGCTGGCTCTCGGATACTGTTCTAGACACTAGGAATACAGCCTTAATAAATGAAGTCCCCAACTTCATCTAGTGTGGGGAAAGACAGTATATGTGAAAATACAGGGTGTGTCAGATAAATAAGGAGAGTAGGGAGTGCCCCAGCAGGGAGGTTGTAAGGGACCTGAAGGAAGTGAGGTGGTTAGCTGTCTGACTCCCTGGGGAAAGCAAGTGCCAAGGCCCTGAGGTTCAGAGTGTGGTGTCTTCCAGGAACAGGTGGACCCAGGAGGTGGAGGAGAATACTGGGAGGTGGATCAGAGAGGTAATAGTAGGGCGAGGTGACTTGGGTAGAACTCGAATTCTGTTAAGAAGGGAAGCCTTGCCGAAGCCGGTTTGGCTCAGTGGTAGAGCGTCGGCCTGCGGACTGAAGGGTCCCAGGTTCGATTCCGGTCAAGGGCATGTACATTGGTTGCGGGCACATCCCCGGTGTGGGGTGTGCAGGAGGCAGCTGGTCGATGTTTCTCTCTCATCTATGTTTCTAGCTCTCTATCTCTCCCTTCTTCTCTGTAAAAAAACCAATAAAAATATATTTAAAAAAAAAAAAAAAAAAGAAGAAGAAGAAGAAGAAGGGAAGCCTTGCCGAAACCGGTTTGGCTCAGTGGAAGAGCTTCGGTCTGTGGACTGAAAGGTCCCAGGTTCGATTCCGGTCAGGGGCATGTACATTGGTTGTGGGCACATCCCCGGTGGGGGGTGTGCAGGGGGCAGCTGGTCAATGTTTCTCTCTCAATCAATAAAATATATTTAAAAAAAAAAAAAAAAAAGGGGGAAGCCTTTGGAGCTGAGCCTGGGACTAGCCATGTTCTTCAGCTCTTAGAGGATGACTGGCCTTTTTAGGTGGGAGGCCACTCAGGTCAGCGCAGTGACTTAGAGGACATAGTGGTGAAGGAGTTGAGAAGAGGTTGGCTTCAGGGTATCCTTCGAAGGAAGAGCTAATGGATTTGATCATGGAGTTGGTGTGAGCCATAGCACCTTGGACAGTGGAGTTGCCCTTGGACAGGAGGGACACTGGTTTGAGGAGGTGGAGAACAGCTTGTACGTGTTAACTGTGAGGTGTGGGTAACATGTTCAAGTAGAAATGCTGAGCAATCTGAAGCTCAGGAGCGGTCTGGCCTGGAGATTGCCAGATATGACTTGTGAAAATGTCGATGTGTGAGAACCTATGGAAGGTCACCTAGGAAATGAGTGTGAGAAAAGTGCTTTGGGGAGTGTGAGTGGCTAGCATTGAGGAGGGAGAAGTAGCCAATGAAAGAGAAGATCCTGGAGACCAGATGAATAAACGCATCAGGAAGTGTGGGAAAGGGTTTGGTGAGATAAAGGAGAACTGGATATGACTGGTGGTGGTGAGCTGTTTTGACTGCCTGGTAGAGACAGTCCTGACTAGTTTGGGTTGTGGGAATGGGGAGAAAGAAAAGACTCGGTACCTCTCTTCTTAACATTTGCCAAGAAAGGGAGCAAAGGAAAGGAAAGATTTGGGTGGGGGAGGGGAGGGCAAGGGAATTTTAAAACTTTAAATTTTGGGGGAGAAATAATATGTCTACAGGCTGAAGGGAATGGCCAGGTGGAGAGGGAATATTATCTGGAGCTCAGTTCTTGAATAGTAAGGGGCAGGGTCCAGTACATGGATGGACCAGGCCTTGGTTGGATCCAAGAACAGTTGTACAGGAGTAGGATGAAGGTCCGTGGATGGGCAGAGGTGACTGCCAGACTTACTTCCTTGTAACTTCTGCTCTCTCAGAGAACAGGACAGATGTTAACCAGGAGAGAGATCTGGGGAGAGATGCTATGGGTGTGGGAAGAGAGGGAAAGGTATGGTGTATTTTCCTAGGAAATTATTCTTCAAGTATTATGTACAAAAGGATTGAGAAACTTATTCCAAACTGCTTTGCTTTTTTTGTTACAGGATATCCATCCATTTTATGCTGATTTGATGAACATTCTCTATGATAAAGATCATTACAAATTGGCTCTGGGACAAATAAATATTGCCAAGAATTTAGTGGACAAGTAAGGCATTTTCCTAATATATTATCTTTTACATTGTCAAAAGTGAAAATAACTTATGTGTTTCTTTTTATTTCTTTAAGTGTTGCTAAAGATTATGTGCGGCTTATGAAATATGGAGACTCCCTCTACCGTTGCAAGCAGCTGAAGCGTGCCGCCCTGGGGCGAATGTGCACTATTATCAAAAGACAGAAACAGAGTCTGGAGTATTTGGAACAAGGTACTTGTCATACGTAAGCAAAAATAGTTTTGAGTGCATTCTATTAAGGTACTGATCCTTGTCAAAAACTTATTTTTGAAATGTTTTATTTTTATTTTAGAGATGACAGGGTCAGATTATTTTTCCTAGTCTATCCTGTAAGAAATTCAGACAGGCCAGTTATTGAAAAAGTAACTAGCACTTACAATTCTTACAAGTTAATAGCACTTTGGCTCAGTGGATAGAGCATCGGCCTGTGAACTGAAAGGCCCCAGCTTCGATTCCGGTCAAGGGCATGTACCTTGGTTGCGGGCACATCCCCAGTAGGGGGTGTGCAGGAGGCAGCTGGTCCATGATTCTCTCTCATCGATGTTTCTAGCTATCCCTCTCCCTTTCTCTCTGTAAAAAAGCAATAAAATATATTTTTTTTAAAAAAGAAAACTTAAGCTGGGGCCGGTTTAGCTCAGTGGTAGAGCATTGGTCTGCAGACTGAAAGGTCCCAGGTTCGATTCTGGTCAAGGGCATGTACGTTGGTTGCGGGCACACCTCCGGTGGGGGGTGTGCAAGAGGCAGCTGATTCTCTCCCATCGATGTTTCTAACTCTCTATCTCTTTCCCTTCCTCTCTGTACAAAATCAATAAAATATATTTTTTTTTTAAAAGAAAGGAAACTTAACATTTCTCATATTTAGTAGATAAGACATATATTATAAATCATGGGAAATACCAAAATATTTAGGAAAATAAAATGATTTCTAGTTTGTTTTTGTTTGTTTGTATAGCAAAGGTGGAGATTTATTGAAGAACAAGTGCAGACTTCCACACGGGGAAGCGGAAAGAATCTTAACGGGGGGAGGGGGAAGAGCCCCCCAGAACGGACTCCCAGGACTCCCACGTGGAGAGGGGGAATAGAGTCCCCTGATTCCTAGTTTTATGTATTATTTACGTTTTCATTTATTTTAAATGCTTTTCTTTGTAACATGATAGCATCAAACTGCTACTTGTTTTGTTAACTGATAGTTTCATGTACTAGGACCATGGTCGGCAAACTGCGGCTCTTTGGCCCCTTGAGTGTGTCTCTTCCACAAAATACTACGGCCTAGGCGAGTCTATTTTGAAGAAGTGGCATTAGAAGAAGTTTAAGTTTAAAAAATTTGGCTCTCAAAAGAAATTTCAATCATTGTACTTTTGATATTTGGCTCTGTTGACTAATGAGTTTGCCTACCACTGTACTAGGACAACATCTGAATTAGCATGGTATTGTGTTTATTGAGACAGTTCTTTCCTTTGTTACATTCATATAATTTTCATTACAAATTTTTTTAACTCAGGTGGTTTTGGTCTCCCCCCCCACCCAGCATCTAACAAATAATTTGCGAAAAGATTGCCTTACTTGGCTGCTTTGACAGGGCTTCCAGTAATTGCTTTAACCTTCAGGGTAGCTTAGTGGAGTCACTGGTGCTATGAGCACTGCAAGCCAGGCTCCCATGTAGTAGTCATTACATGGAAGCAACCCTCTGTCTAGCCAGAAATGATGGTTCGCATGCTCACTTCAAAAGCGCTTTTCCAAATATTTTTCAGTTAAGAGTCACCTTGATGCTTAGACGTGTTTTTGGCCTCACCTTGGACCTGTTAGATAGGATACCAAGCTGGTACAGCCTAGGAATGGGATTCTTAGTGCAGGCAGATTTGGGAAATACTATCCTTTATATCATGGCGCCTCTGCAGATGATCCTTTTTTCATTCATTTGTATTTTCTTTTTTTGTTAATCTCCACCTGAGGATATTTTCCCATTGGTTTGTAGAGAGAGTGGAAAGGAGAAGGAGAGAGAGAGAGAGAAACATTGCTATGAGAGACACACATTGATTGGTCACCTAGTACAAGAGCACCAACTAGGGCCAGGGATCAATCCTGCAACCTAGGTACATGCCCTTGACCAGAATCAAACCCAGGACCCTTCAGTCCCCTGGCTGACACTCCACTGAGCCAAACTGGCTCGGGCTCCTTTGTTTTTTCTTCACATAAATGTTGGAGTGATGTTAATATGTCACAATATTGGAGTATAAGTGAAACAGATCTTAAACTGAGTCTCTTAATTTTTCTTGTGAAATTAAGCACATTTAATTTGAACTTCACACAGTGCGTCAGCACCTTTCCCGTCTGCCAACTATTGACCCGAACACAAGGACCCTGCTTCTATGTGGGTACCCGAATGTCGGCAAGTCCAGCTTCATCAATAAGGTTGGTTTGTCTCTGATAATTACTCAGGTGACTGAGGACCTGAGCCCAACGGGCTGCCATGTTCTGACTGTGTGGGATGGAGGATAGCTAGTTAGTCCTTTAGTTGGTATTGCCCTGGGTTTAAAACATTGTGTCCTTGAAGGGAGGATTGAGTTTGTCTGATCCTAGATTTATATTGTTACAGAAACCTTTTTTTTTTTCTTGTGTGCTTCCTACAAATTTTTAAGAGGTTTGAGATGTTAAAGTACATTTTTGTTAACACACAAGAGCTCTCTCAGTACATGTTGTCTTGGCATGTTCTGGGAACAGTGGTGCCAGCAGGCCTGCTGTTCACTGTGGCAGGCTGCACTTGCTGAAAGGGACTTCCGGTCTCTGAAAGTATTTCTCAGGTACTGTCTCCTTAGTTGCTATGTCAGCTTTCACATAAACTATTGGGTCCATGTAGTGGGGAGTACGGAGTATTGGGTCCATGTAGTGGGGAGTATTGAGTCATTCTTATCTGAGTGAGTTTATTATTGGAGGCTCAAGGGCACTATTTATATAAGTAACTTGGTGCTTCAGGGTAATTTACCTGACTTTGAGGGACCTGAGCAGAGCAGAAACAGCTTTTAAAATGTCATTTCATAAGCAGCAACTGCTCACGTACCAATAAATAGTTGTTACATTCATATACATCCATGTGACTATTTGTTTCGTAAAACACCTTTGCCTTTAAGATTTATAGATTTTGGCCGGGACCGGTTTAGCTCAATGGATAGAGCGTCGGCTTGGGGACTGAAGGGACCCGGGTTCGATTCCGGTCAAGGGCATGTACCTTGGTTGCGGGCATATCCCCAGTAGGGGGTGTGCAAGAGGCAACTGATCGATGACTCTCTCTCATCGATGTTTCTAACTCTCTATCTCTCTCCCTTCCTCTCTGTACAAAATCAATAAAATATATTTAAATAAGATTTATAGATTTTGTCCACAAGTTGTACTGACATAGTGACAAGCCAATTTTCTGCAGTGTCCTAGTTATGTTTCCAACACTTGAAGGCCAGTTCTGTGGGGCAAAGACGGGACCACTTAAATAATCAAAATTAAACAATAACCCTTACAATTTTAGCTCAGTTGGTTGGAGCATTGTCATGTACAATAAAAGGTGGTGGGTTTGATTCCTCAACCAGGTTGAGGGTTCCCTCCCCAGTTGGGATGAGTGCTAGAGGCAGCTGATTGATGTTTCTCTTCTCTCCCCCTCCCTCATTCTGAGATCAATTAAAAATAGATCTTTTTAATTAAATAATAAAATTAGTTTCTCAGTTGTGCTTGACCACATTTCAAGAGTTCATGGGCAGTGTGTGGCTAGCAGGCCCCGTGTGGACATTGCACATGTAGAATGTTTTCTTCATTAAAGCAAGTTGTTCGGGGCAGGCAAGGGAAAGCTGGGTGTCCTCCTCTGACTGGGCCTGCCTCGCCTCCCTCGCGTCCCTCATCCCTGATTCAGGCTCTTCTCTCTGCTATGGGCGGTGATGAGGAAGTGGAGACCGTCACCTGTCGAAGCACAGTAGCGCTTAGCAGTTAATCATGGAAGTCTCACTTGAGCTTTTTTCCTCCTACCATAACAGTGTTGATAACATATCTGGGGTACTTTTACACTGTGTGAGAGGAAATAAAGTGTAGGACACTGTGATTGGTTTCAGGTGACAAGAGCAGATGTGGATGTCCAGCCTTATGCATTTACCACCAAATCTCTGTTTGTTGGACACATGGATTATAAGTATCTGCGCTGGCAGGTAAGAGCTCTTATCTTTAAACGGAACAGATGTCCTGTTTTGTTAATGGAATGATTTTGATCCGTACAGCACAGGGGATCAAAGTGTCTTATTTAGTGCACTTTTTAGAGGTGGGGAGAATGAGGAGGTGGGAAGTAGACTCTTAGGGTTGCCAGGAGTGCCTCATTTCTCTACTAGGAGGCTTCTGCATTATGTTCACAATGGTGCTGCTGAGAAAGTCTCCTTGTCACTGTTTATGACCCTGTTATTAGTAATGACATTTACTAATTTAAAAGCATAAAGCCGTGTATTTCCACAGTTGAATTTATCAATGATGAAGTAGTTTCTCACACGTGGGCATGTTAGCCAGTTATTCCAGTTCTGTTTTATGATGTCACTAATAGCAGAGAGGCATTGCTAGTTCCTAAATGAGCTATGCAGGTCCCTCCCTTCCCGTTTTCCCCTTACTGCTTTATTTTATCATGGTCAGCTGGGAGACCTACGTTTTATTAATTAGTGTTGTCAGTGACCTGTAGGATGTGCTGGACAGCAGGTTTGTGAGCAGTGTGCTTTGGAGTGACGAGTTTGGCCGTTAGGTTGTAGATACCCCGGGGATTTTGGACCACCCCTTGGAGGATCGGAACACAATTGAAATGCAGGCCATCACGGCCCTGGCCCATCTGCGTGCCGCGGTGCTGTACGTGATGGACCTGTCTGAGCAGTGTGGGCACGGGCTGCAGGCGCAGCTGGAGCTCTTCCAGAACATCAGGCCTCTCTTTGTCAACAAGGTGAGTGGGTATTTGGATATTTTCTAGTTTGCATGATCAATAAGAGAACACAACAGAAAATACAATCTCCAAAGTGATGTTTATCCTGGAATTACCCAATTTAGGTTGGAGAGGTTTTTCACATTTAACTAGATCACTCTAATTTGTACTCTGTAGATACACTTACGACCTTAAGACAATAACCTAGTTCCCATTCTTCTTGGGTATTCTCAGGTAATGAAAAGTATTTCAGTAAAGCTCATGCATCCATAAAGTGCTACAAACTTGATCAATAAAAAACCCTCTAGATTTGATTTATTTTCATCATAAACAGTTAAGAGGTAAGAACATCATCTAAACCCAGCTATTTTTCAAAAGGTTTGGAAGCAAAGTCCAATGTGACCTTAAAAATTAGAATGTATCATCTCTAGCATCTTAGGTAGGTAGTTATATCTGGCTCACTGAAGTCTGAGATGTTATTTTGATGTCAGTTGTTCACATTCATACAGCTAAATTTAAATTTCATGAAGACTTCCTGAACCTTATATTTTCTGCAGTGCCTCCGAAGGATTCTTTGAGGTCCATAGCAGGTTCACTAACTCGGTCTTCAGTAGCCTGATTCAATAACAGTAAATGCACACCTAACTCAATTTTTGTTCTTTCCTGCCAATCCAGGGTTGCCAGATTTAGAAAATATAAATATGTGATACCAATCAAAATTGAATTTTAAGTAAATAACAAATAACTTTTTCAGTATAAATATGTCCCAAATATTGCATGGGACATATGCATTCTTAAAAAAAAAAAAAAAATCAGCCCTGGCCGGTGGGGTCAGTGGTTAAAGCATCGACCCATGCATCGAAAGGTCATGGACTCAATTTCTGGTCATGGGCACATATCTGGGTTGCAGGTTTGATCCCCGGCCCCTGTAGGGGTGTGTATTTGAGGCAACCCATTGATGTGTCTCTTACATCCATGTTTCTCTTTCCCAATCCCTCTCTCCCCGCCTCTCTAAAAATCAATAGAAAAAATATCCTCAGGTGAGGACTAACAAAAAAAATTTCAGCCGAAACCGGTTTAGCTCAGTGGTAGAGCGTCGGTATGCGGACTCCAGTCAAGGGCATGTACATCGATTCCAGTCAAGGGCATGTACATTGATTGCGGGCACATCCCCAGTAGGGGGTGTGCAAGAGGCAGCTGGTCAATGTTTCGCTCTCATTGACGTTTCTAGCTCTGTATCACTCTCTCCTCCTCTCTGTAAAAAATCAATAAAAAATATATATTTTTTAAAAATTTCATTGTTTACCTGAAATTCAAATTTAACTGGGTATTCTGTATTTTCATTTAGTGACCCTATCAGTCAGTCTCCTACAAAGTTGCCATGTATTTCTGATAGCCCCAGTTTGTCAGACACATCTACTTAGCAGTGGACACTAGTATAGCTTTGGCAAGGATCCCCTTCACTAATGTTCTAAGTCTCCTGGAGGAAGGGACACTCTCATTAGGTGAGTGTGACTGAAGGTGCAGGAGGAGCTGAGATGCTGAAACCTCCACTGCAGTTCCAGAAATAAGGAGAGCGGTTCTTCATGGGTGGGAACCCAGGGGTTTCACATCTTCCCTGTACTTATTAGCCTAGAGGAAGCAGCTACACGGATGATATTCTTGAAATAACCCTGGTTAGTTTAGACTAAAAAAGATAATTAGGCTTTTTCCCAGAAATACCTCTATTTCGACAGAGAAAATAGTGCTTTGAGATGCCAAATAGTGTTGTGAAAGTCACCAGACTGGAAAGCAGACCTGGGGGTACTGTTTTGTTTTCATGAGCTCCACATTTATGTTTACAGCACATTTATGGATAAAAATTCAACCAATAATAGTTAAGAAACATGTGCCTCCAGTAAAAGTTTTTTTTTTAACCTGTTAGCTACATTTAAGTGTGAATAAAGGAAATAATCACTAAAAATAAAGTAGTTAAACATTTGTACAAAATATTTTATGAGACATTCATTATGATTCTAATATTAAACTTGTATATTATATCAGTTTTAATTTAAATTATTTAATCATTCTTGTGGAATAAAGCTTTATTAAAATGTTATAGAAATCCTATAGGTAAATATTTGCAAAGCTGCTGTTGCCATTGTACCAGTATTAAAAATGCATTCTACCTGGCATCATTTATAATTTTTATGACAGATTGTATATTGTACCCATTTGAGAATCCTATAAATGTTATGGCTTCAATAAACTGTTGCTGAGCATATGCTCCCAATGTTTATTTTGAAACTAAATGACAACCAGAGAATATAAACTACCAAAATGCATCTGGTTATGTTTTTAAATAAAGAGCAAATAAATCCAAACAAGGTGAGTGTGATGACCAGTACCACGTTGATGACCTGCAGTATGAAGGTGTAATCACCTTGTTGTTTCTCTTCCCACTCTAGCCTCTTATAGTTGTAGCAAACAAATGTGATGTAAAAAGAATAGCTGAGCTTCCAGAAGATGACCAGGTAAGTCACCCTTATGCTTTTAATATTTCTTACCAATTCTAAATCTCATCTTAGATTGCCGGAGTTTAGGAAGAATTATAGCAATGCTGGTCTGGTTTTTGATTTTACAGTTGAGATAGTATCCTAGGTAGTTAAGTCAACATGACATTATAAAAACCTCTTAGTGACAACGAAACCTAAATTTCTGGGGCTCAAAGCTATTTTTAGTAAAAATATTTAACTGATGGCTGCTCTATTAGAGGCTGTGGAAGCATCCATGTGCGATCAGTTGGCACATTTAACCTCTGGAAGTTGTGCTTACATAGGAAGGGACTGTCCTACACCAGGGCCTTAAAGGAAATGTAGCTCAGGCCTCGGCAGCCGGTGCGCAGGAGCAGCACTCGCAGGGTATGTTTCTAGGTAGCAGGGGCTTCATAGTGTTACCGATGTGCCTGCTGCATAGAGTCTGTGATGAAGTGAGTTTGAAAACGGAGTGAATGAAGGAAAACGAGCGTCTAACATTGTAGGTCCAGAATCTGTCGCATCTGCTGAAGTTTTCCAAAAGACAGAATGTGAGCCTCAGTTTGTAAACTGAACCCTGCAGCCCTCTTTAGTAGCATCTTTCAGGACAGGCGCTGTGAGAAGCTTTGCACTAGTACAGTGGTTCTCAGGTTGTGAGCGTGACCATTAGCCAACGTTACCTTCCTGTGATAATATGTTCTTTTTTTTTTTTCTTTTTTCTTTTTTTTTATATTTTATTGATTTTGTACAGAGAGGAAGGGAGAGAGATAGAGAGTTAGAAACATCGATGAGAGAGAGAGTCATCGATCAGCTGCCTCTTGCACACCCCCTACTGAGGATATGTCCACAACCAAGGTACATGCCCTTGACCGGAATCGAACCTGGCACCTTTCAGTCCCCAAGCCGACGCTCTATCCATTGAGCCAAACCGGTTTTGGCGTGGTAATATGTTCTGAATGCAGGGCCTCTGAAATAAGAAACGGGGCACCCAGCAGGCTTGGGCTTGAGCAGCCCCCTGGTGATGGGTGCACACTCGAGGTTTGGGAGCTACTTCCATAGAACGATGACTGCAGCTGGCCACATGTCCTGGAGCATGCTCCATGGAGTGGGTCTCAAGGAAAAAGGGCATGCTGCTCTCTTCCCAGTGTCCCTTGTGTCATGTGGACATTTAATGCTTGGTGAGAATTAGTGTTTTTCAAACAGTTTCCTTGGGGAACTGTGGTGTGTTCTTTAAATTACTAACTATACTAGTACTAGTATAAACACACCACCAGATAATTCACGTATTTTTTTTTAAAGGACCCATGTACCTATTGAATAATCTCAGTTTTTCTGTCTAAAAGCACCAAAGGGTGAAGTAGGGAAAGTTGGGGACACCAGGAAGGTTGGGAGTAAACCTTACACCAGATGCTCAGGCTCTGATGTTACACATGCTTGAGTTCAGCCTCACCACCTAGCAGCCCTGACATGTGAGGCCACCTCTCAGTGACACCACTGGTTCTACACCAGTGATGTGGTTGGGAAGACTTAGTGAAATCGGGAAGTTGGTGACACGGGCACTATTGCGATGCTAACTGTCTGGATAACACTATCTTGTGGCCTGGACTCATCGGTGCTCTGACTCATCAGCAACAGTGTAGGTTACTGTGTGATGGACGCTATGTCCACATGCTTGGCAGATGCAGTGTCTTACTCAGGTCACACGCTAGTCAGTAGTGAGGTTGGCTCTCTGACCCTGGCATTCCCCAGGACACTGCTCTTTCAGTAGAGAATCAGATCTTATTCACACAAAGCTAAGGATAGCTGGACTGGTTGACTGTCTCTGTTTGAAATTGCATTAGGGGGAAGGGCACACAAACAGGTCCTTTCACTTAGAGTCTTAGTGGCTTATAAGGAGCTAGGTGCGTAAACATTTTTGTGTTGTTTTCTAAGACATTCTCTTAGGTTGTGGAGGTTAAATATTTTTACTAAAAATAGCTTTGAGCCCCCAGCTGGGTGGCTCGGTTGGTTGGAGTGCCATCCTGTACACCAAAAAAGGTTGCAGGTTAGATTCCCAGTCAGCATATACCTAAGTGCTTATGGGAGACAACCAGTCGATGTTTACCTCTATCTTATCTCTCCCTTCCTCTCTCTTTAGAATATAAATATATCCTCTGGTGACGATTTAAAAAAAAAATTTTTTTTTAAATATTCTAAAAAAAAAATCTTGATCTTGATCTTGCCAAGTTTCTTTTTGGAAGGTAAAATCTCAGAATATTCTAGAAAGCCTCTGGTTTGCTCCTCCTAGTAATTTGTATTTTCTTAATTACAGAATAATGTAGGGAAAAATAATTAACTTTTCGGGGGATGTCCTTCAAAAGAGAACAAACCACAGGTGCTGTGCTAAGCAGCACCCAGTTGAAGAACAGTAAGATTTGTTCATGGGGACTTGGAAATAACATGTCTCTTGTTTTTCCTTTATATTCCCAGAAAATATTTATAGATTTGCAGGCTGAAGGATTTCCTGTGATAGAGACCAGCACCCTGACGGAGGAAGGGGTGATCAAAGTGAAAACAGAGGTCAGTGCTTCTTCATAGGCAGGGGTCGAGCGCTTTACTGTCTTTCTCTTGTTTGAGTAAAGTCAGTCGTGGGGAAAGAGTCTTCTCTCCGGGTGAGTGCTTGTGGTGGCTTAGACAGAAGGCATCAATGCAGGCGCCATCGCTGAAGCCGTGGTCCCATGTCCCCCCCCAACCCCTCCCCCAACGAAAGGGGGGCTTTGGGAGAAGCTTTCACTCCCAGCTCCAGTAGTTTTAACTTTGTCCACTGCCTGCTGTTTCTCTCAGCCTGCCGATATTTCCATGGGAGCTGGACTGAAAACTACTTCCATGGAAACTGTTCAGAAGTAGAAGGAAAAAATAAAAGTGGGAACAGCTTAAGGAAGCACTTCCTGTTAGATTTCACATGATTCTAACATTCTTATTTTTGTTATTTTTACCTGAAATGAAAAGGGCAACTCTAATACTGTTGATTTTATTTGGGCTCAGTTGCTCTAGTTAGAGTCCTGAGGGGGGATGTGGATCAAGTTAGGGAGCTGTCTGATAGTGGAAGAAGGGCCCAGAAAGGGCTTTGGGGTTACTCGGGGCCAGCTGTGTGGTGGTGCTGCCTCAGGGTTCTGCCCCAGATTGGGCCTGGTCTGGAAAGGGAGAAAGAGGCACCTCCATCCTGGAGAGTAGGGTCCACTCCAGGGGAGGTACTGGACCTTGATGTGGTCCTGGGGACTTAGCCACCAGATGTCACTACTGAGCAGAAGTGCTTAGCCAGTTCCAAACCTTGGAACATACATAGTCTCCAGTTGCTGGTTCCTCCCTGGAGGCTGCTGCAGGATGCTTTGTAACTTTCGTGCCTTGTTTTTACACTTTCTTAGGCTTGTGACAGGCTCTTGGCTCATCGAGTTGAAACCAAAATGAAAGGAAATAAAGTCAATGAGGTGCTGAACAGGTTGCATTTGGCTATACCAAACAAAAGAGATGATAAGGTAAGGTTGCTCTTCCAGAGACACCTTGAGATGGAATTATGGTGATAGTGACACTGGACATGCCATGTGCTTCGTCCAGGGGCCACAGATGCAGTTGCACATATCTGCATAAATGGATATCATGAGCAGGCATGAGTTCTTACTCAAGCTAAATCCTGCCACATATATTGAAAAAGACAAAAAAATGAGTGTGAGGTGTCAAATTAAAACCTGCTTCTCATTCCACCAGACTTATTAATGTTAACTCTGTCTTGTTTATCTTTCCAGAAATATTTTTGGTATAAAAGCATTTTTATTTTTAATTTTAAACGCAAATTTTGTGTTCTTTTTCATTGATTGCTAGTAGACAGTACTCGGGTGCACATCTTTATATACAGTATTGTTGTTGTTTTTTAAATATATTTTTATTGATTTTTTTATAGAGAGGAAGAGAGAGGGCTAGAGAGCTAGAAACATCGATGAGAGAGAATCATCGACCAGCTGCCTCTTGCACACCCCCTACTGGGGATGTGCCCACAACCAAGATACATGCCCTTGACCGGAATTGAACCTGGGATCCTTCAGTCCGAAAGCCGATGCTCTATCCACTGAGCCAAACCGGTTTTGGCACAGTATTGTTGTTTTTTAATTTGCAAATCTATCTGTAGAGATTTTAAGGTATGGCATTGAAAATATCGTTCTCCAGCCGGGACCGGTTTGGCTCAGTGGATAGAGCATCGGCCTGCGGACTGAAAGGTCCCGGGTTCGATTCCGGTCAAGGGCATGTACCTTGGTTGCGGGCGCATCCCCAGTAGGGGGTGTGCAAGAGGCAGCTGATCGGTGATTCTCTCTCATCGATGTTTCTAACTCTCTATCCCTCTCTCTTCCTCTCTGTGAAAAATCAATAAAATATATATTTAAAAAAAAAAGAAAATATCGTTCTCCAAAATGCCTTATCCTATCTAATAAAGAGGGAATATGCTAATTGATCCTTATGTAGTCACAAGGATGGTGATGCCCACAGCCAATAAGCAGGGAATATGCTAATTGACTGTCCCACCCTCAAAGATAGTGGCATCCACAGCCAATGAGGAAATATGCTAAATATTTGTCATACCCTCAAACATGGCGGCACCAACAGCCACAAGATGGCACCCAGTTGCCTCAGTTCCACCAGGGCCAGCCCGAGGCATGGGCAAGCCTTGGATGGTGGCTGTCTAGGCTTGCGCTGCTGGCAGTAGCATAGGTGTGATGGGGCGTCTCCTTCCCCTGATCACTGGGTTGCCTCCCTTCCCTGAGGGCTCCAGTGCATGAATTTTCATGCACCAGGCCTCTAGTATGTATATATAGTGCTGATGTTTCCATGTACCTTTTGTGTTGACATCTGTTAGTCTAGTGGATTGTAGCTGGTTAAAGATATGGCTGCTAACTGGCTGGACAGTGATGTGACTGTGTCATGTATATAAGTATCAAATTATGATGATGTAAGCCTGAAATACACATAATCTTATATATTGACTTTATTACAATTTTTTAAGAGATGGTTCCATTGTGATGTATTTCTTTAATGATTAGTGCAGGTGAGCATTTTTGATGGGCTTCTTGCCCTTTTAAGTTCTTCAGGTCATTTATATTTTACTCATTGATTTGTAATTTTTATATTAAGGTAATTAGACTGATATATATATATATATATATATATATATATATATATATATATATATATATATATATTATTACAGTTTACATTCAGTATTATGTTGTATTAGTTTTGGGTGTACAGTATTAGTGGTAGACAGTTATATACTTCAAAAGGGTTTTGTACTATAAAATGTTTGTTTTTGTCTTTGTTTTTCATTTTGTCATTGGAGGATTTTTTAAAAATATATTTTTATTGATCTCAGAGATAGGAAAGGAGAGGGAGAGAAAGAAACATCAATGATAAAAAGAATTGATCGACTGCCTCCTGCATGCCCCCTACTGGGGATTGAGCCCACAACCCCAGGCATGTGCCCTGACCAGGAGTCAAACCCTCACCTGGTTCATGGTTTGATGCTCAATGACTGAGCCACACATGTAGGCTGTAGGATTTCCTTTTTAATCTCAGAGAAAGTACACATATTTACGCTATTAGCATATAGTAATATTTTCTCTGTGGTTGCTTGGTTTGATGTCATGCATATCAATGCCCACCCATTCCAAAAATAGTTTTTATTCTATTCTTTGATTGTTTCATTTGTTTTTAATTTTACCTGTTTTGAATAAAAGTCTTCACTTAGTTTTGGATTTATTTTGTTAGGAATCAGGTGGAGGTTGTTATCCAGTTCTGCTTTTCAGTAGCTAGTCATTTATCTCATGTTACTATCTAAATTCCTTTTGTTTGTTATGTCCCTTATTTCTCATGTTGCTTCCTTTGTTCATAATTGTTCTTGGTGACCTTAATGTTTATTTTTTCTAAATAAACTTTAGAATCAGCTCTTAGTCCTCCTGGCTAACATGTCCAAACTGGCTTTGCACCCTCCCCTCTCCCTGTGAATCATCTGTTGGTTTTTATTTGGCCTGGGTGTGGTTCTATATATTTATTGCAGATGGAGAATTTACTGTTAGTTTTTCATTTGTGTGTTTCTTTTCTGTTTATCAAGGTGTTTTACATAAATATTTCTCATAATATCTTCTTAGGAGAGACCCCCTTTCATCCCAGAAGGTGTGGTGGCACGCAGGAAGAGAATGGAGATTGGGGAGGCTCAAAGGAAGAGGGTAGGTCCTGTCAGCCTTACTGGGTTATTTGTGAGGGTGGGCAGGAAGGCTTTGCAATGAGGGATGGAGACTTAGATCATCAACAGGCCAATAGCACCATTACACTCTGAGAACATGGCTGTGAAACCCTACACAGGTTCCCACCTTCGTGTATGTGGCACAACATCTGTCCTTCTGCATGTAGGAGCTGAGTGCCAGGTGTGAAAAGGATTAGATTTGGTTGGAGAGGATGTTATTTCACAGGAACAAGGAAGAGGGGCTCGGCTGTTCTGGACCTGAAGGGTCAAATAGAACTGATCATAATTGTGTGTTTTTTAAAATTGCAGGAACGAGATATTGAACTGGAACTGGGAGATGATTATATTTTGGATCTTCAAAGTAAGGGACTGCATCTACTAGTTATTTTAAAATGCCAGTTTCGTGTAAAGTGTTTCAGAAAAGTGTGAAAGGGCTTTAATGAGCACAAATCTTCCAACATATTGTTAATTTCTTAAACATGAAAGGTTGTGTGTTGGCAGGGCTCTGAGATTTCTTCCTTTCTGGCAGTTTTCTGTCATTTAAGGATGAGAGATTAGTTTTGTAACTTTCATAGGTAGATGTGGAGCCAGGTTGATATTGTCAGTTATCTGTTATTCATGCCTTCTTCCTTTGAGTATATTGTACTTGTTTTATTTTTGTTTTCCTTTATGGTCACTTCATCCTAAGGTACTGATAGACCTTGGGAAATGTTTTGGGGTGAATCTTTAATAAGCAGCTGGCTTCGCTTACATAGTGTCGAATACAAACACTGTTGTCTTTAAAGAGGGGAATGACTTGCGTAAGTTATAACTTATTTTGGGCACATAGTAGTTGAAGATATTAAAAATTACTGTAAATGTAATTTTTTTTTAACTCTAGAATACTGGGACATAATGAATTCATCTGAAAAGTATGATAAGATCCCTGAGATCTGGGAAGGCCATAATGTAGCTGATTACATTGATCCTGACATCATGAAGGTTTGTATCACTTGTTAAATCACATTTTTATTCCTTTTTAATACAACCACAAAAAAATACAAACACAGCTTTTAGCTGGTCTCATTGTGTAATGGTCTATAACTCAAACACAACTTCGGGCTCACCTGCATCTGTTGCCATCATTCCTTCAACACTCATGAGCCTCCCTGCCTCCAGTCACCCACAGCTTGCTCCCACCAAGTGTCCTGGAGACTCCAGCGCTCTGCCCATTTACAGGACCATTCATCCTCTTCCCGCTGAGGCCTTTCCCTTCTCAGCTCCCGCTCTGCTTCCCTGGGCCCATCATAGCAGGTAGCCTGCCTTTGTGAAGAAGGTAGAGCCGCTGTGGATGTGAGTGCCCAGGTGTTTCTCGTTGGCAGGCACTTTTGGGTGTAGCACCCCTGGTTCTCAGGCCTGGTTCCTTGTCTTCTCCAGAGTTTTGCTCCATCCCCAGTATATGCCTCCTGTTCCTTCCCCTCCCTGTTTGCTTTTTCTTAGCATATGAGTGCCTGTGAATTTCTATCACCTTTAAAAAGCCAAAGTCTTGTGTCCTCCTTTAGTTGCTAAGCTAACTTTTGTCAGTCAGGCTTTTTGAAAAATAAAGTTTTATAAATATTTGCTGTTTACATTTCCCCACTTTCTTCTCCTCAGTTCTTAAATGGTGCCCTTATTTATACTTTCAGTCTTCAGATATCAAAGGGATGAACCCTGACATAAGCCCCCTTCATACTTTGTTTTTTCCACTTCTGAATAGTACTTTTCTCTGTTGTCTGATGTTCATCCTTGCTGCCTTGGCTTTAACTAGTCTGTTTTCCCAACTCTTCCCCTTCATATTCTGTTATCCCTACTTACACACACAAGAAGTCATGTCTCTCTCCTCTAAACTTCCATTGTGCCTCTTACTTTCATTTCTCATTGCACAGCACCCATTGTCCTCAGTGTGGATTCTGGGTGGCCTGTGATTAGTCTAGCCATGCTGTTCTAGTCTCTGCTCCCACACTGCCACATAAATAGCGATGTAGGCACATCTGACTGCTGGATTCCTGTGAGTTTACTTATTTGGCTATCATATACGTACATGCATTTAAAAATCTTAACAGTATAGCCTATGAGGTTGTGTTTGGGGATGACATTAGATGGATAAATGGACACTATCGTACAAGATCAGTACAGACTAATGATTTAAATTCTTCAGGAATGGAGGTTTTTCCATGTGTCTGCTGAGAGAGAGGGGATTGAGGGAGGTGCTGTCTTGTCCGAACATTTTTTTTTTTTTTAAATATATTTCATTGATTTTTTTTTTACAGAGAGGAAGGGAGAGAGATAGAGAGCTAGAAACGTCGATGAGAGGGGAAACATCAACCAGCTGCCTCTTGCACACCCCCTACTGGGGATGTGTTCGCAACCAACAGACATGCCCTTGACCGGAATCGAATCTGGGACCTTTCAGTCCGCAGACCGACGCTCTACCACTGAGCCAAATCGGTTTCGGCTGTTCAAACATTTTTAACCTTGCTATATACACTCATTGTTTTTAAAGGAGAAAAAGAACTGGCACCAAGCAATTAATATGTTGTCAGCTCAGCATTTGTGCAGTCTTCATTTTCTTCCCGTAATCTTTGCTAATAGGTCAGCTCTGACATGTGTATGAGGCCCACATGAGACAACCCTGGCATCCATTGCACACTGAAAGGCTTAAGGGAAACCTAATTCCCATAGAAAAGTTTCTATATTTGAGTTTCTCAATGTTGATTTTGTTTATGACCCTTTTTAAAGAAATTGGAAGAATTAGAAAAAGAAGAAGAGCTAAGAACAGCTGCTGGAGAGTATGACAGTGATTCAGAAAGTGAAGATGAAGAAATGGTGGAAATCCGACAGCTGGCAAAAGAAATCAGAGAAAAAAGGAAGTTGAAAATTCTGCAATCCAAGGAGAAGGACACACAGGGACCCAGAATGCCACGAACTGCTAAGAAGGCAAGTTTTGTGTCTCAAGGAGGTGTAACCCATTTCTTTCCATAATGGATTCTCTTATAGTCATTGCTAGATAAAACATTCTCACCTGTGTATAGTAATAACATGCTTTTTTGTTGTTGGTATGTATTGACTTTCAAGGTTAGTTGAGTCTTGATCTTTTATTTCTGATTATTACGCCTTTCTTGGTGATTTTCAAAGTTTATAAGATCATAATTGAGGACTCTTGCAATTTACAGAAACCTAACAAATCTGAGGGCGATTTATTGGCTCTTGTTAGTTCAAGCTCGAATGGGTTAATGAGGTTGGGGTTCTTTCCAGCTCTCAGCTCCATCTCTGTAGGCATCTTTCTCTACTCAGTTCTTGTCAGGGTGGCAGGTGAGGTTAGATCTTGTGGGTCGTCTCCAAACCACAGGGCATGAGAGAGAAGGTGGGGGCAGCTCACCAAAGAAAGAGAAGATGTGTAGGGCAGTTAAAGTTTAGTGGGACAGGAAGGAAAAAGACAACAGTGCACTAACCATATGGATATTCCTGTGCTCGGCACTGTTTTCATGTTATAGCAAGTGAGTGGTTCTTGGCAGATGCAGACATCACTGTATCCGCCAGTGGTGCTGCAGGGACACTGGCTGGGGGTGTGTGTCACATGACCTGCCTTCATGATCTCATATGTGCCAGGGTTCTTTTCCCAGCCTTAAAAAGGGTTTAGCATTCTGGAGAAAGGGGCTGCGAGATGATTAAAAAGGAGTCCAAAGACCAAAGATATTTTTGAAAGGCATTGGGGTCAGAGGAGCTTCAGCTAAAAGGAACTGAAGATTCTACCTTGTCTAAGGACCCCATGGTATTTCTTAAATACAATTTGTCCCAAGGCAAGGTGGAAATATACACTTCAAAGGGTAAGGTATCAAAGGGTACAGAATCATTGTCAGTTTGGGGGATAGCCTACAGCTGTTCAGGTGTTTGGCCAACAGGAGGCAGTAAAATGCCCTGAGCTGTCTATTCAGGTTTGGGGGAAGTGCCGTATAGCTGTTTCCAGCAGGTAAACTACATATGTGGCTCACCCTTGTTGAGCCCCCCAAATCCCATCAACCTTTTGACATAACTCTTGTAATTATTACATGCTGGAATTGGTTCTTGGCACATATGCACACAGGAATCCCCTGCAAAATTGTGCAGAATCTAGGGACAAAGTGCACACTGTTCCACACATGGCAAGTGCCCAGGAAATGTTAGTTTTGTTTTCTCATGGGATTTAATGAGTTGTCCAAAACATCAGCATGAGCCTAAGTAAAAGATATAATTTATAAGAGGTGTATCAAAGATCAGTATAAAGACACATTTTCACCTCAATTCTTTAACATTTCATCAAATTGATTTTGCTTAAAAGAAATATACTCCCCTCTTTTCAGGTTCAGCGGAAAGTCCTGGAGGATGAAATGCGCAGTCTTGGTGTTGACATGGATGATAATGACAACGTGAGTGTGCAGAGATGATCTCAGATACTTCATAGTTAGTTACAGCTTTAAAACCAGGGGCCCAGAAACCTGTGAGATCATAGAGTTCACTAGATCTCCTTACTGTGGACATGTTTGATCCTTGTCCTGAACACTGTTTCAGATCTCTGCTGTTCTTGCTTTGGAGGGGGTCATGTGTACATAGGGAGCTAGGCTAACCTTTCACAGAGAGGCCCTGGAGTCTCAAAGGATGAGAACAATTAACTTCTTTGTGTCTTCTGTTAAATTTGTATCTCTTACTTGTTTTGACAGTAAAATTCCTTACTATTTTCAAAAAAGAAAGAAAGAAAAGAAATTAGAACCTGCAGATTTTCTGTTGAGGAGTTTCACTTTTCTGACATATTGGTTGGAAGTGGTTGGTTGAGGACAGACACAGCATTATTCACACTATTGTCTATTCCCTTTTGGGGAACAGGTTGGGCATTTGGCTCATCCTGTTGGTACAGGATGGTGTTGCCAGAGTCAGTTCTTGCTGTGCCCATTTGAGAAGAATTTAAGAAGAAGACTTGCCCATGCCATCCTCCGCAATTAGAACTCTTCCTTGTGGGTGGTAGAAGGTTTTCTGGATGTCATTCTGCTGTCCAGTTTAGTTAATGTCAGGTGTGTGCAGCTACCATAGAGGCTTTTTATTTACCTTTTTTCTTTTTATTGATGTTTTAGTATATTTGTGTATTCGTTTATAAAATTTGTAAATTTCCTAAAACTAGAAAGAAAACAATTGTGGTTACAGTGCACAAAAATGAACTAGGCTACCATGTGGTGCATGCCTTTTTATCCAGTGTTTATGCAGAGAACTTTAATCTTTCTGTTTCTTTCTTTGAAATCTGTTTATACCCACATGCTACATGCTGCATCTACTTTTCATTGTGCAGCAGGCACTTTCTTTTAGGGCAGTGGTTCTCAGCCTTTCTAATGCCTTGACCAGTTCCTCATGTTGTGGTGACCCCCAACCATAAAATTATTTTTGTTGGCTACTTCATAACTGTAATTTTGCTACTGTTATGAATCGTAATGTAAATATCTTTTTTTCCCGATGGTCTTATGTTCTACAGCAGCGGTTGAGAACCGCTAGCAGGGTTGCCTAAGACCATTGGAAAACGCAGATATTTACGTTACGATTTATAACAGTAGCAAAATTACAGTTAGAAGTAGCCAACGAAAATAATTTTATGGTTGGGGTCATCACAACATGAGGAACTGTATTAAAGGGTCGAGGTATTTAGAAAGGTTGAGAACCACTGTTTTATAGTAATAAGTAGTCTTTCCATTTTAAGCCTTTTTCATTGCTTGCAGTTTAAAAATTCATTTGCTGTTGCCTCAAAGAATGAAAGCTGATGTGTAAAAAATGCATAATAAAAATAAAAACAAGATTTGTGTCATCGAAAAATATAAATTGGAAATGTTAGAACAAAACATTGTTGTCCATCCTACACTTTTTTTTTTTTTTTTTTTTTTTAACTGGAACTTTAATTTTGTTGACCAAAGTCTTTACCTGGTGCTTTGATTAGCTTCAGTTATCAAATAACCATGAGGTGCTATTAAGTCTCTCAATGGGAGGGGAACTTAGGCTTCACATTATCCAAAGCGTGTTCTGAAATCTTAAAGACTAGAGGGCGTTTCAGGTACTACTTGTTAGAATTCCAGTGTTCCTGCTTAGTGAGCTATTCTGGGTTATATGCATCTTTGTATAAAAAAACTTTCCCATATTCTGGATTATTTTCTCACAACACATTCCCAGAGGTGGAGTAATGAAATTAAAGAGGAGTGTTTGTTGAAGTTCCTTTCCAAAAGGGTTCAGCTGATTTCAGTTTTCATCAGCTAATGAGTGAGAACAACCTGTTCATGTGGAGTTATAGTTAATGTGTATATGTAGCTCCTGACTTTTGGAGGCTTATTAAGCGTTGGACTTACTGCTTGCCTACCTTTGGAGGGAACTGAGTTATCCTTAGATCCAGATAAGTGGGGAGTGTGAGCCCCACACCCAGGCAAGCGGGAGCAGGGCTGACAACTGGGGGGGGGCGAAAGAATAACCTGTGGGCAGCCATCTGCATAGCTTTGCTGAACCCTAAGGCTCAGCTTTCTGATGTTCGTCACAGTGTTGACAGGTTTAATCCAAAATGGAGGAATAAAGATGATGCTGAGCTAGGTTAAAGGAAAACATGGATGAATGGGCAACTCAGTTTTTTTTTTTTTTTAATGTTTTAAATATTGATTTTTTACAGAGAGGAAGAGAGAGGGATAAAAACATCGATCAGCTGCCCCTTGCACACCCCCTACTGGGGATATGTCCTTGACCAGAATCGAACCTCGGACCTTTCAGTTTGCAGGCCGATGCTCTATCCACTGAGCCAAACCGGTTTTGGCTATTTTTTTTTTAATGGAGTAAAATTAGCTTTGTAACCATGAAAAAGAATATTTGACAAATAATGTGAAGTTAACTTTGTGTATTTTAAAGATCTCTTTTTTTAGTTTATTTGATAAAAGCTCCTGAATGTCCTCTCTCTCCCCTTGTTGGAGTGATTTCATGTTTGTCACTAAGCCTGAAAGCCAGGCTAGGATCCTGAAGTGTGCCCTTTGTGCTTTTCAGGCCCATTATGCAGTCCAAGCCAGAAGGTCTCGGAGTGTCACTAGGAAAAGGAAGCGGGAAGACTCTGTCCCGCCCACATCTCTTGCCCGGAGTCGCAGTTGCTCTCGAACTCCACGTGATGTGTCTGGTCTTCGGGACGTCAAGGTTAGTCTCTGTCACGTGCAATTAATAACACCATGGTCTCTGCTTTCGGCTACCTGAACGTTCAAGGCAAAACCTCCCCATCCCTCAGCTGTCCTTTGGTAAGGGTTAGCTGTTCGCTTTTGCCCATAGAACACCATTCTCATAGTGAACAGAAGCATGATGTCATATGGTACCAAGTGGTCTGAGCTCAGGCCCCAGCTGTTTAAGGGTGTTCTAGGAAATGGGCCCTGCTGAGCCCCTGGAGGCCTGGGGCCTCACCACAATGAATCATGCTGGGACCCACGAGCCCTTTTTTTTTTTTTTTTTTTTTTTTTTTTACAGAGAGGAAGGGAGAGAGAGAGAAAGAGAGAAACATCGATGAGACCGAAACATCAATTAGCTGCCTCCTGCACATCTCCTACTGGGCATCAAACCTGGGACCTTTCAGTCCACAGGCTGATGCTCAGTCCACAGGCTGATGCTCTATCCACTGAGCCAAACCGGTTTCGGCCCAGCCGAGCATTTTGTTCAGTCTTTTGGGAAGGACACTTTGGATGTACATTGTCTCTTGTTGAAACTTAATTTTATTAAATAATCCCCAAATTCTTAGTTTCAGTATTTTGAAAACTCGGGTAAAGGAGAAAGTCTGTATAAATTGGCAAGCAGTCAACTTGCCAATGGAAACGCACCATACCATCTCCATCTAGAAATCTGATTTTAATATTAGTCTTTCCACTTGTTAAGTGTGAGTAGTACAATTTCATGGGTCCTAATCTGAGTTTCCTTGTTTGTCCAAGAGGGAGTTATAATAGATACACTCTAATCTTCCGCACTGAATATATTTGCTCCTTGTAGGTACAAAACTTGTCTGGCTATAATTTTTCTCCTGCATGCACATGCAGGTGTTGGCTGAGTTCCTGCAGGTACTGAAGTGGGTTCAAAATAGCAGTGAGTGGGGCTTACCTGGGTTTTCCAGTACTGAGCACACCTACATTGTAAAGACAGGCTATAAACCAATCGTGAAAATGCGTATGGATATTTGGTCTTCAGTGAGCACCTTACGTGTTTTATGTTTTCTCTTTAGATGGTGAAGAAAGCCAAGACTATGATGAAGAATGCTCAGAAGAAGATGAATCGCTTGGGGAAGAAAGGGGAGGCAGACAGGCATGTGTTTGATATGAAGCCCAAGCACTTACTCTCTGGGAAAAGAAAATCTGGTAAAAAGGACAGGAGATAGTGTCCTTCTCAGCTGAAGCAGTTTGGCGGGACTGTTGTTTGTTTCTTGTTTGATATGGTATGTTTTCACAAAATTGGAGTCAAAATCTGTAAATTGGAAATAACAATGAAATAACTAAAACACCTTTTTTCCCCCCTCAAAATATGGTTAATCCTTAACAATACAGGTGTGAGAAATTTTTATCACTGCCTAATATTGCAAATACTTTGAGTAGACTGATTTCTGCTTTAAAAAATATATATATATATATATATATATATATATATATATATATATATATATATTTTTTTTTTTTTTTTTTTAATTGATTTCAGAGAGGAAGGGAGAGGGAGAGAGAAATAGAAATATCAGAAATAGAAACAAACATTGATCAGCTGCCTCTTCCACGCCCCCTACTAAGTTTTGGAGCCCACATCCCGGGCATGTGCCCTTGACCAGAATCGAACCTGGGACCCTTCAGTCCGAAGGCTGAGATTCTATCCACTCAGCAAAACCGGCTAGGGTTGGTTTCTGCTTTTAATGGACTTTTGATTGCATCAGATTTGCAGAACTGGGAAGATTTGTTGGTGTGACTGTTGTTTTTGATGGAGAAAAGTCTTACTCTATTCAGCAAGACGGAACTTTGCATATAAATAGTGCTTCCTTGCTAAGAAAACCTCTCCACTTGTGGCTATGGGCAGAAGGCTGTTAGTCCTGCTTTGCAGATACAGGTTGTGGGTTTGTTGTATGCCATCACTAAATTATTTTCTAGTCTTTTTGTACAATGTACCATTGTAATCTGTCTTCATTATTTTATCCAAAATAAACTTTTAGTTTTAATTATTTTGTTGGTTTGTATTTTCTCTTTCTTGTTGTTGTTGTTGTTGTTGTTATTGTTGTTGTTGTTGTTGTGTGTGTGGAAGGTTTAGTTACAAGTTATTGTCAACTTTGCCAAAAGAAAAGTGAGGACTTTTTTTTGTGTGTGTGGCATAAAGAACAATAAATGTAGGCATGTCCTGTTACAGTAGTTCCTGGCTGAAAATTACATTTTAATTATAACAAACACTCCAATACTACCACAAAAGCACCTCCTGGGGAGGGATCTGTTTTCAGTTTTTTGGGGAGAGAGAGAGAGAGAGAGACAGAGAGAGAGACTGACTCATCCTCCAGTGATAGGGAAGATGGTTGAGTAGGAAGCACCAGGAATTCCTTTGTTCTAGATCAAAGTGGCACCAGCAGAATTTGTATGATATAACTAGCTTGGAAGTCTCTGATGCCTAACGTCTTTTAGGGAAAGTTTGGCCAGTAGGTCAGTTAATTTTGGTCAGTTTTAGCCTTTCCGGGTTAGTATTTTCATAACACCCACTCCCAGTCCTGTTTTTATGTATGGGAGTGGGTTGCCCAGGACTTTGTCCTCCACACACTGGGTTTTGATTGCTGATCACTGCTTCTCATAGCAGAGTTGACACTCATTCTTGCAGTTCCCATAAGCTGAATTTGATTCGGAAAATTTAAAAGTTTAGTGCGTTTTTTTCCCCTTTGCATTTTCCTCCCCTTTTTCAGGGGACCAAATATTTAAGAATTTAAAGACCAACTTCATGTTCAGGGGAATTTAGAAAGCCCTCCTCATGCCCAGGGAAATTCACATACTTAGAACTGAGAAGACCTTAAGGGTTTTTTTTTGTTTTGTTTTTTATCACCCAAGGACATGTTTATTGATTTTAGTTTTTGTTGGTTTGTTTTGTGTTTATTGACTTTAGAGAGGGGGAGAAAAACGATGTGAGGGAGAAAAATCCATAGGTTGCCTCCCACACACTCCTGGACAGATCAACCCTGCCAGCCAGGCATGTTCTCTGACCAGGAATCAAACCCACAACCTTTTAGTGTATATGATGATGTTCTAACCAACTGAGCCACCCAGCTAGGGCATGATCTAAATTTTTTACTTCATGCTGGCACAGATACCCTACAACAAAAATAAAAAATTCAGCCACCCAGGTAAAGGGAGATAATCTGATTTATGGAATTAGCACATTATATGAGTCAAATACCTAGGTTTGTTTGGTTTTTATTTTATTGATTGATTTTAGAGGAAGGAAGAGAGATGAGAGAGACATCAACTTGCTGTGCTGCTTATTTATGTATTCATTGGTTGCTTGTATGTGCTCTGACTGGGGATCAAACCCACAATCTTGGTGTTTTGGGACAATGCTCTAAACAACTGAGCAACCCAGCTAAGGCCCCAGTTTTCAACAACAACAACAACAAAAATCAAGAAGGCATACAAATAAAGAGGAAATGTGAGTGCCTTGGGTGGGGCCTGGATGAGGCTGGTTGACCTATTTGAAAATGTCTTTTGTGTGAAGTGTATCATTGGGCATGTGGAGGTATTATTGATATGAGAAAATGCTAAGTAACAGATTTACTATCTGAAAAGGGATTTACTATCGGGGAAAGGGAGGGAGGAAGAGACTGAACATAAACTGTGCACCTATGGATGAGGACAATGGGGGATGGGGAGGGGGCAGAGGGTGGGGTAAGAACCTGGTGGAGGGGGGAAGAAATGAGGAACCTTTGTAATAATATGAACAATAAAGATTGATTTAAAAAAAAAAAAAAAAACAACAACAAAAAAAAAACAAATAAAGAGGAAAGTATGGCCAAACAGAAACGATCCCGTAGACCAGTGATCGGCAAACTCATTAGTCAACAGAGCCAAATATCAACAGTACAACGATTGAAATTTCTCTTGAGCCAAATTTTTAAAACTTTTTCTAATGCCACTTCTTCAAAATAGACTCACCCAGGCCATGGTATTTTGTGGAAGAGCCATACTCACAGGGCCAAAGAGCCACATGTGTCTTGTGAGCCGCAGTTTGCCGACCATGGCCTTAGAAAAAATTTAAAAGCTATCTTCTTATTTATTTAAACTTACTGTGATGACAATAGTTAATAAAATTATGTAGGTTTCAAGTATATAATTCTATATAACATATCACCTGTATATTTCATATTACCACCGAAAGTAAAACATCCCATTATCATGTATTTGACTCCCTTTACTATTTTCCACTTCCCTTTTCCTCTGATAATCACCATACTGGTGTCTGTATCTATGAATTTTTGGTTTATTGTTTGTTCATTTGTTGCTTTCAGTTTTATATTCCACAGGAGTGATTTATTTAGCATGATATTTTCAAGATCCATCCATGTTGTTGCAATAGCATATTTCATCTTTTGGTTGAATAGTATTCCATCTTCCTATCTAACAAAGAGAGAATGTGCTAATTGACCCCCACGCCATCGCAAAGATGGCAGCGCCCACAGCCAATAAGGAGGAAATGTGTTAATTGACTGTCCCGCCCTCAAAGATAGCAGTGCCCATAGGCCAATAGGAGGGAATATGATAATTGGCTGTCATACCCTCAAAGATAGTAGCGCCCAGTGCCCTCAGCCTCACCCGGTGGTATCCCCTAGGCAGGCCTGGCCGTTCTGCACACCTGCCTCCAAAGTCCCGCAGTCCCCTCAGTTCCCCAGCCACCCAGGGCCATCCCAAGGTACAAGCAAACCTCAGGTGAAACTAAGGTAACAAGGGCAGGACGAGGCTTGCGTAGCCGGCAGTGGCAGCAGCAGAGGTGTGATAGGACGTCGCCTACCACCGATTGCCAGGTCGCCTCCTTTCCCTGAGGGCTTCTGGACTGTGAGTGGGGGCAGGTGGGCTGAGGGGTTCCCCTTACAGTGCATGAATTTTCATGCACTGGGCCTCAAGTAGATATATAAAAGGCTAATATAGTGTCCCCTTAGGAATTCGACCAGGAGAATGAAAGTTCAATCACTCACTATGATGTGCACTGACCACCAGGGGGCAGTGCAGAACATGGCAGGTGCCCAGTTGTGGTTAATTATCAAAGGAGATAAAAGACTGAAAAGACAGAATGGGAGAAAATATTTGCCAATATCTGTAAGAGATTAATATCCAGAATATAAAAGGAATTCCTGCAACTCAATACAATAATACTTATTTTAAAAATAGCCCTGGAGCCGACACCGGTTTGGCTCAGTGGATAGAGTGTTGGCCTGTGGACTGAAAGGTCCCAGGTTCAATTCCGGTCAAGGGCATGTACCTTGGTTGCAGGCACATCCCCGGTGGGGGGTGTGCAAGAGGCAGCTGATCGATGACTCTCTCTCATCAATGTTTCTAACTCACCATCTCTCTCCCTTCCTCTCTGTACAAAATCAATAAAATAAAAAAAATTAAAAAAATAGACCTGGAAGTGTATCTCAGCTACAGAGAAGAGACTGCTGGTTGCCAGAGGTGGGGGTTTGAGTGTGAGCAGATGAATGACAGAAGTTAAAAGGTATAAATAAATTTCCTATGTAAGATAACTAACTCATGGGAATATAATATATAGCATAGTGACTATAGTTAAAAATATTATATTGGCCGAAACCGGTTTGGCTCAGTGGATAGAGCATCGGCCTGTGGATTGAAAGGTCTAGGTTCGATTCCGGTCAAGGGCATGTGCCTTGGTTGTAGGCACATCCCCAGTGGGCGGTGTGCAAGAGGCAGCTGATCGATGATTCTCTCATCGATGTTTCTAACTCTCTGTCCCTCTCCCTTCCTCTCTGTAAAAAATCAATAAAATATATTTTAAAAAATATATAGTATATTGCCCTGACCAAGGTGGCTCACTTGGTTGGAGCATTGTCCCAATACACCAAAAATTTGATTCCTGGTCAGGGCACATACTCAGGTTGTGGGTTTGATTCCTGGTTGTGACATGTACCAAAGGTAACTGATCAACGTTTCTCTCATACATTGATGTTTCTCTTCCTCTCTCTAAAACCAATTTTAAAAATACTATATTACAGCCCTTGCCAGTTTGGCTCAGTGGATAGAGTGTCGGCCTATGGACCCAAGGGTCTTGGGTTCAATTCCAGTCAAAGGCACGTACCTCAATTGCAAGCTCCTCCCCAGCCATGGCACGTGTAGGAGGCCACCAATCGATGTTTCTCTCACATTGTTATTTCTCTTTGTCTTTCCCTGTCTCTTCTACCCTATCTAAAAATCAATGGGAAAATACATTGGGTGAGGATTAAAAAAGAATTCTATGTAATAAAAGCCTAATATGCAAATTGACTTAATGGATGAACAACTGCAGGAATGACCATTTGCTATGATGTACACTGACCACCAGAGGGCAGATGCTCAACGTAGGCTCTTTTCCCAGCCCCAGGCTAGCTAAGGTGGGTGCCAGTGGGGACCCCCTAATCATCCCACCAGTCATCCCGTGGAGGTAGGCTATTGGCAGTGGGGGTGGCAGGGCTAGTGAGCAGGTGGTGCCAGGCCAGCCACGGCAGATGCCAGTGGGCACCCCTGATTACCCCACCAGTTGCCCCACAGATCGGCCCTGATTCCTGGCCAGCCCTAGGGACCCTACCTGTTCACGAATTTCATGCATCAGGCCTCTAGTAAATAAGTAAATAAATAATAAATCTCGTTAAAAAATACTGTATTACATATTTGAAAATTGCTGAGAGTAAAGTTCTCATTATTTGTAAATTAAATAATCTAATTAAAAAGCACCATCTTATTCCTTGTAATTTGTCTTTGTATATCTTGTCTGCTTTTGGAATACAACTTTTATCCTACTTAGTTCTCTACTGATTTGAAACTAATACAATCTGTTTCTATACTTATTACTCTAGAAATTATGTATATCTGTATGAAACTCTATTAAGATGAGCCCCTTTTTTCAGATTTCACATTTCTCCATCAGTATTGGGAGGTTTTTAAGGCAAATCATTTACCAGATTAAATGAAATTACTTTTTTTTTTTTTCCTTTTTTTTGGTATAACATTTTTTTAAAAAGCAGCCCAGCCCTAGCAGTTCAGCTCAGTGGATCTAGAGCATTAGCCTACAGACTGAAAGGTTAAGGGCATGTACCTTGGTTGCAGGCTCCTCCCCAGCCCATACCCTGGTTAGGGCATGTGCAAGGGACAACTAATAGATGTGTTTCTCTCACAACGATATTTCTCTATCCCACTCTTTCTAAAAATCAATGGGAAAATATCGTCAGGTGAGGATTTTTAAAAAAAGCAACCCACACACATTAACACTGTCCTTCAGTTTAAAATCAGATTACAGCCGAAACCGGTTTGGCTCAGTGGTAGAGCGTCGGTCTGCTGACTGAAAGGTCCTGGGTTTGATTCCGATCAGGGGCATGTACATTGGTTGCAGGCACATCCCCAGTGGGTGGTGTGCAAGAGGCAGCTGGTCAATGTTTCTCTCTCATCGACGTTTCTATTATAGCTCTCTGTCTCTCTCCCTTCCTCTCTGTGAAAAATCAATAAAAAATATATTTTAAAAATATATAAATACCTAAAAGCAATTCTGTAGATCACTGACTCCACACCCTCCCCCTCCAAAAAATAAAAAATAAAATAAAATCAGATTACAGCCCAGCCAGCTGATTTGCTTATTTTTGATCATCGACCCACAGAGAAAGAGGGTACTGGTTTGATTTCTGTTGGTCAGGGCACTTGCCAGGCTGCGGTTAGATCCCTGGTTGGAGGTGTTATGCTCAGACTTTGTGATCTCCAAGGACCACCAGGGAGCCGAGTCCAATGCAATTAACAAAAGAGCCTTTTCCATGCTAGCATGGGCTCTGTCCCACTCACGCCGGCAGCATGGCGGAAGAGACAGCGAATTTTGCCCAGTCCCAGGGGTTTTACTCCGGTCAGTGTAAACTGCCGCGGCTAACCCTGATTGGTTGGGTGAGGGCTAGGTTTCAATTACAGAATGGAGGATAACTCCGCCCTGCCCCACAGTGGAGTCAGGAGCCCATCCTCGCCCCGCCCTGCCCTCTCGGGGTGATGCATGCAGGGGACAGCCAATTGATGTTTCTCTCTAAAATAAAAAATAAACATTTAAAAACATTACAGCCCTAGCCGGTTTGGTTCAGTGAATAGAATGTTGGCCCTCCTATCGATGTTTTTGTCTCTCTCCCTTCCACTCAAAAAAAAAAAGGGGGGGAAGGGGGAAATATTCTCAGGTGTGGATTAACAAAGCAAAAAAATTCTACCACAAAAACAGATTGCAGTTGAAGCTTATGTTCTAAGTGTGGAAACATACCCTAATCACTGTTAGGCCTTGCTGAAGTAGTTGGAGGAAAGTCCTTACAACCATCTTGAACGTTATATACCTCTACCACTGATGTCTTTTTTTTTTTTTTATCACTACTGTCTTTATAATTAAAAAATTAATCTCAAAAGTTAAAGGAAACTTGGGAAAGAGGGTCTTAGGGTAAAAATCCTCAACCTCAGCGGCTCCTCTTTTCTAATGAGTAAATTTTGCAATGAATCTACTTCAAATTAGTATATGTGTATTCAAATTCCAATTCTTGGTCTTGAAAAAGTGGCCGATTTCAGGACTTGAGCATGGGAAGTATACTTAGGCCTGACCATCTAATTGTGTCTGGAATGAGAGTCGTAACCTAAAACTGATGGAGAAAGGACAAGGAATACAGGATTGGCTTAAATAGGCTCCTTCAGGCCCTTTTAGGAATTTTTAGTCTCAATTGGATGAGTTGTAAGTTCGTCAAAGAAGGGGCATTCTACCTAGCTGGATTGGCTGTGGTTGGAGCATTAGCCATTGGACTAAAGGGTCCAGGGTTCGGTTCCCGTCAAGGACACATACCTCATTTGAAGGCTTGATCCCCAATTCTGTTTGGGTTGTGTGTGTGGGGACAACCAATAGATGTGCCTTTCTTACATGTATGTTTATCTCTCAGTCTTTCCCCATCCCTTCCACTCTTGTATAAAAAAATCAACGAAAAAGAAATCTTCAGATGAGAATTTAACAAAAACAATAAAAAAAGGGTGTATGTGTGAAGAAGGGGCATTCTAGCAATGGTGGAATATGTGACACTTGCTGAGCACTTACAAAGTGCCAAGTCCTGGTCTAAAGCCACACTACACTGTCCAGTATGGCAGCCATTAGCCACTGTAGCTGAGGAACTAGTTATGTGTGGCTTTCAGCCTAAAATTCCTAGGAAAGAAAACTCAAGAACTAGAGATAATGTTTTGAATGTAATTTGGAGCTATATGGCATTTACGTTTGCACTACCATAGGCAGGTTAACTTATTATTGTCTTAAAATTTTAACAAACAAGACAACAGTATTAATGTAATTTTTAAATTGTTTTTACTTCTCAGTAAAATTAATACTTGTGACAAATCTTCCCTGAAATTATGAATTAACTGCTCAGAGTTAACAAGAAATGGATTCTTCCATTCAATTTATAAAATATTTAGCTTGTAAGAAACAATTTTTTTTCATTATTATTACATAGCATTCAAGGTTAATAAAGCTGTCTTGAGATTTCAAACTGAGAAATCTTATGCAAGAGTTTTAAAAAGTGCATCAACCAAGGTACAGTTTAAATATTAATATAAAAATATTCCAGACCCCAATTCCATTTAACATGGATATTAACCTTTCTGTTTAATTCCCTCTGTTCCCTCCAATATGGCATGACTTTGTAGAGCACCTTTGCCCTCCAGCACACATTTGGCATCAGTAATCACTGACTGTGACGGGGGAATGAGTAGCAATGGCAAATAGTGGGTAGAACCCAAGGATGCTGCTAAATGTCCTTTAATGCACAGGATGAACACCCAACAAAGGATTACCCAGCCCAAATGTTAACAGAACCAGTGGTAAGAACCCCTGTGGTAGAGTATGACCCAATTTCCAGTGTACAAATAGACTGTCCCCTGAAATTCTGAGAACACAGACTGATAGAAATCAGGACATACACCATTTAATTACCTTCGACCTGCTCCCCTAATTTATTATATTTATCTTAATACGGAAGGTTAATTTGAGCTGTTCTGAAGAAGCTAAGCAAACAGTTCCTGTTGCACATTTTTCTGGACTATGATAAAACTTTAATGATATGTAAAGCACCTGGCAAATAAAGTGCTCTACAAGTTCTGAAAATGTTTCAATACATTGCAAATAAAGAGGTTCACTTGTTTGTTCAAATTTCTCAGGACTGTTTAAATAGGTTAAGTTTAGTTGATTTGCTTTTTAAAAATAATCTTTCACAAATGTCCTTTACAAATATGGGCTGTGTGATACAAGTAAGAATTGTCAGCATCTTTTCCACACAAACTCAGGTTGTAACGTGCCAATGTATCCAATGAGAATTCTAATGGGGAGCCCAATTTTTAAAACATCATTTTAAGTTTACTAAGCAGAAACATTTTTAGTACTTTACTAATCATTCATCTCCACATTCACATTCTGTATATTTTCTCATGGTCAAAAAACTGACTCAAATTATTTAAGTTATCCCACCATTTAAAGAGAAAAGTTTCTGCAATAATTTTAAACCATGGAGTTATCTTAATTTCGCCGCTGGCTGCCTTTTTCAACATTTCTTCCATCTCTTCCTTTGACACATAGCAATAGGTTTTAATTTCATTGGGGTCTGGATCCAAAGTCACGTTCTTTCTCACAAACAAAATGTAATCAATTTCATGTTCTCCCCAGATACCATCAGACTGAGCCTTGTAGTGAATTCTAGTCAGATAGTTAATTTCTTCTGGAGGAACCTAGGACGAAAATGAAGCAGTAATAGAAATATCAAAATATCAAAAACAAATTATCTAGCCGAACCAGTTTGGCTCAGTGGTAGAGCGTTGGTCTGCAGACTGAAAGGTCCCAGGTTCGATTCCGGTCAAGGGCATGTACATTGGTTGTGGGCACATCCCCGGTAGGGGGCGTGCAAGAGGCAGCTGGTCAATGTTTCTCTCTCATCAACGTTTCTAGCTCTCTATCTCTCTCCCTTCCTCTCTGTAAAAAAATCAATAAAATATATTTTAAAAAAAATAATAATAATCTAAATTAATTGACCACATTTCAGTGCTAATCTGAACAAAAGAAAAGTTTTAGTTAATGACTTTAAAAATTTAATCTTCTATTGATGATTTATGGAAATAGTACTATTTAGTTTCAAAGTACCTAAATTTTTTCCATAGGACCAAAAATAATTTGATTTATTGAAAGAATTGTATTTTTTAATTTTTATTTTATTATTATTATTTTAAAAATATATTTGTATTGATTTTAGAGAGGAAGGGAAAGAGAAATATCAATAACAGAGAATCACTGATCAGCTGCCTCCTGCACACCACATACCAGGATCGAGCCTGCAATCTGGGCATGTGCCCTGATGGGGAATCAAACTCTGACCTTCTGCTTCATAGAACCATGCTCAACAACTGAGCTATGCAAGCTGGGCAGAATTATATATTTTATTAAAAGCAGTCACTTGGGCCAAAACCGTTTTGGCTCAGTGGATAGAGCGCTGGCCTGCAGACTGAAAGGTCCCAGGTTCGATTCCAGTCAAAGGCACGTACCTTGTGGTTGTGGGCACATCCCCAGTAGGTGATGTGCAGGAGGCAGCTGGACAATGTTTCTCTCTCATCGATGTTTCTCTCTATCTCTCTCTCTTCCTCTCTGTAAAAAAATCAATAAACTATATTCAAAAAAATAAAAAAATAAAAGCAGTCACGGGGGTGGGAGAGGGGGAGAGACAGGTGGGGGGAATGAGATGGGGGGTAAGGACACATTTAATACCTTAAGAAAGAAAGAAAGAAAGAAAGAAAGAAAGAAAGAAAGAAAGAAAGAGAAATCAGTCACTTAAACTAGAATTGTATCAGTCTCCCTTCACATCTTATTATAATATTACTTTTTGGGAGAAAAAAATACTTGCTATTTAACTAGATGAGAAATACTTTGTTTATTCAGATAGGAAGGTGTGTAGGAGGCAGCTGATCTATGTTTTTCTCTCATAGATGTTTCTAACTCTATCCTCTCTCTTCCTCTCTATAAAAAAATCAATAAAAAATATATTTTTTAAAAAGTCAACTTTATACTGGTTAACAGATCAATTTGTTTCAATACTGAAGTAAATTCTGACAATATTAAGAAATGAAAATTTCAATATTTAAAAATTATATATTTTATTGATTTTTTACAGAGAGGAAGGGAGAGGGATAAAGAGTTAGAAACATTAGCTGAAACCGGTTTGGCTCAATGGATAGAGCGTCGGCTTGGGGACTGAAGGGACCCATGTTCGATTCCGGTCAAGGGCATGTACCTTGGTTGCAGGCATATCCCCAGTAGGGGGTGTGCAAGAGGCAGCTGATCGATGACTCTCTCTCATCGATGTTTCTAACTCTCTATCTCTCTCCCTTCCTCTCTGTACAAAATCAATAAAATATATTAAAAAAAAAAAAAAAGAGTTAGAAACATTGATGAGAGAGAAAAATAGATCAGTTGACTCCTGCACACCTTCTACTGGGGATGTGCCTGCAACCAAGGTACATGCCGTTGACCAGAATCAAACCTGGGACCTTTCAGTCTGCAGGCCAACACTCTCCACTGAGCCAAACCGGTTAGGGCTAAATTTCAATATTTTTATTCAAGATTTTTTTGTGGGGGCCAATAATTATAAAGAAGTTACAAAGCTGAAACCTACACTTGGGCCTAAAATTTTAATGAAAAATGTTTTAATGTATGTTTAGATTTCACCTTGTAGGGGTTGGTTATGCAATCAATTTAGTTACCTGTTCCATGGGAATTCCCAATTCAGCCTTTAAACGCCTCTGTGCTGCTCGCCTTACTCCAATTGCCTCATTTTCTTCAAGCTCTCCTGGGTTACTTAAGGGATGACTACAACAAGTATTGGTAAAACAACCTGGAACATGTTAATATAGATGTTAATATAATAACTTTTGCTCAAAGTAGGTCTAAAAGTTCAAAACAATCCAAAGTTTTAAAACTAATAGAAAAATTAATCAAATGATTTTTTTAAACATATTCTACTGATTTTTTACAGAGAGGAAGAGAGAGGGATAGAGAGTTAGAATCATCAAGGAGAGAGAATCATCGATCAGCTGCCTCCTACACACCCCCCCTACTGGGGATGTGCCAGCAACCAAGGTACATATCCTTGACTGGAATCGAACCCGGGACCTTTCAGTCTGCAGGCCGACGCTCTATCCACTGAGCCAAACCGGTTTCGGCAATCAAATGATTTTTAAAGATTGATTTCTAAATCAGTTATAATGGACTATCAGTCATTTTGTGAAACAGACATATATAGATAAGTTCTTTATGAATGCTTTTACAAAAAAAGATCAAAATGTAAGATACAGATTTAAACACACAGTTTTTATCCTTTACTGCTATTTTATTAGGCTCGACTCATTGTATAAGTTTCTTTTATGTAGAATATGAAATTATGTCATTCACAGGATTTCCCTTTTGACAATGGCTAATCAGAAAGTTCCAAATGACAAAGTCAATTAAATATAGTTCCCAACAAAATATTGTATATTGATTGGGCACACTAACCTGGAAAGGTAATTTTAGTATCTGATCTCTGCTGTAGCAGGAGCTTATTTTCAGTGTTGAATAAGAAGACACTAAAAGCTCGATGCAGTAATCCTGAAAGCAAAAACAATACTGTTAATATAGTTTTAAAATTCAGGTTATGTGCCTGACTCTCTACTTGGAATTCAGGATATTAGTAACTTGCTGGCAGTTCTGCTTTTTTTTCCATTGTCTTCTATTTAGTGAGTCTCCAGATGGCTACAATGGAGAACTCTGGCATACCAGCAAGAAGGTGGCCTCTAAGTCAAAGAAATGGATATCTGTCAAGCAGGCTGCTACTGGCCAACCACCTGTCCAGGGACATTAGGCTTAGTGAGCCTTCTCCTAGGAAAGCTGGGAAGGTATGTGCTTTCATTTATGATACTTGGCTCTTTCTCCATTCACTAGAAAAAAAGCATTATAGGCTTGATAAGTACTATTTTGCTAGGATTACTATATTTCTTCTTTTTTATAAGCCAAATTAATCCTGGAGCTGAGTAAAAGACATGAAATTGCCTGGCCAGCGTGGCTTAGTGGTTGAGCATCAACTTATGAACCAAGAGGTCAAGGTTTGATTCCTGGCCAGGGCATATGCCCAGGGTTATGAGCTCAATCCCCAGTAGGGGGCGTGCAGGAGGCAGTTGATCAATGATGTTTCTATCTTTCTCTCCCCCTCCTTTCCATTCTAAAATAAAAAAATATATATGTTCTGTACCCGAAGCTACACTGTGTTCTAGTAAAAAGCCTGCTCAGATTGGCCAGAGTCAGAGAGGTGGTCTATTAAAAAAAGAACTGGTGTTGCCTCGGAAGTGGGGGGTAGTCTTATACAGCAAATATAGGCCTAAGCCTATGTTTTAACTGTAAGATTAGGGGGTCGTCTTATACACCGGAAAATACGGTATATCCTATCTAATAAAGAGAGACTATGCCGTCACAAAGATGGCGGCCCTCAGTCCCCTCAACCCTGCCAGAGTCCCCCAGTCCTTTCAGGCCAACTGGTGCAGCCGGACCCACCCCAGTCCCCAGCCACCCAGAGCTGGCCTGAGGTGCAGGTAAACCTCAGATAGCGGCTGCCCAGTCGATGTCGGAGGCGCAGGTAACCAGGGAAGGCCAAGGCTTGTGCTGCTGGCAGTGGCAGCAGCAGAGGTGTGATAGGGCATCACCTTCCCCTGATCACTGGGTTGCCTCCCTTCCTTGAGGGCTCCCGGACTGTGAGAGGGGGCAGGATGGGCTGAGGGACCCCTTCCTCCAATGCATGAATTTTCCTGCACCGGGCCTCTAGTGCATATATGTAAAAGCTTAAGTGACAAATACGACCGAATGACTTGAACGACCGGTCGACCAGTCACTATGATGCATACTTATCATCAGAGCAGACGCTCAATGCAGGAGTTGCCCCCTGGTAGTAAGTGCACCCCACAGCCAACCTCCCCAGCTTGGCAAACCTCCTGTGGTCCCTCCCACCGTCCAGCAGGCCCTGACCAACAGCTGGCATGCTTGGCCCCATTTGGGACTGGGTGCAACACCCCCGATAGGCCCTGATTGTCGGCCAGGCCTAGGGACTCCAATTTTGTGCACTGGGCTTCTAATCTATATATATAAAAGCCTAAGTGTCCAAACGACCAGTCGACTGGTAGCTATGACCACCGGGAAGCAGACATTCAATGCAGGAGCTGCCCCCTGGTGGTCAGTGTGCTCCCACAGCTAACCTCCCACAGTCCCTCCCCTGAGCTGGCCAGACCCCATTAGCCCCAATTGGTACTGGGTGAAATGGGCCCCCATCGGCCCTAATCATGGGCCAGGCCGATGGACCCCACCAGAGCACTGGGCCTTTAGTATATGTAGAAAAGACATGAAATGGAAATCACTGTTAAGCAGGGAAAGCAGCAAGACAGGCTGTATAATTACACCACTCACCTAATTGGAAGCAGAGATAAAATATGACGATTAAAAGTCACACCTTTAGCCGGGACCGGTTTGGCTCAATGGATAGAGCATCGGCTTGGGGACTGAAGGGTCCCAGGTTCGATTCCGGTCAAGGGCATGTACCTTGGTTGCGGGCATATCCCTAGTAGGGGGTGTGCAGGAGGCAGCTGATTGATGACTCTCTCTCATCGATGTTTCTAACTCTCTATCTCTCTCCCTTCCTCTCTGTATAAAATCAATAAAATATATTAAAAAAAAAAAAAAAGTCACACCTTTACCATACTTTTCTCAGCTGCCCTGAAATGCCTACACATGTCACTTTCTCACACAGTATTTCAAAACAGTACCTTTCTCAATGTTTTCATTCAGGTGACAATTCTTTTTGGTCTCAGCTCCAATTTTATTGTCATTTTCATCAATAAGAATACACATCTCTGCCAGGAGCTGAACCTGTTTCTCATCAAGATGGTCGGTGTTGATTTCAGGCATGGTGACAGAATGTCCGACCTAGAATCCTAATAGGGAGGAGACAGAAAGGTCATTGCATCACAGGTCTCGAATTGTCATATGAACATAGTGACAAGTCAATTCTGAATCCAGAGCCCAGTAAACAAATACTGTAAGCCATTCGAGAGGGTAAGAACTATGGCTGCTGCTCTTACTTGGCCATTAGCTGGAAAGGTATGTGTAGATTTAATGTCTGTCTCTCACTGATGTCTGCCATAGCCATCCACCTCTGCACTCCAGACTGTGTCCTATGGTGGCCTCTGCTTCTGCACACTTTCCTTCCTTGGGGGCCTGTCCGTCTGTGATCTAGTCCCAACCTCACTTTTCACCCTGCTGTTCACCCTTTCTGTGTTGTCTATGATAACCCATATTATACATTACATATACAAATGCGGCTCATATGGTAATCATATTCCCTCCTATGCCACATACTAATCTGTTAAAATCCCCTTTTCAATATCCACTCTAGCTGAAACCGGTTTGGCTCAGTGGGTAAAGCATAGGCCTGCGGACTGAAAAAGTCTCAGGTTCGATTCTGGTCAAGGGCATGTACCTTGGTTGCGGGCACATCCCCAGTGGGGGGTGTGCAGGAGGCAGCTCATTGATGTTTCTAACTCTTTATCCCTCTCCCTTCCTCTCTGTTAAAAATCAATAAAATATATATTTTTAAAAATCTTAAACACACACACACACACACACACACACACACACTTTTTTTTTTTTTTTTTTTTTTTTTAAGATCCACTCTATGTGCCCAACACTCACGAACCCTTTAACCAACATCCCAGGAAGACTTAACCAATTTTCTCTGCCGGAGATCCCAGTAAGATTGCGACTGCTGCCGAAACCGGTTTTGCTCAATGGATAGAGCGTAGGCTTGGGGACTGTAGGTCCAGGGTTCGATTCCATTCAAGGGCAGGCATGTACCTTGGTTGCGGGCATCTCCCCAGTGGGGGGGGTGCAAGAGGCAGCTGGTTGATGACTCTCTCTCATCGATGTTTCTAACTATCTCTCTCCCTTCCTCTCTGTACAAAATCAATAATATATATATATATTTAAATTGTGACTGCTGCGCAGGAGGCAGAGTGAGCAGCACCCCTGCCGAAGCGGTGAGAGTCACCTTGCCCTGGCTCCAGGGAAACTTCACCGAGAAGCAGTAGAACAGGAATTTCACTCCCTTTTCACAAATGCAAAATATCTCTACACCGCCCCCCCCCCGCCCCCGCCCCCCCCACACACACACCCGAAACAGCTAACACGGAAAAGGCATTCTTAGCTCACAGGACCTCACAGGCAGCGGGGCGGTTTGGTCCTCAGACCGAAGGCGCTCCCTCCTACCAAAGCTATTGAGGGCGGTGCCGCCTCCGGGACTCCCCGGGACCGGCCCCAGGTGTCCCCCTCGAGGACCCCCGCCTCTCCCGCAGGGACCTCCGCGCCCCGTCTCCCTCAGCACCACCGGGCGCCCTCAGTGTCTCCCCTCGAGAACGCCCCATCACTCCCCTAGGGCACCCCACCCCTCGTCTTTCCCCCTCGGGGACCTGCCAGCCGTGGACCCCTGTGAACTCCCCATCTCTCCTTTCGGGAGCCAGTCCCCCCTTCTCGACCCTCGCCTTACCTGGGAGCCACTCGTCACTAGCCCTCAGGGACCCCGACCCCACATCTTCCCCTTGGGGAGCCCTCTTTCCTCCCCTCGGGGGCGCACCGAACCTGAGGTGCCGACCGTCCGTGTGCAGCCCCTCCGCCGCGCGCGCCTCCCTCTGGCCCAGGCCCCGCGGCAGCCGCTCCCCTGCGCGCGCCTCCCCCCGGCCCAGGCCCCTGAAGCCCAGAGCCCAATCTCCGGCGGCCGCGCCAGAGCGCAAGCGTCTGCGGGCCAATCGCGCGCGGCCAAGGCCTGACGTCACGTCGCGCGATGGCGCCACGCCCACCTCGCGCAGGGTCTCTCGCGGGACCGGGGGTCGCAGACCCGCTTTTAGCCTGTGACCTAGGAGCTGCCTGACCTAGGAACGCTTCCAGGTCCCCCGGGGGACGGCCCCGGGCCGCGGCGCCTGGAGTCGCGCCTGCGCACTGGGGGCCTGCGCACTGCACCGAGTAAATTGCGGAGCCGCTCACCCACTTGGCTCTGGCGGGGCCCTTGGCGTGAAGATGAAGGTACAAGTTATTGTGGATGTGCTGGCTTGGGGGCCACACACCCCGGGTTACGTTACTCGGGAAAGTTCTGTGAGTTCCGAAGCGGTGACGTTCCCAGGGACAGCTGCTGAGCGAGGGAGAGGCAGTTTAAGGAGCCTTCTGCGCAGGGGGCAGGCATTTATTTTATCCATATATTCATTGAAGGTTACACATTAGTAATGCAAGGCTACATGTGAAATGATCCTTCAGAGTTTAGTGTTAACGTCAAAGACCGTCAAACCCATAAAGAATTTTTGTGAGTTTCTTTGAGCCATACAATTACGGGGAAGCAGAATCTCAATGTATTGGGATGATGCTCTGGAGAGTGGCAGTTTTTCACCTTGTTTCCTACAGTACAACCAAAAGAGGAGACTTACATGAAATCTATTGGTGATAGATTAGGGAGACCTTTAGCCGGATAATGGAGGCGGGGAAACCTCTGTGATTGGATAAAAAGTAAAAAATTATAGACACATACTTCTTAGGTGGGTACAGGATAGTTAGTAGTCAACAGAAAATGTAACAATAACAATGAAGAAATTTATGGCACTATGATATACAGAGAAAACAAATTTTCTGAGATTTGCATGAGAGGATGAGTGATTTATGTTTGCATGGAATTACATCCCTGGGTTTCCAAAGACCCATTTCCTTTAGTCTATCTCCCGTAGGTGGTGTGCAGGAGGCAGCTGGGGTTTCAGTAGAACTAGAAACAAAGCCAGTGTCCAGAGTTTCCATCCCATATTGCAGGTGGGTCCAGCTCAGCATCAGTCCAATAGTCCACTGTGTGTGGGGTCCGCACGGTGGTGAGCCATGTGCCAAATGCAGGCAGACCAAGAGAGTGCGTCGCCCCCTGCAACAAGAGGCCCAGGATTAAAAATCCCAAATTTCTTGCCTTTGCAGTTGCCACGCCCATTCTGGCCAGTGACCTGTTTCTAGGTGTAACTGACAGCCAAGTACTTTTCCAAGGTCACCCCAACTTTACTGGGTATGCGTCTATCTTCCTTTGTTCCTTTCCTATTATTAATATTTAGGTTAATTACAACAGTATTAGATCTTCATATTTACTACATTGAATTTTTAAAATATGTTATTGATTTCAAAGGGAGGGAGGGAAAGGGAGAAACAGATAGAAACATCAATTAGAAAAAAGAAAAAAGAAAGAAACATCAATTATGAGAGTCATGATCAGTTGCCTCCTGTACACTCCCTACCGGGGATAGAGACAATATCCCCAGCATGTGCCCTGAGAATTAAGCTCTGATCTCCTGGTTTATGGGTCACTGCTCAACCACTGAGCAACACTGGCCAGGCTGAATTTTGTTTTTGTTTTTTAAAAATATGATTTTTATTGACTTCAGACAGGAAGGGAGAGGGAGAGAGAAACATCAATGATGAGAGAGAATCATTGACAGGCTGCCTCCTGCACACCACCTACTGGAGACCGAGCCTGCAATCCAGGCATGTGCTCTTGGCTGTAAATGAACCTTGGGAGCCTTCAGTCTGCAAGCTAACGTGTTAGCCATTGAGCCAAACCTGCTAGGGCTGAATTTTGTGTTTTAAGTTCCTGTTCCTACACAACAGTTGTTCCAGGATGTTATGTTTATGGCTCAGCCTGGAGCTATTTACAAGTTAATAGCCGCTATGGAAACTGAGGGTAAGATCTGCATGGGCCCCACTTCCCCAAAAGCCTCCCAACTACATTTTAAGTGACTCTCTTAGCAATGCTTACTCCATTTCATTTTCTCCATTATTAGGCTAAACATAATTTCAATTACTTTATATTGTGGACGAAAAAGGGGCCATACCGAAACCGGTTTGGCTCAATGGATAGAGCTTCGGCTTGGGGACTGAAGGGTCCCGGGTTCGATTCCGGTCAAGGGCATGTACCTTGGTTGCGGGCACATCCCCAGTGGGAAGGTGTGCAAGAGGCAGCTGATCGATGACTCTCTCTCATCGATGTTTCTAACTCTCTATCTCTCTCCCTTCCTCTCTGTACAAAATCAATAAGATATTTAAAAGAAAAAAAAGAAAAAGGGGCCACATGCTAACCTGACAAGTTCAGGGCGGGCCTTATGGCAGTCTTGCAAACTCAAAAACCTAAAGTAATCACAAAGGATGGTCTGAAATTAAAACTTTATTTATCTTTTTGTCTTATCTGTATCTTTTTTTTTTTTCCCCCCAGACAGGTACTACTTTGTTACAGGTCAATGATAAAATAATCCTAGCAACAAATGTTAACATACAAAAAAAGGGTTCTAGCCAAATAAAGGTCTAATATCTAAGTGAACGATGATTTCACAAACAGTACAAACACAGACAAGTGGTAAAAGAATTACCAGTAAGTTGAATTATCATCTAGCAAACAATAGTACAGCCTGTTGTCACATTGAGCAATTATCCTATATAATAAAGAGGTAATACGCAAATTGACCCTCATGCCCTCACACAAGATGGCCACCCCCATGTGGTCAAAGATGGCTGCCACAAGATGGCCAGCAGGGGAAGGCAGTTGTTGGGGACTGGGCCAGCAGGGGAGTAGTTAGTCATCAATCAGGCTGGCAGGGGAGTAGTTAGGGGGTGATCAGGCTGATGTGCAGAAGAGGTTAGGGGCAATCAGGCAGGCGAGCAGTTGGGAGCCAGCAGTCCCGGAGTGTAAGAGGGATGTCTCACTGAGCCTATAGGTATTGGGCCTGAACTGGTCCCCTGAGAGGTCCCAAATTGGAGAGGGTGCAGGCTTGGCTGAGGGACAACACCCCTTTCCTGATGCAACTTGCACGGGGCCTCTAGTATTACATGAATTCCACCCTTGTTCATAGCAACAGTGCATGAACAGTAAGTATAGAAGCATAACCAATGGACACAGATACCAGGGGTGTGAGAGCATGGGGGAAGTTAAGGAGGGATAAGGAAACATATGTAATACCTTAATTAATAAAGAAAAAAATATGCCACTAAAAAGACTTTGATGAAAAATACAAAATAAAGGTCTTCAGGATGTGAGGGCGATCTGGCTGCGACATCTGTCACCCCATTGATCGCCAGGGTTGGTTCGGCTGATCTGGCTGGCTAGGCGGGTGTCCCCCTCCTCCCTCACCGATCCATGTGCGTCCCTCCTGAAGCTGCGAGCTCGGTGGAAGAGGACGACCTTCCTCCCAGAGGAGAGGACCGGTCTTCGGTCAAGGGTATACAAGTAGCTGCGCTCCCCTGCTAGAACCTCCAAACAAGCTCTCAAAATAAAGGTCTTCAAATGTTAAAAAAAAAAAAAAATCCATGAAGGAACCCCAAAGCAATTTCAAAGAATGAAAACATAACCTTCAGAAATGTCTTCATTGCATATTTGCTAAGGCAATTTTATCAGAAATACAGGAGATTGATTCCCACTGACTCAATAGCTTCAAGGGTAGAAACTGTAGATAACCTTTATAGATAATCTTTAGAGATTAATTGCTGAATTCTGTTTCTGTATTATCGGCTATCGCAAGATAGGGCCACATTCCACTGTTCCCAGCCTTTAGAATTTAGAACAAAGGGTGGGTGTGGAAGGGACTGAACATAAACTGCACCTATGGATGAGGACAATGGGGGGTGGGGAAAGGGCAGAGGGTGGGAACCTGGGGAGGGGGGAAAAATTAGGAACTTTTCTAATAATATGAACAATAAAGATTGATTAAAACAAAAAACAAAAAACAGTAAACCAAAGCAAAAATCCAAAAAAAAGAAAAAGAATTTAGAACAAAGGAAAATTCCTGTGGTTTGAACCTTTAAAAGTACTGCCTAGCGGCCAGGCCCAGAGCAGCAGCTGCCAGGCTGAGAGCGGCCAGGCTCGAAGCAGCAGCTGCCAGGCTGGGAGCGGCCAGGCCTGGAACAGCCGGGTCGGGTGCGGCCAGGCCTGGAGCAGCAGATGCCAGGCTGGGAGCGGCCAGGCCCGGAGCAGTGGCACCCAGGCTGGGAGCGGCCAGGCCCGGAGCAGCCGGGTCGGGTGCAGCCAGGCCCGGAGCAGCAGCTGCCAGGCTGGGAGCGGCCGGGCCCAGAGCAGCCGGGTCGCGTGCGGCCAGGCCTGGAGCAGCAGCAGCCAGGTCCAGAGCAACTAGATCGGGAGCGGCAGTGACCAGAACCGGAGCAGCTGGTTGTGGAACGAACCAGAGCAACAGAGGCCAGGCCCAGAGCAGCCAGGCCCAGAACAGCTCGCTCCTCGCCTGCCCCTGCCCCACGGCTGCCTCTCAGACATGGCTGGAAACTTTTGCGGGAACTTGAGGGTCTGCTGAATCAAGTGATGAAGGCTTAGATCTGGATGTGTTGAGTTAGTATAGCGCTGGGGTATTGATCTGTGAGTGCCTTGGGTGGGGCCTGGATGAGGCTGGTTGACCTATTTGGAAATGTCTTTTGTGTGAAATGTATCATTGGGCATGTGGAGGTATTATTGATATGAGAAAATGCTAAGTAACTGATTTACTATCTGAAAAGGGATTTACTATCGGGGAAAGGGAGGGAGGAAGAGACTGAACATAAACTGTGCACCTATGGATGAGGACAATGGGGGATGGGGAGGGGGCGGAGGGTGGGGTGGGAACCTGGTGGAGTGGGGAAGAAATGAGGAACCTTTGTAATAATATGAACAATAAAGATTGATTCAAAATTGAAAAAAAATAAAATAAAATAAAAATAAAATTTATTCTTAAAAAAAAAAAAAAAAAAAAAGTACTGCCTATACCTGGAACAGTGCGGTTGTGTGGACTCCACCTGCATGTGGTGCTCTCACAGCCGTCCTGGCCAGTTTTTCCATAAATCCTTGCCTGCTTTTTTTAAATCAATCATCAGCCTCCGGTGGTCTTATTTTGAACCCAGGGTCCAACCCCACAACAACTTGAGACTGATCATGAAGTGACATATTAACCAGCTCAACCCTATATACCTAGGTATTTGAGGTACAGATCAAATAATCAGTGATGAAGTCCATGATTGAATACCAGCAAACCTCATCTACCTATCAATCATGCTCATTATTGAATCTTACTAAATTCAGCTTTATTTCCTTTTTTTTTTTTTTTTTTTGATCAATACAAAGGTTTATTTAACAAAAGTTCAATGTGAAAATGGACAGGACTCTATTTTTATATTGTAGTAAATCAGGTGCTGTGGAGAGGGGATATGTGGAAGCAATTGATTTCTCTGATAACTACAGCCATTCTTCATACTCGTTCCAAGGCTTCTAACATGACGATACTATTTCCTCGTATTACCACCATTCCAATATTGTTCTGTTGCCCACCAGTTGCCATCTCCACACATTCATCTATCACAAGATTCATAAAGGGATCAAATCCCCCTAATATTCCTTGGACATGTCTGCCACCATTTAATTTCAATTATAACTTCTTGTCCATAAATTTTTTTAACTCGGGAGGGTGAGCTTTGCTCATGGTGTCCAAGCGAGCTCACAGACACTTCCAAACGGAATTCTTCTTATTTCCTTCTTGATGGGAATAAATCATATGCTTTTGCATTGGTGGGCATGTGACAAAATAGGAACTTATTTTATGGGAAGGGTACTCCTTACAGTTTCTGCAAGAGCAAATCGATAACCAGGATGACAATCACAACTTAAAAAAAAGTTATATAGTAATTTTAGAATACAGTGTGTTAAAGGTTGAATTGTTCCCGCCTCCCAATTTATATGTTGAAATTCTAACCCCCAGAACCTCAGAATGTAACCTTATTTGGAAATAGAGTTGTACTAGAGTAAAGTCACAGTAGGATGAGCCCCTAATCCGGTATGATCTTCCAATATGTCATATAAAAAGAACTAGAGGCCTAATGCAGTGTTTTTCAACCTTTTTTGGGCAAAGGCACACTTGTTTCATGAAAAAAATCACGAGGCACACCACCATTAGAAAATGTTAAAAAATTTAACTCTGTGCCTATATTGACTATATGTAAAGTAATTCTCTTGAATAGGAATCAAATAAACACAAAGAAAGTACTTTATAATTACTTTATTATGAAATATTAAGAAAATAGTGAAAAATTATAAAATTCTTGTCTTGTCTGCACCTACGGCACACCAGGCAACATGTGCCGGGGAACAGCGGTTGAAAAACGCTGGCCTAATGGACGAAATTTGTTCATGGGTGTGTGTGTGGAGGAGTATCTCTCAGCTCACCCTGCTCCCTCTTGCAATCTGGGACCCCGCAGGTAGAGTCCTTAGGCCCAGCTGGTAATCAGGGCTTATCAGGGCTTTCCTTCCCCTGGCTATTGGCAGCTGGCCCCACCCCCACTGCTGTCACTGCTTCTCATCTGTGCCATGGCATGCTCTTCAGCCCCCCCCCCCCCCGCACCCCCCCCCCCCCCCAAGTCAGTGCTAGCTTCCCTCTACAGGTGACAAGCATGGGCTGAAATCACTTGGCTGACCTGGGCCTTCCCCTGTGGGGTAATAGATTGCCCTGCAGAGGGAAGCTCCGCCCACCCACCACAGTGCCACCTGTTGGTTACCTTGGGCCTCCCTCTTTGAGGCTATCAATCCTGGGGCTCCGCCATGGATGCTGTGCAAAGGGAGGCCGTGCCCACCTGGCTGGGGCTCTGCGATTGATCACTGGGCAGAGGGTGGCTTGGGCCTCCCTTTGAGGGGCGATGGCAGGGCCCCTGACTCCTGACCAATCACATTGCACCTGCCTTAGCTGGCCTGGCGCCAGTGTGTGTCATAGGGTGGTCATCTGGATGGTCGTTCTGCTGTTCAGGCGATTTGCATATTATGCTTTTATTATTATAGATGCCAAGAGAAGGGACCTGAACACAGAGAGATGCTACCTGAAGACTGGAATTATTGCTGCCACAAGGCAAGTAATGCCAGATCTCTAAATAGCCCCTAAGAGCGGCATGGAATAGTCTCCCTCATAGCTGCCAGAGGAACCAACTCTGATGACACCTTGATCCTGGACTTCTAATATATATGCTTTTATTGCTTTTAGAGAGAAGGAGGAGAGAAACATTAATGAAAGAGATCTGATGCCTCCGAATGAGGATCAAACCCCCAACCAGACATGTGCCCTGACTGGGAATCAAACCCATGACTTCTTAGTACATGGGATGAAAATTGAATGACACAGGCCAGAGCTCTAATATATTTCTATTGCTTAAGCCACCTAGTTTGTGGTATTATGTTTCTGCAGCTTTCAAAGGAATACATGGTAGAAAGAACATGAACCTGGATTTTGATGAAATCTTTGTTCCATTGCATAGTACCTTTTTGAATTTTATTTTATTTTATTTATTTATTTATTTAAAATCAATCTTTATTGTTCATATTGTTACAAAGGTTCCTCATTTCTTCCCCCCTCCACCAGGTTCCCACCCCACCCTCCACCCCCTCCCCATCCCCCATTGTCCTCATCCATAGGTGCAGTTTATGTTCAGTATCTTCCTCCCTCCCTCCCTTTCCCCTATAGTAAATCCCTTTTCAGATAGTAAATCAGTTACTTAGCATTTTCTCATATCAATAATACCTCCACATGCCCAATGATACACTTTACACAGAAGACATTTCCAAATAGGTCAACCAGCCTCATCCAGGCCCCACCCAAGGCACTCAGATCAACACCCCAGCCCTATACTAACTCAACACATCCAGATCTAAGCCTTCATCACTTGATTCAGCAGACCCTCAAGTTCCCACAAAAGTTTCCAGCCATGTCTAAGAGGCAGCCGTGGGGCAGGGGCAGGCGAGGAGCGAGCTGTTCCGGGCCTGGATGCTCCGGGCCTGGCCTCTGTTGCTCTGGTTCGTTCCATAACCAGCTGCTCCGGGTCTGGTCACTGCCGCTCCCGACCTAGTTGCTCTGGACCTGGCTGATGCTGCTCTGGGCCTGGCCGCACCCAACCCGGCTGCTCTGGGCCCGGCTGCTCCGGGCCCAGCCGCTCCGGGCCTGGCCGCTCCCAGCCTGGCAGCCGCTGCTCCTGGCCTGACCGCACCAGACCCGGCTGCTCCGGGCCTGGCCGCTCCCAGCCTGGCAGCCGCTGCTCCGGGCCTGGCCGCACCAGACCCGGCTGCTCCGGGCCTGGCCGCTCCCAGCCTGGCAGCCGCTGCTCCGGGCCTGGCCGCACCAGACCCGGCTGCTCCGGGCCTGGCCGCTCCCAGCCTGGCAGCCGCTGCTCCGAGCCTGGCCGCTCCCAGCCTGGCAACCGCTGCTTTGGGCCTGGCCACACCAGACCCGGCTTCTCCGGGCCTGGCCACTCCCAGCCTGGCAGCTGCTGCTCCGGGCCTGGCCGCACCAGACCCGGCTGCTCTGGGCCTGGCCGCTCCCAGCCTGGCAGCCGCTGCTCCGGGCCTGGCCGCTCCCAGCCTGGCAGCCGCTGCTCCGGGCCTGGCCGCTCCCAGCCTGGCAGCTGCTGCTCCAGGCCTGGCTGCACCCGACCCGGCTGCTCTGGGCCCGGCTGCCACGGGCCCGGCCGCTCCGAGTCTGGCCGCTCCCAGCCTGGATGCTCCGGGCTTGGCTACTGCTGTTCTGGGCCTGGCTGCTCCCAACCCGGCTGCTCTGGGCCCGGCTTCTTCGGGCCCGGCCACTCCGGGTCTGGGTGTTCCTGGACTGGCCACCCTGGGCTTGGCTGCCTCTGCCTCAGGCCTGGCTGCCACTGCCCCAGGTCTGGCCGCTCCAGTGCTGGCTGTTGTTGCTCTGGTTCTGGCTGCTGCTGCTCTGGGGCCTGGCCGTTGCTGCTCCGGGCCCGGTTGCCACTGCTTTGTGCCTGGGCACTCTAGGCCTGGCCGCCGCTGTTCCAACATTCTGTCCTTTTTTTTTTTTTTTTTTTTTTTTTTTTTTTTTTTTTTTTTTAAAAACGCATTTATGTTACAATGTTGGCTGGTGAGTTGAGTTCTGACTTAGTCTTTAATTTTTCAAGATCTTCTTTGTATTCTTTTTTAAGTAATTTTACTATCTTTTGTTCTCCCTTGATTTCTTCACATTGAGAACTTCTTTGGTTTCTTCCTCCTTGTCCTGGGAGCTCAGCATGTTGGCCTGTGGCACCCCTTTGTTCTCCGCGGGCTCCCGCGCTGCTCCAGCCTGTTGCCAGGGTTGGCGCCGCCCAGGAAGCAGTCCCTAGCCTTGGCTCCGTTGCCCGCGCTCAGAGGTCGAAGGCTCAGGGGCACCCCCCCCCTGGGGGCCCTGTCGCCCGGCTCCCTGCCTGCGCCCGGCTGGCTGGTGTCTGGCAGGGGCTCCTGCTCCCTGTCCCATTCCTCCAGTCTGGAGCTTTTTTTTTTTCTCCTTCCCGCTAGGGGAGTCTAGGATCAGAGTCAACAGACTGTCCTCTGCAGGCAGTGCGCGCGACTCTGGGGGCTCCGCTTTTCGCCACTCCCCTGGGATTCCGCCTCACAGCCCCGTCTCCCCCTGCCCAAGCCTGGGTCCCCAGGGTCTGGTCCAGGACTGGTGTTCAGAGCAGTCCGGACTGAGGCTCAGCGCCGCCGGAGGCTTTGTTTCATCCCGCTAGGGTAATCCAGCATCAGAGTCAACATTCAGTCCTCTGCGCGCATTGTGCCCGCCGCTCTGGGGGCCCTGCTTTTTGCTGCTCGCTTGGGATTCCGCCTCACAGCCCCGTCTCCCCAGCCGGAGCCTGGGTCCCCAGGGTCTGGCTCATAACTGGGGCTCAGTGCTGCCGGTTCGGGGGTTCAGCCCAGGTTGGGGGTTCTATTTCCTTCCTGCTAGGGAATGCCAGGCAGCACCCAGCCCTCTCCTCCTCTCAGGTTGCGACCTCTCCGCGCGTGCGTGCGTGCGGGCACGCAGCATGTCTCCGTACCTTAGGCTTTTTTTCAGCTCCTCTGATTTTCCTTTTGGTTTTCTCTTTCCTTCTTGTTGTAGAATTTTCAGTCAGTCGACTATCTGTAGCTCTGGGCGATGTCCACTCTACATTTTAGTTGTATTCCATTGAAATTGTTGTGTGTTGCTGCGTTTAGGTATCTACCCGAGCAGCCATTTTGGATCCTCCTCTGAAATAATCGTACCTTTTTGAATTTTAATTAGAATCATTTCTACTTTATATTGTTTTGAGGATTAAACAAGTTACCAAATATGAGTGCCTGGCACACAGTAGACCCTCAAAGTGATTACTTTCCCTTCTTAGTTTTGTGATAACTCATTATTTACAATGACTTTTGTGGAACCTTAATTATATCAAAAGTTACTTCAATTAATATTCTGTTTCATCCAAACTCTGGTTGCTGTGTTGCAAAATAAACCCACATATTAGCATGTGAATTAGCTGAAGATACTGTGGTTCATAAAGCTTTTCATCAGTGACCATGCCCAGCAGAAGTCCTTGTGCACAGTAGATGACAAATAAAACTGTTAGTTAAATGTTTTCTACAACCTCTAAGAGTGTGAAGGCCTTGGTTCATCTCACATAATTGTTTCCAGCGCTAAGCTTTTATTATATTAATACAGATATCACTTAAGGGTTTTATTCTATACTAGTGGTCCGGTGCATGAAATTCGTGCACATTAAAAGGGGATTAGAGGAAATAATATTGCTATTTGCCCTTTCTCTATAATAGAATTGTCAGAGATGAAAGAAAATTAGTAAAATGTATATGAAAACCTTCCTCCTGTCAGAGTCTGGGGTGCACCACAGACCCAGAATCAAGTCCCCACCCACCCACATGCACCCCAAAATCCTGAGACACAGACCCGGCCAGCCCACCATTGGGCTAGATCCATGGTTGGCAAACTGCTGCTTGTGAGCCACATGTGGCTCTTTGGCCCTTTGAGTGTGGCTCTTCCAGAAAATACCACGGCCTGGGTGAATCTATTTTGAAGAAGTGGCATTAGAAGAAGTTTAACCCTTTGCACTCCGCTGTCCCCTCTCAGGGGACATCGGAATTCTAGCATATCACTCGGATGTCCCTTCTCAGGGGACATTGCAGTTTATTAGTGATTATGGGGAATTGAGTTATTTCAACGCACGTTTCCGCCGCAAAGTAGCGTTGAGTAGCTGGGAGCCAATGTCCAGAATGGTTCGGAGTGCAAAGGGTTAAGTTTAAAAAATTTGGCTCTCAAAAGAAATCTCAATTGTTGTACTATTGATATTTGGCTCTGTTGACTAATGAGTTTGCCAACCACTGGGCTAGATCCAGACCCAGCCAGTCCCATCCTTGTCAAGCCCCACCGGGCAGGGGATGTAGCTTAAGGTTCCTTGGCCTGGCACTAAGACGGAGAGGGGGGGTGGGGCATGGCCTGAGGTCCTCCAGCCCAGACCGGGGCAGGGGGGTGTGTGTGTCTTGAGGTCCCCTCTCAAGCGCCGCCAGGTGGGGCACATGGCCTGAGATCCCATCAAGCCCCACTGGGGTGGGGGGGCATTGCCTGAGGTCTCCATCAAGCCCCGCCAGGCAAGGGGGCGCAGCCTCAGGCATCAGGAGGGGGGCACTACCTCAGGTCCCTTGTCAAGCCCCTGCTGGGTCATGGTATGAGGTCCCCCAGCCTGGTGCCAAGGCAGGTGGTGTGGCCAGAAGTCCCCTGTCAAGCCCCACCTGGTAGGGGTGTGTCCTGAGGTCCCCTGGCCTGGTGCCGGGACTGGGGGTTGGCGGGGAGTAGCCTGAAGTCCCCTAGCCCAGCACCAGGATGGGAAGTGCACTTTGAGGTCCCCCATCAAGCCCTGCCAGGTGTGGGGCATGCCTGAAATCCCCTGTCAAGCCCTGCCAGGTGGGGGACACAGCCTGAGGTCCCCTGTCAAGCCCCATGGGGGTGGGGGAGGGTGTAGCCTCAGGTCCCTGCTGATTGCTGGTTAAGGCTCCTTATGGAAACTTGGCCTCAGCTGTGGGTGTAGCTATCTTTGCGATGGAGTGATGGTCAATTAGCATAGTCCCTGTATTAGATAGGATACTCTAAAAAATGTTATTTTGATTTCTTTACAGAGAGGAAGAGGGAAGGATAGAGTTAGAAACATCTATCAGCTACCTCCTGCACATCCATGATTGGGGATGTGCCCACAACCAAGGTACATGCCCTTTACCAGAATCGAACTTGGGACTCTTCTGTCTGCAGGCCAACAATCTATTCATTGACCCACACTGGTTAGGGCCTTTTTGGTTATTTGGATCACCAAATATGTTAAATTTGTTTCTTGTCTAACAATCATATTAGTGCTTCTTGAATTTGAGGGCTGAGTTTAGTTTTTCAAGGAAGGAGCAAGAAAGGTGACCCAGATAGGAGAGCAATGCTTTCATGCTTTTGATTCACTGCGGTGAGCTTTTCACGCCCAGTGGGAGCTGAACTCATCTGCTATGCAGATTTCCCAGCCTGGCTCAAAGCCAGAAAGCCTTTCGCAGTGAGCAGCTGATTTCGTTTCTCTAGCGAGCCAATGGTGAACGGCTATTTCAGAAAGGACGCTGGCTGAGTCATCTTCTGCAGATAAGCTGAAATATTAATAGTATCTCCGCCAGGCTCCGAGCAGCAACCAGCCTCACTCACAACGTCCGCCCGCAGCCGGGCCGCTTGCGGCCCTAGCCCCGAGTCCACGGGTCTGCAGGACGATGCACAGGAGCATGCGATGTCCAGGCGCCGAGGAGATGGGTCTCGGTGAGTTATCTGCGGCCTCTCACCACAGGGTCTCCCTAGACCAGCGCCGACGCGGGAGCGAGGACCGGATGACCATCGCGGACAAGGAACGCCATCATGCCTCCGCCCACCTCGCAAACGACCCCCGACTCATCCAGCCAACGACCCGGTGGGCACGGGCTGTGGAACGGGATTTCCGGCGAGCGAGAGGCGGGAGTTCCGATGAGAGGCGGAGCCCGAGCGCAATTTCCGGCGGTGCGAGCAAGGCGAGGGGGGGAGGTCAGGGGAGACTTCCGGCGGCACGGGCGCCGGGAGGCCAAGCGGAATTTATAGGTGATGGGCGGGACTTCCGGTAGCTCAAAGTGGGCGTGGTCTCCAGGGTTTCCGGCGTTATGGGCCGGATTGCCGGCGTGCTTTGCGCGGGGCGAGGCCGGGACTTCCGACGGCGCCGGAAGTGCGGATCATCAGGTTGCCGGGTGGTGGAGGACGCGTCAGGGCTGAGTCTGTATCCTGTGTCTCCGCGTCGGTCGCTGGCGCCGTGTGGCTGGGAAGCGACGGTGGCAGCGCACGGCCGGCGGGCGCGGCGGCGGCGTGATTGGTGAGTGCCGGGCCGCCATTTTTCTTCCGGGACGGGCTGCCCCGGTGAAGCGGTCTGCGGCTTCGCCCCGGGGTAGAGGTATGCTTGTGGGGCCCGGTCACTCCGCGCCTCCCGAAGCCCGCCCTCGTACTTCGCTGCCCCCATCCGTTCCCGTGCGTCCCCCCACTTCGTGCTCCAGCCCTACCGCTGCTGAGGGTCGGGGAGGATGCGTTGAGCCCCGCAGCGGTGCCTGGCGTCGCCGTGCGCTCCGGTGACTGTTACCTTTCCCGGGAAGACCGCACCCCACCCACCGCACGCATGGCACGGGCAGGTGCGTTGAGGCCTGGAGAGCCGGTTCCCCCTTAGCGCCCCTTCACTCTGCCCTGGGAAGCTGTGCCGACGTGAGAGAGCGCTGCTGGTTTGGAAGTTTCCGTAATTTGGGTTTAAAGGGGTGTCTTTTTAAGTCCAGTGTGCTGGTCTACACGTTTGACCTTAGAGGTGCCCCCTGAATAGCCCACTTGGGAATAAGCAAATTCTCCAGGGAGTCGCATACCCCAGGTCATCTCTGGGCACCTTCTGCACGCTCCCTTCGCTGTCTAGGCTTGGGTATCTCCGGGCCAGCGGCTGGTGAGCCAGTCCCTTGTGAATGGTCTGACACAGGTGGGGTAACGCGGTGACCGTCCCCCCTCATTTCTGTTAGTTCTGCCCAGGGAAACAGGAGAGTAGTGGACCCTGGCCACATGTAATAATAGCAATGCGACCTTAGGCAAGGAAATTCCTCAGCCTCCATTCCTAGCCTCATTTTGTTATTGAGAAGGTTATGTTATAATATGACCCTGCAAAGAACTCAACACAGGACATCTTTGTTAAGTATGTTTCCTTCCTTGCTCTAAACCAGTTATCAGATGTTTAAATAGAATTTAAACTAACACTGAGGTCAAGACAATAGATACTTTAGCTCCTGGGCCAATAGCTTGTTTTCCATGCAGGGTCTGCTGTGAAAGGAAGTGGTGCTGGGACTAGTGATGCCTGCTGGGAAAAGGTGGGACGTGAATGAAGAGATGAGTAAAGTAAAAATAAAAAGTTTCAGGGGAAAAAATGTGACAGATTAACAACAAGAAAAAAAGAAGAAATTGAAAAGGTTCAAACTAAAGGAACCCACAGACTTAGTTTTGGAAGGATGGTGGCTATAGCTGAAATTCGAGGAAGAGGCAGAACCTGAGTTTTCTGGGTAATTTAACCCTTTGCACTCCGCTGTCCCCTCTCAAGGGGCATCGGAATTCTAGCATATCACTCGGATGTCCCCTCTCAGGGGACATTGCAGTTTATTAGAGATTATGGGGAATTGAGTTAATTGAACGCATGTTTCGCAAAGTAGCGTCGAGTAGCTGGTAGCCAATGTCCAGAATGGTTCGGAGTGCAAAGGGTTAATGTAACTAGTGTTACTAGTTAATGTAAAGCATAGGCACATGAACTCCATTCTGAGATATGACTGCACAGACTTTAGAAAGTTACAGAAAAATAAAATCTCTTAATATGGAAAAGCTCCATTTGATGCCAGATTTCAGGGAACCAAACTTTTCCCAGATTTATAATTTACAATAGTTTGAATGTATGGTTGGAAATTGATCAGTGGGGAAAGATTACCCTTGTTTGGACTGTTTAGTGAAGTGACAATAGTAGGCAAAGTGCACAACACCATGTGGTTCATGGAGATGAGTGATGGGTTAAAAGCTCTCTGTGAAGGACAGAAGGTGAGGTTTTTAAAAATTAATTGTGAAGAAGACTGCTAATTTCCTATTTGAGGTACAGTGGCTGAGGTGTGCTATTAAGAGAAAATGCACTGTGAGGTGAAAGGAAGGTTGTTACTGCAAATTTGCACATTGTATAACCAAGAGATAGACTCTTGGTAATGCATTGACTTCACAGTTTATACTTAACAGAATGCTTCAGCTAGTGTTCTTGAGAGAGGAAGGAGAAACCCTTAACTATTTTATTTGTTTGATTTAAATGTCTAAAGATAAAGTCTCCTTTTTTTCTCTTGAGGTCTCACCAGGATAGCTTTCACAGAGTTTAGATTTTTTCATTTCTTTACAAAGCACCTTATAAACTGCAAGATTACTGGCAAGTTGCTGTTAATGATTTTGGAAACTGTTAATGATTTATGAACTTATTAATATGTGTAACACTGATAATATGTGTATCACCTTCCTATATTTTCATGAATATAATTTCTGGAAAAGATTACATTAAGTTAGTTTGATTTCTTGGCCAATTCTTCTTCTTCTTCTTCTTTTTTTTTTTAAAATATATTTTATTGATTTTTTTACAGAGAGGAGGGGAGAGAGATAGAAACATCGATGATGAGAGAGACATCGACCACTACCTCCTGCACACCCCCTACTGGGGATGTGCCCGCAACCAAGGTACATGCCTTTGACGGGAATCAAACCTGGGACCCTTCAGTTTGCAGGCTGACGCTCTATCCACTGAGCCAAACCGGTTTTGGCGGCCAGTTCTTGTATATGGCACAGTTAAGTAGTTTCTAAATGTTTCCATTAAAAAACACTAAGCTATAGTTCCATGGGGATCATGTGAATTGTTTCATAACTTAGATTTACTAGTGATCTGGTGCTCAGATTAGTGCACATTGAAAGGAAATTAATTAGAAGCTGGCTGGCAGGGAGGGACTGGATGAAATGGACCGGGCTGGACACTTGCTGGAGCCAACCTTCCGTAGTCCTTCCCCAGTGTCTTCAGAGTGAGTAGGGTCCCACTGGCAGGTGGGGTCCCTCAGCCTGGCCTGCAAGGATTGGGGCTCTCCAACGTCCCCTGAGGGGTCCAGAGTGTGAGAGGGCACTCTGCAAAGTTGCTGTCATACTGGGTGTGGAACCCAAATGCAAGTGTGCAGTAAACCAGATTCTGCCTAACAGTGCCCCAGCAACAACATAACTCACAGCTGATGGTGGAATTGTGCAGCTCGTGAGGAATTGGGTTCCCTTCTCACTGGTTTTGGGGTGCGTCACCCAAGAATTGCCACTGCCAAGTCACTGCAGCTCAGCAGCTCCTGCATTGAGTGTCTGCCCCCTGGTGGTTAGTGGGCGTCATAGCGATTGGTCAGATGGTCAGACATTTAGCATATTAGCCTTTATATATAGAGAGATTATATTCAAATTTGTTGAATTTAATATCAGAATCTTTGTTTTCTAAATAAAATATCATCAATTAAAGTTTCTGCCATTGTGAGTTTTTTTTTCTTTTTTTAAAGTATGTTTTTATTAGTTTTAGAGAGGAAGGGAGAGGGAGAGTAAGACAGAAACATCAATGATGAGGGAGAATCATCAATTGGATGCCTCCTACACACCCCTTACTGGATTGAGCTTGTAACTGGGGCAGGTGCTGAATTGAACCATGATCTCCTGGTTCATAGGGCAGTGCTCAACCACTGAGTGATACCAGCCAGGCATGATCTTTTTTCTTTATCCCTTTATTTCAACCATCTCTAATTTCTATAGCTCAATTTTTAAGAAAAAATATATTTTATTGATTTTGTACAGAGAGGAAGGGAGAGAGATAGAGAGCCAGAAACATCAATGAGAGTCATCGATCAGTTGCCTCCTGCACACCCCCTACTGGGGATGTGCCCGCAACCAAGGTACATGCCCCTGACCGGAATCGAACCCCGGTCCCCTCAGTCCCCAAGCCGACGCTCTATCCATTGAGCCAAACCGGTCTCGGCAGCTCAAATTTTTCATATCTAAATTTCATCGAAAGATTTGTCCTGTCATATTTCAGTCAAAAATAATGTTTCCATATGTCATTTAAACGACCATCAGTTTTATTTTTGATGCTTATTTCACCAGTAATGATGAATTATAAACTTTCCTTCTTTCAAAGAAAGTAATATGGCAATTCAGTCCGCAGGCCGACGCTCTATCCACTGAGCTAAACCGGTTTTGGTAGAATAGATTCTTTATTAATAACTAGCTAATTATGCTGATAACACATTGACTGATATATCTAAGGAAAGCAGAATATTATTCAATGGAGAAAAAGTGCTTTCTAGTTGAAAGACCAGGAGAAGGAGATCCCACCAGATAGAACACTTTAAGAGAACTGGAACCTCCACCCTCACTCTTGCTGTCAAAAGCCAGATGGGGAAACTAGATTTTTGCCCTTAACAACAACTAGTATATTGAGGTGACACTCCGCTGGGTGGTATCAGAGAAGGTCCGGTGAGGGGGCTGGAGTCTCATTTCTGCAGGGTGGCAACAAAGTACCTCCCTCCACCCCCCCTTCCTGCTGGGTTGGCGTCAGAGGAATCCTAGTAGAGAGAATCAGTAATTTCACCACACTCAGTGGTAATGAGGCCATATAAGGTACAGTGACTAGGAATCCCATGTTTAGAAAGGGTAGTATGAACCCTGGGAGGTCACGAGAGAGGCTGAATTCTTACTAGGGTCATTGGAGTCTGGGGAGCCCCAATTTCTTTCCACCTTCGATATGCACCTGGCAGAAATAAGGTAGTGCCCATCTATACTTGCTTCTTACAGTGTCAGCAGAGACCTGCCATAATAGAAGACTTAAGTTAGATCTGAAGTCTAATAACAAAATACCCAAAATGTTGAGGCTTCAATTAAAAATCACACGTCACACGAAGAATCAGGAAAATCTTCACTTGAGAATGAGTGGTCACCTGACAGCATGATAGTGATGACAGATGTTAGAATTATTTGACAAGGATATTAAAGCAGTAATAAAAATATTTTACTGATTAATTACAAGTACTTGAAACAAATAAAAATAGAAAATCTCAGGAAGAAAATACAGGATATAAAGAAGAAACATAGACATTTCAGAATGAAAAATAGAATAAATGAAACCAGTGGGTGGCTCAATAACAGAATGGAAAAGGCACAGGAAAGATTCAGTGAACATGAAAACAATAGAAATTACCCAAGCTGAATAATAGAGAGAAAATAGGCTGGGAAAAATAACCTCAAGGACCTGTAGGGCTTTAACAAAAGACCTATCCATTGTCTTGTCATCAGAGTCCCAGAAAGAAAAGACAATTGGGCTCAAAGTATATTTGAAGAAATACCGGATCAATATTACCTAATATGTCGAGTCATAAATGTATAGTTTCAAGAAGCTTCGTGATACCCAGGCAGGATTACCTCAAAGAAATCCATGCTAAGACAATCATAGTCAAACTTCTGAAAACAAGACAAAAAAGCCGTGATAGGAAAATATGTCTCTTTACCTATAGTGGAAAAACAAATTGAATTACAGTGATTTCTCATTAGAAACTATGGATGGCAAAAGGAAGTACTTAAGGAAAATAACCATCAACTCAGAATAATATATTAAGGGAAAACATCCTTCACATGATTTGTCCACAGTAGGCCTACCCTAAAATAAGAGGTAGCGGAAGTTCTTTAAACGGAAAAATGACATAAGGGATGTGGGAACATCAGGAAGGAAGAATTAACAATGGAAAGAACAAACATTGGTAAATTCAATAGACTCCCTCTTGAAGGTTGAAGCATAACTGTCTCACGTGGTTCTCTTGTGAGGAAATCTTTAAGATGATAATACCGTATTTCCCAGAAAATAAGACATCCTCCCAAAATAAGACCTACTTACAGGTTTCCTTCTGGGTGAAATATAAGGCATCCCCTGAAAATAAGGCCTCCCCAGGCTAAACATGAGAGGTCCACTGATTCTGAAAGAAATGGAGTCACAAGAAATTCACCAGGAAATTCAGGAATTGGATTGTTATGATGATGTTCCAGAAGATGATGATATGATTGTCATTGAATAAATGAGTAAGTTCTTGATACTGTAGGATTCACAGTTTGTCTGGTTTGTGTTGACAACTACTGTACTACCGTACCATATACAGGTAATAAATTTCCTTTATTTTCATTTAACAATAAATGAGTACCGTATTCTTCATGGAAAAAGAGACATCCCCTGAAAATAAGACCTAGTGCATCTTTGGGAGCAAAAATTAATATAAGACACTGTCTTATTTTCGGGGAAACAGGGTATTAGAAATGGAGGTGTGCAGAGGATATAGAGGAAGAAGGTAATGTTTCTACACTTTACCATGAACTGGTAAAATGTTGATAATCAGTAGCCTGGAATATGTTTGAAAATGTAATGTAATGCCTACAACAGTCACTAGAAAAAGTTATAACAATGAGATATACCGAAACTATATTATAGATAAATCAAAATGAAATTTAAAAAATACTCTGGTAAGACCTAGCCGGTTTGGCTCAGTGGATAGAGCATCGGACTGCGGACTAAAGGGCCCCAGGTTCGATTCTGGCTAAGGGCACATGCCTAGGTTGTGGGGTGTGCAGGAGGCAGCCATTCAATGATTCTCATGATTGATGTCTCTATCTCCCTTCCACTCTGAAATCAATTTACATATTAACACACACACACACACACACACACACACACACAAACGCAAATTCAGTTAATCCAAGAAGGTAGGAAAAAACAAAACAAAAGGAGAGAACAAGGAATTGTGCATCGTGATCAAGTGGGGTTTATTCATTGAATAAACTCATGTTACTATTCATGTTATATTACATGATATCAGTGTAATTGACTTGTTAGCAGGCTACACTTGATCTTAGCCAAAAGGCCGAGAAGCGATTGTTAGCAGGCTAAAAAGATAAAAACCCCACAAGTATATTAAGTGATGCAGAAAGATAGATGACAAAATTCAACACATTCCCGAAATGCTCAGAAAACAAACAATAGAGAACTTTCTCAACTTGGTAACAATATTTACAAAATAATCTACAGCTAGCATCATATCTAATGGTGAAATACTGAATATTTTTACCTTGAGATCAGAACAAATCAAGGATGTTTGTTGTCACTCTTTGAAAAAAAAATACGTTTTTATTGATTTCAGAGAGGAAGGGAGAGAGAAAGATAGAAACATCAATGATGAGAGAATCATTGATCGTCTACCTCCTGCACGCCTCCCATTGGGGGTCAAGCCCCCAACTGGGGCATGTATTCTGACCACAGAATTGAGTCTTGAATTTATACGCTGACCACAGAATTGAACTGTGACCTCCTGGTTCATAGATTGATGCTCAACCACTGGGCCATACCTGTTGGGCTGTTGTCACTATTTTAATTCAATAAGTACTGGAATTTCTAGCAAAATCAGTAAGGTAAAGGAAATACTAAAGGCATACCGATCAGAAAGGAAGATATAAAGCTGTTTTTATTTTGTTTAAATATATTTTTATTGATTTTTAGAGAGGAAGGGAGAAGAGAGAGAAACATCAATGATGAAGGAGAATCTTGCATGCTCCCTACTGGAGACTGAGCCCAATACCTGGGCATGTGCCCTTGACTGGAATTGAACCCGGACCCTTCATTCTGTAGGCCAGTGTTCTATGGATTGAGCCAAACCAGCCAGGGCAATAAAGCTGTTTTTATAAAATATATTTTATTGATTTTTGTAGAGAGGAAGGGAGAGAGAGAGAGAGTTAGAAACATCGATGAGAGAAGTCATCGATCAGCTGCCTCTTGCACACCCCCTACGGGGGATATGCCCACAACCAAGGTACATGCCCTTGACCAGAATCGAACCTGGGACCCTTCAGTCCCCAAGCTCTATCCACTGAGCCAAACTGGTTTCGGCAATAAAGCTGTTTTTAGATGACATAATAGTCTACATAGAAAATGCCAAAGAACCTACACACATAAAAAATCTAAAACTAATGAGTTCAACAGGATTATGGGATATAAGCTCAAGATATTAAAAAAGTAAGTTTTATTTATATACTAGCAATTAATGTGGAAATGGAAATAAAATATATTTAAATTGCTCAAAAATATAAACTTCAGTGTAAATTTGAGAAGACATGGGAGAACTTTTATGCAGAAAACTACAAAATAGGAAAAAAATATATTCTAAATAAACTGTTCATAAATATATTCTAAATAAACTGTTCATATAATAGTTTAGAAGGCTCAACATAATAAAGATGCCAATTATCTCCAAGGTGATGAATAGATTAAACACAATTCCTATAAAAATTTCATTAGGTTTTTGTAGATATGGAAAAGATTATTCTAAGTTTATATGGGAAGCCAAAGGAATTAGAATAGCTAAGACAGTTTAGGAATCCCTAATTTTGAGATAGCACAGTAATCAAGAATGATAATGGAGAGGGATGGATACATAGATCAGTGGAACAAAATAGAGAACCCAAAAGTAATCCTATATGATAAAGAGGTAGTATGCAAATTAACCCTTCACACTCTTACAAGATGGCTGACTATGACCAGGCTGGCAGCATGGTTGTGAGGGACGACCAAACGACTGAACAAGTAGGCTCCGTGGGGTGACCAGGTCAGCAGGGGGATTAGTGAGGGATGACCAACCAACTGAACAAGCAGGTTGTATGGAGCGACCAGGCTGGCTGGGGGGTTAGTGAGGGACGACCAAATGAACAGCAGGCTGCATGGGGTGACCAGGATGGCGGGTGGGCTATGAAGTGTGACCAGGCTGGTGGGGGGCCTTTGGGGACGGCCAGGCCAGCAGGGGGGGCACTAAGAGGTGACTTGGCTGGCAGAGGAGGGGCAGTTAGGGGCAATCAGGCTGGCACGCAGAAGTAGTGAGGGGTGATCAGGTTGGCAGGGGGGCGCAGTTAGGGGCAACCAGGAAGGCAGGCAGGAAGGTGAACAATTAGGAGCTAGCAGTCCAGGATTGTGAGAGGGATGTCCCAGATTGGAGAGGGTGAAGGCTGGGCTAAGGAGACCCCCCCCATGCATGAATTTCATGCACTGGGCCTCTAGTCCCACATAAATATAGCCAATTGATTTTTGACCAGTATACCAAACTTTCTCAGTTCAGTGTAGAATGGGTAGACCTCAACTTAAAGTGCTGCAAAATTGGATGATATCAGTAGAAACAAAAAACTCCAAACGAGAAGAAACCAAAAACCTTGATCTAAACTTCACATCTTATAAAATGCATAAATTAAAAAAATTTTAAGAAGAAAATGAGCCCTAGCTGGTTTGGCTTAGTGGATAGAGTGTCGGCCTGTAGACTAAAGGGTCCTGGGTTCGATTTCTGTCAAGGGTACGTTCCCAGGTTTTGGGCTCGATCCCCATTAGGAGGCACCCAGGAAGCAGCTGATCAGTGTGATTCTCATCACTGATGTTTCTCTCTCCTCCCTTCCTCTCTGAAATTAAGAATCTTATCTAATAAAAGTAATAAGCAAATTGATCATCATTCCAACACACAAGATGGCCACCCCCATGTGGACACAAGATGACTGCTATAAGATGGCTGGCAGGGGAGGGCGTTGTGGGCAATCAGGCCAGCAGGGTTGTGGGCAATCAGGCCAGCAGGGGAGGGCAGTTGGAGGTGACCAGGCCTGCAGGGGAGGGCAATTGGGGGGTGACCAGGCCTGCAGAGGAGGGCAGTTGGGGGGACTAGGCCTGGAGGGGAGGGCAGTTGGGAGGACTCAGCCTGCAGGGGAGGGCAGTTGGGGGGTGACCAGGCCTGCAGGGGAGGGCAGTTGGGACCAGGCCTGCAAGGGAGGGCAGTTAGTGATGACCAGGCCAGCAGGAGAGGGCAGTTAGTCGTCAGTCAAGCATGCAGGGAAGTAGTTAAGGGGTGATCAGGCTGGCAGGCAGAAGTGGTTAGGGGCAATCAGGCAGGCGAATGGAAGCCAGCAGTCCTAGATTGTGAGAGGGATGTCCAACTGCCCATTAAATGGGCAATTGGATGTGGGATTGGGCCTAAACGGGCAGTTGGACATCCCTTGAAGGATCCCAGATTGGAGAGGGTGCAGGCTATATATTTAAAAAAAAACGAAAATGAGAAAATTTTTGGGATTTAGGGTTGGTGAAAAGTTCTTAGATTCAAAGTATGATTTATAGAAAAATAATTGGTCAGTTGGACTTCATCAAATTTAAACATTTTGCTTTGTGAAAAATCATGTTAGAATGAAAAGACAGGTTACAGAGTTGGAGAAACTATTTGCAGTCCATGTATTTGACACATAACTTATATGGAGAAAATATAAACAGTACTAAATTCTTAACAGTAAAGATCCAAACAAACATATTAGAAAATGGGTAAAAGAAATGAAGAGGCATTTTATTGAAGATGATATATGGATGCCAAAAATAAGCGCACATAAAGATGTTCACTATCACCAACCACCAGGGAAATGCAAATTAAGACCATGACAAGATATTGCACAACTATCAGAACAGCTAAAATTAAAAATAGTGAGATAACCAAATGCTGATGACGATGTGGAAGACAGAATCTTATACATTGCTAATAGGAATATTTTCCACCTTGGAAAGTAACTTGATGGTTTGTAAAAACAACATTGTAAAACATAGAGTGACCTTATGACCCAGCAGTTGCATTCCTAGGTATGTATGCAAGAGAAAAGAAAACATAAATGCACGTAAAAACTTACATGTTAATGTTTATAGTAGCATTATTCATAATGACCTAAAAATGGAAATAACCAGCTGTCCATCAGCTGATGAGTGGATAAGTAAAATGTGCTATATTTTTCTTCTTTTTTTTCACTTTCATTTTTTATTTTTAAGTCATTACATGAGTTTGGCCTGGAATATATAGGGACTATAAAAGAACCCCCCCCTCCTAATATGACCATAGGATCATTCTTACAAGGAGACAGTATGTACATGACAAAAAATTGCACATAAAAACCCAAATCTTCACCTTTGCTCTGAGGAGCGTTTTGGCTCCTCTTAGTTTTCATAGATAGCACCATACTGTTCAAAGAGTTCCCTCAAGTCCTTCTCAGACCAGGTCCTCGGAACCTGGCCCACAAACATCTTGATAGCATCAAGATCCTGTTGGTCAGGGTGCCGTTCATTTTCTTTGAGCAGCGGCTGCACCTGAGCCCGCCGCCGCCTCCTCAGCCGCTGCCGCCGCCTCCAGAGCAGAACACCCAAATGTACTATATTTTTCAATAAAAAGGAAGAAATTGCTAATGCAGTGCTGTGATGTGGATGAGCCTTAAAAAGCCAGTCACAATAGATCAGGCTTCAAATTGTATGGGTCTATATGTATTAAATGGCCGGTATTAGAAAATTTAAATGTAGAGAAAGTAGTTTAGTGGTCGTCTAGAGTTGGCTGTGGGAGTGATTTATGTGGTGTCTGAATTTTATCTCAGTAATGTTTTTATTTTTTATTTTTATTGATATTTTAGAGAGAGGGGAAGATAGAGAAACATCCATGTGAGAGAGTAGGTAGTATTCAACTGCCTCCTGCATACCCCCTACCAGGGATTGAGCCCACAACCTGGGTATGACTGGGAATTGAACTAGTAACCTGTGCACAGGGTGATGGCTAACCATCTGAGCCACACTATACTTGCCAGGGCTCAATAATGCTTTTTTTAAAAATAAATATGCATTTTCGCTATACCCCAGCAATCTCACATTTGGGCATTATTAAAAACAAATGGAGCCGGGACCCGTTTGGCTCAGTGGATAGAGCGTCGGCCTGCGGACTGAAAGGTTCCGGGTTTGATTCCGGGCAAGGGCATGTACCAGTAGGGGGTGTGCAAGAGGCAGCTGATCGATAACTCTCTCTCATCGATGTTTCTAACTCTCTATCCCTCTCTCTCTCTGTAAAAAATTAATAAAATATATAAAAAAATATGCTAGGCATTTCACATGGATTATCCCATTCAATCCTAGTTTGATCATTAAAAAAACCAAACAAAAAAAACCCAAATGGAAACGAGTTCACACAAAAATCTGTGTATTATTGTTCATAATGCTTTGCTTGTAATAGTAAAAATCTGGAAAGAACCATATTTTTTTGCAGTAGGTGAAAGGTTAAATTGTAGTACATCTGTACATGGAATGCTACCCAGCCCTAAAAAAAGGCAGTAATTATTGGTGCGTGCAGCAACTTTGGTGGATCTCAAGGGCATTAAGCTCAAAATCTCAGAAGTGCACATTTATATAATCTCAAATGATAGAACAAAAGTTGGGAGATGGGTGGCTGTGGGGTAGAGCTCAAGAAAAGGTGGGATACTACAGTCTTTCTTAAAGTGAAGTGGGACTCTCATTGGCATGTATTTTGTTTGTTGATGTTTCATGTCTCCAAGGCTTACATTTAATTAAATGTGATTGATGGTGTCAAACAACTTATTTACTTAAAAAATAAAACAATGAAGTGGGGAATGGAAAGGATTCTATATAATAAAAGGATAATATGCAAATTAACCACCACTCCATAACAAAGATGGCATTGCCCAGTCCTCTCAGCCCCACTGGAGTCCCCAGTGCAGTGGTGGGAGAGGGGGAAGGGGAGGTGCAGCAGCGTGAGCCTCTGACCAGGCCAGGGTTCAGTGGGCCGCGTATGGGCCTCTGGCCAGGCCCGGGTGCGGAACCCTTGCGTAAGAAGAGAAGGAACCGGCAAGCTGAGCAGAATTGAGTGGCCCCTGACTCCTGGGCACAGTCAAATCCAAGTAGCCAGAGGGGTTGCGGGTGGAGAATAGTGTGACATGAGCGGCTGGTGGTGGAGGCACTGGGGTAAAAGCAGCTGAGAAAGAGGAAGGAAGCCCTTTATCGGAGTTCCTGAGAACAGGGAGGGAAGTGGTTTGTATTTTCCAGGGGAGGATGGGCCTCTGGGCCACAGGGACCCTCTGGGCAGCGGGCGCGGAGCTGCCAGGCCCTGCAGAAAGCTATTGGCATATGGATTCCTGCACAGGGCTACTAGTCAAAATAAAATGTCAGTAGTTGAAGAAGGAAGATAAATACATATATTACTTAAAATTACATGAACTAACATACATATATTGGGAAAAGGAAGGATCAATAAGAGTAAAAAATGTCCAAGATATGAATCTACATTTGAAGGAAATATGTGTATGTTAATTAAAATTATATTATTAATTAAAATTAATATATGTTTATGGTTATATTGAAAGGAAGAATTGATAGTAGCATGAAATGAATATGTAGAATTTAAAATGAGTAAATAAAAACTTGCTGTCTCTGGCAGCCCTGATCACTTGCAAGTACTTGTAACATGGCTGGTTCCATTTGAGGCATGCTGTGAATATGAAATACACATTGAAGTTTGAAGCTTACAAGCTATAAATATCCCATTAGTATTTTTTGCAGTTATGAAAATGATACTATTTTAGACATATTGGGTTAAATAAGTAATTGAAAGTAATTTCACTTTTTTTTTTTAATGTGGCCAGTAGAAAATTTGCAGTTACATATGTGGCCTGCATTGTATTCCTCTAGACCAGCGATTTTCTACCTTTTTCATCTCATGGCACACAAAAACTAATTTCTACAATCCTGGGGCGCACCAAAAAAAACACACAAAACACAAAAAACCCAACAACAAAAAACGTTTCTTGCCAGTCTGACAAAATGTAGCTATAATTTTCATCCATTCACATGGGATGGCTATTGTGTTGACTATTGTCATTTTTTAAATTTGACAATCTAAGGAAAAAGGTCAGTGCTCCTGACTAAATAGTCTAGTATTGCATCTTTTAAAACTTCTTGTGGCATATAGGTTGAAAATTGCTGCTCTAGAATTTATAGTCTAGTATGGGTGGGGAACATCTGGCCCTTGGGCTGTATAAGGCCTGAGAAATAATTTGGTCTGGCCCTACCGAGGCATTAGGGGTTGGACCAAATATAGAAGGCTAATTTTAAGTTGATAATTTTGTATGGCCCTTCAAATGATGTTAATAAATATCCAAGTGAACCTGGCCAGAAAAAAGATTCCCCACCCCTTGTCTAGATCATGCAGTTAGAATTGGTTTTCCTGGGCAGTAGGCTGAGTCTGGGGAAAGCTGGTGAAGGGAAAGTTGTTCTGTATTTTAAACTCTTTGTTGCTATTTGATTTTTAAAACATGTTAATGAAATTTGATAAAAAAAATTACCTTTTTAATAAAGGCTGTGTGTGGTCTCTACCTTAAAATGCTAATTTGTCATCTTCTGAATTATATATAGTCAATGTTAACCATAGTAAGGAAGTTTGGAATTAAAAGTAGTCATTATCTCGTCCACTGTTTTTCCTTCAGTTCATTTTGCTGTAATCAGAAATAAAATACTTGTTTTTCCTGCTTTTGTCTAGCTTCTTGCGGGAGTGACCAGGATATCATCTTGTAGAAGTAATGCCCACAGAAAGCGGGAGCTGTTCAACTGCTCGCCAAGCAAAACAGAAACGCAAATCTCATAGCCTTTCTATACGAAGAACTAACAGCACTGAACAGGAGAGGACGGGTTTGCCAAGAGAAATGTTAGAAGGACAAGTAAGTTAGTGCTGAGCATGATTGTAATGTTCCAGAAATCGGCAAATATATACATGTCTCTAAAGTAGAGAAAAAGTGTGGGTTACTAAAAAAACAAAACAAACCTAACTTCCCTCCTCCAAATAAAACTGTCAAATACAGTAGCCTGCAGTGACAGGATTCAATTCCAAGGTTAATGTTTTTAAAAGATATATTTTATTAGATTTCAGAGAGGAAGGGAGCGGGAGAGAGATGGAAACATCAATGATAAGAGAGAATCATTGATTAGCTGCCTTCTGCATGCTCCCTCCTGGGGATCAAGCCTGCAACCTGGGAATGTGCCCTGATTGGAATCGAATCCAGAACCCTTCTTCTGCAGGCCGATGCTCTATCCACTGAGCCAAACCATCAAGGGCCCCAGGTTAATGTTTTTACAATATATCGTAATAAAAATAAGTGGGTGTGACAGTTGGGATCAGTTTTTCTTCTTTGTTCTGTTCTACAGTGCAGTTTTAGTTATCGGTTTAAAAGGAGAATCAGGTATTATTTCAGAGATCTTTCTGTTCTCTGGAGAGTTTCTGGAATCAGGTCTTTCAGTATGTTTTCTTGGCTTTCTCCTGAGTTTTCTGTAGTGAGAATATCATCTAATTGATGTCCCTTTTGATCAGATGAACTAATATTTTATTGATAAGGCTAAGTTTACTTACACTTTTTCTAGTCCCTTTATTATGACAAAAATGTGTTAGTTTTTATTTTTATTTATTTTTTTAAAATAAATTTTTATTGTTCATATTATTACAAATGTTCCTCCCCCCCCCCCCCATTGCTCTCCTCCACCAGGTTCCCACCCCACTCTCTGCCCTTTCCCCACCCCCCATTGTCCTCATCCATAGGTGCACAGTTTATATTCAGTCTCTTCCCACATCCCCCTCTCCCCTTTTCCCCGAGAATCGTCAGTTCACTCCCCTTCCATACCTCTGATTCTATTATTGTTCATCAGTGTTTTTTTTTAATTTCCTTGGTTTTTAGATTCACTTGTTGATAGTTACGTATTTGTTGTTCATAATTTTTATCTTTATTTACTTTCTCTTCTGAAAGAACCCCTTTCAGCAATTCATATAATTCTGGTTTGGTGGTGAAGAACTCCTTTAGCTTTTTTTATTAGTGAAGCTCTTTATCTGGCCTTCGATTCTGAGTGATAGCTTTGCTGGGTAGATTATCTTTGGCTGTAGGTTCTTACTATTCATCACCTTGAATATTTCTTGCCATTCCCGTCTGGCCTGCATGGTTTCTGTTGAGAAATCAGCTGACAATCGTATAGGTGCTCCTTTATAGGTAACTACCTGCTTTGCTCTTGCTGCTTTTAATATTCTCTCTGTCTTTTGCTCTTGGAATTTTAATTATGATTTGTCTTGGTGTGGTCTTCTTTGGATTCCTTTTGTTTGGAGTTCTGTGCGCTTCCTGGCCTTGTAAGTCTAATTCTTTCACCAGGTGGGGGAAGTTTTCTGTCACTATTTCTTTCAGTATGTTTTTAATATCTTGCTCTCTCTCATCTTCTGGGACCCCCATAATTCTGATGTTGGTTCACTTGAAGTTGTCCCAGAGGTTTCTTACATTATCTTCAATTTTCTGGATTCTCTTGCCTTCTAGCTTCTGCGGAGGAGTGTCTTCTGGCTCTTTATGTTCCAAATCTTTGACTTGATTCTTGTGATCTTCCATTCTGTTTTTAGGACTCTGTATAATATTTTTTATTTCAGACAATGTATTCTTTATTTCTTGTTGATCCCTTATCATTTCTTGTTGATTTCTTATTAATTCTAGTTGATTCCTTTTCATTTCCTCATAGGTCTTATCGATCTTTTCTAGGAACTTCTTGAAAAACCTTATAAGCATAGATTTGAACTCTATATCCACTCGCTTTTTGTCCTGCATTTCTTTCGTTTGTGATCTATTTTGTTGTCTCGGCATTTTCACAGCTTCCCTGATGGTGCAGGGTTTCAGGGTGGAGCCTACAGCTTTGGCTTCTGTCAGCCCCGCCCTATGCGGCTCCTGGGTCTCAGGGTCCTTCAGTACTTGCTGCAAGCACCTCTGAGAGTGAGGTGCCCTCGATTTTTGCCTGCTACCAAACAGTCTAGGCTCTCCCCCAATGAGCCCGGTATTGGGGTTCAGTTCAGTTGGAAGTGGGGTTGGAGGTGGCATTCAGAGCAGTCTGGAGCCCCTGTCTCCTTCCCACCAGTGCAATCCCGCGGCACAGCCAACCGTCCCTTCTCTGTGCGCAATGTGCGCGCCTCCGGGACCTCTTTTCGCCACTTCCCCGGGGTTCCGCCTTACAGCCCAACTCCCTCTGTTTGAGTCTGGGTCCCCGGGGTCTGGCCTAGAACTGGGGTTCAGAGCATTTGGAACTGGGGCCCAGCACAGTCGGAGCGTTTATCTCCTTCCAGCTAGGGAACGCCAGCCAGGCACTCAGCTGCCCCTCCTCTCCGGCTCCGTCCTCTCCACGCACGTGTCTCCGTACCTTAGGCTTTTACAGCTCCTCCGCTCTTCCTTCTGGTTTTATCCTTGCTTCTCGTTGTAGAATTTCCTGTCAGTCGACTTTCCTGTAGTTCTGGGTAATGTCCATTTTATATTTTAGTTGTATTTTATTGAAATTGTTGTGTGCTGCTGCGGCTAGGTGTTTACCTGTGCAGCCATCTTGGATTCTCCAAAAATGTGTTAGTTTTTAAAGGATATTGTGAGACCTAAAAGTATATTTGACAATAAAATAGATTATAACTATATGTAATACATATTCATAATTGTATAGGTAAGCATGTAGAGAAGCATACATACATATAGTTTTGTGACCATTCCTTCACAATTATAACTAATTCATCAGCCATAATATAACAGGAAAATAAGGCTAAAATCTGAGAAATTGGCTCATTGGAATATTAGATCATATTAGAACCTGCCTGGGACTCTGATTTCTGGGCCTCCAGGATATAGCTTCTAGGAGGGCAGCAGTGCATACTCAGAACCTAGTGTAAAAACACAAAAAGAACCTTATCACGTAGTAAATATTCAGTTAGAACCCTGTTAATACGTATTGAATGGATAAATAAATGAACAAATACTTTGTTCTGCTTTATAAAAGAAATTACATTTTAACAGTATTGGAAATAAAAACCATAGACTTTAAGGTGCCTCCAAAATGGGTTTGATATTCTTAGTGTGTTAGTGAGCTTGAGTGACCATAACAAAATACCACATAGACATTCTTAGTGTGTTAGTGAGCTTGGGTGACCATAACAAAGTACCACATAGAATAAAGTTCTAAATAATAGTCTTGGAGGCTGAAAGTTGGAGATCAAGGTGTGGGCAATTTCTCCTGAGGCCCCTTGGCTTATAGATGTTGTTTCCTACTCATGTCTTCACATGGTTGTCCATCTGTATGTGTCTGTGTTTTCATCCCCTTCTGATAAGGGCACTAGTCAGATTGGGTTAGGACCACCCCAGTGACCCTATTTTACCTCAATCACTGTAGCTCTGAATAAAGTCATGTTCTGAGATGCAGGAGGGTCAGGACTTCTGCACATGAGTTTGTGGGAACACAGCTCATAACTCTTAGGAAAGAGTTTGAACCAGAGCTGTGCAGTGGACCTTCTATGATGAATGTTCTAGATCTTTGCTATCCAATATAGCGGCCATAAGTCTTAGGTGTCTCCTGTGACTGAGGAATTTAAAAAAATGTAATTAACTTACATTTAAATAGTTAAATGGAGCTACTGGCTACCATGTTGGTCAGTGCAGGTAAATAGTCTACGATAATTTTTTTTTCAATTCTTACCTGATGATAATTTTTTAAAAAAAATTTGATTTAGAGAGAGAGAGAGAGAGAGAGAGAGAGAGAGAAAAGGAGCGGGGTGGAGAAAGAAACATTGATCAGTTGCTTCGGTATGCACCCTGATTGGGGATCCAACCCGCAAACTTAAGTATGAGCCCTGACCGGGAAGCAAACCTTTGACCTTTTGGTATAAGGGACGGTATACCACCAATTGAGCCACATTGGCCACTACTAAGATATGATTAAAAAAAATATATATATATATATATTTTATTGATTTTTTTACAGAGAGGAAGGGAGAGAGATAGAGAACTAGAAACGTCGATGAGAGAGAAACATTGACCAGCTGCCTCTTGCACACCCCCTAATGGGGATATGCCTGCAACCAATGTACATGCCCTTGACTGGAATCGAACCTGGGACCTTTCAGTCCGCAGACCGACGCTCTATCACTGAGCCAAACCGGTTTCGGCAACATATGATTTTTTAATTGTTATTTTTATTTACATGTCTAGCAGTGAAAAAGTCTATATCCTTTGCTAGCATTTCCTAGCATGAACTGCCATATGAGGTATGTGTGTTCTCTTGGCCTCTGAGGGCCTGCCCTCCATTGTGATGTAGCATCATGGGTAATTGGATCTCAGGGTAACCTTTTGTGAAGGCCTTTAAGCTGCACAGCCTAGCACTGCTCCTGGCCCTCATCGTGGTGTCGCCAGTGTTCCTTGCATGGTGCCTACTTGTTGATGAGTCCAGTGTCCTGAAAGGCTGGTTTGAGGTGCTTTGCCTGGTTGAGCAGAGGGAGGATGGTAGCAGTGGTGTGGGGGCAAGCAGTTGTCTTAGTGGTTGTAAGCAGAGGGGTCTGAGAGCACAGGTGGTTGATTATACCAGTGAGTTTGAGTTGAACAATAGGTCATCATTCTCTAGAGGAGGTTACAGTTATGCTCTTTGAGTTTGTGGGGGAGCAGTATCAATAGTGAAGATTAGTGTGAAGAAGCTATAGTAAATTACCTGGTAGATTCATGAGTTGGGAGTAGTTTAGGAAGGAGTGCTTAGCTCGGGGATGAGAAGTCTGTAGTTGCAGAGGGTGACTAAATCTCTGTGCGCATGGAGCGTTCATTGAGGGTCGTCCTTTATCCAAGTACATGCTGCTGAGGTAAAATGTAAATCCCTTTAAAAGCTTTACTGAATCATAGTAGTTTTTCTGTTAGGAGTTTTCTCAAGTGATACTATAAGTTAAATTTTTCAGTCAGGGTCTGTGAAGTCAAATGGCACTAGAAGAGCTGTTAGGAAAGATCAGAAGGAGCTCTGTCAGGCCTCTTGCCCTCTAGTGGAAAAGTTCTCATTTCACTACACCTTGTTTCTTGATTGTCTTTATTTTATAAAGTGACATTAACACTGACATCTTAGTTTTATCTCCATTACAATTACATTTTAAGAGGAGTTTATTTAAGTAAATGTAACATTTCAGTGGCTGCGTAAGGATCTTAAACATTGTGGGTGTAGGTGAGTTGGAATTGATAGACATGAGATTGGGCCTTGAGAGTCAGAAAGCTTCCAGGTGACACTCTGAGGAGGGCTGAATGAATGAGGGGTTCTGGTTCTGCAAGAACATGGCATGGAGAGGGAAGAGACTAGGCAAGGGCCATGAGGCGGGGCAGACAGTGTGTTAAATATTAATTGTACTGGATTAGTTTAGTTTATATTTCATTGTTTAAGTTTTTATTTCTTTTTTTATTTTTATTTTTTTTATTGGTATTTTAGAGGGATATTGAGAGAGGCTACGTGAACCAGTTCTATCAGATTCAATTTATAAACAAGGCTTTACATATATTTTCAAGTGGTAGCTTGTAAAATTTACTTGAGCATTCTGTGATTACTTCAAAACATACTGGTAAAATGCTTATGTCATTAGAGATCATTTTGCCTAAAATTCTTGTCTTCCTAAGAAGTTAATGTGAAGGAATTTAATAGATGTAATATATATTTACAACTCACTAAACATCAAAAAGTTTGTTCTGCATATAAATTTGAAAAACCACTTAGAAAATTACTGTGTCAGCAGTTAAAGTATTAAAATATGTTTTTAGAAATACATATTAAGAATTTTGCTTAAGAAAACTCTTAAGTGCTGGGAAGGGGGGTTCACACAGAAGATACTCTACATACTAGGCCATGTCCTTAGGAAATTAGAATAGAATGTAGACTGTGCCAGTCTCCCTGTTATTAGCTGTGTCTGGAAGGTAAATGCTTGTGAACACAGTTGGTGCCTAGGGCACTGCTTACTCACTTACCATACCTAAAAATTTAGCTGAGATGTTGCTTCTTCACACTGACTTCCCATGAGGTTTAGATGGAACTGGAGGTGTGCAGAGCACGTGCTGAGGCATGCAGGCACCAGGAGCTAACTGGGAACTTACATGGTAATGGTTTCATTTAATTGATATGTTTTTAAAAAAATATATATTTTATTAATTTTTTTACAGAGAGAAAGAGAGGGATAGAAGGTTAGAAACATTGATCAGCTGCCTCCTGCACACCCCCTACTTGGGATGTGCTCGCAACCAAGGTACATGCCCTTGACCGGAATTGAACCTGGGACCTTTCAGTCCGCAGGCTGACACTCTATCCACTGAGCCAAACTGGTTTTGGCTAATTGATATAAGGTTTGCTTTCACAAGTGACATTTTTCTTTTTTCTCTTCTCATGATAATCTTTTAGTTATTACATAGAGTTACAGTGGACATGAGGATTTTATAAGGCACAATTTCTATTAATATATAACTTACTAAATTAATTTATAATACCACATGATAGAATTTAAAGGCTATTTATAATATAATTAAATCCTCACCCAAAGATATAGTCATAAATTTTATAGAGACAGGAAGATAGAAGGAGAAATATGGGTCAGTTATGTCCCATATGCTCCCTGACTAGGGATTGACCCATAACCTAGGTCCTAAATCGGGAAGCAAACCCATGACCTTATGGTGTATGGGACAGTGCTCCAACCAACTGAGCCACCCTGATCAGGACATAATATAATTTTATTTATGAGAACTGCATGCCTTCTCTACAAATTTGGAATTTTTAAAATAAGGTAGGCTTATTTCCTCCCTTGTAAAAAAAAACCAATTCTGTTATTTCAAAGAAATGCTTATTTTTTTAAAATATATTTTTATTGAATTTAGAGAGGAAGGAAAAGGGAGAGATATAAACATCAATAATGAGAGAGAATCATTGATTGGCTGTCTCCTGGATGCACCCCACTGGGGATTGAGCCCTCAGCCCAGGCATGTGCCCTTGACCTTAATTGAACCTGGAGGCCGACACTCCATTCACTGAACCAAACTTGCTTAGGGCAGAAATGCTTATTCTTTTTTTTTTTAAAATATATTTTATTGATTTTTTACAGAGAGGAAGAGAGAGTGATAGAGAGTTAGAAACATCTATGAGAGAGAATCATCGACCAGCTGCCTCTTGTATACCCCCTACTGGGGATGTGCCTGCAACCATGTACATGCCCTTGACTGGAATCGAACCCAGGACCTTTCAGTCTGCAGGCCGATGCTCTATCCATTGAGCCAAACCGGTTTTGGCAGAAATGCTTATTCTTGAATCCCATATTATCCTGGGTAACCATTTGTACAAGTAGATTTTAGTTTTATCTATAGAAATTAGAGACAAAGTTCTGTAAGCATTTTATGTCTAAGAAATAAAACATCTAAAGATATAAAAGCTTAAGATAAAAGATAATTCATTTTGGAAAAAATATATTGGTATTTGGTATCAGAGTTTGTCATTCATTTATACATTTTAAACAAAATCTTCTTTTTCTACAGGATTCTAAACTGCCTTCCTCAGTTCGCAGTACACTTTTGGAACTGTTTGGTCAAATAGAAAGAGAATTTGAAAATCTTTATATTGAAAACTTAGAATGTGAGTATTTCCTCTCTTAATATACTTTTATAACTTTTAACTTAAAAATCTTTGAGAGTCAAATTTGTGGGTGAACATTCACCACAGTACTCCTTTTCTTTTCTGCTGCCATATTAAGATTAGTGGCTTTGAATAACACAATTTATTACCTTACAGCTCTGCAGACTAAAATCAGGTGTGGGCAGAGCTGTGTTCCTCCTGTTTGTTTGGCTTGTGGCAGATTTCATTTACTTGGAGTGAGGACAGTGTCCCTACGTTTTTGCTGGTGTTCCCAGCGTGTAGAGCCTGCACACTCTGTGGCTCATTACTCCTCTGTCATCTCTGACCCACTCCTAAGGGCATGTGGGAAGGATGGGTCGCCTGAGTCATGCAAGTTGATCTTCCCATCAGTGGTTCTTCAACTTAGTCATACCTGCAGGGCCCTTTGGCCATGAGGTCACATGTTCACAGGTTATCTTTGGGGTTGGCAGTATTATGCTGACCACACCTGCTGATATGAATTATGATTTTATAAAAAGTAGATGCATCTTAAAGTATACTGTAAATTATAAACATTAATTGGTTTTCTTTTTAAATTTAAAATATACTATATTTTTCAAAAAATGTATTTTATTGATTTTTTACAGAGAGGGATAGAGAGAACCATCAATGAGAGAGAAACATCCATCAGTTGCCTCCTGCACACCCTCTCTTGGGGATGTGCCTCCAACCAAGGTACATGCCCTTGACCGGAATCAAACTGGGACCCTTCAGTCCACAGGTTGGCACTCTATCCACTGAGCCAAGCCAGTTAGGGCTAAATACTGTATTTTGAGGATTTCTTAAAATGTATTATCTGTTTGACTTATTAGTTAAAGGTAAATCAAAATAATTTTTAATTAGTTTGTCTTTAGTTTTTTTGGTGTGTGTGTGTGTTTCTTTTTAAACAATACAAATATATTTTATTTGAAATAAAAATGCTGCCCAGCTGTCATGGTTCAGTGGTTGAGCATTGATCTATAAACTAGGAGGTTACAGTTTGATTCATGGTCATGGCACATACACTGGTTGTTGGGCTTGTGACCCTTCAGTTTGCAGGCCAATGCTCTATCCACTGAGCCAAACTGGCTGTGGCTCTTTGCCAGTCTTATAGCTGAGTATCTTGTTCCAGTCAATTTTGGTGTTGGTAACTGGAAGCTGCCGGCACAAGGCCTTGAATGTGGTATCTGGCATTGTTTGATGGTTTTCGCTAATTGCTGTCTGATACTCATTTTCTGCATGCTCTCTGGTTTTAATAAACTCCTTGGTAGTTTGGACTTCATTCGAAACAGTTACTGAATCTTGTACATCTTTATGACTAACCAGTTGAACACTGCCATATTCATAATAATGAATCTGAATCTTAAGTACTCCAGTCTCCTGGGCTGTAGGTAGTGTGATGGTGAACTTTCATTGTGATGTTCAATGACCATTCCAGAAGTTTTTAGGCTGAAACTGGTGGCTTTCGATACATGCAATAATGGTCTGTTTCCCATCAATAGTTTAACATAAACAGCACAGAAGCCATTGAAATAATGATCTTTCACATAGGCCCGTTAAGTGCTGTCACAGGATTCTCTCAAAGACTTCAGACCTCCATCTACTAGTACTTCCTCTGGCTGGAAGTAATCTGCTTCTTTCTGTAATTAATTAAATTTAAAGGAAATTTTGTTTCTTGGATTGAAAAATTTGCTATTATCCAGGTCACTATGTTTTGTAATTGAGACTTGATCTTCATATTCTCCTATTTCTATAGGTGTGAACTGATCCATATTATACTGGGCAAATGAATGTGTTGCCCTTTCCTCAAGGAAATGGTCATTCATTTTTAAGAAGTAGCTGGGCATTTTTGAACTAGAGTCCTGGTGCACGAAATTTGTGTGAGGGGTGGGGGGGAGGGTAGGATGGGGTCCTCTCAGCCTAGCCTCCATCCTCTCCAATCTGGGTCATCCCTCTCACAATCCTGGACTGCTGGCACCTAATTGCTCACCTGCCTGCCTGCCTGGTCGCACCTAACTGCCCCCTTCCTGCCGGCCTGGCCACTCCTAACTGCCCCCCCCCCCCCCCCCGCCTGGTTGCCCCAACTGTTCCCCCCCCCATGCCAGCCTGTTCTCTCCTAACTGCCCCCCCTCCCCCCCCAGCCTGGTCATCCCTTACTGCCAGCCTAATCACCTCCAACTGTCCCCCTGCTGGCCTGGTCCCCCCATGCAGCCTGCTTGTTCACTCGTTTGGTCATCCCTTACCAGGTTGTCGGGAGCCATTTTATGAGGGCATGAGGGTCAATTTGCATACTATGTCTTTATTATATAGGATGCTTCAATAAATTCCTCTGGGGGGCTGCATGAGTGATGAATTTAGCAGTTATGTGTACCTTCTCATTCGACACCTGATCCTCAAAGTTGGCCATCTTGTTTTTAGATTTTTTTTTTTTTTTTAAATTCTCACCCAAGGGTGATCTTTGATTTTTTTTTTAAAATACATTTTATTGATTTTTTTACCGAGAGGAAGGGAGAGGGATAGAGAGCTAGAAACATCAATGAGATAGAGTCATCGATCAGCTGCCTCCTGCACATCCCCTACTGGGGATGTGCCCGCAACCAAGGCACACGCCCCTTGACTGGAATTGAACCTGGGACCCTTCAGTCAGCAGGCCGACGCTCTATCCACTGAGCCAAACCGGCCCGGGCCTTTTATTTTAATTTTTTTTAGAGATAGTGGAAGAGAGGGAACCGGGTGGGAGGAAGAGAGCGAGAGAGGAAGGGAGAGAAAAAGAGAAAGAGACAGAGAAAGAGAGACATTGATGTGAGAGAGATACATTGATTGGTTTGGTTACTTTCTGCACATGTCCTGTGTGATGCTGGGAACGAACCTGTAACCCAGGGTATGTGCCTTTGACCAGAATCGAACCTAAAAACACTCATGGTTAGAGCAGGCTGATGTTCTAACCACTGAATGAAGCCAGCCAGGGCTTGTTTTTAGTTTCTTTTTTTAAAAAAATTCTTCATTGTTGAAAGTTTTCCGTGACTCTCTTTCCCCCCATTGATCTCTTCTCACCCATTCCTGCCCCCCAATACAGGCTCTCACCTCCCTACTGTCTGTGTCCATTGGGTGGTCTTCCCCCTCCCCCCTTCCCTGCCCTCCCTCCAAGGTTTGATAATTTGTTTGATGTTTCTGTGTCTCTGGATCTATTTTTGTTCATCAGTTTATGTTGTTCATTATATTCCACAAATGAGTGAGATCATGTGATACTTAGCTTTAGTGGACTGACTGGCTTAGCATAATGCTCTCCAGGTCCATCCACCCTGTTGCAGATTGTAAGAGTTCTCTCTTTTTTACAGCAGCATAGTATTCTATCGTGTACATGTACCACAGGTTTTTAATCCACTCATCTGATGGGCATTTTAAGGCTGTTTCCAGATCTTAGCTATTGTAAATTGTGTTGCTATGAACATAGGGATGCATATATTCTTTCTCTTGTCTTTAGTTTTTTTTGAAAAAACAATTTCTATTCATCTGAAACTAATACAAAATATTGAATATAAACTAATTGAAAAACATTAAAAAATTTTTATTTTAGAAGCATTTCCTTCATTTCCTTAAAGTAGTGATTTTCAACCATTTTCATCTCATGGCACACATAAACTAAATATTCTGTGGCACACCAAAAAATACATTTTTTGCCAATCTGATAAAATAAATAGGTACAATTTTTATTTATTCACACCAGGTGGCTATTGTTGTGTTGGCTGTTAGATATAAATATTTCTCTCTTCTTCGTGTCCAGTGAGGCTAGAAAGCGGTCCGGTTCCTGAGTAGTGGTGAATGGGGCTTGAGAAAATGAAAGAGACAGACACAAATACAGTAGGGAAAGCTGGGACTGGGTGGGACCACTCTCTTCTGATGGAGAAACTGGGACCCAGAGTTTATTTTATACAGCAAATCCCTGGAAGTTTTACTAAAGCCCAAGACAAAGGAGATTATGTGCATTCTTGTAGGTTCCTTATAATCCTCACTTCAGGTTGGGCCAGATAATCTTGTTAGTTCCTGGTGCTTGGCTGGATTTAGATAATGAAACCTACCCCCAGATACCTGAGGCTAAGGTCAAGCTGACCACACACCTGCCTCTGGCAAGGGTATTTCCAGGACTCGGTTCTGCCAACGCCACTGGATTCAGCTGACAATAATTAAAGAAATGCTCATGTGCCTTCCCAGGCACTCTCTATAGGCTCTTATTTATTTATTTATTTATTTATTTATTTATTTATTTATTTTTTATATAACAATTTAAGGGAAAAGAGGTCAGTGCCCCTGACAAAATAGTCAGATATTGCATATTTTAAAAATTCTTGTGGCACACCAGTATGCCTGTTACGACACACCAGTTGGTAATCGCTGCCTTGAAGAATCAAGCAGAGTAAAAAAGAAACATATCTGTCATTATTCTGCGTGTTAACCCATCCCACTGTGCAAAGGAAAACATTTGCTGCATTTTTTGCTTTTAGTTCTTCAAGTAATTGTTTTATAAACTTAATCTGTTTTGCTCTGTTTAGTTTACATGAAGTCATACTTTGCAAAATGTTAGGAAATGTGTCCTTTACCCCTCACTGCTCTATTACTTGCCAGTTTTTGTTATTTTCCAGGGTTTGTGTTTGTAAAAGTTTTAACCATAACCAGGTCTTTTATTTTTTATTTATTTTTATTTTTTTTTAAAAACTTTCTGGGTAGTTTCTTTTTTCTTTTTTTAAATATATTTTATTGATTTTTCACAGAGAGGAAAGGAAAGGGATAGATAGCTAGAAACATCGATGAGAGAGAATCATCAATCAGCTGCCTCCTGCACATCCCCCACTGGGGATGTGCCCACAACCAAGGTACATGCCCTTGACCGGAATCGAACCCGGGACCTTTCAGTCCGCAGACCGACGCTCTACCACTGAGCCAAACCGGTTTCGGCATAACCAGGTCTTTTATAAATTGATTCTAAAAATTGATTACTAATAAATAGCTTTTATATTATTAGAATATTTTTACCCTAGAACTAAGTGTAATCTTATGTTATTTAAACTTTGTTACTAGAAAATTTAATGTTTTGATATTGGATTTTCCTTGAAAGGCCATCTTAAAAATTTACAGAGGAAGAAATTATTCCAGCATTTTATAAGATAAAATTAGGTATTAAGTACTGCATCTGATTTTAAGCATTTTTTTTTAGTATCACAGTTGTATGGATCCAAGTATTGCTGAATTTCCATTGTGATCTAAGGCCTTGTATGTTTTCATTTTTTTTCCTTCTTCTTTCATGTTTTTATTTTTTTTAAATTTTTTTAAATTTATTTATTTATTTATTTATTTTACATATTTTATTGATTTTTTTTATTGCCCCCCTCCCTCCCTCCCACACATCCCCTCCCTCCCCATAGTTTTATGTCCATTGGTTGTACTTATATGCATTTATACAAGTCCTTCGGTTGATCTATTATCTCCCCCTGATATCCCTACCCTCCCCACTGTAATTTGACAGTCTGCCTGTTGCTTTACTTTCTCTATATCTGTCTCTTGGTTCATCAGTTTATAATGATCTTTATCATCCACCGATGTGTGAGGTCATGTGGTGTTTCTCTTTCATTGATTGGCTTATTTCACTCAGCATGATGCTCTCCAATTCCATCCAGGTTGCTGCAAATGATGAGAATTCCTTCTTCTTTATGGCAGCATAGTATTCCATTGTGTAGATGTACCATAGTTTTTGGATAAGGCCTTGTGTTTTATGAATTTGTACAGTCTTTCAAGAAAAACTGTAGGATTTACAGATGACTTATATGGGAGGGTCAGTGACTGCCTATTGCCTGTGAGGTAGAGTTGAAATTGCTCAGACTGGATTTGTTCAGAGCCTTTTGTGCTTGGTCTTCTTTCTAATTGATCTCATTTGCACTTTCACCCAGACACTTGGCCTCACGTTAGTCTGAACTGATCTTGTCCAGGCCTGGGAGGCAGCATGGCAGGCTCATAGCCTTAGTGGTGGAATTTGTGGTCAGACAGGGACCAGCTTCAAGGCTACAGTTGGTTGTGTCCTTGGATAAGTCCTTCCCCCAGTGGTCTCTTTTCTCATCTGCATAGTGTGGAAACAGCGGGATAATAGCATCTATACATGCCCTTGACTGGAATCGAACCTGGACTCTTCAGTCCGCAGGCCTTCACTCTATCCACTGAGCCAAATCGGTTAGGGCTGATTATGTTTTTTTATGTTTTTTCCCCCTTGATTTCAGTGTCCTCAGTTACACTGTAATATTATATTTAGTTTTGGACAATATCAGGATTATGTTTTTAAATATATAGAATAAAATACAAGGGGAAAAAATTACATTGAAAATCCAACAGCTCTGCTTGATGAGAGCCAGTTTTTATTTTTGGAATCATGTCTTGAATTTTTTAAGAACTCTATAAACTGTGATTTTGTTAATAGGATATTATTAAGGTCTTTGTTTAGAAAATACCAATATATACCATATTTTCCTGAAAATAAGACAACCTCCGAAAATAAGACCTACTTACAGGTTTCCTTCTGGGTGAAATATAAGGCATCCCCCAAAAATAAGGCCCCCCTAGGCTAAACATGAGAGATTTGGTCCACTGATTCTGAAAGAAATGGAGTCACAAGAAATTCACCAGGAAATTCAGGAATTGGATTGTTATGATGATGTTCCAGAAGATGATGACATGATTGTCATTGAATAAATGAGTAAATTCTTGATACTGTAGGATTCCCAGTTTGTCTGGTTTGTGTTGACAACTACTGTACTACCGTACTGTATACAGTTAATAAATTTCCTTTATTTGTACCGTATTCTTCATGGAAAAAGAGACATCCCCTGAAAATAAGACCTAGTGCATCTTTGGGAGCAAAAATTAATACAGTATAAGACACTGTCTTATTTTTGGGGAAACGGTAGCATTTTTATGTGCTCAATGTTTGGAAGTGGTCAATATTTTTAAACAAAAAATATACATTTTAACTTTTTTTATAAACAACATTTTAAAAAATTGATTTCAAAGAGAAAAGGAGAGGGAGAGAGAGTGAATCATTGATCATCTGCCTCCTGTATACCACCCCCCTTTGGGGATAGAGCCTGCAACCCGGGCATGTGCCCTTGGCTGGAATTGAACCCTTGATCCCTCAATCTGCAGGCTGATGCTCTACCCAGTGAGCCAAACCAGCTAGGAACACATTTTAACTTACATTTTTAAAATTTTATTTCCAGTGCGTAGAGAAATTGAGACTCTTAACGAGCGTTTAGCTGCTGAAGGACAAGTGATCGATGGGGCAGAACTGAGTAAGGGCCAACTGAAAACTAAAGGTAAGGGGGGTACTTGTGAATGGTGCCTTGCAGGTTACATGGGGGGAATTTGGAATTTAATGTAGGACATAGTTCATTGATTTTATGATCAGCACTACTTGAGTCTATAATTTAGGTGTAGGCACAGAGGAAAGAAGGAATTTCCTGTTGCCCCTGTGTCTGAATGAACAGACAAACCCTCCCAATTGCACTGTCTTCCTATGTGAAATAGACGATCCCATTAATGACTGCAGTTATATCCCAGCTCTGAAAGTTGGTGGCTCCTTAATTGTATGGCTGTATTGATTGTCGATTCTCTGTCTCGGCAGCCAGTCACAGTACCAGCCAGCTTTCTCAGAAGCTGAAGACCACTTACAAGGCCTCCACTAGTAAGGTATGCAAGGCGCTGGCTCCTGGGCCAGTCATATGGTACTTAAGGTGGGCATATGTATTGTATACTCAAAGTTGCATATTTTTAATTAGATATGTCTGATAGGAAAAGATAAACTTCTGGTATTAAGTCAGTTTTTAGAAGGATAGATTTGTTAAATGGCCACAGCATATATGATAGATACCAAGATACTAATACTTGTTGAAGTTACTATATTATGCATCAGTAAATTTGTTTGTTTTTGAGGAAAGATATATTTTGTATTATTACTTGGCTTGATACAGAGACTCTGAATTTGGAGAATACTAACAAATAGGTATAAAGCAAAGCAAATTACATTTTTTTTTCTAAACATTTTAATGGCAGCATAAAATATAATTATATAGGTATGCTGTATCTATTTTCTTTTTTTTAAAAAATATATATTTTATTGATTTTGTACAGAGAGGAAGGGAGAGAGATAGAGAGTTAGAAACATCGATGAGAGAGTCATCGATCAGCTGCCTCTTGCACACCCCCTACTGGGGATATGCCCGCAACCAAGGTACATGCCCTTGACCGGAATCGAACCCAGGACCCTTCAGTCCCCAAGCCGACGCTCTATCCATTGAGCCAAACCGGTCTCGGCTCTATTTTCATCATTTTCCCACTTCAGGGAACTTTTTCTTTTTTCCTTTTTTTTTTCTTTATTGATTAAGGTATATGTCCTCATCCCCCCTATACTCCCCAATTCCTCCCCATTCATGCCCTCACCCCTCTGTTGGCAAATTACATTCTGAACTGTAGTTAAGTTTTAGTTCAATTTCTCTAATTTTCCAAGTATAATCAGGAAGTCAAGGTCTTGTCTCCAAGGCTTTTTTTTTTTTTTTTTGGTGTGGTATTTTGCTTTTTCTTAAATTATCTTATTCTGATCTTCTTAAAGTTGCAGGATTTAATTGTTTGGAAATATTTATGAGGAATTACCATTATGAAGTAATATTTTGAGGTAATTTTGTATGCATCTCTACTTTGGAGTATTTTGAGTATACAAAATGTAAATTAAATTACCTAACCTTAACAAAGGCATACTCCTTTTCTAAACTTGAGGGAAAGTTTAAATTTGTGGTGAGTCTGTCATAAAGACATAAATAGTTATTGTTAACTTTTTATTTTTCCAGTTTGTTCCCTGAGCTTAAAGTTATTTCCTTTAAGGTCCAAAATGAGATTAACTGCAATTAATGTAGCAGACTTGGAAGTCTTTAGCAATTCTTTGTTAAAAATCTGAGTATTGCTGACATTTTCTTGTGTGTGTTTTTGTTGTTGTTGTTAATCCTCACCCAAAGATATTTTTCCATTGATTTCTAGGGAGAGTAGAAGAGAGAGGGGGAGACAGAGAAAAACATTGGTGTGAGAGAAACACATTGATTGGTTGCCACCTGCACAAGCCTTGAGTCTCTAATTTAGGTGTAGGCACAGAGGAAAGAAGGAATTGCCTGTTGCCCCCGTGTCCTCATCGACAGAAAAACTCAGGGCCCGGGCTGGAGAGGAGCCTGCAACCAAGTACGTGCCCTTGACTGGAATTGAACCTGGGACCCTTTGGTCCAAAGGCCTACACTCTATCCACTGAGCCAAACTGGCTAGGGCTGTTTTTTTTTTTTTTTCTTCTTTTAAATAACTTTGAAATGTAAACAGTTAAAAATTTTTTAAATGTATTTACCTTAAACTTAACTAGATTTGAAGTTTTTAATAAATGTTAAACTTTTTTCAAATTTGGTGAGGTTGTGTTCTTCCTCATTTAACTTCTTATTAGAGTACTAGAGGCTTGGTGCCCGAATTCGTGCACGGGTGGAGCCCCTCAGCCTAGCCAGCGATCAGGCTGGCCAGCCCCATCTTTGATCAGGGCCCATCAGGGGCAGGGCTGGGCCAGCGGGGGTAGGGGTAAGGGGCCATGGGAGGTTGGTCGGCCGGCTGCAGGGAGGAACTGGGGAATGTTGACCAGCCATGGGAGGTTGGCTGTTGGAGTGCACTGATCACCAGGGAACAGCTCATGCATTGAGCGTCCGACCCCTGGTAGTCAGTGTGTGTCATAGTGACTGATCATTCAGGTCATTCCAGTTGTTCTTAACGGTCGCTTAGGCTTTTATATATAGAGAGATTATATTGTTTATTTAGTGATTCTAACTTATATATGTAATATAAGATCTTAGAATGCCAAAATTTTCCGATAATTTTGTTTTTTATTGATTTCAGAGAGGAAGGGAGAGAGAGAGAGAGAAACATCAGTGATGAGAAGGAATCATTGATTGGCTGTCTCCTGCATGTCCCCTACTGGGAATTGAGCCCACAACCTGGGCATGTGCCCTTGATGGTAATCAAAGCCTTCATTTCGCAGGCTGTCACTCTATCCACTGAGCCAAATCATCTAGGGCTCTGATAATTTTTGAAGTAGAGGAATAAAGGATTATATATAATTATTCCTTACCATGAGTATTGAAAAATAAGATTGGGGCAAAGGTAAGGTGTATACAATAACACTTTGCTTTAAAAAAATATATAAAGCCCAATCATTTTGGATACTAGAAATTGATCTGAATTTATGAGAAGCATGTGGGTAATGATCTTTATAGCATTGTGCACAGTGTGAGTGTACCCATCTTAAAGAATAACAATGAACATATATGACATTATTTAAAATTGGGAGAAATGATCTGATATCAGAATGTATTCTGATTGGTGCCATGCATGTTCTGGATAGGAGCTAATACAGTGCAGTAGATAGGCTCTGTGTTCTGGGTTTATTACTTTCCCCCGCTGACTCAGCAGATAGGTAGGTAAGTGTTTGGTGACATAGTGGAAAACCGAAGTTCACTGAGCAAACCAGGAAGAAGGAAGGCAGATACGATAGTTTAATCTGCAAACCACTTGAAAGAAACTTGTGAAAACATTCACACATTGGATTTTGTTAAAGTAGTATAGATTATATCTCAGTTAAAATGATAGGATGTGTGAGTATCCATTTGTTGCTTCATCATGTTGCTTTTCTGTCATGAATGTTTTCTCTGAGTTGTTCAGTCCTTACAATTGTGGCTAAGCAGTTAATACTTTTAAGAACAGAGTTAAGAGGTGGTCACTCTGTAGTGGCATTAGGAGCAATGTGTTAGTGTTCTTGGACTGCCTGTTACCTCTTCCTGGAGTCCACCAGAAATGTTTTTATGAGTCAGTGCCCCTCAGTCCTTACTGTTCCTGTAGGCTCAGTGATGCATGTGGCTTCAGTATTTATATGGTCTGTATAGAAATGGCAGACTTGGAAAATTAAACTTGCTATCACTTATTGTGGGGGTAGGCTGTGCATGTTTCTCCACTCACGCTTTTCTAAAAGTTACATTATTTAACACATGAATGGCACTTAACAATGTTTTCACCTGTAGTGACGATCTTACTAGGTTGAGTAGGATATGAGCTTTCAAAAAGAAGAAGGTTTGAGGTTGACCTGGTCCTTTCGTAATTCCATGTGTATTTAAGTCAAGTCAGATGGAACCTGGGTGTGGTGCTGGTGAGAATGGGTCTCCTCACGCAGTGGTTCTGTCACCTGCTGTGTTAGGAATAACTTGGCACTCACACCCCAGTTGATGCAACAGTGGGTTGTGATTTCACTAAGAATGAACTGAGACGTCTTTTTATGGATTTTCTAACCCAGAGTTTCAAACAGCTGTATAAGCCACCAATTTTTCTTTTTCACTTGATTTTACAGTTTTAAAAGTGAAATTCTGAAGAGTTCTTTGTGTTGAATTAGTGTCTTCCTCACATGCTTTCCACTTTTCCTTATAAGGAAAGGGAGAACTGTTTGCTTTGTGTCATGCTCGATGATGCCGCACCATCTTGTGGCCTGTGTGGTGCTTGGCTGTGAGCTGCTTGCACCCTGGCTGCTGTCACTGCCCTGTGCCTCTTCCTAGTATGGTGGGGTCATCAAGCTCGTGTTCATCAAACAATGCTGGAAAGATCTCATTTGTTTAGAGGGTCCATCTTTTGGTGTTTCCCAAAAATAATGTGGTTTGTATCAGTCCCCCAAAACAAAAACAAACACAAGGAAAGTCCCCACTAGTAAAAGTAATTAGTGTTAAGGGTTTGGGGTATATCTTCCAGAATTTGGAAATTTTTTGATGATTTGAATTTTGGAAGAGTGACTTGGAACACATAAATAGGCTTTTCTTTTCATGGTAGAAATGCTTGAGGGACTTGGTGGGGGTTTTTGGAGCCTTTGTAAGGACTTCAATCCTGCTTTGTGATATCCAGCTGGATGAGTTCCATTATTTGCATTTATGTCACGTTCCTTTAGTGTTTTAAATATTCTGTTCAATGATTTATGCATTTTCTAATCATCCTTTTTTTTTAACTTAAAAAACATTTGTTCAGTTAATCATCTATAATATTCTTTCCTGTTGCAATTTTAGATTGTCTCCAGCTTCAAGGCCACCACATCAAGGGCTGTGTGCCAGCTTGTGAAGGAGTACATTGGCCATAGGGATGGCATCTGGGATGTCAGTGTGGCGAAAACACAGCCCGTGGTGCTGGGGACTGCATCTGCTGGTGAGTCCAGAGCTAGCCCCGCTGCTTGTCACTCATGATTGTACAACAGCTGGTGTGAATGAATGACCTTTGGGTGTTGTAGCAGAATGACCCTGGGAGGAGACATGTGGCCGAGCAGTCATTCATACAAATCCCTGACTTGGTGCTTAGTTCTGATGCCCCTGTCCGGCCTTTCTCAGTCTGTGGGTGTGATGCCATGTCTGTCTACAGGGTATATAGCCAACTCTGTTAAGGAATCACTATTCGAGGCTGCAGGAGGTGGGATATTTTTTAAACATATTAGATATTTCCCCCCCCCCCCCAATATATTTTATTGATTTTTTATAGAGAGGAAGGGAGAGGGTCAGAGAGTTAGAAACATCGATGAGTGAGAAACATTCATCAGCTGCCTCCTGCACACCTCCTTCTGGGGATGTGCCCGCAACCAAGGTACATATCTTTGACTGGAATTGAACCTGGGATCTTTCAGTCCACAGGCTGACGCTATATCTACTGAGCCAAACTGGTTAGGGCCATAGTAGGTATTTTTATTTTTATTTTTTTAAATATATTTTATTGACTTTGTACAGAGAGGAAGGGAGAGAGACAGAGAGTTAGAAACATCGATGAGAGAGAGTCATCGATCAGCTGCCTCTTCCACACCCCCTACTGGGGATATGCCGGCAACCAAGGTACATGCCCTTGACCGGAATCGAACCCGGGTCCCTTCAGTTCCCAAGCCGACGCTCTATCCATTAAGCCAAACCGGCCTCGGCTTAAGCCAAACCGGCCTCGGCGGTATTTTTTTTTGATTGGCTTTCTTGTTATTTATGCTAACTATATCTGCTTTTGAAAGTACACTTCACATTTTTCCCACTTGTAAGGTGTGGCTGAGGGAAGTGCTGCGTGGTCTGAAGGGGGACTACTGTTCCAGCATTTAGGGGAGTGAGGCTGCCGCTGCCCTGAGTTTGCCTGTGGGAATCACAGGGTGGGCGTTATTGAGACCCCTATCTTCTCACCAAAGAAAAGGCATTTTTTGAAAGCTGTCTAATTAATGGCCCTTCAGTTAAAAATTGCTAAAATTAAAATGGTGCTCACTTGTTGAAAATGAATTTTTTTAGCTGTGACAAGTTACTCACTAGAATCTGCCTTTTCAAGTGGAAATAGAAAATGTAAAACCTAGTTAGAATGATGAAAAATTTTTTTCCTCTTGTTTAAAACTCTGTTCGTACATGAGCATCCCAGATTATTTAAGGAATTTACCACTAATAAAGAAGAATAACAAGGGTCCTTTTCTGATATCTCTGAAATCTCAGTTGGGTAATTGACATTTATTTTTCAGATTTTCCTATTAAGTCTACTTTTTATCTTTTTCTTTTTCTTTTTTAATATATTTTATTGATTTTCCACAGAGAGGAAGGAAGAAGGATAGAGAGCTAGAAACGTCTATGAGAGAGAAACATCAACCAGCTGCCTCTTGCACACCCCCTACTGGGAATGTGCCCGCAACCAATGTACATGCCCTTGACCGGAATCGAACCTGGGACCCTTCAGTCCCCGAGACGACGCTCTATCCACTGAGCCAAACCGGCTTCGGCGACTTTTTATCTTTTTCTTATGCCTATAAATGGAAAGGTCTAAAGGAATATTTATTAAATATCAAATAATTAAGAATTATTTAGATGCTATTTACATTTGAATATTACAAGGTGATCTGAAAAGTTTTAATATTTCACTAGAAAAGTGGACCTGAGATGTAAATGACCTCTGTATTTAAGCCTCCAGTGGGGTGCTGTCTGTAACGGTGAACTAGGAACTGAGGACCCTGGTTTTTCTCCTTGCCTGTAAATGACCCAAGACAAGTCACCAGCTTCTTCGATCTTTTTGGAAGTGTTTTCTTTCTTTTTTTTTTTTTTTTTAAATATATTTTTATTGATTTTTTACAGAGAGGAAAGGAGAGAGATAGAGAGCTAGAAACGTCGACCAGCTGCCTCTTGCACACCCCCGACCGGGGATGTGCCCACAACCAAGGTACATACCCCTGACCGGAATCGAACCCGGGACCTTTCAGTCCGCAGACCGACGCTCTACCACTGAGCCAAACCGGTTTCGGCTGGAAGTGTTTTCTTTGATCAGTTGAATTACAGAATAGTAAAATCAGAGTTGCAAGAGACAGTAGTGGTAATGTAACTTCTCATTTTTAGAATATTTGTCTTATTCTTTTATTGAAAAGACCATGTAGCTGGCAATGGCTCAGTTCTTATTTGTTTCAATTTGCAGATCACACAGCTTTGCTGTGGAGCATTGAGACAGGGAAGTGCCTCATCAAGTACATTGGCCATGTGGGATCAGGTGAGTGCTATTACATAAATAGGTCTCCAGATGGGAGGCTTGCTGAGTTGGTGTCAGGACAGTGGGACATTCTCATGGACAGACAGATGCCATCCCTCTAAGTGGAGGCTTCACAAAGGGAAAGATCAGCTCACCGATGTCAGAAAGGAGTTGTCTGTGTTTTATTTAATGTTGCACAGACAGGCACAGGTAGATAGTTTTGAAACTGAAATATGTGTGTTATTTGTCAAAAACTGCGTATTCACTCTAGATTCACTTTCCCATAATCAGACCCAATGCAGGCTGTTGTCTGCCCCAGGCACTTCCCTGCCATTAGTGCTGTAGTTAACGCAGCAGCTCTTCCCTGCCCTTTCTGTGTATGCACCTTGTGTGTCCAAGTGTTCTGACCAAATTTCACCCACTCTTGTCCCACTCCCTTTGTGGGTCCTTCCATCTGGAATGCATCATCTTCAATGTTCTGACAGATAGCCCCATGGTCCCCGCCACTCTCTGAACTCTCGTTGATAAATTGCTAGGTGGCATCTGCCTTTTCCTTCTAGAGTTAAGGGTGTCCCCCACCTACCAACCTATCGAGAAGTGAGCTTTTCTGTCTTATGCTGGAGTGAGGAAGTGAAGGTGAGGGCAGGAGGAGGCTGATATGCAATGAGCTCCTGTTCAGTCCTGCCCAGGATACTCACATGTGTGGTCATTCTGTGTGGTGAGTGTCTCTATGTGGGTCAATTCGTGTTGGTCAGCATGAGCAGGTACCCCCAAACAGTCTCAGAGCGTGTGCTTCCACTCTTTGCTTCTGTTCTATCAGCAGTGCTCCTTCTCTCTAGCAGTGAGTCTTACTGAAATTGAGATTGTTCATCTGTTAGGAGTGTGGTGATGGTCTAAGCATCACAGTTCTTTGTTTGACCAGCTCCTCCCACATCTACCTGTTTGGTGTTAACAGTAAAACAGTATCTTCTGTATTTTTCAGTTCCTTAGGAAAAATATAATTCTAACTAGTGGCCCAGTGCATGAAATTCGTGCACAAAATAGGAAATATTTTAATATTGCTATTTGCCTTTTATGATAGAAGTGGTAGAGATGAAAGAAAATTAGTAAAATATATATGAAAATCTCCCTCCTATCAGATTCTGGGCATGCTGCAGGATTAGAGTCAGGTCCCTGCCCACCACCCACCTGCACTTCGAAAACGCAGGAGACCCAGACCCCCATTGGGTGAGACCCAGACTGGCCGGCCCCACTCCCATCAAGCCCCTCTGGGCAGGGGGTACAGCCTCAGGTCCCCCAGCCAGGTGCCAGGTGGGGGGGCGCAGCCTCAGGTTCCCTGGCCTGGTGCCAGGCGGAGGAGTACAGCCTGAGGTCCCCTGTCAAGCCCAGTTGGGCAGGGGCACGGCTTGAGGTCTCCTATCATGGTGCTTGGGCCAGGGGCGTGGCATGAGGTCTCCCAGCCTGGTACTGGGGCGGGGGCATGGCCTGAGGTCCCCCGTCGAGCCTCACCAGGCAGGGGGTGCTGCCTGAGGTCCCTCGCCCCTGGCCAGGCACCATGCAGCCTCAGGTTCCTGCTGTTCAGTCATGATGTTACAGCGTCCTGGCTAATTTGCATATTTCTCTATTATATAGATAGAAGATTATATAGATAGATGGTATAGCTAACTGAATCTCACTGAAGGAGAGTATTTGTTGAAGGCTGACAACATTTACTTATATTTCATACTAGTAGCCCTGCACACTAATCCATGTGCCAGTAGGTCACTGTCACCCTCCTGTAGCTCCTCCATCCCCCTTCATAGCTTGCTGCCCTGCCACCTTCTGTAGCTCTCTGCCATCCCATTGTAGTTTGCTGCCCCATCCTCCTGCAGATATGTGATCAGGTAGGTGGTTATGTGGTTGGTCGTTACACCTCAGGGCGTAACAGATAATTAGCATATTCCTCCCATTATATAGGATATGAGGCCCATATCTCCTTTCAGGTGTGGGTGTGAAGGCTGGCTTCTGTGGGTGACTGGACTATGGGGTGCTGAGAGCTGGAAAGGAGGCATGGCTTAGGGCCAGCTGGGTGGGCAGTATAGTGTCCTCCACTGGACTCTGCAGATTATCCATAGAAAAGGCATCTAGAGTTAAAGATAAAAATAAATAGGTTATTAATATTCTTTTTCTCGGTGTTGCACTTTGGCAATTTGATAACTGATATTGGGTATTTTTATTGTATCTCGGTTCTCTGTAACTTACATGTTTAATCACAGGTTAACTGAATGGGAGGATCTAATTTTGAATTACAATAGTTCTTTTACTTTTTAAATTTAACTTTGTAATACATCCTGTAACTATAATAGATACTGATGATGTTTTATTTAAACCTATTTATGTAAATTTTTGTTTTGCAGTAAATTCTATAAAATTTCACCCATCAGAGCAGTTGGCTCTCACTGGTATGTTGATTTAATTTCTTTATTGAATGAAGTTATTGATAATCTTAAAACAGCTATAATCATTCTCTTATAAGTAGCATCAGGATTATGTATAAAAGTTAGATATGTGTTAGTAGATGTTTATGAAATATGTGAGAAATAAGAAAAATATATTAAGTAGTATTTCTTTTAATCAGTAGTGGATTGCAAATTACACGAACTTGACTTTATTGTGAGATTAACATTGATCCATGTTCTTGGTGTTTTTTTTACAAAGGACATCATAGTTGCCCACTTTCCCTGCTTGTGCTGTGATGATTCTCAGCAGACTGTAACTCAGTTCTCTGAGGCCCATTATTCCTGCCGAGTTCCTAATTCAGCACTTCAAATACAAAAGTGAGGAAAATAATAGTTCCACGTCACAGCAGTCTGCAGAGCCTGCATTCTTATTCTTATCTAGGTAGTTCTCCTAAGCTGTGGTAGCTTGGGTTTATCATATTTTATATAGTGTTTTCAAAACACCTTCATTATTTTACTGAGAAGTTTTCCTATAAAATGTCCAACCCTTATGGTGTTTTGGGGACACTGTCAGTAACCTTGAAGAATCAATGTTTGGATGAACCAGAGGTCAGAGGGCTTTGTCTGTAAAGGACCAAAAGTAAATGTTACATCTTTGAGTGCCACATGGCTGAGTGAAGTGAACATTATTTGCAAAAAGTATGGCTGCCTGGATTTGGCCCGTGGGCATGATTTTGCTGATTCCTGGGATAAAGGACCGAAGTAGTTCTAATTGGTGCTTTTACATGTGAGTAGAATACAGTGGGAGGTCACTTTGAGAGTCACAGGTTTGATCACTTGAAAAAACATTTGGGTAATAAGGTAGGTGAGGACTTTAAACTTTATTAACTCAGCTGTTTATTGTATGATTGGGAAAAGGGAAGATGGAGGGAGACCGGTGACAACAAGAAATTGGAAAGGAAGGGGAAAAAATCAAGAGACAATTCAGAAAGGAGCTGATGGATCAAACAGATAAAGTAGTGGGCTGGAGAGAGGAGTGCAAGGCAGGGGTTTGATTATGATGCTCATTCGAAGAGAGATTGGCAAGTCAGGCAGTAAATGCATTTGACACCTGAGAAAGGTACCACCCTCTGCGTGTGGCCAATTCTGTGGGTAAGCTCTGTAGCCAGAAGACAAGATGGGATCCAGCAGGTGCTCTTGCGAGAGTCAGTGGAGATGACTGCTTGGCACACCTGCCCCTTTCTGTGCCTTCAGCTGCCCTCTCTTTCCAGGCCCAAGTCCTAGCATCACTTTGCAGAGTTGGCTGGTGAAAGTGAATGTTAGTACTTATGTAGTGCCTGGCAGATCGTGAGGTCCATAAGGGTTGAGTGGGTGGGACTGTGCATTTGTGTGTTACTTTTCTGAAATACCTCAAAACCTATTAGAGGCATAAGGTAGAATATAATTGGGTTTCAGTTTATTTAGGTTAGGTAGTTGGAGAATAAAATCTATTTGTAAATTTTCTCTGAACTCTCATAGCTTTCCACCCTAAGATTAAAAGGGGAGCATTTTTATAAGTAATTACCTTAATTTTGTGCATTTGCTCTATTCTCAATAGCATTATGTGGTCTCTACTTGAGTGAAGTACATTCATCTCAGTAATGATCACTAAGTTACACACGTCTGAGGATGCTCAGAGCCTTGCAGAAGGCATTTTTTACATCTGGTGTGCACTTGGACAATTTCCCCGTTTCTCTCCTCAGCTTCTGGAGACCAGACTGCTCACATTTGGAGATACGCGGTTCAGCTGCCGACACCCCAGCCTGTGGCTGACACTAGTGTAAGCAGCACATTTACTTAACCCTGAAAACACGACCTGGGGTATGTTGGTGGGGTTCTGGATGTCTGCAAATATTAGAATAACTTTGTAATATCTTATGGACTGAATGAGTTTCCCCAATATTCAGAGGTTGGAGCCGTAACCCCCACTGTGGCTGCATTTGGAGATAGGATATCTGAGGAAGAAGTGCAGGTTACATTGGGTCATAGAGTGAGTTAACATTGTGTGGACTTGTTCCCTCTCCCCCCCAAATAAATAAGAAAGCACCAGTCTTGTTAGAGGGAAAACTATGTATAGTAATTGCTTTTTATTTTATTATTTATTTTTTTTCAAACCCTTGTGTTGAGTAATTACATTTTAAAAACTTAATAGTTTATATAGACTATTAAATTGACTTTTTCTCCTTTATGATTTTGCTTGTATTAGACACAGGGCCTTTTCATGGAGTCGCTGCCTCAGGATTTGGGGCATGTGGGGGAAGCCCAGGCTGAATTAGAGAGGAGCCTTCATCATAGTGCATGACTGGAACCGCTCCAGCGGACTGCCAGAATTCTGTGTGGCCTTCCCTAGTGAGGACTCCGCTCTCTAGCTGCCATCCAGTGCATATAAGTCTCTTTAAATGAGGGCCAGTTGTGTTCTTAACACATTAAGTGCCCAGTCTCTTTTGTCTTCCAGACGGAAAGTATAGTTAGTGTCAGTCACTAGTGACTGACTGGGTGCTTAATGTGTTAAGCTTCTGCTGAATTTCTTAGCAGTTCTAGATTCTGAAATAAACTAGTCTGCTTAAGATCTTGTTCATTTTGAATCAGTACAGTTTTTGGACAGACATTTTCTCCTTTTAATTTGGCATCCATCATCTTGATAGAGAAATATTTGGGTGATATCCTGTGAACAGTTTTAAAGTGTTTTTTTTTGTTTTTGTTTTTGTTTTTAAGTTATTCCTTTCCATTTTTCTTTTCTTTTTAAAAATAATTTTGATTTCAGAGAGGGAGAGAGAGATAGAAACATCAATGATGAGAAAGAATCATTGATTGGCTGCCTTCTGTACACCCCTAATGGGGATTGAACCTGCAAACCGGGCCTGTGCCCTTGACTGGAATTGAAGATCGACGCTCTATCCACTGAGCCAAACCAGCTAGAGCTCATGTAAACAGTTTTAGATTGCCTGTTTGATCGCTGTATCATGCTAGTTGTATAATGTTAAGTAATTAATTTAACTTAGTGAGATGAATTTTCTCCATTTGAAAGTGAAAATTAATATGAGTTACATATGGTCTCCCAGTGGTCCTTTCTACATGAGAACATGTGACTCAGGGACTTGTGGTTCTGTGGATGACTGGTTCTCAGGAGGTTCTTAGTATGAAATTGGCAGTTCTTGGCACACTCCCCATTATTGGCAGTAAAAATGACTAAAATTAGATTGTCTCCAAGACAGTGGCAAAAAACATAAACAATTCTCACCCTCCCACCTCTTGCCCTTTTCCAGCTTAGGGTTAAAAGTTTTACAGTTTTCTTTTAATATAACTTACTACATTTGTGTTTTAAATATATTTTAATTCCTTGTGTTTAATTCATTTAGTTTGCTAAAATAACTTCTGTAGCCGAAACTGGTTTGACTCAGTGGATAGTGCGTCGGGTTCAATTCCGGTCAAAGGCATGTACCTTGGTTGCGGGCACATCCCCAGTAGGGGTTGTGCAAGAGACAGCTGGTCGATGTTTCTCTCTCATCGATGTTTCTAACTCTCTATCCCTCTCTCTTCCTCACTGTAAAAAACCAATAAAATATATTAAAAAATAAAATAAAACAAAATAAAATAAAATAACTTCTGTAAATGTGACTCTCTTTGATCTCTCAAATGTGGATCCTGATAACTAGGACTTTTTACATGGGAGCTCCAGGCCATTTTTCTGCACTCCTGCACCCTTCCCACATCAGGGTCTCCACCGCACTGTTCCAAGGCCACACTGCACACACGGCCTGCCCCAGACCTCCCACTCCCCTGGCAGAATTTACTCCTTTGCGTGCCCGCTTGCCACTTCTTCCATTAGAATAGTTAGTGAAAAGCCTGTTAGGCTCACTGCTGCAGGTCTGGGTGACAGAACTGTCACTTGTCTTTGACTCTTCCCTGCTCTCACCTCCCCCCCTCCATTTCTACCTAATACGTGACGTCTTTTTGGTTCTGGTTCTGGTTCCTAAATCTTGGATCCACTTCTGTCTCCCTGTGACACTCCTTTTGTAACATCCACCCTGAGCTGTCCACTGAGTTTCCCCTACCCGGCGTCCCTATTCTGCATTTCCCACAGAACCATCCAGACACCACCCCCTCTCCATTCCGCGCCCAGGCACTCGCGCGCCCCCCCCTTGTTGGCCCAGGAGATAGCGAAGTTCCTCAGGAGTGGCTGTGAGGGCAAAAAGCCCCATTGCCCAGGAACCAGTGTCCCCTGAAGGAGAGTTTGGGCCACAGTGTCTCCATCAGGATGTATAAGTGACTTGTTTTTCCCTTCTAGATGCTGTTTACCAGACAGGAAATGGTTTACCCTGAGCGGGCTACACTCCACAGGAACTTATTCGCTGTCACCATCTCTAGTCAAGATCACTATCTAGTCTTCTAACTTGTCTCCCTGTCTCAGATCTGACTACTCATGTCCAGCCTCTTCTCTATGAAATCAGACATGGTCTTTGTAGCATTGAATCTCAGTGAGTCAACTCAGTGAGTCCTCGTAGACCCTTAGTTTCAGTTTGCATTCCCTCCGTTCTCCGGCCCCTGGGCTGGGCTTGCTGCCCTGACTCCGCACCTTCTCCCTCCCTCCTGGTTCTTTTCCCCTCACCCCATTCCTCATCCTGCAGGTACCTCTCAGTGTTACAGACCGCCTGCCTTACTCTCAGAGCATCCTTTGTAGCATTTAACATTTATATGGAATAGATAATTTGTATAATCATTTATGTTTAACTTTGCCGCAAGATTGTACGTTCTCTCCTGGACAAATCTACCTGTGTTACATCTGGCATTTCCCCTGTCCCTCAAGCATTGATCAGTGAGCACCCTGTGACCAGCCTCACCACCAAGCAACTCTGGGCTGCGACACTCCTCTAGGCCATGTTTCTGCCACATTCCTGGGTGACTTTCTCACTTTCCCCTCAGCAGATTTTCACCTGCCTCCTTATTTTCTTGTGTCGTTCCCAGCAGCACACAGACGGTGTAGTAGCCACCCCCTAACCCACTTGAACGTTCTTTCCCACGGGGAGCCATGGGGTGTTGGTTTTCCCATGCAGACCTCAGACTTGTCCTTGCACTCCTTTCCCTCTCCCTACTCACTTCTCTTGGATACGCTGTGTCCCTGCTGGGCTTCTCACGTTAGCATCCCATCCATGTTGCCCACCCAGCAGACACTTGCAGTCACTCCTCGGGCTCCTCCTAAATTGTTATCACAGTGTGACCCCTCTCTCCATCTCACATGTCGTGTTTCTTTCATTTTCTTTCTTCCTCTTGAGTCTCTTGGCTGGGTCACCTCCTCTTCCCAATGACTCCTGGGTCTCCGACACTTGACTCTCTTAGCTGTGTGTGGGTCACCTCCCAGCACTCACCTCTGTGTGGGTCACCTCCCAACACTCACCTCTGTGTGGGTCACCTCCCAGCACTCACCTCTGTGTGGGTCACCGCCCAGCACTCACCTCTGTGTGGATCACCTCCCAGCACTCACCTCTGTGTGGGTCACCTCCCAGCACTCACCTCTGTGTGGGTCACCTCCCAGCACTCACCTCTGTGTGGGTCACCTCCCAGCACTCACCTCTGTGTGGGTCACCTCCCAGCACTCACCTCTGTGTGGGTCACCGCCCAGCACTCACCTCTGTGTGGGTCACCTCCTTGCCCTCTTAATTGCTTGTAGGTTATTGCCACCCTCTCTCCTGTTTTCCTCTCACACTACTCTCTAGTTGATCTTTTTTTCCTTTTTTTTTCTTTTTAAATATATTTTATTGATTTTGTATAGAGAGGAAGGGAGAGAGATAGAGAGTTAGAAACATCGATGGGAGAGAGTCATCGATCAGCTGCCTCTTGCACACCCCCTACTGGGGAGATGCCCTTGACCGGAATCGAACCTGGGACCTTTCAGTTCCCAAGCTGACGCTCTATCCATTGAGCCAAACCGGTTTCGGCTCTTTTTTTCTTATTGCCATTTTCAGGGACCTTAATGACTTCAGTGTCTTTAAGGCTCGTAACATGGCTTTATTATTGCCATCTGTTGATCTTAGACCTGTGATTTTAAGGAACATCCCTTGCTGCTGACCCTTGCCATCTCTCCCCCTCCCACCCAGGTTTGCATACTGTCCTCAACTCCAGACTTCTATGACATCTAACTACTTACTCAGTTTCTACTTGGGTGTCTTACAGACATTGCAAAACTAATGTGTGTGAAATTGAGCTCTGGATGTTTCCACAACTGCTCTTGTTTTGTTCCCTGTTTCAGCCTTTATCCTTCACCCTATTGTTTAGACTAAACACCTGTAAGTCATCCATAATTTTCCTCACAGGCATTTGGCCATCGGCAGATCATGAGCTGTCTCAGAGGGTGTCTTAATTTAACCTTTCTTGTGTTTACTACTACCCATCCAGGCTCCTTTCCCCTACCTGGACTTGGTGATCACTTTCTGTTAGTCTCCCCAGTTTCAGTGTTTGGGTTACTGTAATAAAGCACCACAGAAGGAGCTTAAAAGGGGCTTAAACATCAGATGATCCTTGTCTCATGGTCCTGGAGGATAGAAATCTCAGATCCAGTTGTCAGAAGGGGTCGTATTTCCTGAGGCCTATGACATTGGTGTGTCGGCAGCCATCTTCCAGTGTTCTCATATGGCCATCTCTGTGTATCTGTCCTCCTGTCCTCTTTTAGGGACACCAGTCATACTAGATTAAGGCCTACACAGACGATCCCATTTTAACTCTAATTCTCTTTAAAAAAAATCTTCCCTACTTAGAGAGAAGAAGGGGGTGGGGGGAGAGAGAAAAAAAAAGAGAGAAAGAGAAAGAAACATTGATTGGTTGTCTTCCATACATGTGCCGACCAGGATAGAACCCACAACCCAGATATGTGCCCTGACCAGGAATTGAATCGGCACCCTTTGGGTGCATAGGGTGATGTGTAACCAACTGAGCCACTCAGCCAGGCCCTAATTACCTCTCTAAAGGCCCTATTTCGCCCAGCCGGTGTGGCTCAGCGGTTGAGGGTGGCGCAGGAACCAGGAAGTCGGTTTGATTTTTGGTTAAGGCGCATGCTTGGGTTGTGTGCTTAATCCCTAGTAGGGGGTGTGCAGGATGTAGCCCATCGCTGATTCTCTGTCATCAGTGTTTCTGTCTCTATCCTTCTCACTTCCTCTGGCTTTAAAAATCAATAAAAACCTTTTTTTCACATACTGTCACATTCTGAAGTACTGGGGTTGAGGATTCAATATGAATTTTGGGAGACACAGTTCAACCATCTAGAACACATGTGTCAAACACAAGGCCCGCGGGCCAAATCCAGCCCGCCAGGCCTTGCAATGTGGCCCGCACCGCGCTGTCATCACTGCACTCCGCTGTCAGTTTATGACATTGTTAGTTTATGACTGTTCAGTAAACCATTCGGCCCGCGATTTAGGCTGGATTTTATATTTTGGCCCCTTCTCTGATTGAGTTCGACACCCCTAATCTAGAATGTTCACACAGAACATTGGTTCTTCAAAGTATGAGTCAGACTATCTCTTTTCCTTACTCAAAACCATCTAGTGATTTTCCAGCACACACACAATAAAATCCAAAGTCCTTTCTATTTCTCCAAGTTTTACCTGATTCACACTGGTAACATCTCTATAATCTCTTTCTCTGCAGCTCATCTGTTCCCTTCTTGTCCTTTGCATCTTCTGTTTCCTGGGCTCAGAACACTGTTCCCCTAAATATGCCTTTGTTTTCTTCACTTCCCAAGTCAAATGTTACTTTAGCAGAGATTCCCTGATAATGTTGAATAAGAGTAGTCCTTATGACTGTCCATCTCCTCATCTTGCTTTATTTTCCTTCTTAGCACTTATTATTGCCTGAATCTGTGTGTGTGCATGTGACATGTATCCTTTGACCAGGACTGTGTGTGTATTATAAATATCACTATACAATGTGTGTGTACATGTCACACTTGTCCCTGTGTGTACACATGGTGTGTATTCCCACACTAATGTGTGAATATACACAATACATATTTCCATTCTAATGTGTGTGTGCATGCACCCCCACATGTGTGACTTGTCGTCTTTGTTAGCATGTTAGCTCCCTGAGGCGGGGAGTGGCCATTCTCTGGCTTCATTGCAGTACGGGGTGTGCACCTTGCTGTTCATTGTTGCTTATACATGTCAGCAGAGTTTGCCTCCTCCTGCTCTGTGCCTTCTGCTCTTTGGTCTAGCACTGTGTAAGCACCTGATAAATATTTGTTAAATGAATAGATAAACATATTTTCTTAAAGAGCTGAAGCCTACAGTGACTATTATGTTTTTATTTTATCTTTAGCTTTTGACAAAAGACTTGGTTGATTTGTATGAAAATAAAGTGAACTTTCATATCTATTGTTTTAGCAATATAGGCAGGCACTTGGAATTATAATATATATTTTTTATTATGATGAATTATTGAATTTCAGTTGCATTTGTTTAGTTTTATTACATATCTAATATATGATAAAAACTTAAAATATTGAAAATAATTTTACTAATATTTGCCATTTTGTTGATTAGTAGAAGTGGACAGTAGCATATATGATGTTATAGTGGCCCTGATTTTTTTCTCTCCTTATATTTGGCCCTGGTTTTAGCCAAGCACATAATCATAAAGGTGATAAAATTTATTGAGTACCAATTATGTACTATGTACTGTGCCAGTATTGTCATAATGATGAACAAATCCTAGAAAGACAAGTGACACAGTCCGATTGTGTAGCCACGCCAGGAAGACCCATAGTTCTCAGGAGTTCTCTTCTCTCACCTTTAACTGCAGATATGTGGCGAGGATGAAGTTGAGTGCTCTGATAAGGATGAGCCTGATGTGGATGGCGACGTGTCCAGTGATTGTCCTACCATCCGGTTGCCATTGACTTCCCTTAAGAGTCACCAGGGAGTAGTCATAGCTGCTGACTGGCTGGTTGGGGGGAAGCAGGTGGTGACGGCCTCCTGGGACCGAACAGCAAACCTGTATGACGTGGAGACAGCGGAGCTCGTTCACTCTTTGACAGGTACTTTAGCCCTGGCCTGCCAGAGGTGTGCTTGGGATTTATGTGCATGTGTTTATATCTTACCTTGCACATTCCTTTCTGTCCAGAATTAGTTTCAGTTCTCTGGGTGCTCAGGTTGTGATTTTTCAGAAATCCTTTCTAATAGAACTGTTGGTAGGTAATTTTATCTTTAGGGGATTTAATTGTAGCGAGTAGTATCTAGATATTTGAAATATGCTAGTGTATTAGCTTTCCGTTGTTTTATAACAGATTTCCACAAAGGTGGTGTCTTAACATGAATTTATAACCTTACAGTTTCCCTGGGTCAGGAATTTTGAGCTGGGACTGCTTTTAGCATCTAGCATGGTCCCCATCTAGAGGTATATTAACCATGGCTGTTTGATTTCTTCCAGACCAGTACCAGCAAGAGAGCATTTCTGCTGCACACTTTTACTATTTTTAACCCTCACCTGAGGATATGTTTTTTCATTGGTTTTAGAGAGAGGAAGGTAAAGAGAGAAACATCAATTGATTGCCTTCCATACACTCCCAGATCAGGGATCAAACCTATAACCCTGACCAGGAATTGAACCTACAACTTTTTGGTCTGTGGGATGATGGTCCAACTAACTGAGCTACACCAGCCAGGGCTGCCTGGATCCTTTAAAGGGCCCATCTGATCAGGTCAGGCTCACCAGGACATCTTTTGAATTTGATGAACTCATAGCCACATTGTTTGGAGGCCTTAGTTATGGCTGCAAAGTCTATTTTGCCTTGTAACGTACTGAGATTACCGGAATGGTAACTCACCATATTTGCAGGTTCTGTCCAAACTCAAGGGAAGGTATCGGACAGGGTGTGTATATCAGGTCATCTTAGAATTGAGCCCATCACAAATGTATTTCAAATTTGTCAATTGGTGTATTTTCTGATTGATTGTTAAAGACTGTATTTCACAGAAGGTTCCACAAATATTATTAGAGGTCATTTGGGAAGTGAAGAACTAAGAATTAATTTGTTTGCAAGCTGAGCATGTTAAAGAGATTTGCCAGACCATTTAACTGTTAGGATCAGGAACTGGGTTACACTCACTGAGTGTCATGATCCTTTTAAATGTACACGTGAAAGGACTTCCAGCTACTGTGACCACACATGCTGTCATTAAATGATTCCTTGTGTTTACGTTTACAGTGAATAAATATTAGTAATAGAGACCAGAAAGACTATTTTTTGATTCTAGTGTTTTATTTTGTTTTAAATACATCTTATTGATTTTTTGTAGAGAGGAAGGGAGATGGATAGAGAGTCAGAAATATTGATGACAGAGAAACATCAATCAGCTGCCTCCTGCACACCTCCTACTGGGGATGTGCCCGCAACAAAGGTATATGCCCTTGATCAGAATCGAACCTGGGACCTTTCAGTATGCAGGCCAATGCTCTATCCATTGAGCCAAACTGGTTAGGGTGATTCTAGTGTTTGTTTTTTTTTTTTTAAAAAATGTATTTTATTGATTTTTTTACAGAGAGGAGGAGAGAGGGATTAGAGAGCTAGAAACGTCGATGAGAGACAAACATCGACCAGCTGCCTCTTGCACACCCCCTACCGGGGATGTGCCCACAACCAGTATACATGCCCTTGACCGGAATCGAACCTGGGACCTTTCAGTCCGCAGACCGACGCTCTACCACTGAGCCAAACCGGTTTTGGCTATTCTAGTGTTTTTTAAGAAAGCTTTATTCTAACTGTATCTGCAGATGGGTGACCTTGCACTTTTGTCGTCTTTGGTTGTATTGTAGGGCATGACCAAGAACTCACGCACTGTTGTACACACCCCACCCAACGGCTCGTGGTAACCTCCTCCCGTGACACGACCTTCCGCTTGTGGGACTTTAGGGACCCGTCCATCCACTCTGTGAATGTTTTCCAGGGTCATACGGAGTGAGTTACAGTCATTCAATATGTCTCTTTTTAATTGTTCATGAAAAAGTTTTATGGGTGGATATGAAAACTTGATACTTGTGTTAATTTTCAATATTAATTTCCAACTTCACTGTCTTTCAAAATGGCTACTGTTTTCCTAAACGTTTAACTCCATTTTGGAGATTTCAAAGAATTTAGGAGAATAAGAGAAGTCAACAAAGTTCTCTCAAAAAATTGGATGGAGACATAATGGGACATTGGGAGAGGGGATCAGAGAGGAAGCAGGAAGTACTCCAGTGTTGGTGGTATGAGGTGATCACACTGAAACTGTTAACAGTCACTCCCAAATCTCTGCACTGGGGTCATTTTCAACTAATTTTGATATTCCATATATTTGCAGAGTCTGGTTTGTTCCAGGAGAAGACACACTGACTCTCACCCTTGTCTGGCTGTCTGTTGGGCAGCTCAGGCATACCCATATCTTAACAGAACTTTGTTCTTTCCACAAACTTGTTCTTCTCCCAGTCTGACTCTTCCCAATTCAGGAAGTGATTATCTTTCTAGTTACCCCACAAATCTCTCCGCTTCCCCACTGTGCCCCATCCAGACCCGGAGTAGGACTCCTGTCCAGTTACACCTCTCGATGTTTCCTGTCACCTGCTCCTCAGGCCACCACTGTCCCCACCAAACCATCCCTATCTCTCTCCTAGATGGCAGTGTTGTTCTACTTGAGCCCTTGCACATCCAGAAAAGGCCATACACACATTAGTGTTCAGTAAACACTTTTTCATGAATGAATTTTTGTTCATTTGGTTTCTCCAAAATAGGGATTTTATTCATTTCATCATGTGATGTAACAAGTCTGTTTTATGTGTTGTATGTTAGATACTAAATTTTAGCTTTAATGTTCAAAAGTCATAAAGTATACAAAAGGGAGCACTAGGACAGAATTTTTAAAGGAGTTTGAGATTGGAAAACAATTTGGCATCTCTCCCTCAACTCCCTCCTTAAATCTCTTTTTAAAAAAAATATTTTTAAATTGTACTACTGATTTTTTTTTTTTAGTAGTTTAAATTATAAAACTAATATTAAGACATATATATTACAGACTTGTTGAAAGTTCTTTGGTCTCCTTTAATTTAAGACAATTCTCCACCCATTTCATTGTTATTTTTTATGACATTGATTTTTGTGTGAAGAAACCAAGCCTGTCTTGTAGAAGATCTGACATCAGCAATCCTGAATCTGTTATTACACTGAGTATTGTAAAGGGTGATCCTGCTAATTCTGCCATTCTTCTACACTCATTTAGCTGCCACTCTTCATTAGTGTAGTTGAGGATTAGTATAGACTCCAGGACTTTTTTCTTTTTGATGGTTATAAAGTATTTGTTGTCATAATTTTGACACTCAAGTTGTTCTAGGTACAGTGCACCCTCCTGTGGCTTCTGTGTCTCTTTCGACAACACCCTCGTCTCTGTGTACATACTGCCTTTGGCACAGTAGGAGTCTGTCCTAGCCTCACTCTGCAGTTCCCTACCCAACAGTGGAAAATGCCAGAGGTTTTCCCAGTAAACTAATTCTGCTACTGCATCAAGTTAGATGTGGTCAGGGATTTGAGGATTGTGTAAAGAAGGGAGTTTTGAGTGTAGACAAAGGCCTGTCAGTACTTGTACTGTGTCTCTAGGAGACAGAATGTAAATGGACCTTAGCTACACTGACCTAACCGTCCTGTGCAGCATAGCTGAACACAGAAAGACTGGGAGGATTGGGGTCATGTCTGGGAAGGGGGCAGAAATGAAGAGAGAATGGTGGCAGCTGCTTTTATTGAGTCTTTGATGTCACCAGGCACAGTGAAAACTGGGTTCTATTTGTTTAATCTTCATAGTGAGTCTATCCTCTGTTCTGTAGAGGTAAACTGAGGCACAGGGAGATAAGGTAATTTTCTGAAGATTGCCTGGGTTCTAGGTGGGGCGGTGCCGTTGAGCATCAGGATGAGCTGCTGCCGCTCCTGTTTCAGCTCCTCGATCTGGGTTTTCAGCTCCGCGTTCATGAGCTCCAGCCGCTCAGATTCCTGCTGCAGAAACTCCGTCCGCTCCTTCTTCTTGTTCCGGCATCGGGCTGCCACCACTTTGTTCTTTTCCCGGCGCCTTTTCCTCCGCTCCTCTTCGTCTAGCTCGCTTTTCACAGGTTGAGGCCTCTTGCCCAGTTTCCAGGAAGTGCAAGGGGGTGATCATGGCCCCAATGTTGCGGATGTCAGCGTATTTCAGCTCCTCTGCAGTCAGGGCTGAGCTGGGGAGTCGGGTCAGGGGGCCGAGACCTGGCAGAGAGCCCCCAGTCGCGGAAGGGTCCGGGATCTGCCCTGGCATCATCGGAGGAGGAGTGGCAGTCCAGCCGTGCAGAGGCCACGGGCGGAGGTGGTGTCCCCTGGGGCTGGGGCCCGGCTGCAAGCGACGTGCCCGCTCAGCACCGCTGCCGCCCGGCCGCTGAGCTCCGCCGGTGCCCAGGCCCGTCCTGGTCCAGGAGCCTCCGCGGCGCCAGCACCACCACTGCTGCCGCTGTAGCATCCGCCGCCACCAGCGCCTCCCGATGCGGCTGCCGAGCATCTCTCCCTTGGGCTGTGGCGGGCGGCAGAGAGCCCGATTTCTTGTGGGGCTGTGTGATTCCACCTTCAGCCATGGGTTATGTTGTTGCTTGGGCACTGTTGGCCCTGAATCTGGTTTATGGCACACTTGCATTTGTGTTCCACACCCTGTAAGACAGCAACTTTGCAGAGTGCCCTCTCGTGTTCTGGGACGCTTGGAGGGGGGCTATTGGTGAGCCAGTTTTGGCCCGATCTCCTCAGGCCAGGCCAAGGGACCCCACCTGCTGGAGGGACCCCGCTCACTCCAAAGATACTGGGAGGGACCATGGGAGGTTGGCTTCAGGGTGTGTCCATCCTGTCTTGGCCAGTCCTGTCCCGCTGGCCAGCTTCTAATTAATTTCCTTTCAATGTGCACAAATCCGTGCATCAGGTCACTAGTATATTTCATGTTAACTTGATGTAGAACACACTTTGGAAAACTATATCTCAACATATTGTCATTTCCAGGAACTCAACACAAGTTTCTTAGTGACATATATTAGAATCTCATGTCTTTCATGATGTAATTCACTTAACCATCCAGTTAATTTGAATTTCTGTGTGTTGTGTTTTGTTGTCTTAAGGCAAGATGTAGCTGGATAGGCTTCAACATTACTGGCCTAGTTTTATAACTAGTTTCTTTAGGAGCTTAGAGGGAGATGATTTTTGTCTTTTCATTTCCACTGTTCTCTCTGTACTTTTACATAGATTCTAGTTTTTTTTTCTTTTCTTTTTTTTTTCCCCCCTGAAAAATAGAGTTTGAGACTTAACACTTCGCTAATAAGATGAAAATCTGTAACCAAGTGGGTCCTCTTGAAGTCTGTGCTGCATCGTTTTTGCTGGACAGGGTCAGAGCTCCTTGATGTAAACTCTGTTTAGGCTTTCATCTTGGATCGTTAGAAAGGAAAAACATGCACATGTCTTTTTCTTTTTTGATGTCTTACATTTACTTTTACTCTATATTATGAAATGTCTTTATTATAAAGGGAATTTTTCCGTAACAGGATTTACTTGTGTTACTGTGGCTGTTATTATTTGTCTGGATTAGCTGTTAGTGACCCAAAGTGTACCAATTTATATGAAAAGTAACTATAGATACTTTATATAACTGTTTCCCTAGTAGCAGGAATGAGAAACTGTAGTGTGTACTGTCTTAGAAATAATAGAAATGTTTAATGGGGAAATTTGGATGTCCCAGATGCCTAGAATTCTCCAGCTGTTGGCAGTTTATTTCTCATACTAGTGGCCTGGTGCATGAAATTTGTGCACATTAAAAGGGGATTAATGAAAGGAAATATTTTAATATTGTTATTTGTTCTTTCTCTATAATAGAAGTGTTAGAGATGAAAGAAAATTAGTAAAATGTATATGAAAATCTTCCTCCTGTCAGAGTCTGGGGTGCACCATGGGACCCAGGGTCAAGTCCCCACCCACCCATGTGCACTTCAAAATTGTGTGAGACCCAGACCCGGTTGCTTCACCCTTCCATTGGGCTAGATCCAGACTCGGCCAGTCCCACCCTTGTTAAGCCCTGCTGGGCGGGGTTGGGGGGGGGTGGGGGGGATGTCTCAGCCTCAGGTCCCCTGACCTGGTGCCAGGATGGGGGGTGTGGCCTGAGGTCCCCAGGCCCAGCACCGGGGCAGGGGGCGCACCTTGAAGTACACTGTCAAGCTCCGCCGAGTGGGGGGACGCAGCCTCAGGTCTCCCAGCCTGGTGCCAGGGCAGGAGTCACAGCCTGAGGTTCCCTGGCCTGACTCTGTGGCTGGGGGAGCAGCCTCAGGTCCCCCGGTGCACCTTGAGGTTCCCCATCAAGTCCCACCAGGTGTGGGCACGCACTGAGGTCCCCTGGCCTGGTGCCAAGGTGGGGCATGGCCTGAGGTCCCCCATTAAGTTCTGCTGGGCGAGGGGTGTGGCCTGAGGTCCCCCAGCCTGGTGTCAAGGTGGCGGGGGGGGGGGGGGGGGGGGGGGGGGGGAGAAAGGGGGGACGCAGCCTGAGGTCCCCTGTCAAGCCCCACTGGGGTGGGGCGGGGGTGGGCACAACCTCAGGTTCCTGGTGATTGCTTGTTAAGGGAACTTGGCCTCCGCTGTGCGTGCCGCCATCTTGTGTTATGGAAACCTCGCCTCTGCTGTGGGCACTTTGCCATCTTTTTGGCGGAGGTATGGTCAATTTGCGTATTCCCTTTTTATTATATAGGATGTTTCCGTCCTCATCCTCAAAAGCTAGGGCTAAAATCCTGTGGTTTCATCTGAAATAAGCCAAACTCTTATATAGTCATTATTTTCACATGATGCCATTCTTTACTAAGTGAGCTGACTATTTGAAGGTCTAGTTGGGTAGCCTGCCTGCCTGCCCCTTTGCTATTTATTGATACATGCTCTTCTGGGGTGGGACTCCATACACAGGCCATTCCAGGACTATCGCCCTGGAGGCTGTGGATGCACAGACATTTTTGTAAGAACCTCTTGCATGATAAAACTTATTTTTAGGTTAAATCCAGTTAATTGCCATTTGAAAGGAGTGTGAGACATTCCCATTTTAATTGTTTTCTAATAGGAGGACCCAGATTCTTGCCTTCCAACACCAGTGCCTTCCCTGTGGAGCTTGGTAGAAGGTCCCCTCACCCCCTTTTTTTAGTTTAGTTTTGCTTCAATTACTATATAAAGGGACTGACAGTTGAGGCTGTCACAGGGCCATTGCCGCGCGCCCCCCCCCCCCCCCCCCGCCCGGTGGCCAGTGACTCTAGTCTATACCCAACTGATGGTATTTACAAGTGTGAATATACTCTGGCATTGAAACAAATCTGAAATTAGCTCAATATGGATTAAATGTTTGAAACACCAAGTTTTTTCTTTTTTGCTTTCTTTCCATATGCTTGTAACTTTACTTCCCCATGTGAACTTCAGCACTTCTAAAGAAAGCAAAACACCACAGCTAACAAGGCATTAAAAATATTAGTTTAAAAAAATTGCAGTGTTTGCTCTAAAGTTTTGACAGTTTCATATGCTTTTATTGCTAAGGTCTAGATTATGTGCTTTGAATTTTGTGTTGTGCTATTACTTTTTTTGTATGCTTTTAAAGAGAAAATGTGTCATATGTTTTGACAGCATGACATTTATAACCAGGTGGTGGTTGATTTTCACTGTATAGAGTTCTGTGCTTGGTCAGTGAGTCAGGTGTGTGCGGGTCTGTGGTGGGGCTGGCAGCCGTCTGTCGGCACACTGCCTTGGAGGTTTCATTTTTGTACTAAATATCTCCCCCTGGGTATTTGGCATAACACCTATGAAAATGTCATAACTTTTATGCAGTCATAATTTCTAAGGGCTTTTTATGAGTTTTGGTAGACTACACTTGGTTTGTAAACTCATTATTCTTAGAGATAGTTTTTAAGCCCTTGCCTGTGGGAGTAGAAGGTGCTGTACTTTGAGGTTTCTTGTAGGGTCTGTAGGACAGCCCCAGAAGTGCCCCGGGGCTGGAGTTACTGCCCAAGAAAGAAAGGGACCTGCAGGATTGCAGCAGCCTTAAAACTAAACAGAATCTAAAGCCCTTCTCCTGTCCCCTTAACCCATATATCTGGAAGTCTGGTTTTATCTTCTTAATTAGATAGATTGGAATAATTTGAGAAAGTGTAGAGACATGTAATTCAATGTTTGTTGGTATCTAAGGTTATCATAAAACCAAGGACCCAGATGGGCAGTGTGCAGCCCCTTTCAGGTTTTCCCAGCTTCATTAGCATATACTTACCACCCAGGTTCATAGAGAAAAGGAGTGGCAGCAGTGTTGGCAGAAATGTGGTCTAACTGCAGTGGTCTGGTAAAGGCTGTTTTGGGACGTTTACTTTGCATTAACTGGTTTGTCTTATCATCATGGAGGTGAGTAAGGAGACATTGGTTAGTATTTATAGCGTGCAGCCACAGCTGCTGGAGTGTGCATCTGCACCTCCATACGTGGACATATGGTGACTTTCTGTAAATGAGATCATTTTGCAAGTCTCATTGTATTTCACTGAGGGGGCTTAAGGTTCTTCCGTGTCGGCACCTTGGAGTTGCCTTGTTCCCTCCATCTCTCCTTCTAAGAGGCATATAGTTTGGATGCAGTAATTTACTTAATCCCCTGGTTGATACTTTTAAAGATTATTTCCAACCCAAAGTATAGTTTATAGTTTAAGAGGAGGTTTAATACTTCTCCATTTACCCTTTTAAAATATCTCATTTAAAAAAGGGCTGATCAAGCCGAAACCGGTTTGGCTCAGTGGATGGAGCGTCGGCCTGCGGACTGAAAGGTCCCAGGTTCTATTCCGGTCAAGGGCATGTACATTGGTTGTGGGCACATCCCCAGTAGGGGGTGTGCAAGAGGCAGCTGGTCGATGTTTCTCTCTCATTGACGTTTCTAGCTCTCTATCCCTCTCTCTTCCTTTCTGTGAAAAATCAATAAAATATATTTAAAAAAAAATAAAAAAGGGCTGATCAGTATGTAATAAAATAAGGACTTTAAAGAAATTCGTGCAATTAAATCATGCTACTTCTCAGCTTTGTTGGGAGCAATTCAGGTTCCTTCTCTTTTATTGAGATGACTTAGAAAAGAATTGTCAGGTTATTAACAAACTACAAACATGCCATCTGCATTGTTACAGACCCATGAAGGCAGACATGAGCTGTGTCTGGACCAGGTTCCATATGTTGGCAAAAACCACTGAGCAGTGATGCACAGTTAGCAGAGTAGGGAAGGGAGCTGCTGCCAGTGGTAGGGCTTATCTTTGGAAAGATGGTGGTGTTTATGGTCTGTGTGCTTAGGCCCTGCACTTGGAGCGTAGGTGGGTTCACATCACCTGTTTGACATCTGTGCTTTCTCCCACTCAGCTAAGTGTGGGAGCTGAAGGGTTGGACTCTAATACCCCACTGGGCCTTTCAAAGTAGTTCCTCAGTCAACCAACATGTAAAATGTGTGAGTTATACATGACCTAGAAAAGAACCAGGCAGCTACCACTTGGGTGGCTCTCCTAAATGATTAAGGAAACACAAGGTGTTGAAGGGCTGTGATGATAACTAATTCTGAAGTTTTTAAAGTAAAGTTTTACTTTCACTTATCTTCCCTGCTACGTGTGGAACCCAAGGATGCTTCCTGGGGCCACATGATTTTGCTCCTTTCAGTCTTTCAGAGTGCAACTCAAATACTTGATTTGAAAAACATTACTTATGGCTTTTTTATACGTATATGTTTATACCTATCTGCACACTTGTCACATTCCTTGTAGCTGGTGTCACTTCTGATGAACATATTCACACATATGTGCATATCTGCACATACAACACAATATGTGTAGCCCATGTCACTTCTGGTGGGCACCCTGCACATGATTATACCTATCTGCACATGTCAAATTCTTTGTAGCCTGTGCCACTTCTCGTGGGCATACATGTATTTGTTTGCACACAATCTTGGGTTGTAAAGGCTGTGTTCAGTGGTCGCCCCATTTTCTAGTTTGAGCAACACTTCAGGTGAAACTTCCTCTGTTATCAGTGAAGGAAAGAGCTGCCTGGGGAAGTGGAGGGGTGTCACTAAACACCCAGGGCTGGACATGCAGTTCCATGTGAAGTCTTTCTTAACAATTAAAGCAACAGTGACTTTATTTCAACTTGGCAGTTTTTGACTAATCTAGTATATTTCAGAGTAAAAACTTGCAGTTCTTGATTTATTTCTGACTTTTATTTTTCTAACTATTCTGATAAATAGGGCTTGTCTGTATCATATTACCTTCAAAGCGGATGTAAAAATTTTTTCCTTTTGGAAGATTAAAAAAATGAAACTTGAAATTTCTTTCTTCCTAATTTTTAACATGGTGATATCAAAACATTGGCTGTTATTAGTTGGTGAGTATTATAATAGGCAGTCTTGGATCAGAAAATAAGGGAATGGAAAATCAGGTGATTAAAACCAGAGAGAGATCATTCCTCACCTAATTAATTATTGATTGATTGATTATGGTATTACATAATTGTCCTCAACCCCCCATTTCCATCCCAAACCCCTCCCCACATATTCCCCTACCTCTCTGTTGTTCATGATCACTAGTTAGTCTTATATGCATGCACCTTTGGTTGATCTCCCCTTTCCCCCCACCCTCCCCTACCTTCCCTCTGAGATTTGACAGTCTGATGGATGCTTCCCTGTCTCTGGGTCTGTTTTTGTTCATCAGTTTATGTTGTTCATTATTACCCCTAGATGCATGAGATCATGTGATACAAGAAATATACTGAAAAGAACCAAAAATGAGACCAGCCATAATGATTATGCTGAGAGGCAAATGAATCAGTTTGTAGTGAGTTTCTTTCTGGGCCAACAGTTCTTTTGAGTCCCAATTTCAGTGTCAAACAGTTCCTTATGTGTGCATGTCAGCAATGATATTTCAGTTCTGGATGGTGGACAAATGGTGGTGATGCAGGTCCGACCGTCTCTGGTTTGGTCCTGGGCATCCTTCAGCAACGCACAGCTGCTGTCTGCTAGTATGGCAAGGTGTTGTCAGCGTCTTCCATCTCTAGACTGTTTCTCTTCTGTCTTCATGGCTGGATCAGTCCTGTCAATTCTTCTCTGTTGCAGGAATACATCTGGTTCTGGAGTTGTTTTCAGAAAATATACAAACATATTCTCAACCAAAAGTTAATAAAGGAATATTTTCTATAAATTTGACTTAGGATCCTTTGCCCAAATGATTTTCCTTTGGCTTGTTTTGACACCATTTTATGTTTTTCATGGATGTCTTGCTGTTAGCTTTACAAATGAAAGTTAATTTTTAAAGTACAAATTTCCTAGATGTAATTTACTTACAGAATGTTTTTCCTTACATGATATTCTTCTACTATCGCCCCCTTTTTTAATTTAAATATTAGGAGACTTTTGGAAATTTTATAATGTAATCTTTATAAAGATAGCTTTTACATTTTATTTTTTTTGTGCTAAAATATGACTGCTCTAGGTTCATGGCATGTTACCCAATTTTACCATGAGATGAACTGCCAATAAAAATTTTTGTTAATACTTTAGGAACAGCTTTTTGTACATTACAATTTTTTTTAGAATATTTGCTTATTTCAATTAGCCAATTTAAATTACTCTGAAAACTTGACTACTATTCTACTGTCAAACTCAACACTCTAACACAATCTTATTTTACCCTGTGTATATTAGTGGAAAGGATTATTTGCCTTCTTGAGTAGAGCCTGAGCATTCCTGGTATTAGGCTGGATTTGGATATCAGAAACCCACTTCTCCTCACCTTGGGTACAAGACATCTCAAACAAGTCTTGTTGCAGTGAGAGGACAGCTGCTGTCGGCCAAGTCTCTGTCTGTTACTTGGGTCCCTATTTGAGCTGTGCATGGGAAGCACTCAGCCATGGAGGCAGGAGACCTCCCTCAGAAGGGGTGAAGGTTCAGGCCCCTGCAAAGTGGGGGGTAGTAAGGGTCTGTGCCCCATCTCTGTTGACCTCCAAGTTTTCTCCTGATGGCCCCTCTGGGATTGTGCCTGTCTTTGGTTGTTCCTTCCCTGTATTCCTCATCTAGTTTAAATGGAAATGCCTTTCTCTCAGATTTCTGTAAAATTACTGTAGCCATTGTAGTTACTCAGAACTTATGGTTCTTTTCATTCAGTAAAAATGAAACAAGGGTCAGTTTTCACAGAAAGGAAGTGAATCTTGACCTTGGTATCACAAGCAGGAAATCAGCATATAAACCCTACTCATTTTATCTTTCTCTGTAATAATTTTAAATCAGGTTGTGTGGAACTGACTATCATCTTTGAATAATCTGTGGGAAAAGTTTTTTAATAGGATACTAAGGGTGAGAATTTAACGGACGTTAACGGACTGTACTGTTTTGACACACTCTTTTTAAAAAAAGAATATTTTTACTAGAGGCCAGGTGCGTGAATTCATGCATGGGTTGGGTCCTTTGGCCAGGCTGGCAATCTGGGCTGATTGGGGCCAGCTGGCCAGGGGGAGGGACCTCAGGAGGTTGGCCGGCTGGCCCCCATTGCAGGGGAGGAGGGACCATGGGAGGTTGACTGGATGCGGGAGTGCACTGATCACCATGGGGCAGCTCTGCATTGAGTGGCTGCCTCATGGTGGTCAGTGCATTGTAATAGCAATATATACACTAGAAGTCAAGTGCATGAAAATTCATGCAATGGAGGTGGGGTTCCTCAGGTTGGCCTGCCCCCTCTTAGTCTGGGAGCCCTCAGGGGCGGGAGGTGACCTGATGGTCAGGGGAAGGCAACACCCCATCACACCTCTGCTGCTGCCACTGCCGGCAGCACAAGCCTCGGCTGGCCCTGGTTACCTGAGCCTTGGGTGGCTCTGATGGCAGGCTCCGAAGCTTGCCTGCACCTTGGGCCAGCCCTGGGGGGCTAGAGGGACTGAAGGGACTGGGGGACTCCGTAGGTAGGCGCGTGGAGTGGACAGGTGCCTGCCACCCCGGCATGGCTGAGGGGTCTGGGTGCTGCCATGTGGGCACTGCCATCTTTAAGAGCATGGCAGTCAATTAGCATATTCCTTCCTTATTGGCTGTGGGTGCTGCCATCTTTGAGGGTGGGGCAGTCAAGTAGCATATTCCCTCCTTATTGCTGTGGGTGCCACCATCTTTGTGATGGTGTGAAGGTCAAGTAAGACTAGAGACCTGGTGCATGAAATTTGTGCACGGGGGTGGGGTGGGGTCCCTCAGCCAGACCTGTACCCTCTCAAAATCTGGGACCTTTTGGGGAGTGTCTGAGAGGGATGGCAGTCAGATGTCTCTCTCGCAATTTGGTACTGCTGGCCCCTAATTGCTCGCCTACCTTGCTGGTGAGTGGCCAGCCGGGCATGGTCATTCTGGTCTCTGGTTGTTCCACCATTTGGGTCACTGGGCTTTTATTATATAGGAGATATATTTCAGAGAGAAAGGGAGAGAGAGAGAGAGAAACATCAATGATGAGAGAGAATCATTGATCAGCTATCTCCTGCACATCTCCTACTGGGGGTCAAGCCTGCAACATAGGATGTGCCTTTGGTCAGAATTGAACTAGAGACCTTTCAGTCTGAAAATTGATGCTCTATCCACTGAGCCATACAAGCTAGGGCTTGACACACTCTTAAAGCTACTTTTGGAGCCCCTCTCTCTGGTTGGTAGTAAAGCTGGTCACTGCAGGGTTTTTTGTTGTTTTTTTAAAATATATTTTATTGAGTTTTTACAGAGAGGAAGAGAGAGAGATAGAAAGCTAGAAAGATCGATGATAGAGAAACATCGACTAGCTGCCTCTTGCACAACCCCTTCCGGGGATGTGCCCCCAACCAACGTACATGCCCCTGACCGGAATCGAACCTGGGACCTTTCAGTCCACAGACCGACGCTCTACCACTGAGCCAGACCGGTTTCGGCAGGTTTTTTTTTTTTTTTTTAATCAGCAGCACATTCCAGCCACTTGAATTAGATTGCAGGCCCTACAACTGCAGCATGTTTCTTTAAAGCCAGGACCACTGCCATCTTCTCCACTAGAGTGTCAGCATCACCAGGAGTGGTTTCATCCCTCTCTGTTGGGGGTCCTCTCACAGAAAGCAGGCCTGGCATACCGTAGTGCTCAGAATCCTCCTTGGATGGACAGTTCTATCAGTAAATAGAAAAGAAATCTCCCAGTTGTCCTGAAGAGGGAGGTGTAGGGAGGAGAATAACCACGTAGGAATATTTAGTGGCTGGCGTAGTTGGTGCCTGAACATCATTTTTCAAGGAAAGAGCGGAATTTTCAATCCTGAAAAAGAATCACGTGTCATACAAGTTTGACTCTTCCTTTGAGTGTTTTTTTTTTTTTTTTTTTTAATCTTAGGGTCTGTTTTTTGGGACTTAGCTATCAAGGAATATTCAGAAGTGTGTTTATTTGAAGAAGTTTCCTGTTCCTCTTTGAGGTATCTGAGGTTGAACAGGACAGGCTGACATGAGCTCCTTAAACTCTGCCAAGAGCACACGATAGGAAAGGCCCTGGAGGACATGCTCCTGAATGGTGTCATTTGTTAGATGCTTAATTTCTAAAACAGCTTGTGAAGTGGTGATGACCTGGAAAGGAATGTGATGACCTACTGGCTTTGTACACAGAGGCCATGATAGGGTCAAGTAGTGTGTGTAGGTTTCCTGTGTAGGCGTGTGAGCTCTGCCTTGGCTGGTGGGAAAGTGCTGGGGCCCATTTGTCACACCAGCCTCTGCTGGACACACAGGGGTTGGACGTGAACACTGCAGCGCACCTGAGCAGGGGACGGCCATTGAGAAGGCCACACTGGTTGCTGTGTGCACAGGGCACCCCATGAGCCGCTGTCACCTTTCACAGATGGTTCTGTGGACTGGGGAGATGCAGCCTGTGTTCCAGGGAAGGATGCCCTGCCCTTTCTGTTCCCAGACGGAGTGCCTTCTCTCTAACCCAGTGGTCGCCAACCTTTTGGACCTCACGGAACACCCGTTGGCGACTGCTGCTCTAGTCTGTTCTCAGATGCGGAAGGATGACTCTGTTTTGTGGGGAGCTACCCCTCACAGTAAGAAGTGGGTGCTCTGCAGTCAGGTCCTGACTCGGAGCCAGGAGAGCATCCTGCTTCAGCATTTCATGGGCCAGCGTTTTCCACATCATGTATTTTTTTTCTTAGCCATGAAATTCCGGCAGATTGTTATGCAAAAACAGTTTTGTGTCTCTGTGTGACTGGGAAGACAGCTGTTAGTCCTAATGAGGAGTGCCAGCATTACAGTCTTTCCGTTGATTGAGACCCGCGGAGGGAGTGGAATGTTCCAGATCAGGCAGTGGTGTGCGGTGAGGAGGTACCGCACTGTCAGCTGGAAGCACATGCTCGGCTGCTTGCAGCGACAAGATAAATGAGTCTGCTGGAGTCTGGCAGAGTCTGAGCTTTTCCAGTGTGCTGCCATGGCGGCCCGCTCCCCGTGGGACCTGAGTTGAGGGTGCTGTCTCTGTGCCAGCTTTTTCCTTTGATGGCCCACAATACCTGTCAGGGCTGTGATTTATTAAAAACATAATGTCTTTCAGCGTTTCATTAACATCAGGTTCGATGGTCTTTTGTGGAGACTTTTCCCATTAATTTAGCAGAACGATAACTGAAATTTAACTTGGCCCAGACCTCCCAAAGACTAGTCTTCAGACCAGCCCTGAGTCGTGAGCTGCTCCCAGAGCTCTGCCAGCAGTGTCTTTACACCTACCCGCGACCTCTGCATGGAGGAGGAGCAGCACCTCATTCTAGTCAAGCTCTGGCATTGTTTTTTAAATAGGGAGTTCAGATGGGTCACTGGTCCGGTGCTCCAGGTTCCCCATTTCCTCCTTTCTGCCAGTGTCACACACGATGTCCCTCAGTGTAGCATAGCAGCTGATGTTTGGCAATGTAGCTCCTAGGAAGGGGACGTGACTGGCGTCGGGTGGGCAGAGGTAGAGCTGCTCAGCCCAGGAGCACAGGGCATGCCATGAGCCGTGGTCACCTGAACGTTGACAGTAACGGATTGAAACCCACCTGACAGGGACTCAGTACAAATTTGTCGCTGGTGGAGCAGTTCTAGGTGTAAGGTCTGGGTAGCACCTGGTTTTTCTGAATTTGAGTTTATCTCTTGTTTAAGCTCTAAGAGAAATAAAAGTAGTTTGAAATTATTGAAAGAAATGATGAGGTTTTATATATAAGATAGTATTTATTTGTAGTTAATTTTTTTGCCTCTGTAAAAAATATGGCTCTTTATATTCTGGGAGGCTGTTACTTAGGGCCAGAATTGTCAGGAATGGTGAGATTATTTTCTTGATCCTTTCTTGTTACCTTTATTTTATTTTGCTTTTTAAAAATTGTTTATTTATTTATTTATTTAATAAATTTTTATTGTTCATATTATTACAAATGTTCCTCCCCCCCCTCCATTGCTCTCCTCCACCAGGTTCCTACCCCACCCTTTGCCCTTTCCCCACTCCCCATTGTCCTCATCCATAGGTTCACAGTTTATGTTCAGTCTCTTCCCACATCCCCCTCTCCCCTTTTCCCCAAGAATTGTCAGTTCACTCCCCTTCCATACCTCTGATTCTATTATATTCAACAGTTAATATTGTTCATCAGATTTTTTTTTTTAAAATTTCCTTGGTTTTTAGATTCACTTGTTGATAGTTACGTATTTGTTGTTCATAATTTTTATCTTTATTTACTTTCTCTTCTGAAAAAACCCCCTTCAGCAATTCATATAATTCTGGTTTGGTGGTGATGAACTCCTTTAGCTTTTTTTTTTATTAGTGAAGCTCTTTATATGGCCTTCGATTCTGAGTGATAGCTTTGCTGGGTAGATTATTTTTGGCTGTAGGTTCTTATATTCATCACCTTGAATATTTCTTGCCATTCCCGTCTGGCCTGCATGGTTTCTGTTGAGAAATCAGCTGACAATTGTATGGGTGCTTCTTTAAAGGTAACTACCTGCTTTGCTCTTGCTGCTTTTAATATTCTCTCTTTGTCTTTTGCTCTTGGAATTTTAATTATGATTTGTCTTGGTGTGGTCCTCTTTGGATTCCTTTTGTTTGGAGTTCTGTGCGCTTCCTGGCCTTGTAAGTCTAATTCTTTCACCAGGTGGGGGAAGTTTTCTGTCACTATTTCTTTCAGTATGTTTTCTATATCTTGTTCTCTCTCATCTTCTGGGACCCCCATAATTCTGATGTTGGTTCGCTTGAAGTTGTCCCAGAGGTTTCTTACATTATCTTCAATTTTCTGGATTTTCTTGCTTTCTTGCTTCTGAGGAGGAGTGTCTTCTGGCTCTTTATGTTCCAAATCTTTGACTTGATTCTTGTGATCTTCCATTCTGTTTTTAGGACTCTTATAATAGTTTTTATTTCAGACAATGTATTCTTTATTTCTTGTTGATCCCTTATCATTTCTTGTTGATTTCTTATTAATTCTAGTTGATTCCTTTTCATTTCCTCATAGGTCTTATCGACCTTTTCTAGGAAATTCTTGAAAAACCTTATAAGTGTAGATTTGAACTCTGTATCCAGTCGCTTTTTGTCCTCCATTTCTTTCGTTTGTGATCTATTTTGTTGTCTCGGCATTTTCGCAGCTTTTCTGATGGGATGGGGTTTCAGGGTGGAGCCTATAGCCTTGGCTTCCGTCAGCCCCACCCTCTGCAGTTCCTGAGTCTCAGTAATCCCCAGGGTCCTTCAGTACTCGTTGCAAGCACCTCTGAGAGAAAGGTGCCCTTGAGTTTTGCCTGCTACCAAACAGTCTAGCCTCTCCCCCAATGAGCCCGAAACTGGGGTTCAGTTCATTTGGAAGTGGGGTTGGAGGTGGCGTTCAGAGCAGTCTGGAGCCCCTGTCTCCTTCCCGCCAGGGCAATCCCATGGCACAGCCAACCGTCCCTTCTCTGTGCGCAATGTGCGCGCCTCCAGGACTTCCTTTTGCTGCTCCCCCGGGGTTCCGCCTTACAGCCCAGCTCCCTATGGATAAGCCTGGGTCCCCAGGGTCTGGCCTAGAACTGGGGTTCAGAGCAGTTGGAACTGGGGCCCAGCAGTTTCTCTTTCCTTCTTGTTGTAGAATTTCCAGTCAGTCGACTTTCCTGTAGTTCTGGGTAATTCCATTTTATATTTTAGTTGTATTTTATTGAAATTGTTGTGTGCAGCTGTGGCTAGGTGTTTACCTATGCAGCCATCTTATATTCTCTCTCCTTTCTTGTTATCTTTTAAAGTTTGTTCCTTCTTATTGAGGTATAAATGACAAGTAAAAATTGAGTGTATTTAAGATACACAATGTGGTGTTTTATATACGTTTCCACTGAAGTGATCACAGTCAAGTTAATTAACACACCTGTCATCTACCATGGTTACCTTTTCTGTGTGTGTGGTGAGGTCATTTCAGATCCATTCCCCTGGCAAATTTCAAGTACATGTTATGGTACTAACTACTGTCACCATGCCGAACACTAGATGACCCCGTGCCCTTTACTTGTAGCACCGTGACCTCTGCTGTGTTCACCGTGGGAGATAACGTCGTTTCAGGCAGTGATGACCGCACAGTGAAGGTCTGGGATTTAAAGAACATGAGATCCCCCATTGCAACCATTCGTACGGATTCTGCTATCAACAGGTGAGGGGGAGCTGCTCATTGCTTAAATATTTATTTGACTTGATAGAGTTGATTGTAGTACAATGTCTTGTCCATGTGACAATTAAATGAACCTTGGGAAAGTGGTTTAGATTCCTGGAGAAATATTTGTCATTGATCCTCTAATGCAAATTCAGTATTTGTAAACACTGAAACTTAAGTATACAATCAGGTTGGTGTAGTGGGCTCTGAGAATAAGAATGAGCCAGTTATGGCCCCTCTGTTTTAGTGACATGCTGCACATGTGAATTGTGAATTGTATAAGCAGCTTGGTCTCTGCATCCTAAAGCTGCAGACACATAATACTCACTATTGTGTTTGCCATGAAGTGTGTATAGTATGGAATACCGTGGTGCTGTCACTGTGTTATATGGGACCTCCTTTTCTCTTTGCAGGATCAATGTATGCGTTGGCCAAAAAATCATCGCCCTCCCCCATGACAACCGACAAGTCAGATTGTTTGATATGTCCGGCGTGCGGCTGGCACGGCTCCCCCGCAGCAGCCGGCAGGTAACTGTGCTGGTGACACATGTTCCCAGAGTCTCAGGTCTTCTCCGTCATCAGTGACTCCTGGACGCACCCTGGGAGACACACATGGGTTTTAGTTTCCTATTAGCCACTTTAAAAAAGCGAGAAGTTACTTTAACAGTATATTTAACTAGATAAACCCAAAATAATAACATTTGAACATGCCATCAATATAAAAATATTAGCAAATTTACACTCTTACTTTCTTACTATATATTTGATTTGTATTTGGAGTTCCTAAAATTTATCATTGAAAATGTTAAAATGTTTCCCAGTACCTGGACTGAACATTAGTTTTTAAGTTTAATCTAAATGAAATCCAGCATTTAGTTCCTTAGTGTCAATAGCCACTACTCGGGGACTCACTTTTGCGTGGGTTAGTGGCCACCATACTGGAAAGCAGTTTTAGATATTTTCAATTGAACTTGTGCAAATTGGAAATGTATTAAACACAATGGGTGGCCAAGCAGAAGTGGGAGCTCCTTAAGAAAGGACCCTCCGCCCCTAGCCAGGAACCGCTTTCCATGGTGGGTTGCCAGGACAAACTCCATTGTAGAAGAGACTTTCCTGGGCACTAGGACTTGCATTCAGCCCAGATGGTGCAGTGCAGGGGTATTGGGTCAGTGTATACTGAGGTGTTTGCACCACCTGTCACAGCTACCTGGGCTGTGATGCCAGCTCAGACCTGCTGACTCAGAGTCTGAGGGAAGCCTGGGAACTGTGTTTAGATTCGTTTTCTGGGTTGCTCCAAATTTGAGGGCGAGTCCCAGAGTGAGTGACACACTGGCTCCGTTTGTAGGGGAATTGATGTAGCTGTAGTAACAACAGCCAGTGTCCTCCCCTCCCCTTCCTGCTTATGAAGGCAGCCTCTCTGCAGCCTTTGTGCCTAACGGAGCCCCACCACAGTCACACTCTCCTTTGCTTCTTTCTGCCTTTTCTGTGTGTCACTGTGATACTTTATTCTCCCACCATGGCTGCAACTCAGTGGCTGCTCATGTCCCTTCGGGGCAGAGCCTCCAAGTGCAGTGATGAGCTGCAGGCTGCCCTGTGGGAGGCGGGGCTCAGGAACTGCAGACCCAGGCGACTCCGGAGTTAAGTGGTCAGGTGCATTTGCTACCAACAGAGCAACAAATGCAATGGCACCACGTTTCCAAAAGCTCTCTGTGTTCAAGACATGGTTGGTTCTTCTCTGTGTAGCTCCTACGTGTGCTGTTTGAAGTTAATGACTGAGCTGCTTAATTATGAGTGCAGGTCACAGAAAAACTACTCATGAAATAAGAGTAACTACACAAAGCTAGAGTTGCTTGTCTGGGATTTTTGTGTTTTGGTAACTGCTAAGCATCACTGATGTATCCTAAACATCTCTCTCTTTACTCTTTTGTTTATAGCTGTGCCTATGCAGTATGTAAAATTGCTGTGCAACATGGAAAGCCAGCATTTATAAACAAATGTATGAGTGTGCATGACTTCATTACTTTGAGAATATTTCTCAAAAAAAAAAATAAAAAATAGATTTCAGCAGTTGTTGGTGGGGCTAATTCTGTGGGCACAACTTTATAATTTTCTGTTAACTCTCAATCCAGTTGGAATTGTAGAGTTCCTCTGTGGTTGGCCTTATTTCCTCCTAAAGTGGTTTGTGAAAATACTTACCTTTAAGGTTAATGGATAACATTTCATTTCATTCTGAACCTGTAACATTTCAGATGAATCAGTATGCTTTTCAGTCTCACAAAACCACAGCTAGAAATCCCTGGCTCATGTTGTCCCAGCTTCTTTCAGCTGACAGCTTTAGAAGGAGACAACGAAACTCAGTTCAAGTTGGTCTCTAGAGGAGCAGGGGCTTAGGATGTGGAATTGTTTTACTTTGGGGAAAGTGTAAGTGCCATTTCCCAGAGTGTGGACTGTGATCAGGAGCTCAGGGAGGGGTGGTGCAGTGTCCAGTGAAAGGTGGGTCTACAGACAGCGCACAGGATCTGTGCTGCGGGAGGGGGAAGTTTTAGCATGGCTCTGTGACTCTAGAAGGGCACAGAGTGGTTTCAAAGTCTGCATGTGCACCGGGCCTTTTTTGGAGTCATGTCTGTGTGCACTCTGGGGGATGTACGTGAGGTAAAAGGAGGACTCACCTAGTGCGGGCTCCCAGTTCAGGCAGGACTGGCCCACATTTGCAGGTGCCGTCTGGTCCTTTCCCTCACTAGGTAGTAGGACATGACTCTGTTGGCTCAGTGAGTGTCTTGAGTTTATCATCTTGAACTAGTTCTTTCTAGAGGCTTGATTTTTATTGCCAGTTAGTGGATTCTTATGCATTCTCACTTCTTAAGTTCCTAACAAAGCGGTGAAGAAGAGCTCCCCTAACCCTTTATTCTGGGCTCCTTTCTTGCAGTGCTTTCCCTTTGTGGCCTGATTCTCTCTAAAACCAGCAGTACTCAAATGCCAATGTTTTACAGAGGGAGCTGTTGTGCCATTCTTCTGAGGGTTTCTTTTACTTAATTTCTTTTAGCTGTTTCTACTCCTTCTTGTACTTTATTGTATGATATAGCACCAGCCAACTATTAGAGTAACAATGACCATGTCCTAAGGCATTGCTTGCATACCTGCCTGTATACACCAAACATCACACTGTAAACTACGTTTTGCAGTAATTTTCCCCAACATTGTGATGTTGAACCGGAATTCCTAAAGGTATCAGGAATCTACTTGAAAGGCCATTCATTTTTTCTTTTTTTTCATTTGACACTGAATGTGATTTTTAACTGCTTGGACACCTGAACCAATTATTTGTTAAAATTATATTTGAGGTCTTTGGGTGAATTTCATTGAGTTTATTCCTTAATTTACCGAGACTCGTTCATTAAAATAAAAAAAAAATTGATTATTTTTTCTTTTGGACTGTAATCTTACTCATTTTCTTAAAGAATCATGAGTGCTTTTGGTGTGTTTCATGAGATTCATGTTGTGTCTGACCTCATTCATTCATCAAGGTCTTTCCACCAGCTCATCCCTGAGAACCTGCTGCCAACTTAGTATTTTTGTCTCATTCTGATTAATCCTGAGAGTTAATTTCCCCCCCTCTTAATTCGGTTGCTTTGAGTGGTGTAGTTGTTAATTTGGTTGTGGTTTTATAGCCCTTATGCTTGAGGAATAATACACTAATTCTGGTTTGTGTGCTTGGTAATAGGGCCACAGAAGAATGGTGTGCTGCTCGGCGTGGAGTGAGGACCACCCCACCTGCAATCTATTCACCTGTGGGTTTGACAGGCAAGCCATAGGCTGGAACATCAACATCCCTGCATTGTTACAGGAAAAATAAGGTGCCAGCATTCCCTAGTTTTGTAGTTCGCCATGGACCTGTGACTGGAGCAGGCTTTTCTCATACCGATCCGCCATTTTTGTGAGAGCTGGACCCTGAGAAGGGTGATTTGTATATGTTCTTTTCCCATTGTACCCAGCTTGCATGATGTACAGAATTGTGGTTACGTTTTTATTCTTTCTTGTCTGTGCTGGCATCCTCTGGTCAGTGGGAACAAAGCCGCTCCCTACAGCACGTGGCATTTGACATATGACAGGAGGGCATCACACTTGTGTGAGTTCAATGTGAACCTGTGTACTTACTGTGAGTGTAAGTCTGTGGCATTTCTGGAATAATCCTACATATCTACCTTGTCCTGGGAGACTGCAGAGCTGTGTTTGCGTTGGCTGATGAATGGCAAGATTGGCAAAAAATTTTATGTTTACTTCCATGTGTGAAGTTGTAGCACAAGCTGTTGTGTAATTCAGCTTCAGCTCTTCATTCTCTTACAGTTCTGTGAAATTAACCTGGATCTTAGAAGTTAAAAAAATAGTATCAGATGTTGAGTTTGCAGGATTCATTTTTTGTTTAAAGAAAAAGTTTTTATTTTTTTTATTTTTTATTTTTTTTTTTATAGAAAATCATTTCAATATCCTGAGGTCTCATATTAGCAAATTCTAAAATAAGATTCTAATCACCAATTTCAGATTGTAAGCAAAATTTAAAGCACTTTAGTTTATAGCTGTGGTTATAAACAATTTTTAGAAGTTTCAAATAACTTATCCATTGAATGTGACTTGACCTTTTTAAGAAGGCTGTGCTACCTGAAGACAAAACCTTATTTATTTTCTACACCTTTGGTTTGCATATTTCTGCATGGGTTCACTTCTTTGGTGGTATTTGAGAGCCAACAATGCAAATAAATGAGTACTACCTCAAAAATAAATGTTTGGAAAACTTGGGAGTCTTATTGTGCCTAGCTAACTAAGCACTTTGGCTTTTAGCTGGAATACCGAGTTCAGTTCAGAAGGCAAGAAAGACAATCAGCAAATGTAGTGGAAAGGCACTTCCATTAGCTAGCTACCAGGGTGGCAGCCGCAGCCATAGTTCACAGGTGACAAGATGCTCCTGTCTCAGTTGCCAGGACACCCCTCAGTGCCAACCCTCCCACTGCTGGAGTGGGCCTGTCACCCTTGCCTTCTTAGCAGTTACTGTGTTTGACTTTTGTGAGTTCGTGTTATTGTTGAGTTATAGTTTTGTTAAAGAGACATCTCAGTGTATTACTCCTTATATTTTTAATCCTTCAACTATATCGGAGACTGGCCCCTTGGAGAGATACAAGAGGTTAACATTGAGAACGACTGTGGGTGACCCCATTCCCGTGTCTCCTATTTTATAGTGACATGGCTGGGCACCGTTTGCTGCAGGGCAGTGCGACATGTGCAGGCTGCCGGGGGTGGAGCGCCTGGGCTCAAGTCCTGCAGTAGCTAATCTTTGAAACTTCAGTCCTGAGTCCTTGGTGATTCTGAAATGATTTACAGAGCCTGGAAGGGAGAGAGACCAGGAAAAACTAGTAATAACAGTTCAGAAGTTGCTAACAACAGACAAGCAATGCTTAAGAGCGACTTTATTTTTAAAGTTCAAGAATTAGTTGTATTTTTAAAGTGTGACATTTGCCCTCAGCACACTGTTTGAGAACCAAGTCAGCTGTCACTATGGGCCTGAGCATCAGGTTCCGGCACTGCTCTCCTGAGTGGTCTCGTGGTGAGATGGCTGCTGATCACACCTTCTCTACCATGCCAGCCCCCCAAAGACATGAGCACGATGAGTTCCTAAGGATAAGTTGCATAACCACACTTGGGTTCCCTCTTGTGTTTTAATTTGAATGCTGACTGTCTTAGAATCACCATTAGTAACATTGAAAAATGTATACAAAGTAGATAAATCAAACTTAAGAACGAGATCTCTTCCAGATTACAAAATTTGAAGCTTTTAGCTTGCCTGGTGTCTCCAGTTTCATTGTGATATCCAGTTAGTAGCTACTGGATATCACAATGAAACAAGAAGTTCTTGGTTTAATTCCTGGTCAGGGTACATGCCCTGGGTTGCTGGCTCGATCCCCAGTAAGGGGGTGGGTGCAGGAGGTAGCCGAGCAATGTTTCTCATTGATGTTTCCATCTCTCCCTCTCTCTTTAAAAAAATCAATAAAAAGATTTTAAAAAGTTTTTGAAGCTTTTAAATATATGTTGTGATGCCATTTAATTCTGTGCAGACTAGTGCCCTTCATGGCCCGGCAGCTGCTCACCTTGCAAAGTGGAGGGGCCAGCCTCTCTTGTTTCCTTGAGTGCAAAAGGCCTCATGGTGCTGGGGCTGTTCCCAGGAGCAGGACGCGCTTCTGGTAGCTGCTGTGTGTCCTTGGAGGGCATCTCTTCAGCTGCTCTGGTCATAGTGCTTGTGATTTCAGGAGTCATGAAGGAGATTAGCAATAGTGTGTGCATGCGTGTGCTTGAATATGTGTGCGTGTATGAATGTTTGTGTGGCTGAAATTGTCATGTCATCAGCCACAAGTGATCTCATCTGAAATAGTGTTTTGAAATGGGAATTGTTTGTCCTATATGCTGGCATGTCCAAAATTTCATTTAATAATGCAAAAAAAATGTGTGGTTACTGAAAAATGTGCATTGGTAGAGAATTTTTGTACAAGATGCATTGGACAAAGCAACACTCCTTTTCAACCACTGCACATGGTTTCTGTAGAGTCAAAGATTCTGTACATATTTTGCCATCTGAAGAATCCTTTGTAAAATTATTTGTTGCTTAAATCTGTGAAAAACAAGTTTCTTTGGAGAAAGTACACATTTGTAAGTGTTGTGTAGAGAAGCAAGTGTTTTTATTGTATTGATGTAATTGTTTTTAAGTGTTCAGTGTCTTCATTGCAAATTGAAATTCATTAAAAATCCATGTTCCATAATTACTTTTGTAAAAGTTTTGTTATTAGGAGTCTCTTTTATTATTTTACTTTTTTATGTTTTGTTTTGGTGCAATTTTGTTAATAGCTACTGGATATCACAATGATATAGCAATTGAACAAATTTCTAATTATAGGATTTCACATTTGAAAATATAAATTCTAGACTTAAAAGAACAATTGTGTTATATTTTTCTACCTGCTTGTTAGAGGCTAATATTAAGCGATACATAATTATGCTTTTCCATTCCTTTATTCCCATCCCAAAATTTTCTGAAGGGCATTAATAATTGAACCTAATGCAGGTATTTCTCAAAATCTCATAAGATGCTTGTGTGGTTCTTGTCACAGACAGGTAAGCTTGTTCGAAAGTTTTAAAAATTGCAGTTTTAGAAAGTTGACCGCATTTTCTGCAGGAAAGTGCAAGTCAGGATCTGTGGCGATTGCCGGTCCTCCCTCCTGTTCTTCCCCACGTGAGTGAAGCCTTGTGCCGGTTGCAGGAACTTCAGGAGGTGTTAACACTCTACCTGGGTGTCCTGCCTGCCAGCGGCCCCCTTTTCAGGTGGGAAAGCTCGTTGCACAGGCATTGGGTGTACATTCAGAAATTCTCTACTGCTTGCTTAACTTTCTACATTACTCTTCAAAAACGTGATCATTGTTGAAATTACATATTCAGTTATGTTTAAAACTTCACATATTAGTATAAAGAATCAAGAAGGCAAGACTTGTATTACTATGATGTCATCAAAATGCCACCAAGACGTGTGTCTCCTCTACTATTCAAAATTTTTGTTTTCCCTTAATAAATTAGAAGTTAAATTATTCCCAAAATTGAGAACACCTCAGTTGTTATGTACAATATATATAGTCCATATTATGGAGGGAAGAAGCTACAAATGAAATCAGCAATAAGATAAAAGTGTTGTGTAATTTAAAATTAATTCTGATGGCCGAAACCGGTTTGGCTCAGTGGTAGAGCATCGGTCTGTGGACTGAAAGGTCCCAGGTTCGATTCCGGTCAAGGGCATGTACCCTGGTAGGGGGTGTGCAAAGGCAGCTGGTCGATGTTTCTCATCGACGTTTCTAGCTCTCTATCTCTCTCCCTCTCTGTAAAAAAATCAATAAAATATATTAAAAAAATAAATAAATAAAATAAAATTCTGATGAAATATCTTTAAGCAGCTTCTGGTAAAAAAAAGACTAAGCAGATCCTTGGATCTTAAAAGTCTCTGTAATTGACAATTGATGTCCATTTGTGATTTGAGGGCTGAGGTAAAGAGCAACAAGGGAGCCTCTTTAGATAGTTTGGTCCAGATATCTCCAAAGAGCTGAGGTTTATCTTGAGCCTGAAGGTAGGTGAGGTGGTCAGGAATTGAAGGGTGACCAAAGAGCAAGGCAAGTCGCACAGAGAACCAAGGGGAGGACACAAGGTGAGGTGTGGGGGGAGGGATGAACCCTGAGTCCAGCAGCAGCTTTGGGGAGAGTGGTTTGCTCCACATGTGCTTCCTGACTTGTGGGGACAGACTGAGGGGTCCCCAGGAGCCGTGCAGGTGGAGGATGTGGTCACAGTGCGGTGGAGGAAGAGCATGGCCTTGAGGTCTGACTTGGAAGGAGACCAGGCAGGTCTTATCTGAAAGCAGGGCTGTTTATCCCACAATTCCAGTATGTTACAGAACATGCTGTTGCCAGGAGCGTACAGCTTTGACCTCGGGCGTTTCTCAGTTACCCAAAGGATGATTTGATCAGAAACTAGAATATATGAGAAGGATTTTTTCCCTAAAGAAAATAGTAATGGGATGTGTTAGGAAATTTTATTTATTTATTTATTTAGTGTTAGGAAATTTTAATCACTATTTAGAAACACGGGGTTTCAGTTACCTTGGCTAAATTTGTTTACATCTGACTGCTGGGCATTTTGTCATCACCATGATACAAACACTTCCTCTCACACTGGGTGCCATGTCTGCCCCTTATCTTCACAGGTTCTGAATGAATGGTTATTTCATGCTCCATCCAATCCAAACTGGGCCCTCAAGATCCTCCCCTGACATTTTTGGAACTCGAACTGAGAAACTCAGTCTCCCAATAGCTTCACCTGAGTGAAAATAATGCAAATGTACTAAGAGAAAATAACTAGAATTGTGTGCTCAGCAAATTGCCTCTGAAGAATGTGTGAAATACCGATAATGTGGGGGATATATAGTTTTCACTGGATTGCCTTTTCTGACGGAGTTTTTTGAGATAATGTGGAGAGAATAAGTCACGAAGGAATGGTTTCAAAATAGACAAACATCCCAGCAGACAGCCATATAAAATAGTGTGTGATTGGAGTTGGTGGTTTATTTAATTTTAATTTTTGGGAGACTAAACAAGATGGGAAACTTAATTGTGCTCTCAAATCCATCTTGCTCATTGGAGTAGGTTTAGGGTTTCTTTTCTTTATATTTTTACTAGAGGCCTGGTGCACAAAATTCACGCATGGCAGAGGCGGGGCTGGGGGTGGGGAGTGGTCCCCTCAGCCCAGCCCGCACCCTCTCCAATCCGGGACATCTAACTGCCAGTTCAGGCCTGATCCCTGGGATGGGGCAAATGGTCATTCGGCCATCCCTCTCACAATTTGGGACCACTGGCTCCTAACTGCTCACCTGCCTGCCGACCTGGTCGTCCCCAACTGCCTCCCCTGCTGGCCTGGTCACCCCTAACTGCCCCTCCCCCCCCACCTGCTTGGTTGCCCCTAACTGCCCCCTTTGCTGGCTTGGTTGCCCCTTATTGCCCCCCTTGCTGGCTTGGTCATCCCAAACTGCTCCCCTCTGCTGGCCTGGCCACCCCTAATTGCCCCCCACCCCCCTGCCATCCTGGTCACCCCTACCTGCCCCCACCCCCCACCTGCCTGGTCACTTCTTACTGAACACCCCCCCCCCCTTGCTGGTTGCCCCCAACTGCCCCCCTCTGCCTGGTCTCCCCCAACGCCTCCCCTCTTCCGCTGGCCTGGTCACTCCATGTACTACATGCAGCCTATTGTTCAGTCGTTGGTTGTCCTCTAACCCCCCTGCCGGTCTGGTTGCTCCTCTTTGGTTGTCTGTCTGGTTGATTCGATCGTGACAGCCCCTGGATTTTTATATATTAGGATTGATTTCAGGGAGGAAGGGAGAAGGAGAGAGAGAAACATAAATGATGAGAGAGAATCATTGATTGACTTCCTTCTGCATGCCCTCTACTGGGGATCAAGCCTGCGACCCTAGGCATGTGCCCTGACGGGGAATTGAACCGTGACCTCCTGGTTCATAGGACTGCACTCAACCCCTGAGCCACACTGGGTTAAGTTGAGGGTTTTTAAGGGTTGAGTGGGAACACGTGCAGAAGTGCTGGTGGGAAGTTTTAATTGGAGGACCTTGGAACTTGGCCATTTATGTTAAGGGGCGGCAACACCAGATCTTCTTGGACAAGAGGGCTACTGAAGAAAGGGTTCTGGTGTTCAAGTTTTGGTTATGTCCTGGTGCTTTTTGTGTTACGTGTGTGTGTGTCTGATACTTTGGTTCTTGATAGGTCAAAGTTCTCTCACTTGTACATGCTTGGAGTTATTGGTTTAAAATTCTGTGTTCGGCTGGAAGAGTGAAATAATGATTCATTTTAGTCTTTATCATATAGATGTAGCAAAATTTTAAGGGTCACTACAAAGAAGAAAAACACATCGGAAAGAAAAAAATGATAAAAAGTGGTTATTGTACGGGGGGTTGTGAAATGTAAGTAAGGACTGGGTGGAAGTGACTTTTTGGTGCATCTCTCATAGTTTTTTTTCTTTTTTCTTTTTTTTTTTTTTCTTAGAAGCATAGGTTTATTTCAGTAGAGACATGCTGAATACAAAGGGTCCAAATAAATGAGTAATCATTAACATAAAATAATAGAACATTTTTTATTATTAAATTATTATCTGTGTACATATTTTAACATTGCCCCCCTTCCCATACATACCCTCCCTCCCCAGAGTTTTGTGTCCATTGGTTGTACTTTTATGCATGTATACAAGTCCTTCGGTTGATCTCTTATCTCCCCCAGATCTCCCTACCCTCCCGGCTGTAATTTGACAGTCTGCTTGTTGCTTTACTGTCTTTATATCTGTCTTTTGGTTCATCAGTTTATAATGTTCTTTAATATCCATAAATGAGTGAGGTCATGTGGTATTTCTCTTTCATTGACTGGCTTATTTCACTCAGCATGATGTTCTCTAGTTCTATCCAGGTTGCTGCAAATGATGAGAATTCCTTTTTTATGGCAGCATAGTATTCCATTGTGTAGATGCACCATAGTTTTTTGATCCAATCATCTGCTGACGGGCACCTAGGTTGTTTCCAAATTCTAGCTATTGTAGCTTGTGCTGCTATGAACATAGGGGTGCATATATCCTTTCTGATTGGTGTTTCTAGTTTCTTGGGATATATTCTTAGGAGTGGGATTACTGGGTCAAATGGGAGTTTCATTTTCATTTTTTTGAGAAAACTTCATACTGTTCTCCACAGTGGTTGCACCAGTCTGCATTCCCACCAGCAGTGCACAAGGGTTCCTTTTTCTCCGCAACCTCGCCAACACTTGTCGTTTGTTGATTTGTTGATGTTGGCTATTCTGACAGGTGTGAGATGGTACTGCATTGTTGTTTTGATTTGCATCTCTCTCTCTCACAGTTTTTAAGCTTCAGAACCATTGAAATACATCACTCAGTATTTGAAAAGCTCATGTTTTATGCTAACGACAAAACATAGGGTACCTGGTGAGGAACAACTGGCAAAGAGAAAAGAGGCTTGAAACTATCCATAGGAATATTAGTAACATAAAGGGTTGCAAAGACATTGAAAAAGACAAAATGAGAGACTATCGTGTGTATTAATAGGAAGAGTCAATATGTAAAAGTGTCAGCTCTTCCTTGTTGGAAAGTAGATTCAGTGCAAGTCCAGTCCAGCTCACCCTAGTGTTTTGAGGAGTTTGACAATCTGATTCTTAAATTTATTAGAAAGAGAAAAGGCCATGGTTAATGAGATGCCCAAGGAGAGAGAGGAGGAGGAAGAAAGGAGAACAATAGATTGACCTTAGACCTGGCAGGGTTGTGGTCCACAAAGTGTGATGTTGGCATAGGAAATGGAAGAACTGACCAGTGGAATAGAAAGCCAATTGATTCTTGCAAATGTGTAAACTTGAAATATTTTCATTTATGTAATCACAGATCACTGGAAGAAAGTGACCTATTTTAGTAATGGGTTTAGTGGTACTGGTTATCCATATTGGGGGGGGGGGGGGGAGGAGAACCAGGAACTTGGATCCCTGCCTCACACTAAAAGAAAATAAATTTCACATTATGTGTTAAAGGAAAAACTATTTTTTTTAACAACAATATTTTTGGGACTTGGACTTTATTAAGTAACTATCTAAAAATACATTAGCCATACTAAAATGATTGATACATTTAAGCATATTAAATGTAAAAGATTATAGGATACCTTAGAGTGAAATGATAAATCACAAATTATAGTTGTAGCCTATATAATCTACAAAACATGAATATTCAGGATAATAAAATTCTACATGTTTTCAGGAGAATGGGACAGACATAAATGTGTCACAAAAGAGAAAACTAAATAGCCAATAAATACATATAGAAATTTAAAAAATGAAAATTAAGACCAAAACTAAGTACCATCTTAGAACTGTTAGATTGATAAGAGCTCTGTCAAGCACATAAATTGTTGGAATATTTTATATGCACTTTCTGGTTTGTATATAAACTAATACAGGAAATTGGAAAGTACTGTTTGTAAGTCTGGATGTGTGCACACTTCCTGCTCCAGAAAAACTGGGATACAGTTAAGAACATGGTTTATCAAAGTGTGGTATCCACAGACCTGGCAAGTATTAAAATGAAAGTTCCTGGGTCCGACTTCATAGCTGCCAACCCAGAACCTTTCAGTAGGACGCAAGAATCTGCATTGCAGACAAGCTCCTGCGTGCCATGTGTTGTCCAGTCAGAGGGCGGCTGTTCTGACAAACCTGGGCGCATGTGCACCAGGAGACACAGGCAAGGTAGGGCTACCAACCCGGAGGCAACCTGAGTACATCGACAGGGACTGGTAAAAAATGGTGGTATGTCTGCACAATGGAACATTACGCCCAGTAAACACGAGTGTGACACAGCTATTTGTCAGTGTTGATCTTAGGAGCACAGTGGTGAATGAAGATGTGGGCCACTGGAGTATGCACAGTGTGATACCGTCTTTATGAAGTACACATAAGCTCAACCACATATGTCTGATTATGTTCACATACATGGGGACGTGGGGATGAAAACCCAAAATTCAGCATGGCATTCTCTGGGCCAGGAGAGGAGTGTGGGTGGGAGGCAGAAGGTGGGATCAGTATGAGCCCAGAATTGGCAATATCTGATTTGATGTTTAATTTAGATGATGAGTATACAGATCTCTGCTCCGATGTTCATACTTTTAAATTATCTTTGCAAATATTCCTTTCATGCATCTAATACCATTAAAAGAGTAGTAAAACAATTCTAAAGAGAAAAATGTGTATTATTCCAAAGTTGGATAAAATGAATGCTGTTATCAAAATGGGAGAATTACAGTAATATTTTAAACCACATTAGTTTCAAAGTTAGTGAATAACCATATTTTATTCACTTCAAATATTAGTGCTTTTCTTACTTACAAACAGGTAGTTTTATTATTCTAAAATGTTTGATTTTCAGTTGGTGTGTACAGTCCAGAGGAGGAAATGAAAGCCAATTTTGTTCCAGGATAATGTTCTTGAAAAACATAGTCACTGAGGAAATTGTAAGCCAGCAGTGTTGCACTGTGTCTAAATTGGGTTGTTTTCAAATATGTTTTGGAAATCCCAGCTTGAAAGTGGGAAATGTAATAAGGATTCGTTTACCAGGTGCGGTCATAAAACAGTAAAAGTAGTTTTCTTATGTTGCTCATAAACTGGGGCTGGAGATAATTTCAAATCCAGGAGACAGTCCAAAAATTGTGCTGAGCAGCGACCACATATCAGAATAAGAATGTTTATCCTCACAGTCTGTGATTGGGGGGAAACAGCATTTTAAACTGTAAGTTAAATTTATACTTGAGTAAGCCTTGGGGGTTTATGTGTCTCAGGAATGTGTTCTCATCTGAACTGTTGAACTTATTGGCATAAAGTTGTTCATATTATTTCCCCTTGTTATCATTTAATATCTGAGAGTCTGTGGTAATAATACTGATACTCCCTCCAAACCACTGTCATAATATTGGTCACATTGTACTATAATTATTGGCTATATTTTTTTTTACCATCCTATAGATGGCAAGATTTATCAGGAACCCTAACATGAGGCCTAACTCATGGCAGCCCTCGGGAGATGCTGGGTGAGAGTGTGAACGTGGAAGTGTCTGCCAGCTTGTAAAGGATTGCTTGCATTGCACCCCCACCTCTACCTTCCTGGCCTCCCAGTCCGCATCCTCAGACCTCACGCTCATGCCCCTTAGAGTTGTGCCCTCGCTGGCAACTTCTCCTGAGGCTCCTTCCCCTCGATCCTAAAGAGCCCGACTGAAGAACCCATCTCAGGTGGTTCTCTGCTTACTGCATCAGCGGCTATTTCATGTCGTAGTAAAGTCCTCTAAATCTTGGAAAACTATTATTAATACACGAAAATAGCAACCCACCCTTTTTAGCTCCTTAATCAGTCAGTAGCATCCCCTAAGTCAGTTTAAATGTGGAAGCACTGAATTCCTGTGCTGTGTTCCAGACCCATCTCTGCCTGGCCTCAGAGAGCAGGGGTCATCGTCCCCCCTGCACGGGGAGCCCCGGGGCAGACCGCCGCGAGGTAGCCGGAGCGCAGTGGGTGGCTGTGGCAGTTATCAGTGTTTTCAGACGTCCCGGGTGGAAGGTGCCTCACTCAGCAATGTCCGGTTTCAGTCTGCACGTGAGTCCCTCTGCAAGCGGCTGCCTGGCCCGAAGCTAAGCTATTGTTGGAGTGAGTGGCTCTGTGGCCTCTTTGTGGGAGGAGGAGAGAGAAGGGAAGAGGAGTATCTCCACAATCTGCCACATGGAAACCATGATCCTGACTGACAGGAGGGACTTTAGCTGGTCTGCACGGTGGAAAGGCTGGGCGTTGAGCTTCCGGCACAGACTGCCAGGGCCACTTAAGTGGTTGTCATCTTTGTCCTCAAGCTCCTTCCAGAGCTTCTCCCTTTCTGATCCACCGCAGGTACCCGTGCCCTCCTCCATCACATGCACACATGCAATGCACAATGGAGGCATGTACATGCAGATATGCAGGCCTGTACACAATGGGATGGAGGAACATACATACATAGGCATGTGTATGCACATGTAAGGCACACACTTGCCCATCTGCACACATCAGGGAGGCATGCACCCTTGTGATGGAAGCTTACATATGCACATGAATGGGTATGCACATGTGATGTAAGCAATGCATACACACACAAGTATAAACCCATACACATGATGGGGTATGCACAGATGTGCACATGACGGGGGAAACATGCACACATACAGGCACACATAATGGAAGCAGGCACATATAATGGAAGCAGGCATGCATGTGCACAAGTGATAGGCACACGTGCACATTTGTAGGGACACATGCACACGTGTGGAAGCACATAGCTCAGGCACACACATAACAATGGAGACATGAACATACGTACATACACACATGGAAGCAGACATGAGCACATCTATAGGCATATAATGGAGGAATATGCACACACATAATGGAAACACAGACATGAACACCCATGTGGTAGAGGCACACATGTGCAGGAATGCACACACAAATGAGGTCCACATGCACCTATGACAGAAGCACACACATATACACATGTAGACATATGATGGAAGCATGCACACGCACGATGAATACACACATGTGCACATATAAGCATGCACATATGAGCCTCTGTGGCTTCATCTGCTGCAACTGTAGATGACTTACCCCACACCCTTCCTTTTGTTTTTTGTTTTTGTTTATTTACCATAGTTTATTTGGGTGCATCTGTTAACTAAAATTGGTACATATTTAAGGCATACAACTTGGTGAGCTGATGTTTGTACACACAGAAGTGATCACCACCCTAAGATTCCATCCCTTCCTGAGTTACGCCTTCTTTTTGTGGTGAGAACACTCAGATTAAGCTCCCAACTTGAAGTCAGATGGTCAGCGCCCACAGCTTCACCTTCAGCATGAATTCCGCTTTGCTTGGTATGTCACATATTCACAGGACCTGGGATTAAGACATGGACATTTTTGGGAAGGGTACATGGAATATATGGAAAGGTACTCCGTGTTTTTGGCAAGGAAGACATCAATCCTAAAGTTATTCTTTAACTTTAAAGTAAACAAAGTAATCCCAGTAAAAACAGTCATAGGATTATAGACAAGTTAATCCAAAAATGAGCAATGCATTAAAACATGCCAGATGAATTCAGAGGATTACTAGAAGTTAAAAACCGTTTAAATCTTTAGTAATTAGGGCTGCATATTACTAGAGTATGACCACTAGATTAAAGAAATGGGGACCAGGAAAGTCCACCAAGAGACTAAAGAACATGTGGGAATTGGATTTTTTTATAAGGATGGCATTAAAAAAAAGATGGTTGAATTGAAGGCCTTTTCACATCTCACAAGGTGAAGATCTTGCTGTTCCGTGAGGTCTTAGGTCTTGTGTAGGTGTTTTATAGCAGGAGCGAGCCCTGCACCAGTTTCTGGGACGCCTGCCCCAGCTCATTTGATTTGTCCGCCCGGTGAGAATCCTCAGCTGCCTTTCCTCTTCTGTACGAAGAACTGCTCATGACAGAGCTTGTTCTGCAGGCTGGAGTGGAGGACTTGCCACTGGTTTCCACTGGAGCAGGAGCTACCCCAGAACAGACGACCTTGTCTCTATCCCCACAGCACCCGGCACAAGGTCTCGTAGGAAGCGGGTGTCTCAGAAACGTTCAATGAAACTTCTCCCAAGTTTCACCAGGTGCCCCTGTTTTACTTCATGACATTGCAGGAAGAATTTTATTTTATTAAAATTTTATTTTTTATTTTATTTTTATTTTTATTTTTTTATTGCTTTCAGAAAGTAAGAGAGAGGGAAAGAGAGGTAGAAACATCAATGATGAGAGAGAATCACTGATCGGCTGCCTCCTGCATGCCCCGCACTGGAGATGGAGCCTGCGACCCGGGCATGTCGCCCTGACTGGAATTGAACCTGGGACCCTTCAGTCCACAGGCCGACACTCTATCCACTGAGCCAAACCAGCTAGGACTGCATGAGGAATTTTGAAAGAACACATGACCTGTGAAAAATCCTGCTTGTGTTGGTCGATGAGGAAAATGATCTTCCTGGGAGGGGCCTCTCGTGGTGAATTTTCACCCCCAGGAAGAGCTGGCTCTGCTTGTCCACACCTTGTATGTGATCCCTCAAAGCCTGCATCGCTCCTGATGTCACAGAGTGAGAACAACCTGACTGTCCGGCAGCTCATATCCACACACTGGGATATGATTCAGAAACAACCTTGAAAACATCCTGCAACGTGAACATAGCCAGACACCAAGGCCACCAGCTGGAGGTTTCCATATGCAACGGCCAGAACAGGCAAATCTGTGGAGATGGAAACCAGATTTGTGCTTCCAGGATCTGGCAGAGCTGTCAATAGGGAGTGATTACTGGAGGGACAGCGTTTCTATCCAGGGGTGGTGATGGTGGTGGTGGTGGGAAGGGTAGATGTCCTGGGTTAGACATTGGTGATGGCTGCACAACCTTGTGCTTCGCCCTTCCCGTGCCAGGGTTTGAAGCACGGTGCTGGCCAATTGCTTGAGTTTGGGGGACTTAAGGACAAGCAGTAGACCTAGAATTGGGAAAAGGAGGGAACAGAGTGGCTACTTTGTTTCCCTAGTTTGACTGAACTTACTCAAAGGGAGATGCGGGGTTTTCTATCAAACATGTACTGAGTTCCTTCCCTGTGCAGTTACATGTTTTGTCTCATATCTCCAGCGATGCCCAGAAGGTGTTCACTGAGCATTCTTGCTGCTTATGTTGGATTTAACCGCCCTGAGTCAGGAGAAAGTTTGTATTTTTCTTTTTTTTTTTTTGAAGCTACAGGCCAGGCAGCCTTGATGGTCTAATGCCAGTGTCCAGGCTGAGAGAAGCTGCACTTGTTCCCTAACATAGCCCTCCTCCACTGCGCAGTGAAGCTCTTTGATGACAACGGGACGGAAGTCCTTCACATCTTACCAAGAGGAAGAAGAGCGCTGGGCGCTGCAGCTGCTGGAACTGGCTCTGCTCACGCGCTCACTCGGCAAACGCAGGACGGCCGCTGGGGAAGGGGTTTGTTTCCATAGCACTGTCTGGTGTAACTTTATGGCAACCAGGGCCTTAGTTAGCTCCTGCTCCCCCTTCTCATGCAGGACTCCGACTCCCTAAGGTTTCTGGTGTCCTCAGTCTTCTACTGATGCTCCTAGATTTGGGTCCCAGGATGATGTCTCTCTACAGTGAGGAGAGTCATATAAACCTGGGCACATGCCTGATAATGGAGGTGGATCAGCAGGCCACCCAGGGACGCGGTTTCTGTTTCACTAGTCCCTCCCACCATCAGTGGCAATGAATTTACGTCCAGTATTTATGTTTCAGGCTTTGTGTTCAGTCATGTGCTACACAACAGCATTTTTTTTTTAAAAAAATTTCTTTATTGATTAAGGTATCACATATTTTTCCTCAACCCCCTATTCCAATCCCCCACCCTCTCCCACCCATGCCCCCACCACCACAGCATTTTGCTCAATGACGGGAAGCAAAAGTGACAGTGGACCCGTAGGTTTTAATGGAGCTATGATGTCACTCACTGATGTCAGAGCCGACAACATGTCATCGCACCATGCCTTGCACACGTTTGTGGTGATGCTGGTGGACACAGACCTACGGTGCTGTCCATAGTATAAAAGTACAGCACATACCATTACAGCCAGGGGCTCTGCCATCTAGTTTTGTGTGAGTGCGCTCTGTGATGTTTGCACAATGGAATCACCCAAGAGATGCATTCCTCATTAAGGGGCACTTGACCAGATGACCTCAGCCACCCAGTGCCATGGGTAGGATGATTATCCACAATATCCCGATGAGAAAACGAAGACACAGAGGCCAGTTCCTTCCCATGGTCTCATCCCGGAGTGTAAGAGGCAGAGGGGATTCTAGGCCACCCATCCCGGCTCAGGGGCTGGTGTACCGACCACTGTCACAATTCCTAACTCTGGGAACTGTGAGTCTCTCCACCTGTGCAGCTCTCTGGTCTCCCTGGGTGTGGGCTCCAGGTGAGAGTTCTGTGCTTGTGGCAGGAACATCCATGGCCGGGGTGTCTAACAGCCCTTTGTTCATAACCCCCTCCCAGAGGCAGAAGGTCAGCAGTCATGCCCCTCACGCTTTGATGAGCTCCTCTCTGACTACACATCCTGTTACTCAAGTGTGTCAGCTGAGGGTTTCCCACCTCCAATGTCTCAGTGTCACCTTCCTTCAGCCTGTTTGGCTCTTTCTCTCTTCACAGAGTCTCTCCTGGAAGCTGTCATATACGGTTCTTTCCTACTTGCACGACAAGCTAAGATCATAGGAACTCCAGCCCGGCCAGTGTGGCTCTGCCACAGGTCAATCCGAGGCTTAACTCCAGAGCCACTCCCTCCAGGGATGCATATATCCATTTGAGTGTCTTGGATTTCTTCGGATAAATACCCCAAAGTGGAATCACTGTGTTATATGGTAGTTCTATTTTCAATTTTTTTTGTGGAACTTCCATACTGTTTCCAATTTTAAATTGGCTGCACCAATTTTGAACACCCATTTTTTAAACACATGTTATCTCGTCGACTCCCCATAATAATTCTTCAGTTTAGGTGTTATTCTGTTTCTAAAAGATGAAGAGTTGGGTTCCATGGCATGCGATGACTCAGAGAGAGTGAACGTAGGTCTCTGTGTGAAAATTGACTCGACTCACTGAAAACCAGCTCTACAAACACCGGGGCGGTCGCTCTTTGTGAGTCTGCGCAGCCTGAGAGCACAGACAGGAGCGTCCACTGCCCATCGAGTGCCTGAAACCGCTGTAGGATTCCAGCATCAGGCGTGAAGCCTGTGACACTTGGGGTTCTATTCTCCTTGGGGCCTGCCCTTGGTATTCTAAGAGATAATACGTGCTTCAGTGTTTAACAAACTTGGGGAGGTAAGAAGGGGTCTGTGCTGAGAGAGGGGTTATCCTCCCCACCTCCAGGGCGCCCCACACTCCTCTGCCTCCAGACCCTCCTGGGCTTTCTGGCTGACCGCCTTTGATATTGTAGAGTACGTTACCATTTATTCTCTAATGAGCCACCTCAGGTAACCAAAATGGAGAGTAATGAGGCCTCCTTTGTCAAAGACTGTGTGCAGAGCCGGAAGCGCTGCGTCCGTACTCCAGCCAGAGCTGCTGGGAAAGGAGCCAGTTCTCTCCGCTGACGGTGGCCCAAGCCCCAGTGTGACACCCCCACCCCCAAGGTTTGACCTGCGGGTCCTTGTTCTACACCCCGCACCTCACCTTAGTGTGTGAGGCCCCAGCCTGCGCCTGCGCCTGTGCCTGTGTGGCTCTCCCCAGGGCCCACCATTAGCCCTGTGTCCTGGAGCCTGTGTCAGGCTCCCAGCGAGGCCCTAAGGTGTTTCACACAAATGGGAACTGATGGTTGCGATCTCAGGCCTGAGGGACCCGGGGACTCCTGCCGAGGTGTCACTGGCATGCAGGGCAGTGCCGGCAGGTGGCGGGCTCTGGGCGCAGGGACAGTTAACTCACTTAGCCTAACCGAAGGGGAAGCAAAGTGGAAGTGACATTTGCTGAGCAGGATGACGGTTCCTCGATTGGAACAGGGGCGAGCGGGCGGTTTTCTAAGGAGGACACTCCAGAGCAATGCCTTTGTATGTTGTGCACCTGTGAAATGTAAGTGTGAGAGAGAGAAGGGCGAGGTGTGCAGGTGTGCGGAGTCCTGCAGACAGGGACACGCTGTGTGCTGGAGGGTCTCTGACTCTCCCCTCGCCGTGTAACTGGATGTAAAGTGCTCGATGCTGTCTCTTACTCAGTCCCAGTCTCTCTTCCTTTCCTCTTTACCCATAGAAATGCTGGCTCATTTGTTTGTTAGCAAATCTTTATGGAACACCTACCATACACTAGCCACTGGGGACACATTAAGTTTTTTGAAAAGCAGCCCCGAATTGCTGTCCCACTGGGGCCCATTTACTGATGGCCTCTCCTGAAGGCTGGGGAGTACAGCGGCCTCTGCCCATCCTTGTGTGCCAGCCCAGTTCCAGGAGGCCCCTTGGTGGCCCTGGTCCCTGTAGGATCTACCCTCTGACTTCCCCTGTGCTGAGCACCCCGCTAGGTCCTCCTACTAACACCTCCGTTTCCCTCCCTTTCTCCCAGGCCTCCACCTGCACTCGCCTTCCTCCTGCCCTATCCCTGCCCCACTCACCTCACTGTGCCACGTCCACCCTTCACTGGCCACGGAATTTCTTCCTCAAAGCCCACAGACTTCTGGTTGACGACCGAAAGTCTTTTCCGAGTCCTCCTTCCCCTTGTTTTTTGTCTCAATCTGTTTGGGCTGCATAATAAATGTCACAAATGGAGGCATAAGCAGCAGACATTCATTTCTCACAGTTTGGAGGCTGGAAGTTGAAGATCAAGGCACTGGCAGATTCAGTGCCTGGGGAAAGCCTCTTTCTGGCTCACAGAAGGCGGCTTCTCACCGGGTCCTCACCTGGTGGAGGGAGAGGGAGCTCCCTGGGCCTCTTTATTAGGACACTAATCCCATCATGGGGCACCACCCTCCTGACCTGCCTCCTAATGCCATTACCTTGGGGATTTTCACCATGAATTTTGGGGACAGAAGCATTCAGACTGTTTTATGTATATACTAGAGGCCTGGTGCATGAAATTTGTGCATGGGGGGGGGGTGTCCCTCAGCCCAGCTTGCACCCTCTCCAATCTGGGACCCCTTGAGGGATGTCTAACGGGGCAGTCAGACATCCCTCTCACAACCCAGGACTGCTGGCTCCCAACTGCTCACCTGCCTGCCTTCCTGATTGCCCCTAACCGCTTCTGCCTGCTAGCCTGATCACCCCCTAACCAGTCCCATGCCAGCCTGATTGAGGTCTAACTGCTCCTCTGCCAGCCTGTTTGCCCCCAACTTCCCTCCTCTGTCAGCCTGGTCACCCCTAACTGCCCTCCCCTGCAGGGTTGATTGCCCCCAACTGCCCTCCCTTGCAGGCCTGGTACCTCCCAACTGCCCTCTCCTGCTGGCCATCTTGTGGTGGCCATCTTGTGTCCACATGGGGACAGCCATCTTTGACCACATGTGGGCAGTCATCTTGTGTGTTGGAGTGATGGTCAATCTGCATATTACTCTTTTATTAGATAGAATAGAGGCCTGGTGCATGGGTGGGAGCCAGCTGGTTTTCCCTGAAGGGTGTCCCAGATCAGGGTGGGGGTTCCCTTGGGGCATGGGGTGGCCTGAGCGAGGGACCTGTGGTGGTTTGCAGGCTGGTAATGCTTCCACCCTCCCCCCCAGCGACCCAAACAGAGGCCCTGGTATCTGGAATTTATTTATCTTCTACAATTGAAACATTGTAGCCTGGAGTGACGGCCTGAGCCAGCCAGGGCTGTAGAAGCTTGGTTTCCTCCATTGCCTGGGTGAAGCCTCCTGCTCTTCCATCTCAGTGGCTGCTGCCATTTCTATTGGAATTTATTTACTTTCTATAATTGAAATTTTGTACCCTTGAGTGGAGGCCTCAGCCAACCAGGGTGTGCAGAAAGCTTGGCTTCCTCCATTGCCAGGGAAACCCAAGCCTCCCTCTTGCTCTCTGTGGCTGCAGTCATCTTGGTTGGGGTTAATTTGCATACCTTCTCTGATGGGCGTGACTAGTGGGCATGGCTTGTGGGTGTAGCAGGGCGATGGTTAATTTGCATATTACTCTTTTATTAGATAGGATATATATGTATATTTACATGCTTGATCATTTTCCTGATGTTTTCTTTTCTCTTGAGCTCTGTAAAAGTGGCATCACCTCATTCTTGTCTCTGTGACAAGTTACCCTCCTTGGATTAAATTCCTTCTTCCATTCTCCAGTAGTTTGTAACCCTGCAGAGCTGTGTTGCTCTTGCTACTGAAATCCTGAAATCTCTTTGTGGACCTGGTTTTCCAGAAGTTCACTGGGCCACCTGCCCTGTGTACTCAACATCTATGAAGAAAAGCCACTGATGTTTGCACAGCACCTTTTGGTTTGAGCGAGTTCACTGTGTCTGTGTTGCTCTTTGCTCTGGGGTAAGAATTAGCCATTTTATGCTCAGGGCTGCGGTTTGCTTGGGCCTCAGCACTCAGCGAGCGACACAGAGTGGACAAGACGTTTAGTTCCCTGGCTCCAGAAGCATCCCCTCCCCAGGCTCTGAACTGCTCAGAGACGTTGTTTCCCAGGGTTGGGAGAGACGCTGTTCAGAACACCCTGCAGGGAGCTCCAGCTCTGAGCAGCTGGGGGACCTACGTTAAACACTGGCCTTCTTAGTGAGCTCAGTCCCAGGCTTAGCCCAGTAACGTGTAATTCTGAAAGGCGCGGGCGCGGTTGTGACCACTTCGGGGCAGGTCATCATCGAGTCCATCGTTGTTATCCTGGGGCCCATCCACTCTCCGTCTTTGCTGATGGAAAGACTTTTCCAGAAGGCTGGCTCTGTAAGGGCACTGGTTTGTGAGACTCACTTGGCAGACAGAGTGGATTTCTGCCATCCAGGCAGCCCGACCAAAGGAGCCCGAACTGAACAGCTGCAGAGTGGGCCGGTGCTGTACATCACTGCGCTGGCCTGGCCATGTGTCCTTCATGCTTCACACTCACCTTCCCAGCTTTTAGAGTCGGAGTAGATTCTTGTCACTGTCCTTGGGAAATGTGCACTTCACCGAAACCTTTTACTGAGCCAATATATCATAAACTTCATGTTTCACTGAAAGAATTCCCAACAAGAAAGAAAGTGCCACAAGAAATGAGGCCGCCGTGCTCCCGGCAAGGGCAGGCGAGGCCTCGGCGGGCATGAAGCATGATCTGGGTGAACATGCAGGAGCACCAAATTCAAGGAGGTGACCGGGAACCAGACTGCTCATTTCCAGGAAAGAGGGCTCTTCTCTCATAGGAGGGGGCCTTTGAGAGAGAGTGGGTCTGGGTGCCGGCCAGAGTCCCTTCTGAGGACCATGAAGAGGTGTCTGGGAGCGTTCACTCTCCCGGCCATAACAATGCTACCACCGAATGGCCTGATTCTCAGGCTCAGTGATCCCATCCCTGACTCCTGAGGCGTGGCACTCAGATGCCTGAGTTTTGTCTTGAACCTTATTTATGCTCTCAGATCCCCTCTGTTCCCGACAAGTGACTGTGGCCTTACATGTCCTCACCATTAGGGGCAACATACTGTATGACTTGAAACAGGAGATGCTGCCCAGTGCTCCCCACCAGACCTGAGGGTGACAGAACATGTCAGAACGCCCCCAGGGCATTGATTTTAAGATCTCCCCACACTCCAACATGTACCCACCCCGAGATTTACCTTCACACCTGAGCTGAGTGTCACAGTGGTTAATGGGAAACCTGTAAAACACTACCCCCCACCCCCCAACACACACCTGCCAGCCCGAAAGGCCTGGGAAGGGAATTGCAGGAGCTGTGACAAACCAGAGGAGTGCTCACAACAAGAAACCTGACTGGGAGTGTCAGCCCTGTGCACAGCGTGTCTGTTACTTCGCTCTGCTCTTGGGGACGGTGAAATTTCCATGTCCCTCAGCCGACCCCGGAAAGGGACCAAACGTGTTGGAGGGAAGTTCCCTGCATTGTGCGGTAGAGTGGAGCTGAGGACTCCGACTGAGGTTTTAGGTGTTTCTTGTGTCCCGATACCCATCTGGGCTTGTCTCCTACAGGAAGCCAACAGGCCAGTCCTGTGCTTTCTGCGTGAGGGCACGTTTGGGTGGAAGACTCAGAACATCTCAATGTCCTCTTCAACGTCTCAAAGCCCAGGAACATCCCAGCACGCCCATTCCCCTGTGCACACGGAATGCAGTGGGCTGGCTGTTCCCACACTTACCGACAAGAAAGTTGGGGGCCAAGTCACCTGCTGAGTGATTTGTTGCATTTTATGCAACTAATAGAAGCTGAGTCAGGGTGTGTGTGTGATATTTTCAGTAGTTCAGTTACATAATAACATCTATAAGGGTAAGATCTGGCAGGATCCACTAACGAACACAGTCATTATGAAAAGAAAAAGGTTTTAGGGTGGCGTGTGCCATTTCTTTGGAATGGGGGAACCCTGCATGGATTCTAAACCTACACAGTGTGTTCTACAGAGTTTCCCCGAATGCTGCTCCATGAAAAAGGCCCAACAACCTACGGAAGCACGCAAAATTTTACTTGATATTTTTATTCACTTAACAGAAACATTCACTTATCAGATATCACTGAAGTGCAATGTACAGAACTTAGAGGAAAATTAACATATGTAAATTCATATTTTAAGATTTTGGATTTTTTTTTTTTTTTTTACAAATATTACAAATGTACATCCATTGGTACAATGTTGCCATTCAGTCATGCTTTTTATGTACAAACCTTCTCTTAAGAATACTATTCATTAAGTTTATTTTGCTTTAAAAAATGCTGAAAATTAGCAGAAAGTTCACTGGGCACTGCTGGGTTAGTGTTTTTCTCCTGTTTTTACTGATGCGCACACTGCAGAGAGATAGAAATCTAGTGCCTGTGTGAAAAGAGGCCCTAGAACCCAGGTCTTTTATCTATACCTTAGAGGATATTGGGTCCCTCCGACTTGTCTTTGAAATGCTGAGTTGGGAAGTAAGGAATTTCTTTCTCCAGGGTTTGATACTGTCTGCAGTTTTCCACAGGAGTGGTGCCCTCTGGTCTAAATTTCTAGGGATGTGGCCATCATTGTCCCCCTTGGTGAAGGTCACACTGAGTGAACATATTCCAGGAGCCCAGAAAAGAACTCTCGTGAAGCCCTCTGGACAAGAAGTCACATGGGGCTTCTGCCTCGTCCTGTGCGCCCAGCCGATTCACAGATCAGCTGAGTGGAGCTCAAGGCAGACATCTGCCTGAGAGTTGAATCTCAGGAGTCAGAGGTGTCTGGATAGGGAAGGACAGGCAATAAGAAAGGGAACAGGAAGGGGAGGGAGAGGAAATATGAGAAAGAAAATCAGAGAAGCAGCACTGATGAGAGGAAAAGTGGACAGAGGTAATGATGGTCATCTCTCTGTCTGGATTCCCAGAATCCTGGGTGCTGCATTTGTTTTCCAAAGCCATCATTCTGCAGCCAGCATCGTTGCTCTCCTTCAGTCTGCTACCCTTCATCTGATTCCAGTGGCCCCAGAAACGCAATGCTCCAGGCTGCAACAGGGTTAGGACCACGGACAGCGGCAAGCGGTCCCTAGCTCTGCAGGTTGTCAGTCTCCCACCTCAGCCCTGTCCCTAGGCCACCCCACGTGTCTTATCATTGAGCCTGAGCATGAACTGCCAGCAAGACCTCAGAGGGGTCTTGTCCCAGCTCAATGCTGCCTGATGGTGGTCCAGCCTTTCCTGGAACAGAGCTTCCAGTTTCTCACTCTACCCGGAACTACACATGAACTCAGAGCTGGGAATGCGAGCGGTGCGGACTGTCCTGATCCTGGGTAGAGCGACGGGCTCTGTGAACTCTGCTCAGGAAGGCAGTGGATAAACCAGCACAGACCCACCGGTTTGCCGAGTTAGCAGTCAGCGCTGGGGCACAGAAAGACGGCCCCGAACTCCCCTTTGGTCTTTACTAGAAAGTGATGTTTATTGTATTTTGGGCCAAATGCACAGAAGATGTCATTAGAATGGCGTTTTTAAAAAAATGGGTGTAGAAGTTTCCCCAAATTAAAAATGTCTAAGTTTTAAATGTCTTTTTAAATTCTTTAAACAAGATATATAGACACATTTTAAATTTTATAATCTAAAAATAGGATTTCATCAAAATACTCTAACTCTTCTACTCTGGGCATTGCTATACCATGTATTTACTGTCTATGGCTCTCCAGGTGTGGTAAACAGCAAATCAAAGGAAAAAACACACGTTTAACTTTATTGATAAGAACAGCTTCGCCTGAAAAAGGAAATTATGTGGGAAAACTATGAGCTGTGTTTGCTTGAAAAGTAACACAACTGGATGTGTCTGAGGAGCAAGACCAGTGATGGCAAGAAAAATATATACAGACTCAAAGAGAACCACAAGGAATAAAAACAAACCATAGTTACAGACCCGCAAATCCTTTCCCTGGCAAAAACAAAACCCAAAGAAATCCTAAGTCCCATAACGTGCCGTCGCAGGTTGCGTGAACCTGCACTGGAGCGGGGCAGGCCGAGCCCAGGCGACCCGGGGCCTTCTCCCCAGCGAGCCCTCCAGCTGAGAACCAGGCAGGGAAGCTTCCAGGGCTTATCTCCCCAGCAGGAGAGCAACACGTGCTCTGGAGGCTGATAAGGAGGGTGTGGATTGCACTTGCAGTTTATTATGTGGGCTAAAGAGAGATACATACAGAAGGTGGGAAGCTTGAGAGCAAGGGACCAAGCCATCGGTGCTGCAGGATGGTGATGCTGAGCCAATTCCAATGGGTGGTGGGGTGGTGGGTGTAACCTGGGGAGACCCTGACTTTACGTCTGTCCATCTTCCCTCTGTTTTGCTCGTCACGTTTTCAAGGTGACTAAACGTTACACGCCACCTGCTCCTGTTTCGTCGTCCTCACGGAAGCCTCAGGTGGTCAGGTGGATGTGGGCTCCTCTCAGGACTCCAATTCATCAGATTTTCTATTTGGCAAATTCAGGGGAGACCCGGCCTAACGCAGCGTTGGGATGTCCTTTTGGACTTTGAAGAGAGAGTGAAGTCCTCGGGCTCCCTGCGAGGCCTTCTGTCTCTGGGCTGACGACCGCCCCTCCAGCCGCTCCGGGGCCTTCCTGGCAGCACTCTGAGCCTGGGCTCTCGGCAGGTGCTTCCGGTCGGCTCACGCACCTCCCTTGGCTGCCCCTTGTGTGCCCACAGCCTACAGTGTCTCCTCCTCCCTGGGCTCCTTCTTCACGTCCCACTCACCGACAGGCACCTCGGCGGCGGCGTGTCAGGCTGTGGGACAGACTTCCCGCTACACTGGAACCTGCTCTCTGTCAACCTCTGCAGAGCCTCATCGCTCCTCGGAAGCTTCCCTGTGCGCCTAGCAGACGACTCTGAATGTTGGTGCTGATGGGGACAGCAGCGTTGGTGTGTAGAAGTTTATAGTTTAGTGAAGTTTGAGGTTGTTTCCAGAGAGCCGGTGCCTTAGGCAAAATGACGTGTGACCACACTGGTGCAGTTCAGGAGCTGTGGGCGTGGTCTTTGTGGGGCAGGAGAATGCCATCCAGGTGCCTGGAATTGGACTGGACCGACTGAGCTATTTATTTGAAGGCTGGTCCGGCCTCCGGCTAGCTGGCATCTCTCCTGCGGTGGTCAGGACTGCTGCCTCCAGTGCTCGCTCCCTGGGAGAGGGAGAGCTATTTGGAGCCGACAGAGTAAAGCGTATGCACACTTCTCCAGGCAGCAGGTGAGGATGCTGGCAGCTCAGGTTCAGGCCCCAGACACCAACCCAGATCGTCCACGCCCGCTGCTTTCGGACTCCATACATGGCGGCTGAGAGTCTAAGTCGTCAATCAGCTCTCAAGGCTTTTGGTTCTTTAACCCCCGTCCTGATGACGCATCAGATCGTCAGAAACTAATAATCTAAACTGGCCGTTTTATCACGGCTTTTGTACTAACTTAAGATCTCATTTCAATTTTTATGAGTGATTAGTTTGAGCCATATTTGCAAAAACATTTTCATATCTTTTGAAACTTAATCTTGAAGAAGTCGTCTACTGCAGTGCCCTTTTCCTTTCTAAAAAACAGGAGGGATACATTTGACGTGATAGGAAATCCCAGGAAAAGCTTTTATTTCCAGACTAATGTCTCTACTCATTATCTTTGAACAAATACCTACAATTCAGCTTGTTTCATTTTTGACTCACTGGTGTGACATCTGTAATTTGTGCCAGAATATATAGAGCCTGATGTTATGCTTGTGTTTCCTGGATTAAGTAGGAGCCTGTGTCCCCAAGGTGCTCCCACCTGGCGGGCGGGGGGTGGGGGTGGGTGGGTGGGGAGCAGCTGGGATTACTGACGGGCAGCCCAGATACCAGAGCTGGCTACTACTAAGCCTTGCTATTGTACTTAGCACAATGGGTTCAGATACGGGGCTTGTAACTGGAGATATTAGAGACCCGTCAACGAGCATGAAGGGTGTTAGAAATGAGCTCTCAAGTGATCACAGCAACAGTTCAAAGGGCTTGGACTGACTGCAGTATACTAGGGGGGCACCTCGCTTTGTATTGTCCTGCCCCTGACTCTCAGGATGGTGCCCTGGCCTCGTCCAGCGTGTGCAGGAGGACTCTGCCGTCTGCTGCCCGCTCTGGAGGGGACAGGATCCTGCCTCCTGCATTTGCACAGCTGCTTTCAATGAATTCCTTCTGTCATGCAAGATGTTGAGAGGGTTGACCTAAAGCAGTGTTTCCCAAACTTTTGACATATGTGCACCCCTTCTATAATTTTCGTAACGCTGAGTACCCCTCGTACTCATGAGAACGTAGAATTAGGCGCAGCTAAGCACGGTGCAGTGCATATCCCCACCAAACTCTTCCCGTACCGCTGGGGGTACGCGTACCACACTTTGGGAAACACTGATCTAAAGGAACAGAGAGTTGGCGGGCGCTCAAGCTCAGAGTCAAGGTTGTTTGGGAGTGTTTGGTGCTTGCTTTCTAAGAACAATTTAGTTCCCAAGTCAGAATTCGGTCTAGGATGGGGTTCCCCCGTTACCAGGCGGGAGGCTGTGGGGTGGTGGCTGCCCTTACACAGCTCAAGCCCCATTATCTGCCAGCGGTGCCGAGCAGGGAAGGGCCTGGCAGGCCCGGCACCGCCCGGGACACTCGGGTCCTGGGAAGTTCAGGGGTTGTTTTGTCACCTCTGGTGCCTCTGCTCTGCAGCAGGGGCCTCGCTTCTCGGGCCCTGTTTTAGGAGCTAAGGTCATGCATCCCGAATGCTTTTTGAGAGGAGACAGAGTCAAACACTGAACTAATGGTGACAGGGAGAGGACGTCCTTACTGGCTTCTTTGGGGAGGAGCGCATGGCTTTTCTCTTCCCTTGTGGCTTATCTCGAAGTACCTATAACCTTGTGCTAGTGAGAACCAAGTGCCACGCTCGAGCAGCGTGTCGGGGCGGGGAACAGGGAGTGAATGGCGCCTGAGGTTCGTTTCTAACTGGTGATGCCCCGGTGCCACCTTTCGAGGCTGCAGCTCAGACAGTCCTGTCCCCTCTGACACACCAAGGAGAGGGAGCCGCCGCACTCGAGCCTGTGGGTGTGGCGGGCGGGCGGGTTCCAGCAGCCTGGGAGTAGCCCTCCGAGAAGCAGCACGTTCCTACTTCAAGCCTAGTTGCTCATCTGAACATCGCACACTCTCGTATTCCTGGGACACCAAAGGACAAGGAACACACAGCCCCGGGCAGCACAGTCTCGTTGCTCCTCACGCCCGCCCGGCCTCCGCAGGCTTCGCGCTGTGTCCGGGAGCCGGGGCGGCCGCTCAGAGGGAGAGTAGGAACTGGTCCTGCTCGGGCGGCTTCCTCACCCAGGTGCCCAGGCCTGCCTTCTGAAACGCTTTGAACAGCTGCTGCTTCACCGACTGGTAGGTGCGCGCCCCCAGCTTGGCCTCACAGTACATGGCCGGCGTGTCTCCGTGGCTTGGGATCCGCGAGCTCAGCTGTGGGCGGGAGCGAGAGGGGAAGAGTGAGCAGCGAGCAGAGGCAGGGCCCCGAGACGAACGGCACAGCCGCACGCGTGTGACAAGCAAACATCAGCTCCTGGTTCCACCGTCTGTATTTAGTTTTTAATTTCTTTTTTGGTTACAATCTGTTTTCAATATACAGTACTTGATCTTAGATTACATTTTCTCACTGCGTACACACACACACACACACACATACACGCACACGCACACGCACACGCACACACACACATCCACTCACAAATACTGTGTTTCCCCGAAAATAAGATATCCTCCGAAAATAAGACCTACTTACAGATTTCCTTCTGGATGAAATAGAAGGCATCCCCCCGAAAATAAGCCTCCCCTCCCCAGGCTAAACATGAGAGATTTGGTCCACTGATTCTGAAAGAATTGGAGTCACAAGAAATTCACCAGGAAATTCAGGAATTGGATTGTTATGATGATGTTGCAGAAGATGATGACATGATTGTCATTGAATCAATGAGTAAATTCTTGATACTGTAGGATTCACAGTTTGTTTGGTTTGTGTTGACAACTACCGTACTGCCATACCGTTTACAGGTAATAAATTTCCTTTATTTTCATTTAACAATAAATGTGTACCGTATTCTTCTTCATGGAAAAATAAGACATCCCCTGAAAATAAGACCTAATGCATCTTTGGGAGCAAAAATTAATATAAGACACTGTCTTCTTTTCGGGGAAACAGGGTAGTAACTGTGTGGAGCTGATACATGTGTGGTCATTTCACATGTATCTACATCATAATATCAAACTGTACATCTTAAATATACAGGATGGGGCAAAAGTAGGCTTACAGTTGTCTGCATGGAAAAGAATACAATAATAAATAATAATGCAAGAACAAACCGTGTTTCACGTACTCATAACTTTAAGCCTACTTTTGCCCCACCCTGGATGCAATGTTTATGTCTCAAGAGAGCTGTTCAAAACAGAATACACTTTCTCCCTACATTGACCTACTGATAAAGTCAAATATCACCTAAAATTTCCAAAAACGTTCCCTGTATTAGTTACAGTTAATTATTCATTCCAAAAGTAACCATCAGAATTATCAGGCAAGTCTAGCATTCCGTGGGAAATCCCACATATTAGGGAAACGGCTTCCCCCGAGGGTGAGTGATTAAGGAATAAAACGAACAGGTACTGTGCCTGCTATCAGTCACAAGCGCTGTGTGTAGCTTTTCTCTTTGGAGGAGGATCAGGCTCAGATTAGGGTGGGGATGGTGGTGCGGGATGACTGTGGGAACTGAAGCAGCAGGGTGGGGCAGGGCCAGGAGGTTCTGAGTTACAGTCTAACCGGCAGGAGGCCGATGAGACCGGATGTTCCCTCTCCTGAGCCATGACAGGGACAAGGTGGGGCCAAACGGGGCCTGACAACCCACCCAGCGGGGACGTCAGAGTGCACAGGGAGGGCCAGAGGGCAAAGCCTCCCAATCCCCCTGCAGGGTGCTCAGTGAGGAGAGACCAGCCCACCCATTTTCTGCAACCGCCATCTAAGAGGCCCCTTCCTTTAGCAAGTCAGCACCTGCTCCGACCTTCTAGTCCCCACCAGCGGGTAGAAGGTGCAAAGTGCCCAGAGCAGGCAGGAAGGGAGCCGGGCTGCAGGGTCAGAGCAGGCCAGGTTCCCAGGGCCCGTGGGGCCGCCGGGGTCACTGCCAGGCTGAGAGCTGAGGTGTGCAGTTCCCAGGGTCCTGAGTGGACACAGTGCTCATTTTAAGCACCAGCAGGTCTGTCCTGTTCTTCTGCTGGCTAAGTCAAACTCAGCTCTCCTTTTCCCTGGATGAGAAAGTGGGACGCCCAGCGCAGCACAGCAGTTTTAATGTGTTTCTTTGTTTTTGTTTCCTTTTTTTTTTTTTTTTTTGGTTGCAATCTGCTATGCTTTGGAAACACATGGAAATGCATATCACAACTTAGAATCCAGAAATGTCATCATGACCCGATTCACAGAGGAGAAAGCAAGCCCAGAATTGGCGCCGTAGAAATGCACAGCCTGCAGGGCTGGAGAGGAGCGGCAACCCGCTCTGGCCCTCACTGCCGGCACCATTTGGGCAAATCGCCCACCTCTCCTGAGTGCCAGTTTCTTTTTTTCTTTTTTAATTAATTTATCTTTTATATATATTTTACTGATTTTTTTACAGAGAGGAAGGGAGAGAGATAGAGAGTTAGAAACATCAATGAGAGGGAAACATCGATCAGCTGCCTCCTGCACACTCCCCACTGGGGATGCGCCTGCAACCAAGGCATGTGCCCTTGACTGGAATCGAACCCGGGACCCTTCAGTCTCCAGGCTGACACTCTATCCACGGAGCCAAACCGGTTTTGGCAGAATGCCAGTTTCTTGATATCGAAACTGAAAAGCCTTCTATGGACTTTCCTATGTTGCCCTGTGCTGGCCACCCCAGGTGTCCCAAACAAGCCCCTTTTTCCACCTGACTTCTCAAGCCGCTGGCCTGACCCGGCCCGGCCTGGCGGAAGTCTGTGGGGAGTCTGTGAAAAGGAAACACACCTGGGGCCAGTTCTTGAGTCATGTGTCCCACCGGCTGCAGGCCCAATGGCATTCTTCGGGCCCCAGGCCTGTGTCCAGGCGGGAGCCCAGGGCTGGCTGTGTTACCCACCTTTCCATACAGCTGCGCCCACCGGGCAGCGAGCACGTGCTTGCAGAGCCGGGAGGAGCCCCCGCAGCTCCGCCTCCCCGTGGTGGCGTCCAGGACCTCCACGTCCGCGCTGCCCACGATCCAGTTCACGCTGAAGTGGGAAGACTTCCCGGGCTGGCGGGCCTCGGCGCTGCTCACGCCTGTCGGGAGAGAGTGGAAGCAGCGGCATCAGTAGGCTGCCGGGACCAGACCGTGGGAGACGTCTGCCCAGGATGGCACAGCCTTGTGCACCGTCCTCACCTTTAACCCCTGGCCAGGTTATGGCTTCCCGTAAGCTTGACCCTAATGGAGGCCTCGCAGAGACAGTTATTGCTGGAACTAATTTTTCACTTTTTACTTAATTTTTTTTTTTTTTTTTTCAGAGAGGAAGATGGTCAGGTCTCCATCCTCCCTCCTTCCCTCCCTCCCTTCTCTCTCTCTCTCCCTTTATCATCCCAGGAAGGGAGAGAGAGATAGAAACATCTATGATGAGAGAGAATCATTGATCAGCTGCCTCCTGCATGCCTCCTACTGGGGATTGAGCTGGCAACGTGGGCATATGCCCTTGACCAGAATTGAACCTGGGACCCTTCAGTCCGCAGGCTGACGCTCTATCCACTGGGCCAAGCTAGGGCTCACTTTTTACTTTTAAGAGAGAGTTGATGCTGGTGAGTGTTTGGATAATAAAGAACTCTCCTGCTGTCACATTGATGGAGAGACCACCTCCAGCTGCTCACGGCCTAGCCACTCCGGCATCCTTCCTAACGCACGTCCCTTTCTAATGCCGTGACCCTTAGGCTCTACAGCAGCCGTTCTCAACCTGGGGGTCATGACCCACAGGCGAGAATTGCTAGTAGAGTCACCTAAGACCATTGGAAAACACAGATATTTACATTACGATTCATTAGCAGTAGCAAAATTACAGTTATTAAGTAGCAACAAAAATAATTTTATGGTTGGGGGTCACCACAACATGAGGAACTGTATTAAAGGGTCTTGGCATTAGTAAGGCTGAGAACTGCTGGCCTACATAATGCATTCTCTTTTGTAAGGAAGCCCGAGTGGGTAGACGATGTGCAGCTGGAGGTGGTCTCTCCATCAATGTGACAGCAGGAGAGTTCTTTATTATCCAAACACTCACCAGCACCACCTCTCTCTTTCTCGGTCTTTCTCTGACGTTGCCTCTCTCTCCCCCATCTCCCTTAGCCTCTCTCTTATAAGGACACTTGTGATGGCACGTAGGACCCACTGACTTAACCCAGGATAATCTCATCTCAAAATCTTTAACTTCATCCCATCTGCCAAGACCCTCTTTCCAGAGAGGCTGGGTGGCCATTACCCAGCCTATCACTAGCGCTAATCCTGACTTTGGAACTGGTCTCTGAACCGAGAGAGCCTTTATGGGGCAGGAGCAGTCCGGTCCTCCACACTTCTGCGGGAGGGCTGGGTGTGGAGGTGAGAGGGTTCACTGCTCTCAGCCGGGACTGTGGTGGGGAGCTCAGTGAGGCCCCTCTCGGGGACGACTGGCTGGTGAGAATGGAGGGACGCAGAGCCCCGCCGGGCACATGGGGTCGGCCTCAGTCAGCTAGGACTTCCGTTTGGAAACCTGGAGAGAAGCCCACCAAAGAGTGGGAGAATAGAAGTGTCCCTAAAGGTGGTGGAGCCTGGTGAAGGACAGATGACTGGTCCTTCCTTTATGATTTTGTAGGGTCCTAGAAATGGTGACTACCCCTGACACTGTCTCTATCAGAGCAACCGCTCATGTAGGCTCAGAGACATGCGGACCTCTGCTCATGTGTACGTGCACGTGTGGGCTACCCACACACGTGAACATTATAGAGAAGTATTTCATGCTAAAGCATATCTGTAGGAGGATGGTCAGCTCTCCATCACCTTCGACACAAATCACCTGTGTGGTGGACTCATTCAGGAAGACGGTCTGAGGTTTCACTCAGTGCACAAGTTTGTGCTAATAGGGTGGGCTCTGGAAATGGTGCCTGTGCAGAGATCTCTTCCCTGACTTACTAGCAGTGTGGCCTCTGGTACGTCAATTAACCACCAACTACTGTGACTACCACCACCATGGCCACCAAACCTGCTCCTGCTCCCACCGGTGTTTAGAACAGTGAGCGTGAATCCATGCTCAGCCGTGAAAATGAGTCCTATCATTGCTCACGTAGCCATTAGATGCCTTACCTTGAGAAAATCCTACATGCCTTTTAAAAAGCAGTGTGTAAGAGAGACATTACGGGATTCTTTACATAGCTAGTGGGACTACTATATTTAAAATGTAATCCACTTTCCCCAAATTACATTTACACAAGACAGGGCTATAATTTTTACACGAAGTGAGGCAAGTCTGCATTACAGGGCAGCACTGTGTTTAATTTGTGAAACAAGTGAAGCCGCTTCCAGGTGTGCACAGAATCACAAAGGTGCAGGACAGAAGGGGCCACTTGAGCTTTATTTATGGCCAGACACCTGTGTGATCTCATGGGCACACATACACACACACACATGCATGCACATGCACAAACCACACACATCACAACCCGCACACACCACACACAACACACGTGTGTACACACATACACACACACCACACATCTCACACACACATGCCCATACATACCACACACCTCATACACACATGCGCACACCACACACACAAGCACATGCACACACAAGTATTTGCACACACAAACACACCATTAACACCCATTCACATCCATGCACAGACACCACACACATGTATGAGAAGGTTCTGCAGAGAGTGGCAGCCGTGTCTCCCATGTGGGAGGCTGGGGCGTCTGCTCTAATGAGAGTTGCCACACTGACTGTCAGGGATTTCCTAGCGTCAATAGGAACGTGACCTTATTTGTGGTCATAAGTGACTGTGGTTTGTATTCCCCAGAGTGTAAGGTACACGAACTCACAGGGCACTCTAAAAAATGGGACCTTCCCTCCATGGTGGGGAAAGTGGAATATATTATTTATAACTTGATAATGACATGGTGCTTGGTTTCTGTGATGATTATCATTATTTCAAAAGATATGGATAAAGGAACTTTGGCACAATATGATTGATTTTGCCTCAAATTATATATATTTAATGACTAGAGTATCCAAAATATAGTAATAAGGCAAGTTTTATAAAATTTTATGAAAATGTGGGTGACTTTCACCTCTGTCTATTCTGCATTATCCACGTGGGGTCATTGCTCTCATGCCCAAATCACACAGTTAGTGTCTCCTTTGGTGGGAGCTTGGCTAGAGCTGAATCAGTTCCATTTCTGTCTGTGTAGAATGCTCTCACCTTCATCTTTAAAAAAAATTCTTCTTGGGGTATAATGTGCTTCTTAGATCTGTAGCTGGATGCTTTCCATCTGTCTTGCAAAGTCCTCAGTTGTTATTTCGTCTTTAAACGTCACTCCCACTCCATTTCTCTCTCTTCTCCTACAACTCTTGTTACATGTAGATGATATGTTCTCATTCCATCTCTTGCTTTTGTTTCTTTTTGTATTTTCCCTCTGGGATGCTTAATTCTATGTGTCAACTTGGCTGGGCCAAGGTGCCAGATCCTTGGCCAAACACCAACTGGCCTTGCTGTGAGCGTATGTTAGCTGGGGCTGGTGCAGTAGGCTGAGTTAGGCAGAGCACGCCCCCGCCCTCCCCATTATGCAGGTGGGCCTCAGCTAAGCAGGCGATGGCCCTAGAAGCCACGCCTGAGGTCCCTTGAAGAGGAAGGAATTCTGTGGACAGACCACCTTTGCACTCAACTGAGACATCAACTCCAGCTGGAATTTCTAGACTTACAGCTTGCCCTGCAGATCTCAGACTTGCCAGCCCCCACAAGCATTGGAGCCAATCCTTTTCTAGACGGAAAATGAGCACCTCCCGGTGGTTCTCCTCTCTGGAGAACCCTGACAGCCACATCCTCTCTCGGTCTCTGCGCTGCACTCTCAGTGTCTTCTTCAGAATGATGTTCCAGTTTACTAATTTCCTCCTCAGCTGTGCTTAATTTGCAATTAAACCTCCCCTCTGTCACACACATTGCTTTATTTTCTTTATTTCTGCAATTCCCATTTGGTTATTTTTTTCTTTTCCACTTGGTTCTTTTTTCTTTTCTTTTTTTTCTGGCTTCCATCTCTCCCCCTACGTTTTCCATCTTGTTAATTAAATCCCTTTTACTCTGCTGGGTATGGTTCTATAAAAGTCTGTGTCCATGAGCCCTGCTCTCTGCAGGTGTGGGTCTGTGTCCGCCCTCTGCTGTCGGCTGGGTTTTGTTAAGGTGGTCTTATCCCCTTCCAGGCCTGCTTTTTTTGAAAAATTTCTGTGGGGTTATTTTGCTCTGACTCTTAGTAGAAACATCTTAATCTAAAATCAAGAATAGAGAATATCTGCCCTAGCTGGTTTGGCTCAGTGGATAGAGCGTCAGCCTGAAGACTGAAGGGTCCTGGGTTCAATTCTGGTCAAGGGCACTTGTCTGGGTTGTGGGTTCGATCCCCAGGGTGGGGCGTGCAGGAGGCATCCAATCCATGATTTTCTCTCATCATTGATGTTTCTATCTATCTCTCATCTCTCCCTTCCTTATATATATTTAAATATATGATTTTAAGCTGCCCAGTGAGTCCGCAGCAGTCTGCTCCGAAGGATGCAGACTGCTGACAACTCCTCTAAGCACAGCTGCAGCTCACCTGCTTCCCCCTGGAACCCCTTCAGTTCTGCGCTCCACCCTCCTCCTTTGTGTCCGTCCCACACACTCCTTCTCTCTGCCTCCAGGACTTGGCTCAGATGTCATCTCTCAGATCTTTCCTAACCCTCTGATAGGAATGACGGTCACTTTGTATTTTTCCATGATAAATACCTTTTTAAAATTATTGTTTAAAGTATTACATATGTCTCACTTCCCCCCCATTGACCCCTCCAAGGTCACGATGGTCACTTTTTAATCTCTTATTTGCATTTTTTAATTTTATCTTTTGATAATCCTCACCTGAGGATATTTTTCTATTGATTTTTAGAGAGTGGAAGGAGGGACTGACAGAGAGAAAAACATCGATGTGAGAGAGACACATTGATTGGTTGTCTCCCACACACCTCTGACCAGGGCCGGGGATGGACCCTGCAGCCGAGGTATGCCTTGGGATCGAACCTGTGACTCTTCAGTCCACGGGCAGCTGCTCTATCCACTGAGCAGAACTGGCTGGGGCCTCTTTGCATTACTTTTCTATAAGGCATTTATACTTTGTTTGTCTTCCCCATGGGAATGTAATCATCTAGGGCATATTGATTTTTGACCATCTTATTCACTGCTCTATTCCCAGTGCAAAATTGTCGCTAGTGCATCATGAAGATCAATACATATTTGTTGAATGATTAAATGAGTGCCTGGCTTATGTTGACCAACTTCTTAAGGTTTGGATAAATGAAATGTATTGACAAAGGACATATTTTCCTTAAATGGTGAAATTCCCAGGAGCAATGCAATTAAGTTTAATGTTCAGTTCTTTTGTGAAACAACTCCTTGGAATCATGATAGAAATTAAATGAAACTTAACTAATATACAGATATTTTATATAGAACTCCCCAGACAACTGAAATAAGTGTTTTCTATCATTTTAATTTTTTATAAGCTACGAGTTAATTTGCTTAGGGAGATTAGTGCTAATGTATGTAAATATCTTATTAAATAGTTCTTTGTTAAATCTAATTTTTTGATCTTCATGCAAAGATATTAGGATTGCTTTTAGATTTTTCTAACAAGATCTATAATCTCCAATTCCTTCAAGGGAACAGGAGGATAAATGTCTACCTCTGGTGACTGTAGGACAAAGGAGCCTGGTGGATGCTTTTTGGAAGCTCTTAAACATTTATGAAGAAGTTGCAGGCTATTCCATAACACTTCTGTGTTTGCTTTAATATGACAACATTGCAAATTACTTACTATCTGCATAAAAGAAAATGCTTGCTTCTACCCACTGGGTTATTTTGCAAGATACTATTAATGATCATCACTACCAGAAATTTCTCCTGAATTAAAGAGGCTGGAGAGTCCCTACCAGAGTCGACAGCTTAATATGACACTATTTTGGAAATTCAAACCCACGAAAAAATGTGGCTATAAACGGCAACAGGTCTCCTCCGTACCTACTGCTGTTCCCTAAAGGGGGCGTCTGGAACGTGACCGGGAGGTGGTGTTGGGCGGGAGTTACAGCCTACTGTCGGCAGACGTTTCAATAAGCAGCAAACTTCTCTCTGATAAATCCAGTTGCTTATGAAACATGAAATCTGAAGTCTTCTGATACATTGACTAGTCATTTCTACTATTTCAGGACAATATGTGCTGTGAAGAAAGATGGCTGAGGCTCTTTTCTATCTGTCACTGATCCTGTGGTTTTTGTCATGTGAACGTGAGCCACGAGTCTTATCTCATAGTTCTAACATTCAATTCCTTTGGTTCGTCTCTCAAATCTCATTCTCATCACCAAGACCGTGTCATGGGCTGTAGAGCAAATCATAAGCTTAATCTTCAGTGTGGACTAAGAATGCTCAGTACTAAACATCGTATCTGTTAAACGTGTCATCAACACAAACAAAGACATGATCGGTCCTATCCAGATTTCCACCCTTCTTGATGCAGAAAAATAAAAGCTGAGCCTTGAGGTTGGAGGCTCAGACACACCACCCCCTCAGCCTGGAAGGTGAGGATCCACAATCAGCTTCCATCTCACTTTATGTTTTTCAAAAGATGAGCATGCAAAGCGCCGGTTTTTGTTGTCATTCTCCCCATGTTTGTGAGAAAGACCAGAAGCAAACCTCTAGGGTGGCTCTCCTCAAACAGGCAGCTCTCGCTGAAGGATTCGGCGCAGGGCAGCCATGATGCGGGCTTGTGTTCCTCAGGCTTTGCCCATAGGTGTTGGCTGGTCTATGTAGAACTGGTCAAATACAGATGGGGCAAAAGTAGGTCTACAGTTGTAAGTCGGCGAAACACAGAGTTTGTGCTTGTATTAATTATCATTTCCGTATGAACAACTATAAACCTACTTTTGCCCCATCCTGTAATATGGTTGGAACGAGCCGAGAGGCCTTTCCTGAATACTTGCAAACAGAGCAAAGTGAAGTGCTCTTCACGAATTATTTCTTTTGGTTCTCACTACCACCCCCATGGGGCACTTTTACTGCCCTGATTTTAAACTTTAGAACAATTTTATAACATTGGGAATAAATCTTAGGCCCAGTTCTTAGCCACACACTGGAAACAGGTCTTCTAGCTTATAATTTTCTGTTTCAGAGAATCCATCAGAGATGTAAACCAGCCAGTGGCTGCAGTCCGCACAGCCTGCCAGTGCTACTCTCCGCCTGGCACACCCGCCTGGTTTTGCAGACGGTGCCAGCGGCTCCTTCAGAGCGCCCTGCTCAGGCCAGGCAGCTGCCTCAGGTGCGGTGTTTTCCTGCAGGCTCTGGACCAGACTTCCACATGCTCCAGGCAGTGCCAGGAGCCTCCCATGGGCCTGTGTGTGGAAGGCCAGCCGTCACAGTGGTGTGTCCTTCCCATACCGGTCCTTCCTAGTGATCATAGAACTTGACATTTCCCAGGCCATGTGCCTCCTGATCCTCACCACGGTGCTGGGCGCCTGGGCTGGCCACCCCCGGGTCATGGTGGGGACGCTGGGGCTCCAATGACATGGGCGGTGTGGGGAGCTGGGAGTAGGATGGGGAATTGTGCTTCTAGCCCAGAGCTTGCTGGCTTTCTCCGTTGCCTCCAAAATGTGCTTCCCCGGTGTGTGCTAGCTTCTGGATGGCATGGAGAATGCAGGGACCCCTGAGTCCAGCCACCCACCCAGGGCAGCCAGACCTTGTACGGTCCCCCCTCTCCCCCCAGCCTCGAACCTGCAGGCCCTCTATCGGAAAGGCTTCTGCTGACAGTATGTTGCTGTCCTGTTGGACCCATGCACGGTTAGTTTTACTTCCACTGGGCACTGAGCACACTGCGGCTGCAGTCACACGACGGCGCATGGATGTGCCGTGTGCATTCTGTTGTACATTCTCTGAAACGTGGCCCGGCCTACACCCAGGCCTTCCTTCTTTGTTAAGTTTTGGATTGCTACAATTTTGCTCTCTACGTCTTAAATATCTATTGGCCAAAAATGAGTAAAATCTGCCTGGTTTGGCCCCCATGGGGCCTGCCTGTGCCAGCCTGCTTGGGGGGGGGGGTGTTTTTGAGGACGATTCTCTTACCGCTGAGGAGGGGCCGGTTGTGCTGGTACGAGGGGGGCAGCTGGCCGATGTCCTCGGCCCTGTGGCTCATCACCCGGCAGAGGTGGCCCGTGTGGTGCAGGCTGCCCACGACGATGCTGTGCAGGTACACGGGCTCGATGAAGTGGCAGAGGAGGGCGCCCTGCAGTCCCAGCACGTTCCATCTGCAGGGAGGGAGAGGGGGGAGTCAGTGCGTCTGCCCACCGGGGTGAGGACTGGAGGGGCAGCCTTGCAGGTCCCCCCTCTCCCCAGGCGGGCTCCAGCTGGGCCTGTTATGCAAGGCACCTGGGCCTCTCTTCCTCTGCTCTGCCCCCCAGTGCCCCTGTCCCCACCACGAGACTGATGGGAGCCATCAGCTCTGGCCTCCTGCTGCGAATGAGCTGAGCGGCACAAGAGCTTACTGCTGGGGACTGGGGCTGATGAGGTCTGCACTTCAATAGGCGTGGCCTCCGCTTCTGGAAGTGCATTGTTAGGTGGGCTGGAAGCTACATATTTTCTCAGGGACTTAAGATTAGATTAAAAGGGATAGAAGACATTCAGTCTCTGACAGTAATCTGCATTTTTCTTTTCTTTTTTACAGAGAGGAAGGGAGAGGGTCAGAGAGCCAGAAACATCGATGAGAGAGAAACATCCATCAGCCACCTCCTGCACACCCCCTACTGGGGATGTGCATGCAACCAAGGTACATGCCCTTGACTGGAATCGAACCTGGGACCCTTCAGTCTGCAGGCTGACGCTCTATCTACTGAGCCAAACCAGTCAGGGCTGCATTTTTCTTTATATTAGCTTGGAAGTATCAGAAATTTAGTTTATCTCAGTTTAGGGGCATACTCTCGCCTCCTCCGCAGTCAGGGTGACCCATAGTGTTGGAATGGAGTGACATTAATAAGCGACCTTGTTTTGCTCTGGGGTGGCTTTAGAGGCCGGATCAGAGATGAAGGGAAGCCCATTTTCTCTGAAACAGATAAGCACTGGCTGAGTGTTTTGCTTCTTCACGCAAAGATGACAGGGGCGCTTTAAGATTGTTATTTCTCCCTACGTTTCAGCAGTGCAAGGCTACGTGTGTCTGATCCTTAACGCGTTTAAGCCCCGCCGCCATCAGCAGCTAATTTCTTACATCATTGTTCTTTCCATTAATTAACATTTCTCCGCGTGAGAGCGGCTATTGTGGGGCCGCACGTTTCCTTTCATGATGAATAAGGACTCATCACAGCTCCCCGTTCCCGGAGCGGTCCCTTCGCCCGTAGCCCTTCCCGTTAGTCACCGCGTGCTGGGCCAGCCGGCCAGCCGGCCCTACCTGGAGAGCCATCGGCCCCGGAACCCGCGACGCCGATTGCTTTAAAAAGTTCTCTTTAAATTTTATTCCAAAAACACAGGCAATTTAGCCGGCGACATTAATCTGCCTCGGAAGCACCGCGGTGCACGGAGAGCATCTTTCAATCTCATGCAAGAAGAGGCAGCCATCTGGCCGGCGGGGCGGCCGCGCCCCCGCCCCCGCCCCTCCCCGCTCCCCGCTCCCCGCGCGGGCCATTAACGCGGAGTGCTCACCCGCACGGAGCTCCCGCGGAATATAAAAGGTAATATTTATATACAAACAATTTAGGGCTGCCGTTTACACAGCCGTTGGTTTTATGAGACGTTTGCTTTATAGTTGTGCACAGCTTCCCTTACACAGAGGATGGGGGTCACCTCGGCGGCCCCGCCCTTGCTCTCCGGAGGGAACCAAAGGGCTGGTCCTCTGTGTGGCTGTGACTTCGCCAAAGGGGGCCGCCAGAGAGTTTGGGAGGGGCACGGCACAAGAGCTTATCACAGATTTCGGGGACCCCTTCGTTCAGCGGTGCCATTGCTGGGCGGACCTTTGTTTCCCGTGGACAGCGCAGTCAGATGTGACAGCCTGGAGCCTGGGGGCTGCAATGCTCTGACCAATTGAGCCACTCCAGCCTGGCTCTTAGGGCCCTTTTATAACAAATCCATGTTATAAACATGAGCCCTTCACGTCTTCAGGAGGACTCTTAGTTCCTGCAAGCTTCTCCTCTTTCTCCTACCCTACTCATCTCTTCTGATCTTTTCAAATGTCTTCATCACCATGCAAATATATAGTTGTGCTCTAAAAACAAAACAAAGTGCCGAAACCGGTTTGGCTCAGTAGACAGAGCGTTGGCCTGTGGACCGAAAGGTCCCAGGTTCGATTCCAGTTCAAGGGCATGTACATTGGTTGCGGGCGCATCCCCAGTGAGGGGTGTGCAGGAGGCAGCTGATCGATGTTTCTCTCCCATCGATGTTTCTGGCTCTCTCTCTCTCTCTCTCTCTCTCTCTCTCTCTCTCTCTCTCTCTCTCTCCCCACTCCTCTCAATAAAAAAAATCAATAAAATATATTAAAAACAAAAAACCAAAGCAAAACACCACACAAGGAGTGTGTGGTAGCCTGGCTCTTCTGAAAGAAGTGACCTCCATGTGTCTGAGTGGTGATTTGTGGAATTTGGCTCCTTCCCTTCTGTCGGAAACTTGAATTTTTAAGGACAGACCAAAAAAGTGAGGGAAAACTCAACAAAGTCACCGGATGGCAGTCTGCAGGAATATAGGCTGCAAAATGCCAAATCTCCTTTAGATCTGAAGAGGCTGAGAACAACAACAAGAACAACAACACCTCACTTAACAGCAAGTCTGCTTCACTATAAAAGTTCTTGGTGTTCGTTTTTCATGTTTGATCCAAATATAGGCTTTCTTGCATTCCTATGCATTGATGAGAGAAGATTTTCTTGCAGTGAGGGGCCGAGATGTGGTAGATTTTCAGGGACGATGGTAAGTTACCATTTAGGGTGAAGGATTGTGGGGTGCAGACCTCAGTGGGTGTCTCATAATTTCTCTGATAGGTAGGGAAGTTTTAACACTTCTTATCAATTAAAAGCAGGGAGGTGGGTGTTTTGCCCCTCGTTAAGAAAACAGTCTTGAAATAAGCTATGTCGAACAATAAAATTAGTATTCCTAAGAAGAGATATCACTGTACGTTAGGCCACTCGCGTACTGTCTTTGAACAAAACTTGTGAAACAGGTTTGATTGATTCTGACTCCATGGGATTGTCTAAAGACAAATTACTTCTGTATCTGGTTTCCTGTAAAAACTTTTACCACAAAGAGCAAACCAACTTTCTCCGTGCCTGGCTATAGGAGTTTAAAGCTATTCAGCTACCATGATCAATAAAAGCAAATGTCTTCCTGATGTAGACGGGAGGATTTTCAGCATTCAGGGTTGAATGGAAAAATACCTTTTGTTCAAACAGCCGCTATTACTGCCATGTTGACAGAAAGAAAAAAAAAAATTCCATGTCTGGTTTTCAATATAGAGAGTCCCTAAATAAATATTTTTTGTCTGTCAATCATGGAAATACCAAAGGTAAGTGGGGAGAGATCTTGGGAGAAGGCTTATCCAAGAGAAGCAATCTCCTCGCAGTTCAAACCCTGGCGCCAGGGGTCCGTGGGCACAATCGCAGGGAGGGATCTTTCTTCAGACGGCGGCTGCCCGTTGGCGCCTGGGACGCAGGCAGAGAGCAGTGGTTGCCGGGCACGTGTGATGGCTGCTCTTCCTGCCTGCTGCTTTTGCCACTTGACGTAGCCCAGAAAGGCCATGGAACTCTCCACAGTGACAGTGAAGTTGGGGGTGCATCGTTTCAGTCCTACCAAAAACATATGCCTAACCTAGCAAAGACCGGTCACATGGACCACAGAGCAGAATGGGACACCAGAAATAAGCCCTGATCAACGTGCAAGGACTCAGGCATTGCCCCACAGCAGTGGTTTCCAACTTCAGCGCCACTGGGCCCACCGGGACCTTGGGGACTCTCCTGGTGCTGGGTGCCCCCAGACTCCGGGCGCAGCACGGCCAGTATTTTCAGTGCCCCTGGGGTCTGGCCGCGGGCTCTGGCTGCTTCGGCTTCTTGATCCCTGGGCAGCAAACTGTGCTTACCCTGCGAGGCACCTTTTCATTTCTCTTGTGACGGTGGAAGCTGTGAAAGGGAGCTCTGACCTGTGTGTGCATCACGCAGGCTCACATTCACGGCTATTTCTCTCCTGCCCTGTGACCCAGGCCTTGCGGTCCCCACCGTGTCCCACCGACATCATGGTCTTTGTGAACTGTTTGTGCGTTCTCCTACATTGTCATTTAGGCCACGCCTGTTTCCCGTTAACACTCCTGCTGTCTCTCACTTGACTATCGAGGTTTCTAGCGTCCCTTCTGCAGACATGGAGCTTTGCTGGGTCCGGTGGGTGGTGGTGGGGTAGGTGGTGGGTAATGGGTGGCAGGTGGCAGGCTGTGGGCTGCTGCCTCAGGCCTGGGAGCTTCTTTGTGGGGTGGCAGGATGACAGGGGGCAGACACAGAGCATTATTAGTGGTTGCTACTACTTCTATGTTGGATCAATATCATTGAATTTATCACTTTCTGCTTTCACCATTAGGGATAGTGCTCATCCCAGAGCAATGTTTCTCTCTCTCTCTCTTTCTCTTTCTCTCTCTCTCTCTCTCTCTCTCTCTCTCTCTCTCTCTCTCCTCTCCTCTCCTCTCCCTCCCTCCCTCTCTCCCTCCCTCCTTCCCTCTCTTTTTCCATTCCTCCCTCTATTCTTTCTGAAGAACAAAGGGAAGAATGTCCTCATGTAAGGATTAACAAAACAAACAAAAAAGTTATTAGTAAAATCTATTCCCAAAATGCCACCATTAACATCACCTGGTGTAGATGGAAGAAAACTGTGGGACTCATGGGAGTCCCACAGCCCTTCATCTCAGAGGAGTCCAATCAGCAACGTTCCACACCTCCGTGTGTCAAGGACACAGACAACAGCCAACGTCACTGTCACCGCCACGTCCCGTGGGCGCCACCTGCCTTTCTGGCTGTGAGAGGCCGACCTGCACCTCGCCAGCAGGCCAACGCCCGCACCCTAGAGGGGGGAACCGGAGGATAAATCTTAACTTCTATGTTGGATCAATGATATTGATCCAACATAGAAGTTAAGATTTAACCTAGAAGCTGTAAGATTACCACACAGTATTTGGGAAAGAAAGAGGAAAAGGTGGTTAAACAAGCTATGGAAATTTGGGGCTGGGTGTTTGGGAAGAACAGTTGTTTTTTAAGGACCTGCGTTTTGAGATTGGAAAAAGGAACAGCACTCTCATTCGATTTCAGGAGAGCCGGCGACGCCTCCAAGGCAAGGTGACGCCAGTGAATCAGGTGCCGGCCCCGCGCTGGGGCCCAGAGGAAAGGCTCCCCCTGAGGCCCCGTGAGCGGCAGCCGTGCCGTCGGAGGAACCCGCTCTCCACAGCCCGGAACCCACGGTCAGACGCCAGGCAGCGCCGGCCTCCCCGGGGAGCAGCTGGGGTTTTTACAGCTCGTTTTTATGGACAAAGTTTTAATCTGCTCATTTAAAGACCCATTGCGATCAATAATCAAGCTCAGGTACTTAAAATTAGAAACCATGTCTAAAGGAACATTAGTTCCAGAAGCTTTAGATTTTTATATGCCGCTCAACTTTTGATTCCAGAGACAAAAGCCAGAAACACCCTCCGGTTCCCCCCTCTAGGGTGCGGGCGTTGGCCTGCTGGCGAGGTGCAGGTCGGCCTCTCACAGCCAGAAAGGCAGGTGGCGCCCACGGGACGTGGCGGCGACAGTGACGTTGGCTGTTGTCTGTGTCCTTGACACACTGAGGTGTGGAACGTTGCTGATTGGACTCCTCTGAGATGAAGGGCTGTGGGACTCCCATGACTTTGGCGTGCCACCCAGCCCAACTTGTGGTGTTGAGGGTTAATTTTCATTGATGTGTCTTTCCTGTAGTTTTCTTCCATCTACACCGGGTGATGTTAATGGTGGCATTTTGGGAATAGATTTTACTAATAACTTTTTTGTTTGTTTTGTTAATCCTTACATGAGGACATTCTTCCCTTTGTTCTTCAGAAAGAATAGAGGGAGGAATGGAAAAAGAGAGGGAAGGAGGGAGGGAGAGAGGGAGGGAGAGGAGAGGAGAGGAGAGGAGAGGAGAGGAGAGAGAGAGAGAGAGAGAGAGAGAGAGAGAGAGAGAGAGAAAGAGAGAGAGAGAGAGAAACATTGCTCTGAGAGATGCACATCAACTGGTTGCACCTACCCCAGCCTGGGGCGGGGTGTGAAACCAAAACTCAGGTATGTGCCCTTGATCAGGAATCAAACCCGTGACCCTTAGATGCACAGGCTGATGCTCTGACTCCTGAGCCAATTGGCCAGGGCACTGTGACTTTTTCTTGTTCTGTGATTTTTCCAAAGATTGAATGAGTTGGGCTGAGTAATATCTCTCACCCAGGGCTGTCATAGCAAACCACCACAAACAGGGTGGCCTAGTAAACAAAGGACGCTTATTCTGCCACAGTTCTGGGGGTCCAGGTGTCAACAGGGCTGTGCTTCCCCTGGAGGGTCTGGGGAGAACCAGTGCCAGGCCCCTCTCTGGTCTGCCAGCGGCTGTGCCGTCCTTCCTGTGCCAGCGCTCCAGTCTCTGTCTCCATCTGCATGTGGCTTTCTCCCTGTGTGCCCATCCTCAGTGCCCTCTGCCTCTCTTACAAGATACATGGAGTTGTGCTGAGAGCCCATCTGAATAACCTAGCATAAGCACCTCCTCTCACCATCCTTAACTCAGTATCACTTTATAGAGAAGGTCACAGTCACAGGGCCTGTGGACATGGGTATATTTTTGGGGGCCACCGTTCAGCCCAGCACTCCTGCTGGGGTCTATCAAGTGAGCTGCCTCATCTCTTGTTTATGATGATCTCTGGTTTACCCTCCACCAGAGCTCCATACTGCACTGTGGGGAGGATGTCCCAAGTATGGATGTGGAGAGTTGGGAGCCTCAGGAAACTGTGCCGATGGCATATGAGATACATGTAATATACAATGTTGTAGTTACAATTGTGTCTCATATTGTACAATGTTATAGACACAATAAGAGACAATGTATGTACACTGTTATAGACACAATATGAGACAATGTCACACACAAGGGATAGACATGACATGAAACAATGTCTGTACAATGCTATAGACACATGATGAGCACAGTGTTACATTGATTAAGGTTATATTTTAAAAGGAACCATGATTGTAGCATTAAGCAATGGCTTTTGAGAAGCAAAATCCTGTCAACAGAAAACAATGTGCATTTAGGAAAAAATATGAATGCAAATGTAAAAGCTGACTGCTATTTGCTGCTATTGGGGTATTAGCTAATGAGTTATTTTCTGATTTTCATCTTCTTTAATTTTTTTCTTACTGTGTTTTACTTTTTACTGGGGGACCGCCTGCATTGAGCTGCTTTCCAGCGGTGACCAGTGGGTCTCCTAATGCTGTTTCCGTTGTTCCGCTTTCTCCAGGACGGGCTCCAGGGCGTGCAGGGCTGTCTGTGCCCCTGGGGATTTGTGGTCTTGTTTTTGCTGTTGGCGCAAAGCCCGTAAGAATCTTATGAAACGACTTTTATCTTCAAGGTAGTCTTTAGCTCCGGCGTTTCAACTAAAATTTCTTTTTGACCAAAAATCCAGAAAGGAGAAGTTATTTCACTATGAAAAGCCTCGTGGCCTAAGAATTATCCTGTTAATTCCAATGACTCTGTTCATAAGAAAAGATCAGATTTTGTTTTCTGCTAAGTTCAAAATAAACATTATTTTTATTTTTATTTATTTATTTTTTAAAATATATTTTATTGATTTTTTACAGATAGGAAGGGAGAGAGATAGAGAGCTAGAAACGTCGATGAGAATGAAACATCGACCAGCTGCCTCTTGCACACCCCCTACTGGGGATGTGCCTGCAACCAATGTACATGCCCTTGACTGGACTCGAACCTGGGACCTTTCAGTCTGCAGACCGACACTCTACCACTGAGCCAAACTGGCTTCGGCTAAACATTATTTTTAAAGGAAGAACAACTTACCTGTTGCAGGCCACTTCAAGATTCTGGGATGTTTTCCCATTAAAGGGGAAGAAAGAACTCTGGCTGCAACTCAGGATATTATGTTCGCATTCGGTTGGCAGAGGTGGGTGTTCGGGCTGTGGGTGGCACCTCTCACCTCCCACTGCACAGTGCTGTCCCAGGCATGGCTGCTGAAGGAGCTGAGAGCGACTGTGCTCAGGAAGCCTGGGGACCCGCTGCTTTCTGACCAAGGCATTCAAGAAAGCAGACACCATTAGCTGTGCCAACTAGTGGGCACACCTGGCCCAACACACGTGTTTCCCTGGGCCTCGGGGCCCAGGTCTTTGAAATTTGTTGGGCAACAATATCATTAAGAGCAGCAGCCCTGTTCCCTTTGGAGAGCAATCACCGTGAGTACTGTGCTTAGAGAAATTGAAGACTTTGTGGAAAATTGGCGCCTGTAGGTGCACAGCTTCAGAAGACCAGGCTCTTATCAGGCGAAAGCGGTCCTTTGGGGCCAAGGATGAGTTAAGCGGTGAGGTTCTTGGTGCAGAGGCAGGTGGGACCTCGAGAAGCTGCGCAGATGGGATCCTGCCCCTTTGAGCCAGTGCCCCCAGCTGTTGTTGAATCTGGATCCCTGAGGGGGGCGGTGGCCAAGGTGGCATTTCAATGGATCAGGGGGAGCAGGTCCAGTGACAGCTCGGGATTTTCCTGAATGGGGAGGAATGTTGTGTATGGACAGAGGGGCTGTGCAAGGGTCTCCCACTTCCTCATGCGAGCTGACCTTTCTACTTACGATGGAGAGAGATTTGTTCATTAAGTGTTTCCCGGAGAAACGTAAATAAAGGTCTTGTGAAAAAAGTGCGGGAAACCAATGCGTAGGGGTTTGGCCTTCTTTTTAGTAGGGTGCTAACCTTGGTAAAGAATAGGGACAGACGTGAGCCCCATCAGTTAAGCCACCATCCTTTTTCATCACACCTACTTCCTGCAGACTCGGGACTGTAGCTGGGGGTTATAGTGTCCCAAAGCCAGGGCAGAGAGGACCAAGGGGAGGGGAATTGGAAACATTGGCTGATGTGTAAGGGAACGGGGAAAATGATCCCATGATGGAACTCTAGGAGGTCTCTCCACCATGTTTTATGGCTCATTTAGGCCACTGTGAACGTTTCAGGGCTTCTGTAACACGTCTTCCTGTAAACCTGCCTTACTACTGACATTGTAAAATGGTATCCATTGTTATTCATGGGATTCCGTCCTCAGAATGCCTGTTGTGGTCTAATTTATATTATTACTTAGAAATTATTGATCCAGACGGCGAGACCTGTGCATTACGTTTGATCTGTAGGCGGGAAATAACCGAGCGGGTGTAGGCTCTTAGATCTTCTGAGATAAGCACTCCAGTTCATTTTTCACCGACGTCAAAGGGACGGCTTGCAAAGAGAATTACAAATCTGCATAGCGGATGCATCTCCCCTCCTTAATTAAAGACATGGTTTTTTTCACTGGCTGTCATGTTAATGCATCAGCGCCGCATGGAATAGGCGATGAAGGCAATCCGCCTCACACTTCTGGTTCCTGGCTGCGAAATGAAACTGCCTGGGTCCGGGGAGACCTTCCTAAGTCACCAAGTGTGCCTGGCTGAGGGCTCCTGGCAGCAGGTGGGGTGAGGTCCTCGGAGATTTCCTGGGGAAGGAAACCAGTCGTTTTCATTGGTGACAGACACATCCCTCATGTTTATGGGCAGCATGTAACTTCTTCACTTTGGTCGCTGAGAAGGGCAGATATTGGGGGTTGGCAGAAGACGCGGTGTTCACCTATCCATGGCCTGTCTGCAGGGGGCGCTGCGAGGGCTGCAGGGGGCGCTGCGGTGGCCGCCGTGTCAGTTCCCAGCGGGCTCTGTGCTGCCACAGCGCTCACAGTTCCCTTTTGCCATTCTGCAGAGGAGGTTTCCTTCTCCCTGTATTTCCTTAGTGCCGGCCCTACGTGCGGCGTCTGTATCCCGTGAGGGGTGCAGAGAAGCACAGCGGTCCACTCCTACAGACGGTGTGATGGGAGGTCAGCGCAGGCCTCTGTCTTCCCGGGTGTTCATGCTCCCTGATCCATACAGGTCTCTAGCTCCATGTCAGCAACAAGCACAGCCTGCACCCGGCTCCATCTCCACCACTTTGGGGGACTGAACACTGCGTGTTAGGACAGCTTGTCACCCACCTGTCCTCAAATCCACTGCCCACTGCCCACCGTCTCCGGGTCCGCACACTGGCGTGCCCATGTTTCAGGTGCGGATGGGATGTGAGCCACGGAGGGCCGTGGGTGGAGGTTTCTGGTCGGGTGGCGTCCTCCGGAGGGCGGTGGCCCGGATATGGTGCCGAGGAGAAGCCGGAGCCTCTGCTCTCAGGGACCAGGCCCTGGGCCTGCCCCGCGTGGAAGGAGCCACCTGCCCCCGGGGACTGGGAGGAGGGCAGTGGCTCCCTTCCTGAGCTCAGTGTCCCTGATAGTCCAGTGGTCCAGAGGCTCATGGAGAGCTTGGTGAGTGTGGACAGTGCTCCCCGGAGCCCGGCTTAGAGAGAAAGTCTCTGGCTGCAGCTCCAGGAGTGCGCTGGGCGTCGGGATTTATTGCTGAGGATGAGAAAGATGAGCTTATGTGATGATGACACAGTCGGCTTCCGGCAGCGGGTACAGGAACAACAGGGAGGCCCCAGAGAAGCCAGAGGCTGGATGAGGATGAGGAATGGGATGACGACATTCTTGCCAAGTGAGACAGAGCTGGAGATGAGTGTTCACTTGTGGCTTCTGTTTCCCCACTGAGGTGGGACAAGGGCCATCCGTGCATGGCCACAGCTGGTTTCACAAGCCTGTGAGTTAAAGGGGTCTGTCCGGCCCCACTGCGTTCTGCCCTCACACACACCGAGTCTGGGCTCCTGACCTGTGAATTCACACTGTCCCCCGACAGAGGACAGACAGAGCCAGCCTCAAACATCCTATATCCAGGCTCTGCTCACAAGTTTAAGACCCCTCACGACACTGACTTCAGTGGTAGGCTGGTAACAGTTGGCTCAAAAGAAAAAAAAAAGGCACTGATTTGTAGGTCTTGCCAGTTTCCATGGTGTAAATACCCTCCCTGTGACCGACTTCAAGTAAATGCCAGCGTCTGTCACTGAGTGCAGGTTTAGGGTGAGATGAGCAGTGGCACCCATCCCGCCCGTAGACCCAGTGAGTGCTAATAACTCCAGGAGCAAAAGTAATAAAAAGTGTAGTAAAACAATTAGGAAAGGAGTGAAATTCGGTATTTATTGCCTTTGTTTTAATATAACATATTTTAGTTGTAAGTTTACATAGTTTAATTTTTAATAATGACCGTGTTTCACAATTTACCTTTGAAATGGCCTTTCAAAATTGCCTTAATCTAATTTCAATTAAATTTTGAAATTGCCTTTCAAAATGGCTTTAAAATGACCAGCTCTGGTGGACCACGCTGGCCCCAGCGTGCCCCGTGCCGGGTACAGTGCATCCTGGTTCTGGGTTCTATAGCCACACGTGTGTCTTACTACCGTCATGTAGATTCTGGAAGGAGGGACGGTGACCTCCACATCTCTGCGTTCTTCCACCTCCACTTGCTGAGCTGGGATAGTTTGTCTGCATCGGTGGACGAAGGGTCTTGTGTTTGGAACATTACCTAAACCCTAGGTTTAGTTTTCAATTCTGCACAGGACAGGTGAGCACACGGTCTCAGAGGGTCTCTTTTCAAAGCCTGTGCACAAATAACGCCCGCCACAGATGCTTCTGGTCTGAATCATTAGCTCAACATATGCTCCCGCTCAAAAGTGGCGACGGTGGCCCCGCTCTGATAGCTGGAGCCTGGGCGCTCTGTCCTCGCCTCCTGCCGGGTCTGACTCTGGTGGATGCGCGGACACCACACGCCAAGGTGAGGAGGCTGTCAGCTGCCCAGTCTGGCACAGGCAGGACCCTTCGCCACTGGTGACACTTTCCTTCTTTATTCTCCTCCTGGTCATCATCCCTCCTCCTCCTCCTCATCCCTCCTCTTCCTCCTCACCCCTCCTCCTCCTCGTCACTCCTTCTCCTCCTCGTCACTCCTCCTCCTCCTCATCACCCCTCCTCCTCCTCATCATCACTCCATCACCAACAAGTGCTATTGAGGAGCCACATGTGCACCTCACTGTGGCCAGAAGCCAAGGAATTCCTGGTGTGTCAGAAGTGGGGATGGAGCTGCAGGGCAAGGTCCTGGGTGGGAGTTGGGCTGGTGGGAGGTCGGCCGTATGAGCATGAAGTGTGAGAAGAGGCAGAGGTGGTGGCATGTCCAGGGCAGAGATGGATGGGAGAGAGAGACAGAGAGATAGAGAGAGATCAACGGAGACAGACCGACAGAAATGGGCAGCAGAGAGAGATAGAGATCAACAGAGACAGACAGCTGCAGAAACAGAGAGAGTGAGACAGAGATAGAGAATAGAGAGACATCCAGAGAGAAATAGAGAGAAGGAATGACGGAGAAAGGGTGAGGGAGAAAACAAATGACAAGGAAGCAGTGGGAAGGGGTGGGCTCTCGGGGACCAAGAGAGGGGGAGAGGGAACTTGGGGCTAGCCCCTCCTTTAGGTCCTCCCACCTCACGTGTCTCGCCATCAGATTTGGGGGCTAGAACTAGGTGCGTGAGAGACTCCGCACTGAGCTCAAATCCACCTGGCACTGTGGGCGGATTCTTGGACCCATTCAGGGAGGGCTGTCCCCGTGGCTCAGAGCCCGGAGGCCACCAGGTGCACTGTGCACTTTGTCTTCCCAGTAGGTTTTTAAAAGATATATTTTATTGATTTTTTACAGAGAGGAAGAGGGAAGACATCGATGAGAGAGAAACATCGATGAGAGAGAAACATCGACCAGCTGCCTCCTGCACACCCCCTACCGGGGATGTGCCCACAACCAAGGTACATGCCCTTGATCGGAATCGACCCGGGACCTTTCAGTTCGTAGACCGACGCTCTATCCACTGAGCCAAACCAGCTTTGGCTCCCAGTAGGTTTTATTGGAAAGAGCAGAACCTGATTCTGAGCAGCCATCACCACCAGCAGACCCATGACAACAAATGCAATGTGGGTTCTGTAGCTGCATTTAATTTGCTGACTATTGACGTTTAAGATCCCAGAGACAATGAACTTTCAATTTCACAGCATTAGTTCACTTCGTTTTTCTAGGGAGTTTGTTTAGATAGGATCCCATGTGACCAAGAGAATTTCGGTTCTGGTGAAAAGGGCTCCCTTTTCCGGCCTCATGAGCAGGTGAAACTATCACACAGTGGGAACACATCTTGCTCTGAACAACGAGCTGGCTGAGGACAGTGGCTGTTCCC